>NW_027206068.1:68800774-69400774 GCF_024711535.1 Dipodomys merriami
ATCAAGGTTTTTTTCTGCAACATTTGCCAATAGGGGGCTGGGAAGGTGGCTCAGTGGTAGAGCGCTTGCCTTGCATGCATGAGGCCCTGGGTTCGATTCCTCAGCACCACATAAGCAAAAAGCAAAAAGCCAGAAGTGGCGCTGTGGCTCAAGTGGTAGAGCACTAGCCTTGAGCTGAAGAGCTGAGGGACAGCGCCCAGGCCCAGAGTTCAGGCCCCACAACCGGACCCCCCCCCCCAAAAAAAACAAACAAACACATTTGTCAATAGGGTCACAGCAGGAGGTTCATCTGAAGGGGCTCCCTCTGCTTAGCAGGGATTCAGGAAGAGAAAAGGTTCTATGATTCCATCTTTAGAAGATGGAAGGCCAGCGCTTGAGTACTTGAGTACTTTGGGGACTTGCTACAGTTGCACTACCTCGGCTAGAAGCCGAGAGCGGTAGAAAACAGCTGCCTCTAGTTAGGCCAGCCTAGATACTGAACACGCCCCCTAGAGGATACAAGCCGCACCAGACTTTCAGCTGACCAGTCGTGGGCACTGCCCCGCCAATCATGTAAGAGAAGGCCATGTGGCGGTTCAACAGGAAGCCACCATTAAAAGCACACGGCCCACTTTCTGTACTGGATGTTTCCCAGAGCACAAAATCCCAGCTAAGTGTTCGCTTCGGCAATACATATACTAAAATTGGAACGATACAGAGAAGTTGTAATATCTAGTATATGTATGAGTCAAGTGGAAAAGGTCAGATAATATGATGTCAGGAAAATGAACCCTTAGATGTGTATTTTAAGGTTTTTTTCTTTCATGCATGTGTTTCTAACGTATTTATAAGATTATCTCTTTGTTGCTTTGTATGTCCCTCCCCCACAGTATAACCCCTGCTTTCACTATATTTGATGTCAGTATAACTTGTGGAGGAGATGGGGAAAAACCAATTGCTTAAGGATACAGGTGGACCTGTTGCAACAATGAGAAGTACAAGTTGTCATGTCCAAAACGAGCTTTATAACGTCAGTGTGGGTAGGGGGGGGAAGGAGAAGGATTGGGATTGGGGGGGAGGGGGGAGGCTGGGAAGGGATGTGAAGGGTAAACACAGGAGGAGGCTGCAATGCTTGGTAAGAAATGTACGCATTATCCTGCCCATGTAATTGTAACTCCTCTGTACAGTATGTTCACAAATAAAATTAAATTAAATTAAAAAAAAAATAATCCCAGCTAAGAATGTGCAAGACAGAACTATCTCCTCGGTGACAAGAGCCTGCACAGGCTCCTGCATGGCTGCCCTAACCCCGCTTGGCTTGGCGCCCATGCTAATTTCCTTCAGAATTCCCAAATTACAGTTAGCAGACAGACGGCAGCCTAGAAGAACACGCTGATCAATGGTTGGCAAGATTTAAGTAAGTCATAATTTGTTAGAACTAAAAATGGCAATGCTCATTAGACTCAGATCAAGAACTTAGCCAGCTAGCTAACTTGGTACCTGATCTTTCACTCATGGGCTGGTGCTTTACCAACTGAGCCACGCCTCCAATCCCAAAAGTGTGTCTTTTAGACTAAGAAAATGTTACTTTTCAGCTGGGCACTTGTGGTCCACGCTTGTAACCCTAGTTATTCAGGAGGCTGAGATCTGAGGATCATAGTTTGAAGCCAGCCTGGGCAGGAAATTCTGTAAGACTCTCATCTCTAATTAAACACCAAAGAGCCAAAACAGAGCTGTAGCTCAAGTGGTAAAGCACTAGTCTTGAGCAAAAATCTTAAGGACAGTATTCAGGCCCTGAGTTCAAACCCCAGGACTAGCACCAAAAAAAAAAGCTATTTTCAGCTAGGCACCAGTGGCTCATGCCTGTACCCTAGCTACTCAGGAAGCTGAGATCTGAGGATCAAAGTTCGAAGCCATCCTGGGCAGAAAAATCCATGAGACTCTTATTTCCAATAAACTACTCAGAAAAAGCCAAAAGTGATCTTGTAGCTCAAGTGGTAGAGTGCTAACCTTGAGCACAAATAGGTGAGGAACAGCACCCATGCCCTGAGTTCAAGTCCCAGGACTGGCCCCACCCCCAAAAAAACTATTTTCACAAATAGGATCTTTAAAAGCAATCACCAATTTTGTTGGTTTTAATAAGTAATTAGTAAATGTCCTAAACTAAATTAATTTTCATAAAAATGGTTAGTTAAAAGAGGTACAGCCAGGTACTAGTGGCTCAAGCTTGTAATCCTAGCTACTCAGGAGGCTGAGATCTGGGATTATGGTTCAAAAGCCAGCCTGGGCAGGAAAAGTCCATAAGACTCTAATCTCTAACAAGCCACTAGAAACCCAAAAGCGGTGCTGTGGCTCAAGTGATAGAGCGCTAGCCTTGAGCTGAAGAGCTGAGGGACAGCGCCCAGGCCCAGAGTTCAAGCCCCACACTGACAAAAAAAAAAAAAAAAAGAGGTATATACTTACCATGAGAATGAAAAAGTAGAAAACCCACATCCATCCTAGGTTGTCCTGGATCAAAGACACCAAATACTAAAGAAGACAAAAGCAAATTAAAATTTAAGTATTTATCATTTGATAGAATGAACCAGGTGCAGAGGTGCTCATCTGTATTCCCAGCACTCAGAAGGCAGAGGGAGTATGATCTCAAGTTCAAAGCCAGGCTGGGCAGCAGTAAGACCTTGCCTCAAAAAACATTTTTTTAAATAAAATCAAATAACTAAGGGGCTGGGAAGGTGGCTCAGTGGTAGAGTGCTTGCCTTGCATGCCTGGGGCCCTGGGTTCGATTCCTCAGCACCACATAAGCAAAAAGAAAAAAGCTGGGGGCTGGGAAGGTGGCTCAGTGGTAGAGCACTTGCCTTGCATGCTCGAGGCCCTGGGTTTGATTCCTCAGCACCACATAAGAAAAAAAAAGCCGGAAGTGGCGCTGTGGCTCAAGTGGTAGAGTGCTAGCCTTGAGCTGAAGAGCTGAGGGACAGCACCCAGGCCCAGAGTTCAGGCCCCATGACCAGACCCAAAAAAAAAAAAAAAAAAAAAAGCTGGAAGTGGCGCTGTGGCTCAAGTGGTAAAGCGCTAGCCTTGAGCTGAAGAGCTGAGGGACAGTGCCCAGGCCCAGAGTTCAGGCCCCACGACTGGACCCAAAAAAAAAAAAAAAAAAAAATCAAATAGCTAAAAAAGTAGATTCCTCCCTCTCCTTCTCCCTTCCCTCTCCTCTTCCTTCCTTCCCTTCCTACTTCCTCCTTCCTTCCTTGCTTTTCTTTTTGTCTGTCATGGGGCTTCAATTCTGGGCCTGGGCACTGTCCCTCAGCAATTTAGCTCAAGGCTAGTGCTCTCTACCACTTGAACCACAGTGCCACTTCCGGCTTTTTCTGCTTATGTGGTGCTGAGGAATGGAACCCAGGGCCTCAGGCATGCAAGGCAAGCGCTCTACCACTGAGCCACCTTCCCAGCCCCCCTTTTAGTGCCCATGCTAGGACCTGAACTCAAGTCCTCATTCTCACTAGGTTTTTTTCATTCACAGCAGGTATTGTACAGATGATCCAGGCCTCCGATCCTAGCTCTTTGCTGGTTAATTTGAGATATGAATCTTGAGGATCTATATGCCTGACTTTGAACATAGATCCTCAGATCTCAGCCTCCTGCATAGGGAAGGTTACAGGTATGTGCTACCAGCACCCAGCTAAACAGGCTATTTTAGAAAACACATGGAGAGTGAAGGTTTATATGTTTTCATATTTACAAAGCTTTTCCACACACTTCCATTCAAGCTTTTTTTATCTCCTCATTTGTTTATTCATTCATTCATTCTCTTTATGGACTACAGGAACTCACTATGTAGCCCTGTCTGGCCTTGCGCTCACATCTCCCATCTTCAGACCCCAACTCCTGGAATTACAGGCATGCACCATACCAAGCTCCATCTAAATTTTACTAATGGCTCCTTTTGGAAGCCTGTAGAGTGTAATACACAACTTGTCTAGTAAAAGTCTAAGTTCAGAAGGTGGATATTGATTCTCTTTGCTTTTCAGAGAGGAGGAGATGAACATCCTCCAGCCACTCCCACCTTGATCGTCTTCAACGGAAGTACCTGTGGATGCTTTCACAAACAGTTCATCTCCAGCACACCACTTCCTGTAAGCTGTGTCAACGTGGCCATCCTGAATTCTACATCTTCTTTTACTTTACTTTTTTAGTTTTTTATACTTTTGTCGATTGTGGGGCTTGAACTCCGGGCCTGAGCGCTGTTCCGGAGCTCCTCACCTCAAGGCGAACATTCTACCACTTGAGTCACAGCACCATTTCCATTTTTTTTGTTGGTTAACTGGAGCTAAGAGTTTGACAGGCTTTCCTGCCCCCGGTGGCTTTGAACTGAGATCCTCAGATCTCAGCCTCCTGAGTAGCTAGGATTTCAGGCATGAGCCACCAGCGCCCATCATACTTTTATTTTTAAAGTCAGTACTGGAGCCCGAACTTAGGGCCCAGGCTCTGTCACTTAACTTTTTTGCTTAAGACTAGCACACTACCACTTGAGCCACAGCTCCATTTCCAGCATTTTGATAGTTAATCAGATACGAGTCTTACATACTTTGGCACACCTTCCTGCCTAGGTTGGCTTTGAACCTCCATCCTCAGCCCCCTGGGTAGCCAGGATTACAAGCGTGAGCCACCAGGGCCCAGCTACTTTACTTTCAATTACTAAAAAGAAGCTAATGGCATTTAATCCTTTTTTTTTTCTTTTATTAGGGTTAATATTTGACATAAAATTGTCACTTCAATCACTGTTAAGCGCACAAGCCAGTGGCATCGGTCAAGCACACAGCACTGCACAGCATCATCACTACGTGTACGCCAAAGGTTTCATCACCCAGTAAACTCTACGTCTGTGTCCTTCTCTCCTAGCCCCCTGTGCCTACTCATCTACATTCTGAATCTATGCATTTTCCTGTTCTAGTAAGTGAATCATGTATTTTTTGTGTTTGTCTATCTGACATAACTCACTTTGCAAAAAGTTTTTCAATTATAGTTTCATTATCTTTAAGCAACTGTATAAAAGAGTTACCCGTCAGCAAATCAGTTTCTGTAAGTACAATATATCTTGAACAATGCCAGCCTTTCTTCATTCTCTCCCATCCAATCCCTACCCTCAACTTTCCTAGTTTCATAGGATATATGTTGAATATTCTGAGTACATTCTCCCTCCTTTCTCTCATTTAGTATACAGTTTGAAAGTTTCAACCATGTTGTAAGCATGAATCAGAATTTCATTGCTTCTAATGGTTGAACAGACTCCATGAATGGACATACCATTTTGCTTATCCACTCATCTGTTGTACAGTTATTTCTCCTTCTTAGTTATTAGAATAAGGCTACAATGAACAATGGCATACAAATACCTGATTCCTGTTTCCAATGTGGGGTAACTATCCTGGGAGTGGCATCGTTGGGTTACATAAGAATTCTAGGTTTAGGGGCTGGGAAGGTGGCTCAGTGGTAGAGCGCTTGCCTTGTATGCCTGAGGCCCTGGGTTCGATTCCTCAGCACCACATAAGCAAAAAGAAAAAAGCCAGAAGTGGCTCTGTGGCTCAAGTGGTAGAGTGCTAACCTTGAACTGAAGAGCTGAGGGACAGCGCCCAGGCCCAGAGTTCAGGCCCCACGAACGGAACCAAAAAAAAAAAAAAGAATTATAGGTTTAAAGTTTTTTTGGTTTTGGTTCTTACTGAGAAAACCCTGGTGTTTTCCACTAAAGTGGCACCATTTGTTTTTTCTCCAGTAATATAAGACTCATTTCTCCATGTCCTTATTATCTCCTGATTTTTTTTTTTTGGGGGGGTCATTCATGGCCTGAACTCTGGGCCTGGGCGCTGTCCCTCAGCTCTTCAGCTCACGGCTAGTGCTCTACCACTAGAGCCATAGCGCCACTTCCAGCTTTTTCTGCTGATGTGGTGCTGAGGAATCAAACCCAGGGCCTCATGCATGCAAGGCAAGCATTTTACCACTGAGCCACCTTCCCAGCCCACCAATTATGTTCTTGATTTGCAGTTCCCTGATGACTAAGAATACTGGGAATCTTCTTGTGTGAGTTACTGGACATATGTAAATATTGATCAGGAAGATCTGTCCCTGTTTCCATTTAAGAGTTTTACAATTTTAGCTTAGGTCTTTAATATTTTTCTAATTAATTTTATGTAGTATAAAAAATATATGGGGCTGGGAAGGTGGCTCAGTGGTAGAGTGCTTTTGCCTTGTATGCATGAGGCCCTGGGTTGGATTCCTCAGCACCACATAAGCAGAAAAGGCCAGAAGTAGCACTTTGGCTCAAGTAGTAGAGTGTTAGCCTTGAGCTGAAGAGCTCAGGAACAGTGCCCAGGCCCAGAGTTTAAGACCCATGACCAACAAAAAATAGTAATAATAATAATATATATATATATATATATATATATATATATATATATATATACACACACATATATACCTTTTGCATGTGGATATCATTCCTTGTAGCATTAATGAAAAGACCATTCTTTTCCCATTGACACCCTTGTCAACAATCAACTGATTAAACAGAAGAGCTAACACATTACTACTGAAATATCTAAGTGGGAGAAGTTAAGGCAGGGCAACTCAATGATTTAATCTAGGCCTCATCATACAACTCACAAAAGCAGAAGTTTAGTGAGGCACACGGGCACATACCTGACACCTCAGCGCTCACAGGCTGAAGCAGGAGCAGCAGGAGTTTGAGGCAAGTCTCATCACCCAGAAACGCCCTAACACAGTGCCTCCAAATTCTGACTACAACTTTTTTTTAAAAAGAACAACAGCTTTGTCAATGTGTAATTTAGGTAACATAGATGCACAGCTCAATGGTTTTTAGAATGTCTGGAGTTATGACTTGATATAATTTTACCAGGTGATCACTGACCCTAAAGGAAATCTTACATTCCTCAGATCGCTTGCCACCACAACTCAACCCTATACAACACTAACTCTATTCTGGACATCTCATGAGAATGAAATAGTATATATGATGTGGTCTTTCATGACTGGCTTCTACATCATACTTTCATGTCCATCTACATAGCATCTATCTATCCTTCATTCCTTCCTCACTGCTGAGTAATACTCCACTGAATGGATATACCATGTTTTGTTTATCCACTCATAAACTGATGGATTTCAGTGTTTCTGCTTTGTAGTTACCATGAGAATGCAGCTGTGAACATTCACATAGAAGGATGGAAGTGGACATTTGTTCTCATTTCTCCTGGAGACACTCATTTTAATCCCACTGAGCACTAGGGATATGTGAGTATGCACTAAGACCAGGCACAGTAGCTCTGACATGTAACCTTGCTACTCAGGAAACTGAGCTCTGAGGATCCTTCAAAGCCAGCCCAGACAGCAAAGTCCACGAGACTCTGATCTCCAATTAACCACCAAAGAAGCCAGAAGTGGAGTTGTGACTCAGGTAGCACAGCATTAACCCTGAGCAAGAAAGGAGGAGAAATAGGGGCTGGGAAGGTGGCTCAGTGGTAGAGTGCTCACTTAGTATGCATGAGGCCCTGGGTTCGAGTCCTCAGTATCACATACACAGAAAAAGCCAAAAGGGGTGCTTGGCTCAGGTGGTAAAATGCTAGCCTTGAGCAAGAGAAGCTCAGGGACAGTGCCCAGGCCCTGAGTTCAAGCCCCAGGACTGGCAAAAAAAAAAAAAAAGGAGGAGAAATAGTAAAGCCTTTTCTGGACCTCAGAGGAAGATGGAAGCCACAAAGCCATCCCAGGAGCGCAGAGTGGCTGAGAGCCAGGCTGCAGTTTCCATCTGAAGTCATGGAGTCTGTAATTTCACTGCGTAGGTAACAGGCAGGCATGAAACACTCAACCCGGCTAACGAGGCTCCACTCCAGGCAGAAGGAAATGTTTCTCCAACCCTGAAGGTCAGTGGCGAGCCAAGCCACGTTCAGTTAGGGATCAACACTGGCAGGTGAGACATTTGGAATAAAATATACTCCCAGAAGTGCCAGTTCTGTTGGCCCACTTCACTGAGAACACATGGGTAAGGCAAGACAAGTAGAAAATGCCACCCATGGAAAAGGAAGCCAGAGCCCCGCCCAGGTTATAAAGGGCGAGGTCCAAGAGAAGAATGTGTAGGTGTGCATTTGGTAGGGAAATAGGAGAGACAAAAGGCGGGACAAGTGTCTCATTGGTACCCTCCTGGCTTGGGAAGCAGGAGGCAGCAGACTGGGGTGAAGGGGCAGAGTTGTAAAGTCATGGCAGACAGGAATGATCTAGAAGTGAAAGTGGAAAGAAGGAAGTAAAAAAGACAGAGGGCCTTCCACACAGGCACCCATTCACTTGGCCTTACAGGAGAATCAGAACCTAAGGCTCTGGCAACAGCGGTCCCCAGAACATGAGCGCCACCTGCTGGGGCTCAGGAGGACAGCACAAATGAGGAGAGCCAGCGGGGAATCCCAGCCCCTAGCCTGCCCTGAGCGGGGGAGGGGGGGCGCCGGCCTCACTGCAACCCAGCCCCTGTCCAGGTTCTGCTGTCTCACCTGGCCCACAGCGGCTCCAATGCTCCCCGTCCCATCCACAATCCCCGTGACCGTGGCCAATGCCTCACTGCTCCCTTGAATCAGCTCCTGGCGACCTAGGTCTGCAGAAATGGCTGAGCTAATCATGTTAGAAGGTCCACCGATAAAAAACCCTGAAACATACAAACAGAACAGGTGCCTATTAAAACATGACGCTATAATAACATTAGCAATCTCCTAGATAAGGCAAAAATATCATTGCAGCATTTTAATTAATATGTTGGAGAAAATAAGGAAATTCTTCCAGATAGTATCATCTCCAGACTGATTAGCATCTACTTTGCTGGAATCCCTCTTGAATTATGTGGCACTATAATAATAGAAGCTAAAGAGATAAAAATAGTGAAACAGGCAGCCTTCCTGACTGAGGTCTCAGCTCAGAAAGACACTCATGAGCAGCGCATAAAGTTCTACCATAAGAGCTGCCGTCACCCAAGCCTTTGACCACCCCACTTCAACAACACATTGAAGAAGAGGGGAGACATAAAGGTCACTCTAAAACTGCAGGGTGTCTGCAGGTAGCCCAAGAATCTGGCATAAACTGGGTCACGTGACTGGAATGGGTGCCAGGTGCCTTGTGTAGCTGAGCAACTCACTCCCTGATAGGAGCTGAAGGGTTAAAAACAAGTCATTTTTCCACGCTATGATGTCTAATTGGACTCACTGCACCCAGAAACCACGGCCAATTCTAATACAGGAAGAACTAGCTCCCAATGCGGCTTCTTTCCAGATCACTTCCTGAAGTCATACCTGGAACTAGGGCTACAACCAACTCTCCCAATACGGATCGTTTCTGTTACAAGAGGTCAGAGGAAGTCACCCCAGAGGAGAAAATAAGTAAAGCTGGAAAGAGAGGCACTGCTATCATTTGAGATCTCCATAACTAAGGCCTTAGCATCAATGTGACAGATGTTTCCAGGCAGCCATACCTGTGACGGTCATCAGAAGTGCGTTGATGGACTTATCATTCGGAGACCCTGTAAGGAGACAGACATGCTTTGGTAACTTAAAAACTGGTTGCAAAGTCAGACACCAGTGACTCATGCTTGTAATCCTAACTACTCAGGAAGCTGAGCTCTGAGGATCCAGGTTCAAAGCCAACCCATGAAGTACATGTGATTCCTATCTCCAATTAACCACAGACATGGAGCTGAGGTGGTAGAGCACTGGCCTTGAGGGAAAAAGCTAAGTGACAGCACCCCAGCTCTGAGTTCAATCCCCAGTACTGGCACAAAAAAAGAACAGGATACAGGGGTCTGAATGTCTGTGGCCTCACAAATCCCTCCTAGAGACAACAAAGAGAGTCAGAACTCTCTCATTGTCTTTTCCAACTTTATTTGTAATGTCTGTCTCTCACTGAGCTCAAGCTAATGAGACTTGTAAAAGCTAGAAACTCTACACATCTTTAGCACACATACACCAAGCCTACTAATTACCATCTCTCCCCTCCTGAAACCTCACCCCCTTTTATGGTTTTATTGTCTCTTTAATGCTGTCCCTCTGGAGCTACTCCTCAAACAAAGCACATATACTCCCAAGCCAGCTTTTAAACAAATCCACAAAGTAGAGGAGAGGCCTGTTTCCTCTCTACGCAAATAAAGCCTGGATGACAGCTCCCAGGCATTCCCTCGATGACAAAAGGGTGGCATGTCATGCCTGGCAGCGGGTGGCAGGCTCTCTCTCCCCAGGGCTGATTACAGAGTCTGCGCAAATGCTCGCTCCCAAGAGACAGGAAACAGAAACCAGCTAAGGAATACTCACGGCTATACCCAACCAGGGACCCGATGGCCAGGAGCAGGCTGAGGGCCAGCACGGGTGCTCTCCTCTGCAGCACATCAGAGATGAAGCCTTGAAGAGTTCCTCCTGCAACCCACAGAGTACATGGCAGTCAACAGCAGCTCCCAGGGAGCTGAGCGGCCTCAGGCATGCTCCCCAGGAACCCCCCTCTCCTCTGATGGATTCAGCCAAAGAGATGACTGCTCTCTCCCAAATCCTCCCTCATCACTTCTTTCTAGGAAGACACTGTGACATCCCATGATGGCCAGTCAGCAGACCGCAGATCAAAAGGTATAGAAAAGAAAAAGGAGATCATTAAAACTACTCACTCTTACTGAGTTTTTTATAAAAACAAGCTGGGGCCTGGCACAGGTGATTCATGCTTGTAATCCTAGCTATTCAGGAGGCTGAAATTTGAGGATCATGGTTCAAAGCTAGCCTGGGCAGGAAAGTCCATGAGACTCTATGTCCAATTGAGGGGAAGAAAAAAAAAAGGCGGAAGTGGAGCACCCAGGCAGGACCCTGGTCCTGAGTTCAAGCCTGAGGAAACACACACACACACACACACACACACAAACACACGCACGCACGCACGCACGCAACGCGCACGCGCGCTGGGGTGCTTCTCCTGAGTTTTCTGCTTTGTAAGAGAGCTTATGAACAAATGTATAAGCTACCAAGAGCAGCCCCCCCAAAAAAAAATCTCTAAAATTAAATACAACAGAGTTGGGTGCCAGTGGCTCACAACCATAATCCTAGCTACTCAGGAGGCTGAATATCACAGTTCAAGGTCAGCCCAGGGAGGAAAGTCCATGAAACTCTTAGCTCCAATTAACCATGAGAAAACCAGAAGTGGCACTATGGCTTAAAGTGGTAGATCACTAGCCTTGAGCAAAAAGACTCAGTGACAGTGCCCAGGACCTGAGTTCAAACTCCATAACCAAAAAAAAAAAAAAAAAAGGCTGGGAATGCAGCTTAGTGGTAGAGTACTTGCCTAGCATGCACAAAGCCCTGGGTTCCATTCCTCAGCACCACATAAACAGAAAAAGCTGGAAGTGGCACTGAGGCTCAAGTGGTAGAGTGCTAGCCTTGAACAAAAGCAGCTCAGGGACAGTGCCCAGGCTCTGAGTACAAGCCCCAAGACTGGCAAAAAAATAAATAAATAAAAAGAAAGAAATTAAATACAATAATGGTTTGGTAATAACTAGTCTAAGTGGGTTTTTTTATTTTAATTTGTTTTGTGTTTGTTTTATAGTGCTGAGCTTCAAACCCAGGGATCACATGCAAGGCAAGTACTCTACCCACATCATTAAGCTACATCATCAGCCCAATTCCTCCCTTCTTTTTTCTTTTTTCCTTTCCTTCCTTTCTTTTCCTTCTGTCTTTCCTTTTCCTTCCTTCTTCATCCTTCTTTCCTTCTTCTCTTTCTTCCTTCTTTCCTTATTTTTCTGCCAGCACTGGGGCTTGAAATCAGGGCCTCCACAATCTTGCTTGGCGTTCTTGCTTCTGGCTGGCACTCCACCACTTGAGCTATACGGCTAGTCTGGCATTTTTGCTAGTTAATTGGAGGAGATAAGAGTTTACAGTCCAGGCTGGGAAGGTGGCTCAGTGGTAGAGTGCTTGCCTTGCATGCATGAGGTCCTGGGTTCGATTCCTCAGTACCACATAAGCAAAAAAAAAAAAAAAAAAAAACGGAAGTGGCACTGTGGTTCAAGTGGTAGAGTGCTAGCCTTGAGCTGAAGAGCTGAAGGACAGCGCCCAGGCCCAGAGTTCAGGCCCCATGACCAGACCCAAAAAAAAAAAAAAAAAAAGAGTTTACAGTCCTTTCTGCTAAGGCTGACTTTGAACTTCAATCGTCTGTGTTTCAGCTTCCTGCACAGATAGGATTACAGGCATTGCCACTAGCACCTGACTCCAACCTTTCTTTGGCATCGATGAAATTTTAATTTCCAAGGATCGGAGTATGGTTAGGTCTAAACTAACAACATCAACTTTGGCTCTGGACCTAAGAATAAGGGCAGTGACATTCAAATACAGTACCAGTGTATCATGTAAGGTTGTACTGTATACTTTACATGTGCTAGGGAACTTAATCTCACCACAATTCAAAATGCAAACTCATATAGAGTAGCTCTGTGGCTCAAAGTGGTAGAGCACTAGCCTTGAGCTTAAGTTTGGTGCCCAGGGCCTAAGTTAAAGCCCCATCACTGACCAAAAAAAGAAAAGAAAGAAAGAAACAATCAAACAAAACTCTGTTGTATACAACAGCAATTACAAAGTACTCACTTCCAGGATCTCTGACCATCTACCACTGAGGTAGGTTTTTCACTGCCTTAGTTAGCTGGAGGGGGGAAGGGGAGGGAGCGCTCTCCCCAGGGAGAGAGGAAGTAGCCAAAATGAACACATTCCCATTCTTCTTGGACCTTTCACACCAGCAGCCTGACAGCCAAATATCATGGGAAGAGCACAAAAGGGTTGCACAAAAGGGTTGCATTTAAGGAGATTGCTAGCTTTCCCAAGACAAAGAACTGATCCATCAACACAGACTAAGAAAAGAGAGCCCATAAATCACAGCCCTGTCTGGTGGATTTTCCTCTCAACAGACTTTTTATTTTTTTAAGGAATTTGGTTGTTTACTGGCAAGGCAGTTTAGGAAAATCTGACTGTGGAATGAGTAATAAACCTTAAATGAAGTCAGATTTCCTAACCCAGCAAGAGACTACAAGTGACTGAGTCTTTATCACAGACAAAAGTGCATGTTGACCAGGTGTAGTGGCTTATATCTGTAATCCTAGCTTCTCAAGAGGCTGAAATCTGAGAAGTACAGTTCAAAGCCAGCCTGGGCAGCAAAGTCTATGAGACTTATCTCCAACTAACCACCAAAAAGTGGAAATGGTTCTGTGGCTCAAAGTGATAGAGCACTAGCTTTAACACAAAAGCTCGAGAACAGTTTCCAGACCCTTAGTGGCTGACCCCATGACTGGCATAAAAAAAAAAAAAAAGAAAGAAAGAAAGAAAGAAAAAGGTGTCCATAGGCATACCTATGATTCCTCCAACATCATACCAGATTGACAGCTGGTCAGCCTCCGCTTCTTTCCATCTGAAGTTGTTACTCAGATAAAAGGGCAGCCAGAAGAAGAAGGAGTAATTCACCAGCTTCAGGCAAGCGTAGGCCAGTGAGTACTACAAGAAAAACACACAGCTTTCAACAAGATACAGCATGATCACTTGTCTTAGGTAACACAAGTCTCCTCTTTATACCTATTAGCATCTACAAAAGTCATTGAAATAAAAAATACACATGGCTCATATGTATAATATATACTTGTGTGTGTGTGTACATATATATATATATATATGAATACATGAGTCTCATGGACTTTTCTGCTTGGGCAGGCTCTGAACCACTCTCCTCTGGGTCTTGGCCTCCTGAGTAGCTAGGATTAAAGCATCAGCCCCTGGCACTTATCATTACACGTGGCTATGCCTTTTTTTTTTTTGCCAGTACTGGGGCTTGAACTCAGGGCCTGGGCACTATCCCTGATCCTTTCGTTTTTTGGGGTCCGGTCATGGAACTTAACCTCTGGGCCTGGGCGCTGTCCCACAGCTCTTCTGCTCAAGGCTAGCACTCTACCACTTGAGCCACAGCGCCACTTCCGGTTTTTTTCTTTTTTGCTTATATGGTGCTGAGGAATCCCAGGGCCTCATGCATGCAAGGCAAGTGCTCTACCACTGAGCCACCTTCCCAGCCCCTCCCTGATCCTTTTTGTGCTCAAGGCTAGTACTCTACCACTTGAGTCACAGCACCACTTCTGGCTTTTTCTAAGTAGTTTATTGGAGATAAGAGTCTCATAGACTTTTCTTCCAGGGCTGGCTTCAAACCATGATCCTCAGACCTCAGCCTCCAGAGTAGCTAGGATTAAAGACATGAGCCACCAGCACCTGGCAACATGGCTATTTCTTTTCCTTTTTTTTTTTTTTTTTTTTCTTTTTTGTCAGTCATGGGGTTTGAACTCTGGGCTTGGGCTCTGTCCCTCAATTCTTCAGCACAAAGCAAGCACTCTACCACTTGAGCCACAGCACCACTTCTGGTTTTCTGGTGGTTTACTGGAGATAAGAGTTTCACGGAGGGCTGGGAAGGTGGCTCAGTGGCAGAGCGCTTGCCTTGCATGCCTGAGGCCCTGGGCTCGATTCCTCAGTACCACATAAGCAAAAAGAAAAAAGCCGGAAGTGGCGCTGTGGCTCAAGTGGTAGAGCACTAGCCTTGAGCTGAAGAGCTGAGGGACAGTGCCCAGGTCCAGAGTTCAGGCCCCACGGCCGGACCCAAAAAAAAAAGAGTTTCACGGACTTTCTTGCCTGGGTGGGCTTTGAACCATGATCCCCAGATCTCAGCCTCCTGAGTAGCTAAGATTACAGGCATGACCTACATGTCTGGCTGGCTATTTTTTAAATTACCCCAATTCCTTCTATCTCTTCTCAGGTAGGGCAAAATGGTATTTGGAACCCAAAAGATCAGGAACATACTCATTATTTCCTTATTCAGACAAAAGTGAGTTTTGCATGACACTAACTAGAATTAGCCACCAGCAAATAAATGTAGCAAACATCCTAGCTTTTGCTGCATGCAAACTTTGTTGATACTTCCTGCAATTTTCATATGGTAAATCATGGAGAGTGATGTTATTCAACCACAGATTCAAAGTTAAAACAAAAAAGAAGTGGGACTGTGGCTCAAGTGGTAGAGCACCATCCTTAAGAGAAAAAGCTAAGGAACAACAGGGGCTGGTGGCTCCTGCTTATAATTATAGCTACTCAGGAGGCTGAGATCTGAGGGTGAGGGTCAAGGTTTAAAGCCAGTGCAGGAAAGAAAGTCTAGGAGACTCTTACCTTCAATTTAACCAGAAAACAGCTGGAAAATAAAGGTGGGCACTAGTGATTCATGCCTATAATTGCTACTCAGGAGGCTGAGATTTGTGGATCATGATTCAAAGCCACCAAAACAACCAAAAGTAGAGCTGTGGCTCAAGTGGTAGAGTGTTAGCTTTGATCAAAAAAGCTCTGGGAGGGGAGAGGATGGGAAGGGATGGAAAGGGGAAACAAAGGAGGAGGGTACAATGCTTGATAAGAAATGTACTCATTATCTTGCCCATGTAATTGTAACCCCTCTGTAGAGTATTTTCACAATAATAATAAAAAAAAAAAAAAAAAAAAAAAAAAAAAGCTCAGGAACAGTGCTCAGACTCTAAGTTCAAGCCCTAGAACCAGCATAAAAAATAAATAAAAATAAGGCTGGGCACTGATGGCTCACACCTGTAATCTTAGCTACTCAGGAGGCTGAGATCTGAGGATCACAGTTCAAAGCCAGCCCAGGCAGGAAAGTCCATGAAACTCTCCTCTCCAATTAACCACTAGAAAACCAGAAGTGGCACTGTGGCTCAAATGACAGAGTGCCTGCCTTGAGCTGAAGAGCTGAGGGACAACACCCAGGCCCAGAGTTCAAGCCCCACGAGTGACAAAAATAAATAAAAACAAAATAAAAATAAATTAAAAAAAAAAGAGAGCTGCAAGTGGATCAGTGGCTCAAGTGATAAGAGTATAAAATAAAATCTAAGGGCTGGGAAGGTGGTTCTGTGGTAGAACGCTTGTCTTGCATGCATGAGGCCCTGGGTTCGACTCCTCAGGATCACATAAGTAAAAAAGAAAAAAGCCGGAAGTGGCGCTGTGGCTCAAGTGGTAGAGCACTAGCCTTGAGCTGAAGAGCTGAGGGACAGCACCCAGACCCAGAGTTCAGGGCCCATGACTGGACCCAAAAAAATAAATAAAAATAAAATAAATAAAATAAAATCTAAGAGACAGCACCCATTCCCTGAGTTTCAGCCTCAGTACAGGCAGTAGGAAAAAAAAAAAAGTTTAAAAAACAAGCATCCATATGAGACCTTTCAGATCAGAGCTGCCCACACTCGGCGTTCCCCAGTCCGCAGCACAGCAGAGCATGTCCGGCAGATCAGAACAAAGGAACACGGTCGTCATTGGCCTCTCAGCTCTTTCGAAGGAAGCTAGTTACAGCTGCTCAGAATGGTGGCCGAGCTGGGACACTTACGTGCAACACAGTACTCTTACCAGGAAATCCTGACATTTAGCATCAAAGGACAGACAGGGGGAGAGGCAGAGGGGCTGACTTCAAAGGCTGTCTGCCTAGCATATTCCTGCCGCAGAGCTGGCGGCTATCCCCTGCAGACACGTGTTTTAAATGTGTGCCCCTGGCAGGACAGCAGCCACCCCCTAGAGAGCCAAACCCCAATCACCAGAGCCGGCTGTCCACACAGCCTGCCAGAGACAAAGGAGGAAGCCAAGGAGGTTTCCTTTATGTCCCTGCCCCTGCCTGAGAACAATGGCCTGGGAAGCACAAAAGACTCACTAGAACAGTTCTGCCTTTACTCACCACAAATTTAAGTTCTGTCTCAACAATCAGACTATTGGTAGCAGAGAATCTGAATAACTGGTTGGAAAGTAATACCTCAGCAGAAGAACAGATCTAAAGAAACCTGAATTTCTAAGGGTTAGAGAAAAGTAGGAAATAACACTGTTTTAACATACACTGAACTACCCATTTGAAGTGTTAGTTTTTATAGTTGGAGGGCACAGGCAGAAGCAAAGTGATCAATGTGAAATAAGATGGCACAGACTTGCTGGATGTCAGGGGTTCACCCCTCTAGGCCCAGCTACTCAAGAGGCTAAGATCTGAGGCTGGGGTTCAAAGTCAGCCAGGGCAGTTAAGTCCAGGGCACTTTTATCTCTAATTAACTACCAAAAACCCAGAAGTAGAGGTGTGGTTCAAGTGGCAGACCACCAACCTTGAGCAAAAAAGGTAATAGACAGGGCTGGGAATGTGGCTTAGTGGTAGAGTACTTGCTGAGCATGCATGAAGCTCTGGGTTCAATTCTTCAGTACCACATAAAAAGAAAAGCCAGAAGTGATATGTGGCAAAAGTGGTAGAGTGCTAGCCTTGAGCAAAAGAAAGCTCACGGACAGTGCATAGGCCCTGAATTCAAGCCCCATGACTAGCACACACACACACACACACACACACACACACACACACACACACACACACACACACACACACACACACACACACACACACACACACACACACACACACACACACACACACACGACAACCAGGTGTCAGTGGCTTTATACCTATAATCCTAGTTATTTAAGAGGCTAAGGTCTGATGATTGTGGTTCAAAGCCAGCTTGAGCAGAAAAGTCTGTGAGACTCTCATCTCTAACTAACTACCAAAAAGCCAAAAGTAAAGCTGTGGTTCAAATGTTAGGGAGCTAACCTTGAGTTCAGAGTCAGTGGCTAGGCCCAGAGTTTAAGTTCCAGACTGCCATAAAACAAAAAACAAACAAAAAAAATTTAAAAAAAAAGCTAAGGGACAGAACCCAGGCCAAATTGAAGCCCCAGTACCAGCACCAAAAAATAAAGATAAGCTGGGTGCAGGTGGCTAACACCTGAAATCCTAGCAACTCAGGAGGCTGAGATCTGAGGATCAAGGTTCAAAGCCAGCCCAGGCAGGAAAATCCATGAGACTCTTTTTTTTTTTTTTTGTAATGTGGCTTGAACTCTGGGCCTGAGCGCTGTCCCTTAGCTCTTCAGCTCAAGGTAAGCACTCTACCACTTGAGTTATAGCACCACTTCCGGTTTTCTGGTGGTTTATTGGAGATAAGAGTTTCTCGGACTTTCCTGCTTGAGCTAGCTCTGAACTACAATCCTCATATCTCAGCCTCCTGAGTAACTAGGATTACAGGCATGAGCCACCGGTCCAGCATGAGACTCTTTTCTCCAATAAACTACTCAGGAAAAGCTGGGAGTGGCACTGTGGCTCAAATAGTAGAGCGCTAGGCTTGGCCACAAAGAGGCTTAGGGGCAGAGTCCAGGCCCAGATTTCAAGCCCCACATATTTTTTTTGCCAGTCCTGGGATTTGAACTGGGCACTATCCCTGGCCTCTTTGTGCTCAAGGCTAGTGCTCTGGGGCGGGGAAAGGTGGCTCAGTGGTAAAGTGCTTGCCTCACGTGCATGAGGCCCTGGGTTCCACTCCTCAGCACCATATAAGCAGAAAAAGCCTGAAGTGGTGCTGTGGCTCAAGTGGCCGAGCACTAACCTTGAGCTGAAGAGCTGAGAGACAGCGCCCAGGCCCAGAGTTCAGGCCCTACAACCGATTTAAAAAAAGCCCCCAGATAGCATTTACCCTGGCGACGGTGGCTCACACCTATCATTCTAGCTACTCAGGAAGCTGAGATCTGAGGATCACGGTTCAAAGCCAGCCCCACGGAGGAAAGTCCGTGAGACTCTTAGCTCCAATAAAAACCACGAGAAAAATGGAAATGGCGCTGTGGCTCAAGTGGTAGAGCGCTCGCCTTGAGCTAAAGAGTGCAGGGACAGAGCCCAAGCCCAGAGTTCAAGCCCCACAACCGACCAAAAAAAAAAAAAAAAAAAAAAGGCTAGCGCTGTACTTTTTGAGCCACAGTGCCACTCCCAGCTTTTTCTGAGTAGTTTATTGGCGATTAGAGTCTCATGGACTTTCCTGCCTAGACTGACTTTGAACCATGATCCTTAAGAGCTCAGCCTCGGGACTCACTAGGATTATGGGCATGAACCACTGGCACCTGGCTGTGAGACTCTTACCTCCAATAAGCCACTCAGAAAACTGGAAGTGGCACTGTGGCTCAAGTGGTAGAGTGCTAGCTTTGTGCTGAAAAGCTGAGGGACAGTGCCCAGGCACAGAGTTCAAGTCCCATGACCCACAAAAAACAAGTCAGTTTTGCTTTGTTGGCTGTCTGCTGGATCAGGCTGGGTCAGTACACCAGGGCTCCTGGGTCAAGCTTGACCACACCCATCTGTCCCACAGTGCCTTGGCTCTCTCTCATGCTGTAGACAGTACAGCTCCCCTAAAGATGAAACCATTTACTCTCTGTCGCTTTGGCAAAAGGGCCTGTTGATCTGAACCAGCTATGAGGTAAGCTGAGGGACTCCACAGAGCATTCTTCGGTTAGGTCCCAAAAATTAAAGCAGCTCTACCTCAGGCACAGTACTCCCAGGAACCAGGATCCCTCCCTGGTGGGGAAGACTGCCAGTCCTTACCGGTATGACTCCAGGAAGGCAGCACGCCTGGTGAAAGCCTATTGCCTTCACTTGGGTAACAGGGTTGTCCTCCTGGACTGAGTAATTCGGCTCATATTCATCTTCATTCTCAGCATCATTGATTAGTGGCCTGTGTGAATCTTCGAAGTTTCCTTCTGCCTCCAGACCCGTGAGACCTAAAACAACAGTAACAGCTACCAGTTATAGAGTGTCCACTGTGTGCCCACCTTTACATAGTGCCTACTGTGTGCCAGCATCTACAGAGTGCCAGTGGGCAATCTGTGTGAGTGCACTGTGCAATGGGCTTTGCATGTATCACAGATTATGAAATCAATATTATTTCTATGGCTATTTTGCTGAAAAAGCAACTGAAGGTCAGAAACTAATGTCAACTAAGGCCAATGAAGGTCACATGGCCTGCTCATTTCCACTCCAAGGATGGGGCTTCTGTGGCTTCATCTGTACATATTCTGTATTTAATCATAAGTAAATATCAAACTGAATCACTTCGAGGAAGGAAAAGAAATCAGTCTCAAGATGTGAAATTAAAAATACAGCCATGCTTAAAGTCGTTTATTTACATGTATGAAAACAGAACAATGATACCCGCAGAAACTGTCTTAAGAAAGAGTAACAGAGGAAGTGAGTTTGATGGGGATACACTGTGCATCGTGGAAATGTCACAATTAAATTTCTCTTATACAATTAATGTAATTTTGTTGGTGGTGGTGGTCGTGGGGCTTAAACCCTGGGCCTAGGCACTGTCCCTCAGCTCCTCAGCTCAAGGCAAATACTCTACCACTTGAGCCACAGAGCCACTTCCTGTTTTCTGGTGGTTAATTGGAGATAAGAGTCTCACAGACTTCCTGCCCAGGCTGGCTTTGAATCGTGATCCTCAGAGATCAGCCTCCTGAGTAGTTAGGCTTACATGCATGAGCCACCAGTCCTGGCTATTTTAAGTAACTTTAAAAATACATTCAAACACCGGGTACAGATGGCTCACACCTATAATCCTAGCTACTCAGGAGGCTGAGATCTGAGGATCACAGTTCAAAGCCAGCCCAAGCAGGAAAGTAGTCTGTGAGACACTGATCTCCAATTAACCACCAGAAAACTGGAAGTAGTACTGTGGCTCAAGTGGTAGAGCCTGGAGCTGAAGAGCTCAGGAAGAGTACCAAGGCCCAGAGTTCAAGCCCCAGGACCGACCAAAACAAAAACAAAAACAAAAAAAAACATTCATACTAATTGTTAGTCAGTGTCCCAACTATAAAAATCATTCGTAAGCCATGAGCTCTTAACTACTCAGAAGGCTGAGGTCTGAGAATTACTGTTCAGAACCAGCTTGGGCAAACAGATCTGAGGTGTTATCTCCAAATAACCAGCAAACAGCTGTAGTCCTAACTATTCAGAAGGCTGTGGTCTGGGGATCAAAGTTCAAAGTTAGCCCTGGCAGGAAAGTCTGTGAGATTCTTATCTCCAATAAACCACCAAAAAGCCAGAAGTGGATGGAGCTGCAGCTCAAATGGGAGAGTGCTAGCCTTGAGCAAAAAAAGCTTAGGGACAGTGTCTAGACCCTGTGTTCAAGACCCAGGACCAGCAGACATACACACAAAAGCTAGAAATGGACGCATGCTCAAGGGGTGGCGTGCCAGCCAGGAAAGTAAAAAAATTGAGAGCAGGAGATCCTGAATTCAAGTCAAGCCCCAGTCTTGCACATACACAAGAACAAAGTGTTTTCAAATGCTTGGTTTTTGCTTGAACTGCAAAACTGGCTTCCCTCAACACTGCAGTGGTCCCAGGCTTAGCTCCAAGGCAACAAGGCTCCTTTAATTCACTTAAAGTGGCACAGAAATTTCCTAAGAGCCAGGTAGCTCATGCCTGTAATCCTAACCACTCAGGAGGCTGAGATCTGAGGATTACAGTTCAAAGCCATCCTGGGCAGGAAATTCCATGAGAGTCTATCTCCAACTAACTACCAAAAAACCAGAAGTGGAGCTGTGGCTCAAAGTGGTAAAGTACTAGCCTTGAGAGTGAGAGCTCAGGGACAGTGCCCAAACCCTGAGTTTAAGCCCCACGACCAACCAAACAATTTTTTTTTTCCTAAGAGGGATCCCATTTCCTGGCCCTTTCCTCAATTTCTCTTGGGCCCAAGCAGTTAGACACTTCGAATGGAAGAGACAGCTTCTCACCAATTTCCTCTGGTGACACTAGGAGTCCAAAGAAGATGGCGATCCCACCAGCGAACTGCACAGACGCGGTCACCAGAAAGGCGTACTGGAGGGGAGAGGGAGGTGGCTCTTAAACACGTAGTCAGCACAGCACATTCAGTACAGGGCGAGGGGCAACAGAGAGGATGGAGAGGGACACTGGGGAGAACTCTGGAAGGCAGGCATCCATGCCAAGCACTATGTCAACTGCTTCACTGTGACTTTCCTTTTCATGTTCTGGCCTGTGAGGCTCAGAGAAGGTCATCAGGATGCCCTGGATACCAAGTGACACTGTCCCAAATCTCATTCTGCCCACCACCGGCCTCATACCAAAGACAGGCTCTATCCTCAGAAATGCTATATCCCTCTAGAATGAAACCATACCCCAAATACAAGCCCATGAGAAGCCCTAGACCCATTTAGAAACACAGCAATTCAGGAGGAGGAAAGAGGCCAAGCATTGGTGGCTCACACCTGTAAACCTAGGTAATAGGGAGGGTGAGATCTGAGGATCATGGTTCAAAGTTAGCCTGGGCAGATAAATTCCAGAGACTGTTATCTCCAATTAACCAGCAAAAAAGCTAAAAGTGCAGGCGCCGGTGGCTCGTGCCTGTCATCCTAGCTACTCAGGAGGCTGAGATCTGAGGATCACAGTTCAAAGCCAGCCCAGGCAGGAAAGTCCATGAGACTTTTATCTCCAATAAACCACCAGAAAACCAGAAGTGGCTCTGTAGTTCAAGTGGTAGAGTGCTCGCCTTGAGCTGAAGAGCACAGGGACAGTGCCCAGGCCCAGAGTTCAAGCCCCACAACCAACAAAAAAAGCTAAAAATGAGCCAGGCACTGGTGACTCACACCTGTAATTCTAGCTACACAAGAGGCTGAGATCTGAGAATCACAGGAAAGTCATCAAAACTCTTCTCTCCAATTAATCACCCAAAAGTCAGAAGTGGAGCTGTGTCTCAAGTGGTAGAGAAAAAAAAAAAAAAACAACTTAGGGATAGTGCCCAGGCCCTGATACACACACACACACACACACACACACACACACACACACACACACACACACACACACACACACACACACACGTGCGTACAAGGAAGAAATAGCTAAAAGGAGGTGAAGACAGCTAGAAGTTGAGAGAACAGAAAATCACAGCAACTTCCCATGTTGGCAGAGACAAGGCAGCAAAGGTGGGTGGGAATGGGCAGGAAGGCCTATGCATGGCTAAAGGAGAGATCCTCCACTCGGGACAACTAGAGGAAAAACTAACATGGGAAGTTGGCATGAAGACCAAAGACCCGCCACTGCCAGGCTTCGAGTCTGACTTGTAGTTTACAGGCAACAGGACCCCAAGGGGCACAGGCAGGCCATTTTGAAACCAGTGAATGACAAAACAAACGCAGAAGTCAAAGCTGGAGGCAGCACTAGAGTGAAGTGAGATTTACATCTGAACCAGTTAGTACTATCCAGCTAGGCTAGTGAGCAATCTACAGTACAGAGGACTGATAAAACATCATCAAACTCTTGAGGAGCTGTTTGAAATTGCATCTGCTTTCCAGATGAGCAATTTACTTTTAATTATCCGGATTTCTGAGCAGGCAATGATTTAAGAACAAAGCCTAGAATAATCTAGAATGAAAACTCTCCCTCCCACCCCTTCCCAGCCCACACAATTCTCCCAATTGCCACAACATACAAGCACCACTGACATTTAATTTCTACTGTCCAGTTTGGTTAAGAAACCGCCAGGCATAGTAACTTATTACTTGTAATCTTGGTTACACGAGAAGCAGAGACTGGGAAAATCATGGTTTGAGGAGTGGCCAGGCAAGAAGTTTGAGTCCTCAGCTAACCAATAACCTGACAGCACATGGCTGTCATCCCAGCTATGTGGGTCGTGTAAAAGATGCCTGTTGGGCATCAATGTGAGGCCCTATCAGAAAAATACTAACGCAAAAATGGCTAGGGCAAGACTCTTGTAGTAGAGCATCTGCCTGGCAAGAACAAGACTTGTGAGTTCAAATTTGAATAAAGCCCCCCAAAAGAAAGATATCAACTCATATAAATTTATACTCATCCATGTAATTCAATGCACACTGCTCTGCACACTTGCTGTGTCTGAGCTCTCCCCAATGTGCGGTCTCTACCCTTCACAGAGCTCTTAATTCTACCTCACAGCTACACAGCAGCCTACCAAATGAGTTGTTTTTCTTTTTTTGTGCAAGGACTGGGGTTTGAATTCAGGGCCTAGGCCACTGAATTCAAGGCTAGCACTCTAATAGTTGAGCCACAACTCAACTTTCAGCTTTCTGCTGGTAATCAGAGTTAAAAGTCTCACAGATCTTGTTCAGACTAGCTTCCAACCATAATCCTCAGATTTCAGCCTCCTGAGCAGCTGGGATGACAGGCATGATTCTGTTTTCAATCTTTGGCTGTTACAATGTTGCAATGTCCTTGTACAACTATCACTTTATACTGCTAAGTAAGCACCTACACCTGATTAACTCCTGCCCATAGAATGTTTGGTTGTAGCAGGTGTAACTTGGACAAATATTGCCAATGAACCCTAGATGGATTATGTAGTCTACTAGGAGGAATGCCTATTGTTCTCCAACTAATGAAGGCAACAGATTAGCAACATTTTAGATGTAACCAATCTAACAAGTATACAATGTAGATTTTTCTTTGTTTCTTTTTAGGTTACAGCTGCAATCTGATTTTTCTACTGACAAATACCTGAGCTTCACCAAGCCAGAAATGCTCACCTCTTCTGGCCAGTGCTATAGACAGACAGAAAAGGTTTTGAACATTCCTTGGGTGAGCCAGGCGCTGGTGGCTCATGCCTGTACTCCTAGCTACTCAGGAGGCTGAGATCTGAGGATCACGGTTCAAAGCCAGCCGGGGCAGGGAAGTTCATGAGCTGAAGAATGCAGGGACAGCACCCAAGCCCAGAGTTCAAGCCCCACAGCCAATAACAACAACAACAACAAAAATACACTATGACTGAAGGTGACTATCGTCTCATGTTCAAATCATTTTAGTTCCCTTCCATGACCAATGTGTTCAGATGTTCTGTCCTGGCCAATGGTTTCCTCACAAATTTCTTGGTGTTCTTTACATTGCAGGGAGATCATTTATTAGTCATGAGTTAAAAATGCTTTTTTAAATTTTTTTTATTGTAGTCTGGGTGCCGGTGACTCACACCTGTAATCCCAGCTACTCAGGAGACTGAGATCTGAGGATCACAGTTCAAAGCCAGCCCGGACATGAAAAGTCCATGAGACTCTCTTATCTCCAATGTTAACCACCAGAAAACTCGAAGTGGCTCTGTGGCTCAAGTGTAGAGTGCTAGCCTTGAGCTGAAGAGTTCAAGCCCCATGACTGACAAAAAAAAAAAAAAGTTATTATAAAGATGATGTACAGAGGGTTGCAAATACTTTTTCTCAGTTGGTTGTAGGTCTTTGTACTCTTGTTAGTAGTAGGGTTTTTTTGTTATGCTTCATTTTTATGTGTTTGAATTTAGAGAAGTATTAAGCCTGGTCCTACACAAACATAGCACTATGTCTTTTTTTTTTCTTTTTGCAGAGGTGAGGCCCAAACTCAAGGCTTGCACTTGCCAGGCAAGTACTCTTCCACAGAACTAAATCCCCAACCCATCAATGTTGTTTTTAAATTACTTCATCCTTTTTTTTTTTTTTTTTGGCAGTACTGGCTTTGAACTCAGGGCTTCACATTTGCTTGGTTTGCTAGCTCAGCTAGCACTCTACCATTTGAGCCATACCTCCAGTATAGAATTACTTCATCGTGTTGGGCACTAGTGGCTCATGCCTGTAATCCTAGCTACTCAGGAAGCTGAGATCTGAGAATCATGGTTCAAAGCTAGCCTGGGCAGGAATGTCCATGAGACCCTTACCTCCAAAAAACTACTAAGAAAAAGGCAGAGGTGATGCTGTGGCTCAAGGGGTAGTGCACTAGCCTTGAGCAAAATAAGCTCAGGGACAGCACCCAGGCCCCCAGTTCAAGCCCCAAGACCAGAAAAAAAAATCATACACACTACACAACACATATATACACACACACATATACACATACACACACACACACACATACACACACACAAAGTTGGAGAGAAATACCCACCTCATATCCATACTGCAGAACAGACGATGCTAGGCATGCTCCCAAAATATTGCCCACTGAGGCACAGGCACTCCAGAGACCAAAAACGACACCCCGGCTAAAGACAGCAGTGGGAGACAGAGGATGACATCATCAAAAGGAATTGTATGTGCAATCCAAAACAGTAAAAATCCACATGACAAAGAATAAAACATCCCAATTCAAAGCTTTGAAAAACACCAAAATGCTCTCAGGTGTCTTCTGAGATTGTGTGATAAGAAAGTTCAAATTAGGGGGCTGGGAAGGTGGCTCAGTGGTAGAGTGTTTGCCTTGCATGCATGAGGCCCTGGGTTCAATTCCTCAATACCACGGAAGCAGAAAAAGCCAGAAGTGGTGCTATGGCTCAAGTGGTAGAGCACTAGCCTTGAGCTGAAGAGCTGAGGGACAGCGCCCAGGCCCAGAGTTTAGGCCCCATGACCGGCAAAAAAAAAAAAAAAAAGAAAGTTCAATTTAGGGGTGCGGGTAAGCTGAATGGAAGAGAGTTCTCCTTGCTAGCCCAAGACCCTGGCTTCATTCTAGGGCAGGTAGAAGAAAAAGGATTCAAGAAAAGCGCATTTTTTTTAAAGTCTGAATTTATATTTTGTTCTATGTGATATATTTACTAATTCACAGGGGGGTTGCAGCTTTGTGGGGGGGGGTTGTTTGTTTTTTAGCTCTTTCAACATTTTTGTATCTCACTAGGAGGAACTTCAGAAATGAACAGGAAGACTACACGTTGAGAAATGTGTGGAAGGCTGAGGTCTGCCACTTCCAGTTGTGTAATCACACCCACATTGCCAGCCAAGCCCAGCGCTCTCACCTGTGGGCCATAATGCACACCTGTGGTGGAAGGCCTCGATGCTGTGCAGGCAGAAGCCACTGTCCCCCATTAGAATTTGTTTAAAAGCCAAGAGCAGCAATATAACTCAAAGTATGGGCTTGGGCTTTTTAGGGGCAGGGGCCTCCCTTGGTGATCACTTCAGTTTGAGAGTCTCTCAGTATGTCTCTAGTTCTTGAATGCCCCAATATCATACAAATAATAAAATCCATAAAGAGAGTCACACAGAGCTGGGTGTCAGTGGCTCAGGCCTATAATCCTAACTACTCAGAAGGCTGAGATCTGAGGACTGTGGTTCGAAGTCAGCCCAGGTAGACAAATCTGAGATTTTTTATCTCTAACTACCAAAAAGCTGAAAGTAGAACTGTGGCTCAAGTCATAGAGCATCAGTCCTCCTGAGCAAAAAAGTTAAGGAACAGTACCCAGGCCCTGAGTTCAAGCTCCAGTACTCGCACAAAAACAAAGTAATAAATAAAATACTACAGCCATGGCCTGGTTACATAATTCAAGTACACTTGTCTAGCAAGTAGGAGGTCTGAATTACTATACATACATATATATATATATATATATATAAAATATTCACATACATATAGCACATACGTACTATATGAACATACATGTACATGTGTGTATGTGTACACACATATACGCACATGACAGGTAGGTGTGGGGCCACATGCTGGCAATCACAGCTACTCAGAAGGCAAGCTTCAAGCTTGAGGACAATATAGCAAGACACTATCTCAAATAAAACAGTGTTGTTTAAATAAAACAAATAAAAACAGGTCTGGGTATATACATGTAGCTCAGTGGTAGAACACTGCCTAGTCTGCCTGAGTGTCTGTGTACAAATTGCCAGTATTACAAAAAGAAAAAAAAATGTATTTACATAGGAAACTGAAGTATCCTAGGGGAATGTTTTACAGCGCATTTCTGTTAATCCAGGGACGCCAGCGTGGGAAGGAAGCAGAAATCACTAGCAGACTGACATATAATCAAAGCGTTCCTAAGTGGTGCTTATTCTAACCACAGCCATTTTATAGGTAAACTTTCACATTGTTACAGATCGTTCCTCAAGGTAACCCCCACTGTGGAAGCGGGCAAGCTGGAAAGCTTAGAAACAACCAGAGCACAGCTCAGCCACAGCAGGGGTAAGGGCCGTGGCTGACTCTGGCCACCGTGTAAAAGAGCAAATATCCAAAAAGACACAGGACCACTCAGGAGCGATTGTGCATCTGACAACATGGAAATATGGAGCCTGGAAAAATGATAAAAATCTCAATTAACAATGTTCCCAAAATGGGAATATCACTGACAATGATCAATCATAAAGCAAGTCTGGCTGTCCACTTATGTCCCATTATAGGAATTCAGCACCACTTCCTGAAGACCTGGAGCAGATGTGTAGCTTTGTCCTGCAGCCTGTGCCACACACCCAAAGTCAAACATAACCTAACAACTCTGTGAAGGGGGGGGGGGGGGGGGAATCAATCTAACCTTGCTTCACCTGAATCTTATCAGAGCCACTGCCATGTGTCCTAGAGTAAGTCACAAGGCTAACTTGTGGCTCCGTCTCCTCATGCTTAATTTAAGACTAGACTAGATCAGCAAGTCCCAGTGATCAAGTGCAAGGAAGACAAATCTTACAGAAATACACAGGGGAATAGCAGGTGGGACTGGCATAATCTCTAAAGGAAAAGATGAATTGTTTTTTTTTTTTGGTCCGGTCGTGGGGCCTGAACTCTGGGCCTGGGTGCTGTCCCTCAGCTCTTCAGCTCAAGGCTACTGCTCTACCACTTGAGACACAGCACCACTTCCGGCTTTTTTCTTTTTGCTTATGTGGTGCTGAGGAATCGAACCCAGGGCCTCTTGCATGCAAGGCAAGCACTCTACCACTGAGCTACCTTCCCAGCCCGGAAAAGATGAATTTTAAAAACACAAACTGAGCCAGGCTGTGGTGGCTCATGCCTGTAATCTTCTCTACTCAGGAGGCTGAGATCTGAGGACTGAGTTTCAAAGACAGCCTAGCTGAGAAAGTCTGTGAGATTCTTGTTTCTTGTCTGTTGTAGGACTTGAACTCAAGGCCTGGACATTGTCCCTGAGCTTTTTTGCTCAAGGTTAGCACTCTACCACTCTGAGTGATGTTGCCATTTCTGCTTTTCTGGTACTTAATTGGACAAAAGAGTCTCACGGACTTTCCTGCCAAGGCTGGTTTTAACTCTGATCCTCAGATCTCAGCCTCTTCAGTAGCTAGAATTATAGGTATGAGCCACCAGTGCCTGACTGTTAAGACTCTTACATCACCAATTAACCACCAAAAAAGCTGGAAGTAGGGACTGGGAATGTAGCTTAGTGGTAGAGTGCTTGCCAAGCATGCATGAAGCCATGGGTTCTATTCCTCAGTACCACATAAACAGAAAAGGCCAGTAGTACTGTGGCTCAAGTGGTAGAATGTTAGCCTTGAGCAAAAAACACTCAGAGACAGTGCCCAGGCCCTGAGTTCAAGCCCCAGGACAGGCAAAAAAAAAAAAAAAAGCTGGAAGTGGAGTTGTGGCTCAAGTGATAGAGTACAAGCCTTGAGAAAAAAAAAGAGATGGGTTGGAGGCATGGCTCAGATGGTAGAGCGTCAGCCAATGAGCAAAAGCTTCAGATACTGAATTTGAGTCCCAGTATCAGGCAAAAAATAAAGCAACAAGGGACAGCATCTAGGCTCTGAGTTCAAGCCCCAGTATCAACACAAAGAAAAATAAATATCGTTTAACATAATAAGTTAGTTAAAGGAATGATGTGGACAGTGTCTAAAGCATCAAGTTATTTGACAAGGCTGAGCAATCCAACAAAACCCGTAAGGATGGCAATCAAAGAAGAGGAAGTGGCATACCCAGCTTTGCCAAACCAGTTGCCCATCACAGCCACCACACAGGGCCAGCCCGTGGACTGCAGCAGGCCGTTCACAATCCACAGGCAGCAGTAGAACCATTTGTTGTAGAAGTGCAGCCATTCTGTGAGGGTGCCAAACACAAACACCTTCGAAGGAGGGAAAGGAAAAAGGACACATGATGTCCACATGCACACTTCAGAACACAGCGCTTCCTGCCAGACTACACAGAGGACACACACTCCTAGCACCTGAGTCAGGAAGAGCTATTAAAGCACTTGGGCTCAAAGCTGGCACAAGGAGACAAGCCACCAGGTCATCACCAATCAGAGAAGCAAAGATGCCAAATGACTAAGTCATTGTGTTACCATCCTCCCTATCTGTATCTTCAGTTATAAGAAATTGCCAGGCTCTAGTGGCTCATGTCAATAATCCTAGCTACTCAGAAGGCTGAGATCTGAGGATCATGGTTTGAAGCTAGTATGATCAGGAAAGTCCAAGAGACTTATCTCCAATTAACCCCCAAAAATCAGGAAGCAGAGCTATGGCTCTAGTGGGTAGAATGAACCTTGAACAAAAGCTCAGTGACAGCACTCAGGCCTTGAGTTCAAGCCCCAGGACAAATACAACAATGACAACAGGGCTGGGAAGTTGGCTCAGTGGTAGAGTGCTTGCCTTGCATGCATGAGGCCCTGGGTTCAATTCCTCAGCACCACATAAGCAGAAAAAAAAGTATAGCGCTGTGGCTCAAATGGTAGAGTGCTAGCCTTGAGCTGAAGAGCTGAGGGACAGCGCCCAGGCCCAGAGTTCAGGCCCCACAACCGGACCAAAAAAAAAAAAAATGACAACAACAACAACAAAAAAAAATTGTTGAGAAGTTGAGGTCTCATTTTCTATCTACTTCCATGTGCCCCTTGGACTTGGTGGGGTGGCAGTCTCTAGAGGACCACAAGCACCACACGAATGCACTATGTACTTTCACCCAGGACAGAGCAAGGCTGCATGAGTGAACTTGTCTAACTTGTCTTGTGGTCAATCATTTAGTAGCTCTCACTAAGCACCTGCTCTTTTCAGGCATTTTGCTCAAGGGGATGTTTTATTTGCAATCAAAGTCTATTTTTGAAATACTGTCAGGCTGGGTGCCAGTGGTTTATGCCTGTAATCCTGGCTACTCAAGAGGCTGAGATCTGAGGATCCTAGTTCAAAGCCAGCCCAGGCAGGAAAGTCCACAAGACTCTTATTTCCAATAAACCACCAGAAAACCCAAAGTGGCACTGTGGCTCAAAGTGATAGAGTACTAGCCAAAGAGCTCAGGTACAGGGCCCAGGCCCTGAGTTCAAGCCCCGTGACCAAAAATAATAATAATAATAATAATACTGTCAGAAGTCAGGTGCTGGTGGCTCAAACCTTTAATCTTGGCACTCAAAGAAAGCTGATTATGGTTCAAAGCCACCCTGGGCAGGGAAATCTGTGAGCCTCTCATCTCCAATTAACCAGCAAAAAGCCAGATGTGGAGCTGTGGCTCTAATGGTAGAGCACTAGCCTTGAGGGAAAGTTCATGGCCCTGAGTTTAAGCCCCTGTACCAGCATAAAACAAACCCCAAAGGGTAAGCATACAGATTTAAAAATAGTATTAAATGCACATAGGTGGGTAGATTGGGAACAAAGTGTTTCAGACCCTAAGATTTCAAGGGAAAAATGTTTTTTCTCATTCAACTGGTAGATACTGAATAAAACACAATACATCAGGGTACCAACTAAACTGCGGCTTGAATCCATCAACAAAAATTTCCATGATTTGCTTTAAGCAATAAAGATGAATCTAATATGGGAAAGGTCTTTCACAATATCTAATGTGCTTGATGCTGTTCCAAATGCTCCGCCTTCAGACACCCTTCAGACACCCACAACCCCCAGCAACCCCAGGAGCAGGAATATGCATGACACACTTTCAGTAAAGGAGGCTGGAACACAGGGAATCACCAGGCAGAGAACCACAGAAGATGGGCAGAAATGCAGGCCAGCTCCATTGAGGGAATCTGTGATCTTAACCACTAGGCAACCCAGTCCTTAGGGAAAGCAAGACTGACACAGAACTAACAAGGCTGGACAGCAGATGACTGCAAAAGCTTCAGAGAAACACAAACATGAGCTCAGAAGAGGTGACAAGTGATTACTTCTGGGAGTGAGGTGGGGAAAGTCAGGCCTTGGAAAGAGTTATGTGGCCAAGACTTGAAGAAGATCCTGAGTTAGACTATGGGGAGGTGAAAGGAACCATGCAAGGTAGAAAGGACAGGAACAAGAACACTAAGGGCGAAAGGAGTGAAAGGCAGAAAGTAGCAAAAGCAAAGCGGGTGAAGCAAATAAAATTGGACAGATAAGTAGGGCTGAGTTCCAAACACTACTCTTTATTTAGTCAAGGCCCTGATTAGATTCTTCCTGACAGCTGTGGCTTGCATCTGTAATCTCTGCTACTCAGAAGGCAGAGATCCAGAGGATGGTGGTTTGAGATCATACCAGGCAAAAAAAAAAAAAAAAAAAACAGCAAGAATCCATCTCCACATACAAACTGAGCATGTGGTCCAACCCCAGGACCTTATCACAAAAAAAATAACTAAGGCAAGCTGGGTGCTAGTGGCTTGGACCTGTAATCCTAGCTAACTAGGAGGCTGAGATCAAAGATCCTGGTTTGAAGCCAGCTAGAACAGGAAAGTCCATGAGACTCTTATCTCCAATTAACCAGCAAAAAGCCAGGAGTGGTTCAAGAGATAAAGCACCAGCCTTGAATGGAAAAGCTAGGAGTTCAAGTCCCAGTACCAGAACAAACACACACATATACAAAAAGCCCTAAGAGGCTTGGAGGTATGGCTCAAGTGGTATAATACCATTGAAAAAAAACTTATGAACAAACTAAAACTATCTTACAAATAAAATATAAATGAATGAAAAGCATCGAGGTATTAGGACACTGAAGAGAGAAACCTCCTCACTCTTCCATAGAAGGATTGATACCGTTATTCTACTCTACATGGTGAGGCACACACTTTCTGACCAAAAGAGTAAGGATTATTATGATTATGAAATCTTTCCAACTTACCACTAATGCAGACGAGCACATGCCAAAAGATAGAACCCATCGTAAATTCAGCCGATCCCCAATGATGCCACTGATAAAGAGGCCCTAAAAATAAAGCATTTCATTTTACAGCTCTACATAGCAACACCGTCTAAAGAGGTAACATGCACTGTAAACAAGGCAAAGGGAACACTGACACCTAACTGCCCCACATCCTAGGAGAATCCTGTGTGGGCTCTACATGCTACCTGCAAACCTTTATGATACAACACTCCACTTCAGGCAACCCTGGTTTTACTTGATCCCCTAACTGAAAATAAATGAGCACCCAAATATATCTCATCTAATGAATTTCTAAGCTTTGCTGAGGAATACCTTAGCCACGTGCAGCTCAGTTAAGAAGCATTCCCATAAGTTCTGCAGCCTCGTGAGACATGGGGCAGATGCTACACAGTGCACTCACTGCCTGCTAATCTGTCCCTGGTTTTCATGACATCATGAGGCAGGAGAAAGAGTAGGAAGGGATGATGGCAGGCAGCTGAAGATAAGCACCAGTGTCTACCATCCGCTTTCCTCCCACTGCATGACAGGAATAGAAAGGCTGAGATCAGAGCGGAAGGGAAACAAGAGCCTCAGGGCAACCCTTATCAGGCCTGTGCCCATAAAAACATGAAACAAAGCTGGAAGCTGGTGGCTGCAATCTAAGGATCAAAGTTCAAAGCCAGCCCTGCCAGGAAAGTCTGTGAGACTCTTATCTCCAATAGACTGCCAAAAAAGCAGGAAGTACAGCTATGGTGTGAGTGGTAGAATGCTAACCTTGAGCAAAAGAAACTCAGGAACAGTGCCCATGCCCTGAGTTCAAACACCAGGACAGGCACAAAAATAAAAATAAATGTCTTTACCTCCAGCCTAAATTTATATAGAACTAATTGTCTATCACGATGATTAGAGAAAACATGGATACTTTCTCATATATTGTCAGGTTTTTGTTTCTTCAAAAAGAAGCACACAAGCTCAAAGTAAACTCAAATATTCAACAGTTCAATGTTCAGGTCTCTGCTGTATATACGAAAGGAGAGGAAGAAAATCTCCCAATCCACAGGAAGCAACCCGCACCCAAGTTACAGAAGGAAGCAGCTCAATGTGCACAGCACACAGTACATGCCTAACAGGTGGGAAGCCCTAGGTTTGATCCTCAGCATTGCAAAAACAGACTACCATACTATAATATTCTAGAACTTACCACAGCATAAGAGAAGAGGAAAATAGTATCCAGCGTTCCGAGGAAAAGAGTGGCTTCCTCTGTATTGGGAAACAAATGGTTGGTGCTCCAAACCTGCAGGAACACAAGAACATGTCACTCCTGCTGGGATCTGTCCTGGCTTCGCTGTTCTCAGTGCCTGTTAACCACCTACATCTATCCCAGCTCCCCAGAACAAACAGCAGCACTGGTAAAATCAACAAGTCAGTAATATGGTAAGTTACCCAACAGCAGTGTACCCAAGGTCTGAGGTTATGTGTACAAAAATTCCAGTCTTCCAAGAGACTAGAGTGGTCAGTCTAGCTTTCTAGGCAGGCTCTCTACCACTTGAGCTATGCCCTCAACTCTTTTTGCCTTAGTTATTTGGGGAAAAGATCTCATGTTTATGTCTGGGAAAGTTTAGAGTGATCCTAATTCAATTACTGAAATAACTGTATATCCAGCAGAGACCACCTGAACATTAAACTGTGTAGCTCGGGGGGGGGGGGGGGAGGGCAAAAACTGGACTTTAAAAAATGCAAAGCTTGGGCTGGGAAGGTGGCTCAGTGGTAGAGTGCTTGTCCCTCAAGCATGAGGCCCTGGGTTCAATTCCTCAACACCACATAAACAGAAAAAGCCAGAAGTGGCACTGTGGCTCAAGTGGTAGAGTGCTGGCCTTGAGCTGAAGAGATCAGGGACAGCTCCCAGACTCAGAGTTCAAGCCTCCTGACAAAAAAAAAAAAAAAAAAAAAACGTAAAGTTAGATGCCAGTGGCTCACACCTGTAATCCTAGATACTAAGGGGGCTGAGATCGTGGTTTGAAACCAGCCCAGGCAGGAAAGTCTGTGAGACTCTTATCTCCAACTAATCACAGAAAAGGCCAGAATGATGCTGTGGCTCAGGCAGTAGAGTAAGTGCTAACTAGCCTTGAGCAAAAAAAGAGCTCAGGGACAGTGCCCAAGCCCACAGTTCCAGTTCCAGGACTGGCAAAAAAAAAAAAAAAGTAAAAGTAAAAAGTCATGGAAGATGGCATTAGCTCTCCATAAAGGTAGGTTTGCAAAGAAATACAGAACTCTTCAGGGTAGTTTGGAACTTAATATCTATAAAACTACCAAAAGAACTAGAAAATTTGTGATTCTAAAGGGAAAAAAAATGAAACCTACTTAAACAGGGATTTGAGAAAGTACACAGATAAACATCTAAAGCTGGAGGGATAGCTCAGTGCAAAACCCAGGATCCAACCTCCACCCCAATCAATATGCAGATGTCACCACCCATTTCATAAGCGCTAGTGATGTGGGGAGGTTTCCCCAGGAGAGCACTGCGGAGTCAGTGGAGACAGCAGACAACACTCCCCTCACCAAGGCCCATTTGGATCTCCTGAGGAAACTTAGCACCAGCTGCAAATGGCAGCTTACCCTTCATACCGACAATGAGGTTTAACACTGTGTGTGTGGTCACAGCAAGGGGCTGGGATGGGCCTGGGAAACTTCTGTAGACTTCACACCATGCGCCCTTCCATTTGCTGATTTTAATTTATGTCCTTGGGCTGACATAAACTATAACCCTGAGCACTCCATGCTGAGCACTCCATGCTGAGCACTGAGTCCTCCACAGCCATCAATCATGGGGTAGCTCTAATCCAGTCACCTAAAATTTAGTGCCTAAGTCAAATTCACACTGTTGTCTATTCAAATGCCACATTAAGTCCTCAAGCTCACTAAAGTGCAGGTAAGGAAGCCAGGGATGTACTGTTTAAACAAGAGACATTTAGGGAACAAGAGTTTTCTTCAAAGAGCAAAACTAATACCAACTAATCCAGGTACTAGTGGCTCACATCTGTAATGCTGCTACTAAGGAGGCTGAGATCTGGGGATCACATTTCAAAGCCAGCCCCAGCAGAAAGACAGAGACTTATCTCTAATTACCACCAAAAAGTCAAAGTAGGGCTGTGGTTCAAGTGACAGAACACTACCCTTGAGCAAAAAAGCTCAGCGACAGCACCCAGGCCCTGAGTTCAAGGCCCAGGATTGGCAACAGAAGAAAACCCAAAAACTGTCCACCTCAGAAAGCAGCAGATTTCTTTTCCCTAGAAGCAATGACAACATGCCAGCAAGAAGGTTAAGGCACATCACTTCTAAAGTTGAATCCACCTTCAAAAATTGTGATTCTCGGGCTGGGAAGGTGGCTCAGTGGTAGAGTGCTTGCCTTGAGTGTATGAGGCCCTAGGTTTCATTCCTCAGCACCACAAAAGCAGAAAAAGCTGGAAATGGTGCTGTGGCTCAAGTGGTAGAGCACTAGCCTTGAGTTGAAGAGCTGAAGGACAGCGCCCAAGCGCAGAGTTCAGGCCCCACAACCAACAAAAAAAAAAAAAAACTGCTATTTTGTGTGTGCTGGGACTGGGTCAGAGAGCTTCTTCACTTACCACCTGAGCCATGACACCATCTTTTTGCTGATTAATTAGAAGTAAAGTTTAGAAGACTTCTGCCCAGGCTATCTTCAAACTGTGGTCCTCAGATCTCAGCCTCCTGAGTAGCTAGGACTACAAGCACGAGCCACTAACTCCTCATTGCTTCATCCCCCAAAAACCATTTTGTTGTTTCTATGGATTTACCAACTCTGGATATTTCAAGTAAAAGGGATCACACAATGCTGTTTATTTAAAAAATAAATAAAGTCAGGTGATGGTGACTCATGTCTGTAATCCTAGCTACTCAGCAAGCTGAGATCTGAGGATCAGGTTCAAAGCCAGCTAGAGCAGGAAAGTCTGTGAGACTCTTATCTCCAATAAACCACCAGAAAACCAGACTGTGGCTGAAGTGGTAGGGTGCTAGGCTTGAGCTGAAGAACTTGGGGCCAGCGCCGAGGCCCAGAGTTCAAGCCCCACGACTGATGAAAAGAAAAGAAAAGAAAGAAAAAGAAAGCAAGCATGGCTGGGCGGCAGGGGCTCATGCCTGTAATCCTGAAGATCACAGTTTGAAGCCAGCCCAGGCAGGAAAGTCCTTGAGGTTCTTATCACCAATAAACTACTCAGAAAAAGCCAAAGTGGTAGAGAAAGGCTCAAGTGGTAGAGTGCTAGCCTTAAGTACAAAGAGGCTCAGGGATAGCACCCAGGCCATGAGTTCAAGCCCCAAGACCGGCAAAAAGAATGAACGAAGAAAGAAAAGAATGAAAGCAAGCAAGCAAGCTGACAATATAAATGGGAGATCTCTAGTTCTACATAAGCAGAAATCAAGAAATGTCCCAAGAATGCAGTGGGGTAGATTTCCATATTGAGGAGAGGGCATCGTAAAGGACAGCACGCAGCATCCAAGAATGAGCTCAGTCCATAATGAACATCAGGCACCAGGATGCATACTCCCTGACTTCAAGATGGAACCATGAAACCATCAGAAAATTCACATGCTGAGACACTAAGCTTTGTAGTACCTATGGTGTAGGAGTTGGGAGAAAGGGAAAATCAATAGAAACTGGAAAGAAAGAAAAAAAAGGCTTGACTGAAAAAGTGGCATTTTATCTTGTTCCAAAGGAAAAGATAAAATTTAGACAGGTGGATAAAGATGAAAAGGAAAGATATACACACAGTACTTGTAAAAATAAATTAAAAAAAAAAAGGCCTGGCCAAAACTGTGTGATTTCCAAACAAGGAGAAATAACAAGGTGGCAGATGCGATGGGTGAATCAGAGCAGTCTTTAAAATCAATGGAATGACCTGAACAGCCTGGCTCTTAGCCAAGGGACACAGTGTGCCACCTCCAAGTCCTCAGCAGGTAAATAACTCAAGAAAGAACCTAAGAGAGAGGAGCTTAAGAAAAAAGGATACAGATAATGTGGATTAGATCAAAGTAAATTACAAGAATGTATGGAAATACAACAAGGAAACCCCTCTAGTCACTTACTTTTAGTTTTTTTTTGGGGGGGGTCCGGTGGTGGGGCCTGAACTCTGGGCCTGGGTGCTGTCCCTCAGCTCTTCAGCTCAAGGCTAGCGCTCTACCATTTGAGCCACAGTGCCACTTCCGGTTCTTTTTTTCCTGCTTATGTGGTGCTGAGGAATCGAACCCAGCCAGCGGGCACCAGTGGCTCATGCCTGTAATCCTAGCTATTCAGGAAGCTGAGATCTGAGAATTGGTTCAAAGCCAAGCCCGGACAGGAAAGTCTGTGAGACTCTTATCTCCAATTAACCACCAGAAAACCAGAAGTGACAATGTGGCTCAAGTGGTAGAACACTGACAAAAAAAAAAGCTATGCCAGCCAGGTACCAATGGCTTACACCTGTAATCCTAGGTATTCAGGAAACTGGGGCTGGAAAGGTGGCTCAGTGGTAGAGTGCTTGCCTTGCATACATGAAGCCCTGGGTTCGCACCACATAAGCAGAAAAAGGCAAAAGTGGTGCTATGGCTCAACTGGTACAGCACTAGCCTTGAGCCCAAGAGCTAAAGGACAGCATCCAGGCCCAGGCCCAGAGTTCAGGCCCCATGACCGGCAAAAAAAAAAAAAAAAGAATGTCAGGAAGCTAAGATCTGAAGATCATAGTTCAAACCGGCCTGAGCAGAAAAGCCCCATGAGGCTTTTATCTCTAATTAACCACTCAAAAATCAGAAGTGGCGCTGTGGCTCAAGTGGTAGAGCACTAGCCCTAAACACAAAGAGGTTCAGGGACAGTGCCTAGGCCCTGAGTTCAAGCCCCACAACCAACAAAAGAAATAAAATAAAATAAAATCAAGCTAAGCCAGGTGTTGGTGGCTCACACCTGTAATTCTAGCTACTTGGAAGGCTGAGATCTGAGGATTACAGTTCAAAGTCAGCCTAGGGGGCTGGGAAGGTGGCTCAGTGGTAGAGCACTTGCCTTGCATGCCTGAGGCCCTGGATTCGATTCTTCAGCACCACATAAGCAAAAAGCCGGAAGTGGTGCTGTGGCTCAAGTGGTAGAGCGCTAGCTTTGAGCTGAAGAGCTGAGGGACAGCGCTCAGGCCCAGAGTTCAGGCCCCACGACCGGACCCCCCCCAAAAAAAAAACAAAGTCAGCCTAGGCAGGAAAGTCCATGAGATTCTTATGTCCAATTAACTATCAAAAAGCCAGAAATGGTACTGTGGCTCAAAGTGGTAGAGAACTAACCTTGAGCAGAAAAGTTCAGGGACAGTGCTCAGGCCCTGAGTTCCAGCCCCAGGACTGGCACAAAAAGAAAAGGCTCTCTTTCAAGTTAGGACAAGGGCAGGTACCTATGAATCTCCAGTACACAGGCGCCGAGATCAAGTCCCAGTACTGGCAAAAAGAAAGACAGATCCCTTCAATCTATCTGAGCAGTTTGCTCTGCTTGCTTACCTCTACAGGTAGTTCAACTGATGTGTTATAAGCACTTGGGGTCCACTGCTTGGAGACACTGACCTTGACATTGCTAAATGTTTTTCTTGAAGCATGGAGCAATGAATAACTATCAAACACAAAGAAGAAATGTAGCAGAATTAGGAACAAAGAACATATAACACTCAGTGAGTCATACATACATGCCCATTTTCTTTATTCAATTTTAGAATTCTTTATTCTAAAAAAAAAGGGGGGGGCAGGTGCCAGTGACTCATACCTAGAATCCTAGCTACTCAGGAGGCTGAGATCTGAGGATCAAGGTTCAAAGATAGCCTGAGCATGAAAGTTTTTGAGACTCTTCAATTAACCAAAAAAGCTGGATGTAAAGCTGTGGCTCAACTGGTAGAATACTAGTCTTGAGCAAAAAAGTTCAGGGACAGTGCTTAGACCTGAGTTTAAGCCTCAGCATGCACACATGCACACATGCACGAACATACACGCGCACACGCGCGCGCGCACACAGACACAGACACAGACACAGACACACACACACACACACACACACACACACACACACACACACACACAGTACAAAGAAGGAATAACTTATTTCATTGGAAGCGTATGCCAAATTGTGCCCTAGACACTGTAGGGCTGTTGCTGTTACTGCATATAGTAACCTCCATGCCAACACAAAATGAGTGGAGAAGAGCTCTAGCCAAGTGCTACCTGAAGAAAGTGAGCAGGAACACAACAACATGGTGGTGGCTGAAGCGGGTAAGCAAAGCCCCTCTCTGGAGAGCCCGTGGCCAGGCCATGTCCTCCTGCCTTCTTCTCAGCCTCACTGGAAGTGGGGTAATGAATGTATTACATCATTTCTTCTTCCTACAAGGATAAAACACATTATTAACATTATCTAAGACCAATGGAAAAAAAAGATCTAAATAATCCAAAATTGATTTCATAGGACCTGAATCAAATCAGATTTATGACCAGTTAACAAATATTAGGACTTTGAAGGACAAAAATCTCATTGGGCAGTTGGCACCAGAAAACGGGATTGATAATTCTGTTCTATAAACTAACTAATTCTGGAGAAAAAAATGAGAAACTTTGACCAAAAAAAAAAAAAAATCCCCAACTGAAAGAATCCCCACATAAACAGAAAAATCACTTTTTTGTTGTTGTTTTAAAGTCAGGGCCTTGTACTCAGAAGATATAACTTATTAAATTTTAAAAAGCAAGGTCAAAAGATAGCTGGACACTGGTAGTTCATACCTATAAATCCTAGCTACTCAGGAGGCTGAGATCTGAGGATGATGGCTCAAAGCTAGCCCAGGCAGAAAAGTCTGTGACACTCTTGTTTCTAATTAACCAACAGAAAACCAGAAGTGGCGCTGTGGCTCAGTGTAGTAGAGAGCTCTTCGAGCAAAAGAGCTCAAGGACAGCACCTAGGCCCTGAGTTCAAGCCTTACAACTGACCAAAAAAAAAGTCTAAAGACAAGCAGAAAAGTTCCTGAGACTCTTATTTACAATTAGCTAGAGTGTGGAACGGGGCTGGGAAGGTGGCTCAGTGGTAGAGCGCTTGCCTTGCATGCCTGAGGCCCTGGGTTCGATTCCTCAGCACCACATAAGCAAAAAGAAAAAAGCCAGAAGTGGCGCTGTGGCTCAAGTGGTAGAGCACTAGCCTTGAGCTGAAGAGCTGAGGGACAGCACCCATGCCCAGAGTTCAAGCCCCACAACTGGACAAAAAAAAAACAAAACAATTAGCTAGAGTGGAAGTGTGGCTCAAGTGGTAGAACACCAGACTTGATTTGAAACCCTGAGTTCAAACCCCAGTACTGGCATAAAATAATAAAAGTAGGATGGGCACCAGTGGCTCACAATTCTAGTCTTAGCTACTAAGGAGGCTGAGACCTGAGGACCATTGTTCAAGGCCAGCCTGGGCAGAGAGTCAGTGAGAAGCTTATCTCCAATAAACCACTAAAAAAAAAAAAAAAAGCTAGAAGTGAAGCTGTAGCTCAAGTGATAGAGCAGTAGCCTTGAGCAAAAAGAAGCTCAGGGTCAGCATCCAGGTCTTGAGTCAAGCCCCAGAACCTGCACACTCACACATGCATTGCACACAAAGGAGGGAAAGCTAATTCTTACCACTTTCAACTACCACAATAGGTTATGTATTCAGCAATACACTGACTGAGCAAATACTAAACGGCAAGCTCCTATGATTTCAGAAACACTGGAAAGAAATGTGACTTTCCTAACTACAGCCAGCATCACATATTCTGCTAGAAAAATGCTGGACATCTGCTCAGTCTGTGTTGAACACACTAAAGAAAGTGGGCTTGGGAAAGCACAGTGTGTCTGTGACTGAGACTTGGCAAAAACTCCCACGCTCCCGGGGCGCGCTTGCAGCAGACTGGAAGGCCTCCTGTGATGCGCAGCATTCACTGAGCGTTCTTTCTAATTATCATAATTACATAGGGCCAAGTGGCATAAGAGTATTCATTTCAAATGGCGATCTGCCAGCAGCAGGTGACTGCTTGAAACTATTTTCCCAACATACCTATCAGGCCTCTTCTTCCCCATCTCTGTAGTTTAAGAAAAGGATTATTTAAAAACTAAATCCAAGCCGGGTGCTGGTGGCTCATGCCTGTAATCCTAGCTACTCAGGAGTCTGAGATCTGAGGATCGAGGTTCAAAGCCAGCCCGAGCAGGAAAGACCGTGAGACTCCTATCTCCAATAAACCACCAGAAAACCGGAAGTGGCGCTGTAGCTCAAGTGGTAGAGCGCTCGCCTTGAGCTGAAGAGCTGAGGGACAGCGCCCAGGCCCAGAGTTCAAGCCCCACGACCGACAAAAAAAAAAAAACTAAGTCCAGGGGCTGGGAAGGTGGCTCAGTAGTAGAGCGCTTGCCTTGCATGCTCCAGGCCCTGGGTTTGATTTCTCAGCACCACATAAGCAAAAAGAAAAAAGCCGGAAGTGGCGCTGTGGTTCAAGTGGTAGAGCGCTAAGCCTTGAGCTGAAGAGCTGAGGGACAGTGCCCAGGCTCAGAGTTCAGGCCCCACGACCGGACCCAAAAAAAAAAAAAAAAACTAAGTCCATAGGGTCTCAAAATATCTCAGTAGGGCTGGGAAGGTGGCTCAGTGGTAGAGCGCTTGCCTTGCATGCCTGAGGCCCTGGGTTCGATTCCTCAGCACTACATAAGCAAAAAGAAAAAAGCTGGAAGTGGCACTGTGGCTCAAGTGGTAGAGCGCTAGCCTTGAGCTGAAGAGCTGAGGGACAGTGCCCAGGCCCAGGATCCGCCCCCCCCCCAAAAAAAATCTCAGTTGCCACTGAAAGCTATTAATGTAACTTCAGAGCCCCTACTGACACAACTGTCATTCCCCAGGCAGTGTAATCCCAGTTAAGATCTGTATTTATATTTATAATACAAATTGCATACATCTACATTGGTTTAGATTTTTTTTTAATTTTTTTTTTTTGTCGGTCATGGGGCCTGCCTGAACTCTAGCCCTGGGCACTGTCCCTCAGCTCTTCAGCTCCAAGCTAGTGCTCTACCACTGGAGCCACAGCGCCACTTCCAGCTTTTTCTGCTTATGTGGTGCTGAGGAATCAAACCCAGGGCCTCATGCATGCAAGGAAAGCACTCTCCCACTGAGCCTCTTTCCCAGCCCCTAGATATTTTATTTATATAGTATTTACTAATGTTATTTTATATATATTTATATATTTAGATTATATTCTATATTAAATTTATAATATGAACATGTATTTGCTACATTTATCATATAAATACATATTTATAAAATATTACATATTTAGCGGGGCACCAGTGGCTGGCTCACACCTGTAATCCTAGCTATTCAGGAGACTGAGATCTGAGGATCACATTTCAAAGCCAGCCCGGATTTGGCCAGGGAAGTCCATGACACTCTTATCTCCAATAAACCACTAGAGAACCGGAAGTGGGACTGTGGCTCAAGTGGTAGAGCGCTTGCCTTGGGCTGAAGAGCGCAGGGACAGCGCCCAAGCCGAGTTCAACCCCACAACTGACAAAAAAAAATTACATATTTATATTTTATACACATTTATTATGCTACTGTTCTCTTTATTATTTGGCAATACTGGGGTTTGTGTGCTTGCTAGGCAAGCATTCTACCACCTGAACCACAACTCCAACTCTTTTTGTTCTTGTTTTTTGGCCAGGTTGTAATCCTCCTATTTATACTTCCCAGACATATATTTTTCTCACTGTAGCTGCACTGACAGGTGTGACCTACATCATCTAGATTTTTTTCTGTTGAGCTGGAGTCTTATACTTTTTTGGTGCAGACCAGCCTGGAGGTATATTCCTCCCAATCTAAGCCTCTCGCCTCGCTGAGATGACAGGAGATTGTGCTACTGGCACCCAGCGGGAACTGCTATTTTTCCTGGAATTATTAAGCTTCATGTCATATACCTTTGAAGTACTCAGCACAGTGTTTTTTTGTCTTTTTTTTGGGGTCCGGTTCTGGGGCCTGAACTCTGGGCCTGAGTGCTGTCCCTCAGCTCTTCAGCTCAAGGCTAGTGCTCTACCACTTGAGCCACAGCGCCACTTCCGGCTTTTTTTTCTTTTTGCTTATGTGGTGCTGAGGAATCGAACCCAGGGCCTCAGGCATGCAAGGCAAGCACTCTACCACTGAGCCAACTTCCCAGCCCTCAGCACAGTGTTCTGAGGCAACTGTATTCAACTCTTAGAGCTACAATTTCTAGAGAATGGGTAACTCACCAGGTTATTCCACTTGGGTTTTTATTTAACTTCTACAGTAGAGGTAAATTTAGTAGCAGCACTAAGTTTTTAACTCTTGTAACTTCTGTTTTTTTAACACTAAATCTGCAAACAAGTAGCTCTTATTCTTGTAACTTCTAGACTTAACAGACAGAAAATGTATTTACAGGCCAGGCGTCTGTAGCCCACGCCTGTAAACTTAACTACTCAAGAGGCTCAATTCTGAGGATTGTGGTTTGAAGCCAGTCTGGGCAGGAAAGTCTATGAGTCTTATCTCCAATTAACCTATCTCCACAAAATGCCAGAAGTGGAGAAGTGGCTCAAGTGGTAAAGCTCTAACTCTGAGTTCGAGCCTGTGACCGAAGGGGGAAAAAAAGTTACCTATATTCTACTCTTTTGGGGATTAATACTAGCAGATCAATGACTTCTGCTGTCCATCCTCCCCCAAAGGCTAGCTATAGAAACTAGAATTTCTCTTTCCAAAAGTGGGTTTTAGAAAATAGAATGCTTTTCCTCAAGCAAATGCTAACATCTAAAACATCACTGTAATCTTTCCCTACATCTCCACAAGAAATGGCGGTAAGAAAGCCAGGCGCTGGGGGCTCATGCCTGTAATCCTAGCTACTCAGGAGGCTAAGATCTGAGGATCGTGGTTTCAAAGCCAGCCCAGGCAGGAGAGATCATGAGAGTCCTATCTCCGATAAAACAGTAGAAAACCAGAAGTGGCGCTGTAGCTCAAGTGGTAGAGCGCTCACCTTGAGCTGAAGAGCTGAGGGACAGCGCCCAGGCCCAGAGTTCAAGCCCCACAACAACAACAAAAAAAGAAATGGCCGTAAGAAAATACTCTGGTCTACCTAGTTCAGTTGTAGGTCATGTGTAGGTCACCAAGCCCCCCATTCCCACACCAAAGGGCCAAGAATCTGAACAGACAAGCCCGCTCCCATACCTTGATCTATTGCTTTCAGCTCATACCCTTCTCACCCAAGCATATTTCTTTTTTTTTTTTTTGGTCTGGTCGTGGTGCCTGAACTCTGGGCCTGGGCGCCGTCCCTCAGCTCTTCAGCTCAAGGCTAGCGCTCTACCACTTGAGCTACAGCACCACTTCCGGGTTTTTTCTTTTTGTTTATGTGATGCTGAGGAATTGAACCCAGGGCATGCAAGGCAAGCGCTCTACCACTGAGCCACCTTCCCAGCCCCACCCAAGCATACTCCCCCCCTACCCCAGGTTGTGGGGTTTGAACTCTAGGCCTGGGCGCTGTCCCTCAGCTCTTCAGCTCAAGGCCAGCACTCTACCACTTGAGCCACAACGCCACTTCCCGTTTTCTGGTGGTTTATTGGAGATAAGAGTCTTATGGACTTTCCTGCCCAGGGTTGGCTTTGAACCATTATCCTCAGATCTCAGACTCCTGAGTAGCTAGGATTAAGGCATGAGCCACAGGCACCCAGCCCAAGCAAAATATTTCTATATGGCTGTAATGCTTTATAGAATCTAGGCATAAAAATGGATAGTTTGTCCAGCTCTTTAGGCCTTAGCTGAAGACATGTCCCATAAAAATCACAATTAAATAAGTTTGTTACCCAAAAAAATTGGGGGGAGGGGAGGTGTCATGGGGCTTGAACTCTGGGCCTGAGCACTGTCCCTCAGTTCTTCAGTTCAAGGCAAGTACTGTACCACTTGAGCCACAGAGACATTTCCGGTTTTCTAGTGGTTAATTGGAGATCAGAGTCTCATGGACTTTGCTGCCCAGGCTGGCTTTGAACCAAGATTCTCATATCTCAGCCTCTTGAGTAGCTAGGATTACAGGCATGAGCCACCAGTGCCCGCCTGTTACAAATTTACAATTAAGTTTGTTTCATCAAAATAATTAAAATGTGTATTATATCACACACACGATTCTTCTCTGCAAATATTTAAGATTTATTCAACCATTTTCAAAATACAGTACTGGGTAAGGGGAGGCCTATTTGTTTACAGCAATGGGGAATGAACCCAGAGTCTTTCTCCCACTCAGGTGTGTGTGTGTGTGTGTGTGTGTGTGTGTGTGTGTGTGTGTGTGTGTGTGTGTGTGTGTGTGTGTGTGTGTGTGTGTGTGTGTGTGTGTGTGTGTGTGTGTGTGTGTGTGTGTGTATGTGTGTGTGTGTCTGTCTGTCTGTCTGTCTGTCTGTCTGCTGTCTGTCTGTACGTGGGTGCCTGTCCTGGGGCTTAAACTCAGGGCAATGTCCCTGAGCTGTTTTGCTCAAGGAAAGTGCTCTACCACTTGAACCACAGCGCCACTTCTGGCTTTTTTGGTAGTTAATTGGAGGTAAGAGTTTCATGAGCTTTCCTGCCCAGGCTGGCTTTGAACTATGATTCTCATTCTCAGCCTCTTAGGTATCTAGGGTTAAAGAAGTGAACCAGTGGCGCCTCCCCCTACCCCCCTTTTTAGGACATGGTTTTTGTTGTTTTTGCTGGCTTTTTGGGGGGAAGTGGGGGGTCAATCATGGGGCTTGAACTCTGGGCCCGGGCCCTGTCTTGAGCTCTTTAGCACAAGGCAAGCACTTTGTTACTTGAGCCACAGTGCCACTTCCAGTTTTCTGGTGCTTAACTGGAGATAAGGGTCTCATGAACTTTCCTGCCTGGGCTGGCTTTAAACCACAATCCTCAGATCTCAGCCTCCTGAGTAGCTAGGATGATGGGCATGAGCCACCTGCATCCAGCTTGGGACAGGTTTTCAAAACTCAAACTCACATCCAGCCTCCTGAGTAGGTGGAATGCAGGCATGCACCACTACTCCTGGCTCAATGCACTGATCCCAACTAGTCTCTTGAATGAATTACTTCTATCTAAATGAAATGAAATTTTGTATCCTGTGACCAATATTCTCTCAGCCCTCCAATTACCTTATTATTTTATGTGTATGTGCCAGTACTGGGGCTTGAATTCATTTTCCCACCATCTATGCCACATGCCTTTGACTTCTTTTTTTTTTTTTTTTCTCCAGTACTGGGGCTTGAACTCAGCACCTGGGCACTGTCCCTGAGCTTCTTTTGCTCAAGGCTAGCACTCTACCACAAAGCCACATCCCCAGCCCCTTCGTTTCTTTCTTTACCTACTCAGAGAGTGTAAGATCTCCAGGGCAGCTCCTCCTCCTTCCAAAGCAGAACCGCTGGCTTCTGCCCAATGAAAATCACACCATCTCCAGATTCAAACCCACAAACCTCAAAAGACATGCAATACTGCACAGCACGCCTGCTGCACTTCCCCATCCGTTCTGCTTCCTCAGGCTGAAAGACATTCATGCGTTTCCTTTCAGCTCCCAACACCTTTCCCTCTGCAGCCCCCTCTACCTACACCGCACCTCTGCCTCCTGACCACCGCTGGCTACCTGCTACCTAACTTCCTGTCCGCCACTTCCAGGTTTATGGCTAACCCAGGCTCTCCTGGGATCCAACTCCCCCTCCTTTACCAGCCCCACACTTGGCAGCCAGGGGCTTCTGAATCCTCCACCAGGCCACATTTCACTCTTTGTCCACCTGCCTCACCTTGCTGTCAAGCACCTCCACCCTCCCATCACTGCAAAGAAAAAGCTTTTCTCCCAGTAATTGCTTTTCTTTTTTTGTCAGTCATGGGGCTTGAACTCTGGGCCTGGGTGCTGTCCCTGAGCTCTTACAGCTCAAGGTGAGTGCTCTACCACTTGAGCCACAGCGCCACTTCCAGTTTTCTAGTGGTTTACTGGAGATAAGAGTCTCACGGACTTTCCTGCCCGGGCTGGCTTTGAACCGTGATCCTCAGATCTCAGCCTCCTGAATACCTAGGATTACATGCATGAGCCACCGGCACCCAGCTCTTTACTATGGTTCTTTGATCTTTTTTTTTTTTTTTTGGGGGGGGGGTCCGGACGTGGGGCCTGAACTCTGGGCCTGGGCGCTGTCCCTCAGCTCCTTCAGCTCAAGGCTAGCGCTCTACCACTTGAGCCACAGCACCACTTCCAGCTTTTTTCTTTTTGCTTATGTGGTGCTGAGGAATCAAACCCAGGGCCTCAGGCATGCAAGGCAAGCGCTCTACCACTGAGCCACCTTCCCAGCCCTACTACGGTTCTTTACTATGGTTTGCTCCTCCTTTATCTTGGCCAATCACTCAAAACCTCCTACCATGAATGGCCTGCCCTGACTACCCTATCAAAATTAGTCTACCTTAGCACAGTGTGGTAGGACACACCTTTAGTCCCAGCTACTAGGGAAGTGAGAAGATCTCTTGAATACAGAAGTTCAAGTACAGCCTAGTCACTATGGTGAGACTCCATCTCAAAAATAAAGTAAAATGAATGGGTAAACAAATGAATGGTACTCATTAGACACTATGTTGAGAAATGAACTATGTTGAACTATGAACTTGTGGGCAGGGATGGGAGGGAAAAATGTGCTCATTACCTGACTTATGTAACTATAACCCCTCTGTACAACACCTTTATAGTAACAATTTTTAAAAATAATTTTATAGGGCTGGGAATGTGGCTTGCTTGTAGAGTGCTTGCTTAGCATGCATGAAGCCCTAGGTTCCATTCCTCAATATCACACAAAAGTGGTATGTGGCTCAAAAGGTAGAGTGCAAGCCTTGAGCAAAAAAAAAACTCAAGGATAGTGCCCAGGCCTGAGTTCAAGCTCCAGGACTGGCAAAAAAAAAAAGTTTGGGGTCTGGGAAGTTGGCTCAGGGTTAGAGTGCTTGCCTCACATGCATGAGGCCCTACGTTCGATTCCTGAGCACCACATAAGCAGAAAAAAGGCAGAAGTGGCGCTGTGGCTCAAGTGGTAGGGCGATCGCCTTGGGCTGAAGAGCTGAGGGACAGCGCCAAGGCCCAGAGTTCAGGCCCCATGACCAACCAAAAAAAAAAAATTTTTTTTATACATACACACACATATATAAAGTAAAATGGGGCTGGAAACATGGTTCAAGTGGTACAGCACTTGCCTGGCAAGTTCAATACCCTGAGTTCAAAGCTCAATACCACCAAAAATATGTGTTTCCTTGTTTCTGTTCCCTACCTCCACACCTCTCTTTCTCTTGCTGTTTCTACAAACGTCATAAAAACAGTGGCTTTCTCTGTCTAAGTCCACAGGTCTATCCTGAGGACTTCAGAGAAACTCAGAACAACCAATAAAGATTTTGAGAATAAATGATTTCACTGACCAGTGGCTCAACACTGAAAGAAGACAAAGTTCCAGGCACCTGCACTAGATATTTTACATACATTGTAATATTCAATTCTCCATGTGTTTTCTGAATGAGAAACATATGGTAGATAGTACAGATGTCCCTTGCTATATCACAGTTCACTTTCAGCTTCATTGTATCACAGATTTTTTTTAAAAAGTAAATACTGATCCCTTACCTATTGCAGGAGTTACATTCCAGAGATCTCACAGTAGGTGAAAATCCACCAAGTAGCAACAAGTGAACCTTGTAGCAAGGGCCAACTATCTAATACAGCTACTTGGCAGATGTGCAACTATCATGGGGGTCTCTGGAACATAACTCCTCTGATAGGTGAGGGATCACTGTAAAGCCTTTTGAGGGCTATGGGTGTGGCTTAAACAGCAGAGTGCTCCCAAAGAGTCTGAGGCCCTGAGTTAAAAAACTCTAGTACCACCTGAAGAAAAAAAAAACGTTTTAAGTAGAATCTCTTGAGAGAGGGATATGCATTCAAACCCAGACCTGATTCTAGATTCTAATGTTATATTGTGGTAAGTAGAAAAGTAAAGATAGACAATAACCCAGACTGAGTAAAACACAGTAATTAGAGTGATCACACATTAAACTCCCAAGTATACATCCAGGATGGGAAAAAGCATACTTATTATCACAGTGGCTCCCTGCTCAAATGAGAAGGGCCATGGACAGGCAATTTCTTTACTCTCCAGTACTCAATTTTTACATTTGCCAAGCAAAAAGATTATGTGAACTCAGCCAGGCATGGTGGCTCACACCTGCAATGCCAACTCTCAGTAGGCAGATTTGGGAAGGATCAGTGTTTGAAACCAGCACAGACATAAAGTTATCAAGAGCACAGCTCAACTATGATAACATCCCAGCTACCGAAGGCCCAGCAGAATTGTGGTCCAAGTTCAACTCCAGGGAAAAAAGATCAAATAAGCTGGTGGCTAACACAATTCTAGCTACTATGGAAGGTGAGATCTGAGTACTGAAGTCAGCCGTGGCAGGAAAGTCTATAAGACTCTTATCTCCATTAACCAGCAAATACACAGAAGTGGAGCAGTGGCTCAAGTGGTAGAGAGCCAGCTTGAGCAACAAAGCTCAGGGTCAGTGCCCAGGCTCTGAGTTCAAGCTCCAGGACCAGCACATGTGCACGCACACATGCACAGGCACACACCCACACATGCGTGCACACACACATACACACACAAATAATGCAAAAATGTCTTGGGGTGTAGTTCAAGTGGTAGAGTGCCTGCCTCGCAAGTTTCAGACCCCGAGTTAAAACCCCAGTATTGTCAAATATATAACTGTGTACTCAAAGAAAGTTGAGTTCATCGCTTTAATAGTACTGTGAATATTGCAATTAGTATCTCATTACTCAATACTGAGTATCCATTATAGCCCACATTGCCTAATTTGAAGCCATTTAACTAAACCACACAAATCCTTTCTATTCAAAATTCAAATCTTGCCAGCAATGTGGTACACACCTGTAATCCCAGAACTTAGGAAGGTGAGGCAGGAAAATTCCAAGCACAAGGCCAACCTGCACTAGCTAACAAGACCCTGTTTCAAAATAAATAAAACTTTCTTGAGATTTTTTTCTCAAATTATCTCTTTATAATAGATATTAAGTACCTGGTTATCCATAAACTATTGCATCTTATTTCAGGGTTCCAAAAACCACATTATTTCTATTTTTCTAGTTCTGTGTATATTCCAAACACAACTAGTTTTGAGGATAAAAATCTTTGGGGCTGGGGGCTGGGAAGGTGGCTCAGTGATAGAGCGCTTGCCTTGCATGCATGAGGCCCTGGGTTCGATTCCTCAGCACCACATAAGCAAAAAAGAAAAAAGCCAGAAGTGGTGCTGTGGCTCAAGTGGTAGAGTGCTAGCCTTGAGCTGAAGAGCTGAAGAGCTGAGGGACAGTGTCCAGTCCCAGAGTTCAGGCCCCACAACCAGACCCAAAAAAAAAAAAATCTTTAGGGCTGGGAGTGCAGCTCATGGAGAGAATGCTGGATATCCTAAGTTCACTCCCCAGTAAGGGAAGGGGGAGATAAAAATCTCTTCCTTGGGCTGGGAAGGTGGCTTAGTGGTAGAGTGCTTGCCTTGCATGCAAGAGGTCCTGGGTTTGATTCCTCAGCACCACATATGCAGAAAAAGCCGGAGGTGACGCTGTGGTTCAAGTGGTAAAGAGCTCGCCTTGAGCTGAAGATGTGAGGGACAATGCGTAGGCCCAGAGTTCAGGCCTATGGCCACACACACACACACACACACACACACACAACTTTCTTTTACACACACACACACACACACACACACACACACAACTTTCTTTTCCCGACTAAGCACTTTTAATAAGCTATGGTCTTTAGTGACATCATATTATCACTGATGAACAGGGACCAGTCAGAACTTTAAACAATGAACAACAAGAAATGCTTGCTCCTGACAGCTAGGACCAACCACACACTGAATTGACCTTACTTTTTACAAAAAGAACAGTTACAAGACCAGGCTGTGGTGGCCCACGCCTGTAGTCCTGGCCCTCAGCATGATCTCCTGGCCAGCTTGGGCTACAGCAAAACCCTGTCCCCCAAAGATAAAAAATAAATAAAAAAGGTGTGATTTGGCTCAGCCCAGTAACTATTCTTGCCATAAGCATTATGACCACAAGATAAGCAAACGTCAGACCAGCAGCGGTCACCTTCCCATTATCCCAAGTCGAAATCGGGAATAGACAGAACACACACGCGGCACACAAACACAATGGGGGAATGAGACCACAAGTAACTGGAGCAAATCCCTGGATGGAGATCACTCTAGAAACGCAATCCAGCTTGGGCGCTCGGAGCCTTCCCCTCCTCTGACCTCGGGGCATCCTTTGCAAAGAGAGCCACACCCCACCTGCGAAGCCCAACTACCGAGAGCCCACGCCGGCCGCTCAGAGTCCAACCCCCCCCCCACGCCCCACCAGAGGGCGGGTCGGCCTGGGCACAAAAGCCCTCGCAGCTGCGCGCGCAGGACCCCGGCCGCCGGCGCCCCCCGCGCCCGCCGCGCCCGCCGCGACCTCGGGGCCCCGCGGCACAGCGCCCGGCCCGAGGAGCCCCGCCCGGGTGGGGGTCGGGGATGGGGGCGACCACACCCACCAGCGCCCGCGCGCACTGCCCTCGGGATCCCCGGGCAGCCCCTCCGCTCCGCTCCCACACCCACTGGGGCTTGGACACCCTCGCGCCCGGACTCACGCACGCGACGACACCCGCAGGAGGCTGGCACACCCGGCCGCCGCTCGCTGTCTGCTACCCTCGCGCCGCCCCCGGCGCCACCTCACTCTCCGCGCCCCGGCCAGCGCTTCCGGATGGGCACGTGGGCTCTCTGTGCGCGGGGCACGCTGGGAGTTGTAGTCCGTCTCTGCGACTTCACCTGTGGACTGAGGAGGTCCCCGCCCTGGTCACCCCGTGATCATCGCTGCTCCGGAAGACTGATGGATTGATCATTATTTTTTCAAAAAGGCATTTTTCTGTTCTTTGTTTTTATTTAAAAAATTAACCGTGCCAGGCGCTGGTGGCTCACGCCTGTAATCCTAGCTACTCAGGAGGCTGAGATCTGAGGATCGCGGTTCAAAGCCAGCCCGGGCAGGAGAGACCGTGAGACTCCTATCTCCAATAAACCACCAGAAAACCGGAAGTGGCGTTGTAGCTCAAGTGGTAGAGCACTCGCCTTGAGCTGAAGAGCTGAGGGACAGCGCCCAGGCCCAGAGTTCAAGCCCCACAACCGACAAAAAAAAAAAATTAACCGTATTTTTGGCTGAGTATGTCATGGACCTAAGCTTTAAAAGGGTTGTGCTTAATTTAATTAAATGCAGTTGCCACTATAGATAAGGGCCATTAGTCTGTCAGTATCATTCTAAGGTCTGTACCCCCATAAATTAATGAGTGATAACAAGCTGGCAGCCTCCAGCAAGAATTGGAGGACCTCCAGGAAATGGCGACGTGGTTTTTTCTGTTGCCATTGTTGTTATTGGTAGTGGTGGCACTGTTTGTTTTTGGTTGGTTTTTTTTTTTTTTTTCTTTGGGGGCTCAAAGGAGGGATACAGAAAGAGAAGGAGAGCCGGGCCCCGGTGGCTCATGCCTGTAATCCTAGCTACTCAGGAGGCTGAGATCTGAGGATCGCTGTTCAAAGCCAGCCCAGGCAGGAAAGTCCCTGAAACTCTTATCTCCAATAAACCACGGGAAAACTGGAAGTGGCACTGTAGCTCAAGTGGTAGAGCACTCGCCTTGAGCTGAAGAGCTGAAAGACAGCACTCAGGCCCAGAGTTCAAGCCCCACGACCAACAAAAAAAAAGAAAGAGGAGGAAGAGTGAACAAATGCAATCATGCTATTTCTTTTTTTTTTTTTTTTTAATTTTTAATTTTTGGTCCGGTCGTGGGGTCTGAACTCTGAGCCTGGGCGCTGTCCCTCAGCTCTTCAGCTCAAGGCTAGCGCTCTACCACTTGAGCCACAGTGCCACTTCTGGCTTCTTTCTTTTTGCTTATGTGGTCTGAGGAATTAAACCCAGGGCCTCATGCATGCAAGGCAAGTGCTCTACCACTGAGCCACCTTCCCAGCCGCAATCATGCTATTTCATATACACTATGTGGAAAATGACCTATGTAACTTGTGGGCATGGATAGGAGGGGAAAACTGGGGGAAGTGAAGGAAAGGGTGACATTGTCCAAAAAAGAAATGTACTCATTACCTGACTTGTGAAATAGTAACCCCTCTGTACAGCACCTTAATAATAACAATAAAATTATATTATAAAAAGAATTAGAGGACTTTATGAAATTCTTCTCTAAGCAGAGTGAGCTGCCCTCCTGAGCTCTCTTAACTATAATATTTAAAGATATTCACAATATCCCAGGGGCGTAATACAGTAGTAGAATGAGCTATTACAGCATCATGCAAGGTCCTAGGTTTCCTCCCCAGCACTGCAAAAAAGAGAGTGAAAAGCAGGAGGACACTATATGTGTGTGCATTATATATATATGTATATTATATATATATATATATGTGTGTGTGTGTGTGTGCCTCTCCATAGTGTTTTTACATATGTATGTGCTCACACACATTTTTTTCTTTTCTTTTCTTTTCTTTTTCTTTTTTTTTCTTTTGTCAGCCATGGAGCTGGAACTCTCGGCCTGGGCACTGTCCTGAAGCTCTTGACCCACAGCGCCACTTCCTGTTTTCTAGTGATTCATTGGAGATAAGAGTCTCACAGACTTTCCTACCCAGGCTGGCTTTAAACCATAATCCTTGGATCTCAACCTCCTGAGGCTTAAGGCGTGAGCCACCAGTAACACACATATATTTCTGAGCCAAGGAAAACATGTCTACAAAGACAGGAGAGAAAGAAACAGTTTTAAGCATTAGACATAGGCAGTGGTTCATGCCTGTAATCCAAACTACTCAGGAGGCTGAGACTTGATATCATGCTTTGAAACCAGCCTAGGCAGGAAACTCCCTAAGACTCTTCAACTAACCAGAAAATAAACAAACAAACAAAAAAGCCTGAGTGGAGCTATGTCTCAAGTGATGGAGAACAGCCATGAGGGAAAAAGCTAGGAAACATGGCCTAGCCCCTGAATTCCAGCCCCAGTACCAGCAATAAATAAACAAATGTGAAATACACCTGTGCATACATGTGTGTATATATACATATGTATGTACATCCACAAATATGCCAGTGGATACATGGGTGTATTCACCCTCCACGACAATCATGTCCTCCACAGTTTGTGCCTAGAGTCACTTGGTTGAGCTGCTTGGGCAGGAAGAAACATCATCTCTGGGCTGGGTTTCCATAACCAGCTGGACATTCTTTTTTTTTTTTTTTTTTTTTTGCAAGTCCTGGGGTTTGAATTCGGGGCCTGGGCACTGTCTCTGAGCTTCTTTTGCTCAAGGTTAGCACTCTATCACTTGAGCCACCGTGTCACTTCTGGCTTTTCTGTTTATGTAGTATTGAGGAATTGACCCCAGGGCTTCATGAATGCTAGACAAGCACCCTAACGCTAAGCCACATTCCCAGCCTCCCAGAAGGACATTCTAACCGTTGATTTGTACCTCTGGATGCTCTCTGTGCTCTCCCAGTGCTAGTTTCTGACTCAGCTGCCTTTTTCTAAGAGTAATGTCTGGAGCAGAAGAGAGAAAACATTTCACAACTAACCTCACTGACACCAACACTGAAAAGGCTTGTTTCCTGCGCTCCAGCCCAGGAGCTGATGATGGATCTTGACCTACGTTCTACTTCCAAGTTGCAGGCTTGTAATGGTGATTCTTAAAACCATGGCCTGCAGCAATAGGTGCTAGAGATAAGAGTTTCTTAGTTTGTCTGGCAGGGCTAGCTTTGAATCTCAATCTTTATATCTAAGCCTCCTGAGTAACTAAGATGATAGGTGTGAGCTATCAGTGCCCAGCAAGGTGGAATCTTATGTAAGACAAGTTATATTTTATATGTTGACCTGGGTGGGAAGTGCGGCTAAGCATACTCAGTCCCAAGTCCTAGGTCCTAGATTGCAATAGCAATCCATTTATCAAACAATGGGTAAAAATGTTCTAGGGAAGAATAAATTGTCTTCTATCTCAGGACTTCTCAAGTGTTTTGAACTTACAACATACAGGAACAAATACTGCATTACTCCCAGTACAATTTGCACATGTACAACTCACCTAAACATTCCACAAAACAGTACCTTTTTAAAAAAATTATTTGTGGAGCATGAACTCAAAGTCTGGGCGCTATCTCTGAGCTTTTAGTGTTCAAGGCTAGCACTCTACCACTTAAAGCCACAGCTCTACTCATTTTCTGGTGGTTAATTGGAGAAAAGAGTCTCATGGACTTTCCTAGTGGGGCTGGCTTTGAACTGTGATCCTCAGATCTCAGCCTTCTGAGTAGCTAGGATTACCGATGTGAGTCATCAGCACCTGGCAACAATTACTTTTTTTTTTTTTTTTTTTTTGCCATGGGGCTTGAACTCTGGGTCTGGGCACTGTCCCTCAGCTCTTCAGCTCAAGTCTAGCATTCTACCACTTGAGCCACAGTGCCACTTGTGGCTTTTTTTGCTTATGTGGTGCTGAGGAATCGAACCCAGGGCCTCATGCATGCAAGGCAAGCACTCTCCCACTAAGCCACCTTCCCAGTCCCAACCACAATTCCTCCTTATATGAAATACAGTCAGATTTTTCCCCCTAGTTCTTTTCTTAGAAAAATTCTAGTTGCCACCCACTACAATTAATTTCATGATTCATTCATAGGTCTCCACCCACAGTTTGAAAACTCTGCACGTATCTGCCAGGATGTTTCTGGTACCATTTTGTTTCCAGTAACACATAGTGCTGTGTAAACTATGCTACAAGTTACACCAGGTGCAAAAGAATCTAGTGGTCATGGGATAGACTCTGAGAATTGTATGTAATATGTAATATTACATCTATGCCACACTTTATGGGCAGAAGTAGTCAGGAAAGCTCAAGTCAGCTCTTTGCCTCTACTACCAGTGTAGGGAACTAATAAACTATTTCCTTAGACTCAAAAGTTAACTTTGGCTGTAGGGTAGAATTAGTAAGTCAGCCAGAAATTATGTTCAGCTTTGTCTTCTATTCATTCAAAGTCTTTCAGTGTTGTTTGTTTATTTTACTTGTTTGAGGCTCCTCAAAGAGTTATTCGAATCTGTATTCTTAGCTACACAGATCGGAGTCATTAAGACGTGAGGATCTCAGTTCAAAGCTGCCTGGGCAGAAAAGTGTGTGAGAGTCTTTTTTTTTTTTTTTTTTTTTTTTTTTGGTCGTGGGGCTTGAACTCTGAGCTTGGGCACTATCCCTCAGTTCTTCAGCTCAAGGCAGGTGCTCTACTGCTTGAGCCACGGCACCACTTCTGGTTTTCTAGTGGTGTATTGGAGATAAGAATCTCACGGACTGGGCTGGGAAGGTGGCTGAGTGGTAGAGCGCTTGCCTTGCATGCCTGAGGCCCTGGGTTCAATTTCTCAGCACCACATAAGCAAAATGAAAAAAGCCGGAAGTGGCGCTGTGGCTCAAGGGATCGAGCGCTAGCCTTGAGCTGAAGAGCTGAGGGACAGCACCCAGGCCCAGAGTTCAGGCCCCACGACCGGACCCAAAAAGAAAAAAAGAAAAAGAAAAAGAAAAAAAGAATCTCTCACAGACTTTCCTGCCTAGGCTGACTTTGAACCTCGATCCTCAGATCTCAGCCTCCTGAGTAGCTAGGATTACAGGCATGAACCACCAGCGCCCGGCAAGACTCTTTTATATCTCCAATTAACCAGCAAAAAGCCAAAAGTGGAACTGTGGCTCAAGTGCTAAGGTGCCAGCCTTAAAGAGAAAAAGCCAAGGAAGAAGTTTGAGCTCATCAGTACACACACACACACACACACATACACACAAAATTATTCAGAGGATATATTGTATACATGTGTGGAAATGTAATAATGAAACCCCTGTAGGTACAACTAATGTATATGAAGGGGGGGAGGGAGGGAGGGAGGGAGACCAAGAGAGACAAAGAGATAGAAAGGAAGGAAGGCAGGCAGGCAGGCAGGAAGGAAGGAAGGAAGGTTATGATGCCAAGCATGGAATAGCCAGGAAAATGCAGGATGAAGGACCCACAAAAGGCCATAGAAAGGACTAGGGGTGGCTTAACGCCTTCAGGTTGAGAGCAAGGGTCTGTCCCTGCTGTTGGATCTGCTGGGATGAAGGATGCTGGAGAAAGAGCTGGCTAGCACCTCACCTGCGCTCTCGCACCCCTAGGCGGCTGGGGCTCGGAGCAGGTGGGAGGAACCGGCTCGCTTTCCTTTCACTTTCTCAGGCCACCAAACCTGACACCTGGGGCCAGAACTACAGTTCCCACCACGCAGCGAGGCAGGAGGAAGAAGGGGCGCCGAGGGCTGCGAAGGAAACCAGCAGAATAAGAAAACATTTACCTGCCTGCCTGGCGAGGCCAGAGTTGGAGCCCAGGAAGCCACAGGTGAAGGAGGAGGGCGCCGGTGTGGATGTGTGATGGGGGAGGGGAATGTTGCTGGAGGATTTGCAAGGCATGGAACCCAAAGCAGAGGGGCGTTTGTAGAAATCCTGGGGGCTTACTGGGGAAAAAGCTGAGGAGAGGAAACAAAGTCTCAGCTCACGTTACAGTGATAAAACACCGGAAGTGGAATTAGCTTCCTTCAGTTGAGAAGTCAGACAAATTAACAACAACAACAACAACAAAAAGAGTTTGGTTGTGCCTCTGGTCTGCTAGAGGATATAGCCATATGTGGCATCCAAAGCCCAGGTTGGATGTACAGATTAGATATTTGTGTGTATTTTAACTTGTGATGCTATAATGTGTGTATGGTGGTGTGTGTATGATGGTGTGTGTGTGTGTGTGTGTGTGTGTGTGTGTGTGTGTGTGCACGTGCCATTACTAGGGCTTGAACTCAGGGCCTAGGACTATCCCTTAGCTTTTTCTGCTTTTTTCAAGGCTGACACTCTACCACTTAGCCGCAGCTCTACTTCCAGCCTTTTGGTGGTTAATTGGAGCTCAGAGTCTTATGGATTTTCCTGCCCAGGCTGGCTTTAACCGGAGATCCTAGGATCTCATACTCCTAGAATAGCTGGGATTATAGGCATGGCCTTTTCATTGGTATTAGAGAACACCAAAAGAGCATGTGGGGAAGTGAGGCAGGGTGCGCCAGGGCAGGGATAATTGACAGTATAGCAAGTTTCATTTTCAAATGCCATAAGGTTGCATTTACCCTCAGGAGGTATTTGATGAGGAGGCTTAAGTCAGCATCCTGTGAGAGAGAGTTTAGCATGTAAGGGATGCTCACCTTCAGGGATCAAGCCATGCAGCTTCTTACATCATAAGAGCTGTCATGAGCAATATAACTGGACACATGCTGGCTGAGTGAGGGACAACTGACAAGTAGAAAACCCAGAAAGGTCTCAATGAAGCTAAGTGCTGGTGGTTCATGCCTGCAATCCTAGCAGGTTGAGATCTGAGTTTAGTGGTTCAAAGCCAGCCCTGGTAGGAAAATCCATGAGACTCTTATATCCAATTAACCACCGGAAAACCAGGAGCAATGCTGTGGCTAAAAGTAGTAGAGCACTAGCCTTGAGCAAAAGAGCTCAGGGACAGTATAGTGGACCTGGGATGGGCTCTGAGAATATAATTTTTTTTTGGGGGTCCGGTCGTGGGGCCTGAACTCTGGGTCTTGGCGCTGTCCCTCAGCTCTTCAGCTGAAGGCTAGCACTCTACCACTTGGGCCACAGCACCACTTCCGGCTCTTTTCTTTTTGCTTATGTGGTGCTGAGGAATCGAACCCAGCGCCTCAGGCATGCAAGGCAAGTGCTCTACCACTGAGCCACCTTCCCAGCCCTCCAACTTTTTTCTTTTTGCTTATGTGGTGCTGAGGAATTGAACCCAGGGCCTCGTGCATGCAAGGCAAGCGCTCTACCACTGAGCCACCTTCCCAACCCTGAGAATATAAATTTTAAATAATCCTCCCAAGTAATTCTGGTAATCATTTAATTTAGAAAGACATTGTCATTAGAAATCTTTGTTATTTTTCATACTATGATAAAACTTCCTATTTTTTTTCTTTGTGTCTGTGCATGTGTATATGTGCCAGTAATGGGACTTGAACTCAAGGCCTCTTGTTCTTGCTTAGCTTTTCTGCTCAAGGCTAATCACAGTTTACGCAGTTTAAGGTTAGCCTGAGCAAAAAAGTATGTGATACTGTTATCTCCAATAAACTAAAAAAAAACCCCAAGAACTGGAGCTGTAGATCAAGTGGTAGAGCACTACCCTTGAGCACAAAAGCTCAAGGAGAGTACGTAGGCCCTGAGTTCAAGCCCCACAACCAGCACAAAACAAACAAAAGAAAAAAAGTATCTGCCAGGCACTGGTGACTCACATCTGTAATCCTAGCTACTTAAGAGGCTGAGATCTGAGGGTCCTGGATCAAAGCCAACCTGAACAGGAGTCCTCAAGAACTCATCTCCAGTTAACCACCAAAAAAACACGAAGTGGCACTGTAGCTCAAAGTGGTAGAGTGCTAGCCTTGAGCAAAAGAGCTCAGGGAGACAGTGTTCAGGCCCTGAGTTCAAGCCCCATGACCACCACCACCAACAACAAAACAACAAAAATCTCATGGACTTTTCTGCCTGGGATGGCTTCAAACCATGATCCTCAGCTCTCAGCCTCCTGAGTCACTAGACTATAGGCGTGAGCCACCAGTGCTTAGCTTCTGGCTGGGCATATGAATTATTCTCAAAACTCCCAATTTCCTGGTCAAGGTAAATGAGTTGCCAACTGGAATAAAAATCCCTTAAGGGCTTCCTGACAGCCCCTGTCAATGCTTGCATGTTGTCTGGGTGCTCAGCCGTCCTTCAGGTGAAATCCACATTGTCATGTCCCACACCCGCCTCATGCCATTTCCTCTGCCATCATGCTTTCTGGCTCTGGCCTAGGATTTCATCCAATGCTATCTTCTGCTAAATTGGCTGTTCACTGAGCCTGTCAGAAAATGCCAGTAGGGCTAGGCTCTGGTGCCTCATGCCTGTAATCCTAGTGACTCCGGAGCCTGAGATCGGAGGATCACAGTTAGAAGCCATACCAGGCAGGAAAAGGCTAAGATTCTTACCTCCACTTCATCAGCCATGGAACTGTGGCTCTAGTGGTGGAGCACTAGCCTTGAGCAAAAAGAGCTCAAGGACAGGGCCTAAGCCTTGAGTTCAAGCCCTAAGATCGGACCAATAAATAAGCAAGTAAATGCTAATAGGACCAATCTGAGGATACCAGAAAGCAATGCCAATACACTTCAGGGCAGTCATTGGCCTCTTTCCTCCATCAAGATGCTGGCACTGGGAAAAGCTAGAGTCCCCTTCTGTCCTCCCTTTCCCCTGGGTCTCTAGTACCTAGCAGACACTAAGGAGAACTTGGATTCTTTCCTTCCCTGTGTCTATTCTAGGAAACTAGCACCATGCCATTCTCCAGCTCAGCCAGGACTGCCGATGAGAACTTTGACTACTTGTTCAAGGTCATCCTCATTGGAGATTCCAATGTGGGAAAGACATGTGTGGTTCAGCACTTCAAATCTGGGGTCTACACAGAGACGCAGCAGAACACCATTGGGGTGGACTTCACAGTTCGCTCCCTGGAGATCGATGGCAAAAAAGTGAAGGTCAGAGGGGAGGAGGGGGCCCGCCTGTCTTTTAGCCAGAGCTTCCTACATTCCAGCCCAGGCTTATATGCATTGGGACATCCACCTTATAAGTAAGACATGAACACAGCTGGACGCTGGTGGCTCACGCCTGTCATCCCAGCTACTCAGGAAGCTGAGATCTGAGGATCTCAGTCAGAAGCCAGCCTGGGGCAGGAAAGTCCATGAGATTCTTATTTCCAGTTAACCACCAGAAAAAGCCATTAGTTGGAGGTGTAGCTCAAAGTGATAGAATGCTAGGCTTGGGCAAAAAAGCTCAGGGACAGTGCCCAGGCCCAGTTCAAGTCCTAGCACACACACACACACACACACACACACACACACACACGCAGTAAAATCAAAGTAGTCCCATCATATTTTCTTGAGTGGGGAGTCTTAAAAGAAGAGCCCCAAAATCTGGCTAAAGGATGACTGAGGTGAAAAAAACAAAAAAACAAAACAAACAAACAAAAAAAACGCCGGTGGCTCACGCCTGTCATCCCAGCTAGTCAGGAGGCTGAGATCTGAGGATCATGGTTCAAAGCCAGCCCAGGAAGTAAAGTCTGTGAGACTCTTTTATCTCCCATAAACCACTAGAAAACCGGACGTGGCGCTGTGGCTCAAGTGGTAGAGTGCTCGCCTTGAGCTGAAGAGCTGAGGAGGGACAGTGCCCAGGCCCAGAGTTCAGGCCCCAAGGCCGACAAAAAAAAATAGGGGCCCTTCGGTAGCAGCCTCCTGTCCCTCCGTCCCTGGTGCAGCCGCCAGCAGGGCCCTGGCTGAGCCGCTCTGCCTGCACCCTCCGCAGATGCAGGTGTGGGACACGGCGGGGCAGGAGCGCTTCCGCACCATCACCCAGAGCTACTACCGCAGCGCGCACGCCGCCATCATCGCCTACGACCTCACGCGACGGGCCACCTTCGAGTCTGTCCCGCACTGGATTCACGAGATCGAGAAGTACGGAGCGGCCAACCTGGTCATCATGCTGATCGGTACGCTTGCTATGTTTTCTTTCTTTCTTTTGGTCATGGGGCTTGAACTCAGGGCCTGGGCGCTGTCCCTCAGCTCTTCAGCTCAAGGCGAGCACTCTACCACTTGAGCCACAGCGCCACTTCGGGCTTTTTCTGCTTATGTGGTGCTAAGGGATCAAACCCAGGGCCTCATGCATGCAAGGAGAGCATTCTACCACTGAGCCACCTTCCCAGCCCTGGTGTGAACACTTCTTTTTTTGGGGGGGGGGGAGGGGTTCGGTCGTGAGCCTGAACTCTGGGCCTGGGCGCTGTCCCTCACCTCTTCGGCTCAAGGCTAGCGCTCTACCACCTGAGCCACAGGGTGCGCACACTTTAAGGGCAGATTTTGCCCCACACCAGTTTCTCATTGGGGAAGATCTGGAATGGGTGGGACAATTCTAAGATGGAAACTCCTGCAGATGTGGGCACAGAAGCTGTGTAGACCACCCAAGAAATACTGCTGGAAGAGCCGGGCAACAGTGGCTCATGCCTGTCATCCTAGCTACTCAGAAGGCAGAGATCTGAGGATCAAAGTTCAAAGCCAGCCCGTGGAAGGAAAGTCCATGAGATCTCTTATCTCCAATTAACCACCAGAAAACCAGAAGTGGTGCTGTGACTCAAGTGGTAGAGTGCTTGCTCTGAGCTGAAGAGCTCAGGGACAGAGCCCAGGCCCAGAGTTCAAGCCCCACGACGATCACTACCACCACCAAATACTGCTGGAGTCCAAGGTTAACAGCCCCTCAGATGAACCTGACTTTGAATGACAACACACACTCTTTAATGAACATTTTTTTTTTTGGGAGGGTCCGGTCGTGGGGCCTGAACTCTGGGCCTGGGCGCTGTCCCTCAGCTCTTCAGCTCAAGGCTAGCTCTCTACCACTTGAGCCAAAGCGCTACTTTCGGCTTTTTTCTTTTTGCTTATGTGGTGCTGAGGAATCGAACCCAGGGCCTCATGCATGCAAGGCAAGCGCTCTGCCACTGAGCTACCTTCCCAGCCCCCAACACACACTCTTTAAGAACCTAAGTGAACAGGACTTCCCTCCCCCCCTCACCCACCCCAAGGCTCTTGCCTAAAATCCTAACTACTCAGAAGAGGCTTAGATCTGAGGAGCTAAGAGACACAGTCTCACAGAGCTTCATGAGTAGCTAGGATTACAGGTGTGAACCACTGGTGCCCGGCTCACTGGGCTATTTTGTTCACAGCTGGTACTGTACCACTTGAGCCATGCCTCCAGTTCTGGCTCTTTGCAGATTAACTGGAGATGGTTGTCTCCAACTTTTCTGCTTGGGCTAGTCAAGTAGAGATCCGTTGATCTCCATCTGAGTGCTAGGATTGGCACCAGAGTCATCTACCCCTCAGTTCTTTTTTTGTTTGAACTCAAGAACCTCAATCTTGCTAGGCAGGTGCTGTACTACTTGAGCCACATCCCTAACCTTCCCCTCAGTTCCTACCATTCTTACAGAATTGTAAAGGCAGAGAATGACTCTTTTTCCATTCATCTGTGGCTTCATTTTAGTAAAATTGCCTTCAATTACAACTCGCATGTTATGGTATAACTTAAAAGTATGCTTTTTAAAAATTTTTAATTTTAGTTTTTGTCAAGGTGATATACAAAATGGTTACAGTTACAGGTTTTTATTTTTAAGGTCCTGGAGACTTTATACTTGTACTCTATTGCTTTACCCACACCCCTGCCTGGCTTAAGGGTTTGTATTTTGGGCATCGTGGGGCTTGAACTCAGGGCCTGGGTGCTGTCTCTGAGGTTTTTTGCTCAAGGCTAGTGCTCTACCACTTTGAGCCACAGCAACAGTTCTAGTTTTTGAGTGGTTAATTGGAGATAAGAGTCTCAAGGGGCCAGGCACGGGTGGCTCACACCTGTAATCCTACCTACTCAAGAGGCTGAGATCTGAGAATTGCAATTTGAAGCCCGCCAGGCAGGAAAGTCCAGGAGACTCATCTCCAATTAACTACCAGAAAAGAGTGGTGCTGTGGCTCAAAATGGTGGATTGTTACCAGTGAAAAAGCTCAGGGACATCACTCAGGTCCTGAGTTCAAGCCCCACACCTAACCACCACCCCTCCAAAAAAAATAAAAACAAAAACAAAAAACAACTCTCACAGGACTTTTCTGCCCGGCTTTGAATCATGATCCTCAGATCTCAGCCTCCCGAAGAGCTAGGATTACAGGCTGGGCCCAGCGCTGAAGTTATTTCTGAGTCAGGTTCTTTTTGCCTGGGTAGGCCTAGCAAAGGAGATCCTCTTATTTACACTTCCCACTGTAAATACAAAGTAGGCACTCCCTACCAACCCCTTTTTTTCTGTTTAGATTTTTTTTTCTTCTGTTGGGCTTTAATTCAGCTCAAGGCTAGCACTCTACACTTGAACCACAGTGTTACTTCCGGTTTTCTGGTGGTTTATTGGAGATAAGAGTCTCATAAACTTTCCTGCCCAGGCTGGCTTTGAACTGTGATCCTCAGATCTCAGCCTCCGGAGTAGTAGTGGTAGGGTTACAGGTGTGAGCCACAGGCACCCAGCTTGAGATAGAATCTTAAAACCTTTTGGAAGTGGTGCTGTAGCTCAAGTGGTAGAGCGCTCGCCTTGAGCTGAAGAGCTGAGGGACAGCGCCCAGGCCCAGAGTTCAAGCCCCACGACCGGACCAAAAAAAAAAAACAAAACCTTTTTTACCTGGACTGGTCTGGAACCACCACCTATCCAATCTCAGCCTGCTGTATAAATGAAATGACAGGTGCATGCTACCCTACGCAGCTCTTGGTAGATATTGGGGGTCTCCTTAACATTTTGCCCTTGCTGACCTTGAACTTCAATCCTCTGGATCTCTACCTCCAGAGTTGCCAGGATTGTGGGCATGAGCCATAGGTGTCTAGTTTAAAAAAAAAAAAATTTTTTTTTTTTTTTTGGTTGGTTGTGGGGCCTGAACTCGGGTCTGGGCGCTGTCCCTCAGCTCTTCAGCTCAAGGCTAGCACTCTACCACTTGAGCCACAGCGCCACTTCCGGCTTTTTCTCCTTATGTGGTGCTGAGGAATCGAACCCAGGGCCTCATGCATGCAAGGCAAGCGCTCTACCACTGAGCCACCTTCCCAGCCCTAAAAATTTTTTTCTTAAAGGTCATTCTGGAGAGAAAACCAGGTTACTCAGTGGGATAGCTGTGTAACTTTCACCTGCAGGAAACAAGTCAGACATGTGGGAGAAACGCCACGTGCTGTTTGAGGACGCCTGCACGCTGGCAGAGAAGTATGGCCTCCTGGCAGTTTTGGAGACTTCAGCCAAGGAGTCCAAGAACATCGATGAAGTCTTCGTGCTGATGGCGAAGGAGCTGATCGCCCGTAACAGCTTGCACCTGTGCGGGGAGGGCGCGACGCAGCCCGGCTTCCCCCAGGATTCCAGCCCCATTCTCCTGGCCCAGGCGCCCACTGAGAAGACACATTGCTCCTGTTGACTGGTGTCTCCTGGGCGCAACACAGGCCGCTGAAGAGGCTTGACTCATGTCCCTAGCCCTGCAGGCCTGAATCAGCAGCTCTGCAGATTGGGAACTTTGGGTAGCGGGTGGGGGCGGGGAGGGGGGGGTCAAGATTTCTTCTCCCCTTTCCCTTTTGTCTCCACTACCCCCAATTGTAATCTGATTCCTACTGGGTTTTGCTTCTTGAAAATGAAGGCTAGAAAGAAAGAAGAGAGGAAGGATGATGGAGACCCAGCAGATGACTGTTTTAGAATACTCTAGAACATGTTGTAGCAGCTCAGGCAGGGGGAAAAGGAAAGCCTGCAGTGAAAAACCAAACTACTGTCACCATTTTGTTTCATGATATTTGTATCTCAGGTCTTCATCTTGGAGAAGACCTGATGACAAAAGCACTGGAAATACTGCTTTGTGAGTGATGAGGTACATCTGAAGGGGACAGGAATTGGACCCCACTTTGTCCTAGATGGGCTGATTCGGTCACCCTAGTTTCCCCATGAGGCTATGAGAGATGCCTACAATTTCTCTAACACACTGAATGATTAAAATTCAGGTGTTAAAATTCAGGTCTGAATTGAACTTGTATTGGCTCGTTGCTGACTAGCAAACTAATATGCATGGTTTCCTCTAGGTGTCAAGCAAGCAGCTGGCACCCCACTTCACAACTAAAACTAAAGGAGGGCTGGCACTCAGTGGTACAACACCTATTTGCCCAGAATGTGCAAGGCCTTCCTTAGGTGGATTCAATCCCCAGTATTGCAAAAAGAAATGATAATAAAGTGAATAAATACAAACATAATGGAGGGCTGGGTGTGGTTACGGAAACCTGCAGTCCAGCACTTGGGAGACTGGAGCAGGATCATGGCCATCTTGGCTGTACAGTGAAAGTGATCTCAAAAACAGAAAACAAAAGGCTAGAGGCATGGTTCAGGTGGTACAATGTCTGCCTTAAAGAGTAAAAAGCACCACACTGAGTTCTAAGTCTGGTTCTAAAAAAAAAAAGCAGCTAGGCAGGGGTGGCTCATGCCTGTGATCAAAATCCATGAGACTCTTTCTTTTTAGTCCAAGACTGGGACTCAAACTTCATGCCTCTTTCCCTCATTGGCTGATGCTCCAAGAGCCATTCCTCCCAACCCCATGTCCATGAGACTCATCTCCAATTAGCTACCAAATGAAATTAAAAAGCTGGAAAGTGGAAGCATGACTCAGGTGGTAGAAAGCTAGCCTTCACAAAAAAAAAAAAAAGGGGGGGTGGGGTGGGGATATTGCCCAGGCCCTGTGCTTGAGACCTAGGATTGGCACAAAAGAAAAAAAAAAAAAAGAACATCAGCTTGCTCACCAATGGGAGGGAGAACAGCATGTGTTTAATATAATTACAGCCGTAAACTATAACAACCTGAGAACAGTTATTCTCTCTGCATGTATCTCAGCTACCTCTGAGACCTAGTCAGCTCCTAGGACAGTACACTGGGAGAAGGAATGATGCAGAATTGAGACCTAAAGCCCTCCCCACGTTACCAGTGTGCAAACAAGGCCACCCGAGTCCCACCCACGTAATTAGCCAGCCTGGCCTTCCATGCCACTCCAAAAACCTTTAAGTACATACTGGAAGTATGTACATACTGTGTGCACAAAGCTCAATAAGGGGCCGGGAGCTGGTGGCTCATGCCTGTAATCCTAGCTACTTAGGAGGCTGAGATCTGAGGATCACGGTTCAAAAGCCAGCCTAGGCAGGAAAGTCGGTGAGACTCTTAACTCCAATGAACCACCAGAAAACCGGAACTGGCACTGTGGCTCAAATGGCAGAGCGTTAGCCTTGAGCTCAAGAGCTGAGGGACAGCGCCTAGGCCAAGTTCAAGCCATGACTGACCAATAAATAAATAAATAAATAAATAAGTAGAGAAGAGGGAGAAGGAGGGAAGAGAAGGGGAAAAGAGAAAGAGAAGGGGAAATGAGGAGGGAAAGAAGGGGAGATGGGGAGAGTAGAAGACAGAGAGGAAAGAGAGAGAGAAAGAGAGAGAGAGAGAGAGAGAGAGAGAGAGAGAGAGAGAGAGAGAGAGAATCTGGAGCTTGACAGGTCCCAATCTGCCTGTTGGTTTTTTTTTTTTAACTATTTTTTTGTCTTGTCTTTTTGGTACTGGGGATCAAACCCAGGACTTTGCACTTGCTGGGTAGGTGCTTTGCCGCACAGACTGGGCAGTGGGCATGGGCAGACAGGGCAGGAAGGAGATTACAGTATTATTCTCCCAACTCTCCTGTGGCATGGGTGGTAGTAACAATGGAGTTGCAGAAAAATTAAATTCTGAAGGGACATTTTGCTGGAGTAAGATGATACAACACCCTGACATTTCATCGTGTTCACTGAGGTCTAATGTATTTACACATGTGAGGAAATCTGTCAGCCAGTATTTCATTGTTCCCCCACTCTTTCTAAATCCCTTCTCAAGATGTCACTGACAAAGTGACATGGGCAACAATGGTACCACTGTAGCTAACTCTGGAATCTTTCAGCAGTATACACAACCAGAATGGAGCACCAGCTATCAGCTGGCTTTTGAAGAAGGTATTACTTGTAATTTCTCTTATCTCCAATAAACCATTAGAAAACCAGAAGTGGTGCAGTGGCTCAAATGGCAGAGTAAGTGCTCACCTTGAGCTGAAGACCTGAGGGACAACACCTAAGCTCAGAGTTCAAGGGCCACAACAGACCAAAAAAAAAAGTCTCAGATACTTCCGGCCTGGGCTGGCTTTGAACTACAATCCTCAGATCTCAGCCTCCTGAGTAGCTAGGGTTACAGGTGTGAGCCACCAGCGCCCAGCTCAGAATTTTTTTTTTTTTTTTTTTGTCGGTCGTGGGGCTTGAACTCTGGGCTTGGGCGCTGTCCCTCAGCTCTTCAGCTCAAGGCGAGCGCTCTACCACTTGAGCTACAGCGCCACTTCCGGTTTTCTGGTGGTTTTATTGGAGATAGGAGTCTCACAGTCTCTCCTGCCCGGGCTGGCTTTGAACCATGATCCTCAGAGCTCAGCCTCCTGAGTAGCTAGGATTACAGGCGTGAGCCACCAGCGCCCAGCTCTCAGAATTTTTTTATATGTATTTTTTATTGTAAAAATACTGTACAGAGGGGTTACAGTAATGAGTAGGGTTAATGAGTACATTTCCTATTGAGCATTGTTACCTCCTCCTTTGTTTTTCCCCTCCCATCTCCCTTCCCTCCCCACCTCCTGAACCCCTTCCTCCTCACTCCCCACCCAAAATTGTAAAGTTTGTTTTCAACAGTGTCTTGTGCATCTCACTTACAATGGGTCAACCTGTATCCTTATTTAAGCATTTTGTTATATCCCTTCCCCTCCCCAAATTATAAAAATGTGTATACAAGATGCAGGACACTGGAATCAGATACAGTGAAAACAGGGGTTATACTGTGGGGTCAGAATTCACTTTTTTTTTTTTTTTTGGGTCCGGTCATGGGGCCTGAATTCTGGGCCTGTGCGCTGTCCCTCAGCTCTTCAGCTCAAGGCTAGTGCTCTACCACTTGAGCCACAGCGCCACTTCCGACTTTTTTCTTTTTGCTTATGTGGTGCTGAGGAATCGAACCCAGGGTCTCAGGCATGCAAGGCAAGCGCTCTACCACTGCGCCACCTTCCCAGCCCCCAGAATTCATTCTTTTTTTTATTTTTTCAGAATTCATTCTTAACAAGTGCGCTTGCACACCTACTGAGAGGGCTGGAGGATGGAGCTCAGGGCGAAGAACTTGCCTGTTAAGCCCTCTTAGATCATGGCCTCTGATCAGATTAGGGTTCCATCACTACCTGTGCATGTGTGCATGCACACGCTACACACTACACACCACACACAGGGATCTCAATCCCTGCAATCATGCATCACAGCAGCCTCTCAAGTGCAGCTTTCTCACAGAAGGCTGGGATGTTCAGTCAGCTGGCAAATTGTCCTCCAGGCATCTAGGATAAAACAGATGCTATTACATAACCACCAGCATCACCCCCTGGATTTAAGTATTAGGTTTTTCTGCCCTAGTTGGTGTTTCTGCCATCCTCTCAATCTCAAATAGCTGGAATGGCAGGCACACATCACTTTGCCCAGCTATGGACTGAGGATGGGTTTGGTACGCTCTTCTGCCTGGGCTGGCCTACAACTGTATTCTTCCAATTGTCAGTCTTGAAGTAGCCAGGATTACAGACAGAAGCCATAATTGCCTGGCTTCTTTTTTCTTTGCAGAGCTGAGGATAGAACTCTGGATCTTGGACCCATTAAGCAAATGCCTATCACTGAACTACATTCCTAGCTAAACTGCCAAAGTGCCCAGAATAAAGTGTATACTCAATAAATGGTAGCTATTAGAAAAATCACAAGAAGAGCTGGGAGTCGGTGGCTCATGCCTATAATCCTAGCTACTCAGGAGGCTGAGATCTGAGGATCACAATTCAAAGTCAGCCAGGCAGGAAAGTTCGTGAGACTCTTATCTCCAATAAGCCACTAGAAAACTGGAGGGACGCTGTGGCTCAAGCACTTGAGCCTCAGCGCCACTTTTGGCTTTTTTTTTTTTTTCTTCTGCTTATGTGGTGCTGAGGAATCAACCCCAGGGCCTCATGCATGCAAGGCAAGCACTCTACCACTGACCCACCTTCCCAGCCCCTACTCAAAGGTTTTTGCTATGACAAAGTAGGAGAGAAAGAACTGGAAAATATTGTAAACAAATTATAAACAGTGCTTCCCATGGTTTTGTTTCTCTCATACTCAGGAGACTATGGGTATTTGGTTTGGGCAATTCTTCAGAAGTTTGAGTGACAGTGCTGTCACTTAATAGTGAAAACCTAGAGCTAAACTTCAACAACAGGGGACTACTAAAATTTTACATAATTTTAAAGATAAGGCCACATTATTTTTTTTAATTTATAAGACTTTTATTTTCCACAAAACTTAGAATAACTTTTTACACTTTCTTTTTTGCTTATGTGGTGCTGAGGAATCGAACCCAGGGCCTCATGCATGCAAGGCAAGCGCTCTACCACTGAGCCACCTTCCCAGCCCTTTACACTTTCTTTATACATAATAAAAGATAATTAAATAAATGACATGATCTAGCTAAGCACTGACTGGAACATTTAATTTTGTTCTCAGGTTTTTTTTTTGTATTGTCCAGTCATCTATTTTTTTTAATTTTTTATTGTAAAGATACTATACAGAGGGTTACAGTTACATGAGTAAGGTAATGAGTACACTTCCTATTGAGCATTGTTACCCACTCCATTTTTTCCCCCTACTATCCCTTCCCTCCCTACCTTCCCCGAGGTTTTTTTTTTTTTTTTAATATGGAACGCTTCACGAATTTGCGTGTCATCCTTGCACAGGGGCCATGCTAATCTTCTCTGTATCGTTCCAATTTTAGTATATGTGCTGCCGAAGCAAACACAAGTTTTTTTTTAAATTGTGATTAAGTTATTACATAATTTCCCAAATTTCACAGTATTGTGGAATAATGATTCTCATTTAAAGTCACAAGTTCATTCTAACTTTCCTGGAGCAAATTGTCTATCACGGTCTATAACATATATACCATATATGTGATCAACAGCATGGGGATATTTAGTAGTGGTTCGACCAGATGAGTGGAAGTTCTTTGTTTCTTAAGTCCTGTTAATTTTGTCATATCATCTAACAATTTTGATTTAGCATCTACTTATCAGGGAGACCATGTACCATTTGTCTCTTTGCTCTTAGCTTACCACGCTCAACATGATTCCTTCTAGCTCCATCCATTTCCCTGTAAATGCCATTATTTTGTCATTTCTAATGAAAGCCACATTGTTATTAAGGTGAGAAACATCCACACTAAAGATTGCCAGGCACTTATGGCTCACCCTGTAGTTCTAGCTTCTCAGGAAGCTGAGATCTGAGGATCATAGTTTAAAGCCAGCCTGGGCAGGAAAGTCCCAGAGACTGGGGAGGAGGTGAATTTGAATGAAGTACATCATCTGCATGTATAGAAAACTAGAAATGGTGCTGTGGGCTCAAATGGTAGAGTACTTGCCTTGAGCTTAAGAGCTCACAGACAACAATCAGGCCCAGAGTTCAAGACTCACGACTGGGGGGCTGGGGTGGGGGGAGACACAAACAAACAAAAAACCTACCCCCCCAAAAAACAGAAGGGCTGGGAATGTTGGCTTTCTGGTAGAGTGCTTGCCTAGCATGCATGAAGCCATGGGTTCAGTACCACATAAACAGACAAAGCTCAAAGTGGTTTTTAGGCTCAAGTGGTAGAGTGCTAGACTTGAGCCAAAAACAGCTCAGGGACAGTGTCTGAGTTCAAGCCCTGGGACTGGCAAAAAAAAAAAAAGAGGAAAACAGTCACCAATATATGGCTTAAACGACACACATCAATGGAGTGAATGTTTTGTTTAGTTGTAGGGTTTGAACTAGGGGCCTGGGTGCTATCCTGCCACGGACCCACTTCTAGCTTTATAGTTGTTGATTGGAGATCAGTCTCACAGACTGTCCTGCTCAGGCTTGGCTTTGAACCATAATCCTCAGATCTTATCCTCCTGAGTAGCCAGGATTACAGGCATGAGCCACCTGTGCCTGGGGAGGAGGTGAATTTGAATGAAGTGCATCATCTGCATGTATGGAAAGATCCCTGTGAAAGCTCTCTGCTAGACAGGCACACAGGCAGACAGTGAAGACACACATACACTCCTCCCAGTTCCTGAAGGCCAGAACAGCTGTCTGGACTCTGTGTCAGCCAGGGCTGTGGTTTCCATTAGAGGTTGGGCTCCTGCTGCTTGTGGGCAGAATTCATTTCCTTGTGGTTGCTGAGCTGAGGCCTATGTTCCTGCCAGCTGTACAGCTCCTTGCCACACATGGCCCCACAATTCACGGCAGGGTTATTTCCTCCAGTCCAGGTCACCAGCGTTCACAATTTTCTGACTTCCTCTTCCATAGCCAGCCAGACAAAATACTGCATCTTAAAAAGATTAAACCAGGCTCACTCAGGCTTGTCTCTACTTTGCTGTATAAGGAAACTAGCTGAGTACTGGTGGCTCATGCCTGTCATCTTAGCTCTTTAGGAGACCAAAGATCTGAGGAGAATGGCAAAGCCAGTCTGAGCAGGAAAAGTCCAGGAGACCAAAAAGCTGAAAGTGGAACTGTGGCTCCAGGGTAGAAGTGCTAGCTTTGGGCAAAAATGCTCAGGTATGGGCTGGGAATGTGGATTAGTGGTAGAATACTGGCCTAGCATGCATGAAGCCCTGGGGTTCAATTCCTTAGTACCACATAAAAAGGCCAGAAGTGGCACTTTGGCTCAACTGGGACAGTACCCAGCCCAAATTCAAACCCAGAACCAGAAAAATAAAAGTCAATGGAGTGCCTTCCATGGCAGTCACCTTCTGTTTACAAAGGTGTCACATGAGCAAGATCACAGGTGTTATGTTAGAACTCTTTGTATCAGTGAATTTAGACATTAAATTTTTTATGATTCATGGACATGAGTCACTGTAATTTCAGCGCCAGATGGTTAGCATTCCCAAGATTCAACGCTTTCGGTGTTAGTGTGGAGGAACCTTGGCTATCTTTAAAGATCAAAGTCACAGAGATACCAACAGTTAAGCCGGGCGCCAGGTGGTTCATGCCTGTAATCCTAGCTACTCAGGAAGCTGAGATCTGATGATCGCAGTTCAAAGCCAGCCCAGGCAGGAAAAATCCATGAGACTCTTATCCCCAATAAACCACTAGAAAACCGGAAGTGGCGCTGAAGAGCACAAGGACAGCGCCCAAGCCGAGTTCAAGCCCCACAACCGACAAAAAAAAAAAAAAAAAAAGCGAGAGAGAGCGATACCAACACTTGCCATGTCCAGTAATAAGTTTGTGATCATAGACCATGACTCATGCAATCTGGAAGGCGTAATCAAGTGGAAATTAAGATTTTTTTTTGAAAAAGCACCAGTGTGAGAGCACACACACACGCGCGCGTGCGTGCGCACGCACGCACGCACGCACGCACGCACGCACGCACGCACGCACGCACGCGCGCGCACACACACACACACACACACACACACACACACACACACACACACACACACACACACACACACACACACACACACACACACACACAGCTTTTCTTAGCTGGGTTCCCAGACTCCGTCTGTTATCCTAGCTACTTAGGATAAGTTGTGATATTCTTTTTTTTCTGGGTGCTGTCCTGGAGCTTTTTCACTCAAGGCCAGCACTCTACCACTTGAGCCACACAGTACCACTTCTGACTTTTTCTGGTGGCTAATTGGAGATGAGTCTTTATAGTCTTGGGCTGGGAAGGTGGTGAGTGCTTACCTCTCCTGCATGAGGCCCTGGGTTCAATTCCTCAGCGCCACAGAAGCAGAAAAAGCTCTAAGTGGCACTGTGGCAAGTGGTGGAGCACTAGCCTTGAGTTGAAGAGCTGAGGGACAGCGCCCAGGCCAATTTCAGGCCGCACAACTGACAAAAGTCTTATAGTCTTAATGGCCATTCCTGCCTGGCCTATCTTGGACCCTTAATCCTCAGATCTCAGCCACCAGCACCCAGCAGTTCTGAGATTCCACCAAAAAGTCAGAAGCAGATGGCACTGGTGGCTCACGCCTGTAATCCTAGCTACACAGAAAGCCTGTTCCTCAAATGGTAGAGCACTAGACTTGAGTAAAAGGTCAGGAAGTGGTATTGTGGCTCAAGTGGTAAAGCGCTAGCCTTAAGCTGAAGAGCTCAGGGACAGCGCCCAGGCACAGAGTTCAAGCCCATGACCAACCCCCCCCCAAAAAAAAAGTCAGGCACCAGTGGCTCAGGCCTGTAATCCTAGCTATTCAGGAGGCTGAGATTTGAGAATCACAGTTCAAAGCCAGCCTGGGCAAGAAAGTCCCAGAGTCTTATCTCCGATAAACCAGTAGAAAACTGGAAGTGGCACTGTGGCTCAAGTGGTAGAGCGCTCGCCTTGAGCTGAAGAGCACAGGGACAGTTCCCAAGCCCAGAGTTCAAGTCCCACGACCAACCAAAAAAAAAAAAAAAAGAGGTCAAAGCACTTAGGCCCTGAGTTCAAGCTACATAACAGGGAGGCAGGCATGTGTGCGTGTGTGCATATCAGAAAGAACTTGCAAAAAGTGCCATCCAAGCCTGGTAATGTGCTTGCCTAGCATGCATGAAACCCTGGGTTTGACTCCTCAAGTACCACATACACAGAAAAGACCAGAAATGGTGCTGTGGTTTAAGTGGTAGAGTGCAAGCTCAGGACAGTGTCAGTCCCAGAGTTCAAGCCCAAGGATTGCGCCCCCCCCCCCTCGCTGAAAAAGGATCAAAGGCCTTGAGTACAAGACCCAGTATTGCCGGGCGCTGGTGGCTCACGCCTGTAATCCTAGCTACTCAGGAGGCTGAGATCTGAGGATCACGGTTCAAAGCCAGCCCGGGCAGGAGAGACTGTGAGACTCCTATCTCCAATAAACCACCAGAAAAACGGAAGTGGTGCTGTAGCTCAAGTGGTAGAGCGCTCGCCTTGAGCTGAAGAGCTGAGGGACAGCGCCCAGGCCCAGAGTTCAAGCCCCATGACCGACCAAAAAAAAAAAAAAAGACCCAGTATTGGGGTCTTGCATGCGTGCACATACACATCCCCATCTCTGAGAGTTACATACATGAGTCACAAAATGGTTTTCATTAAACACACACACACACACACACACACACACACACACTTTCAAAATGCCAGTTCTATGGTGCTCCTCAGCGGCTTTCTTTCTGGGCACTGGGGGCAGGTTCAGCAGACGTGCATGGCCATGAGTGGTGTCTTTCCCAGCCAGAAGTCTTGTGGACCTTGCAATAAGCGAAAAGCTGGGTGGTTCCAGCTGGTCCTGCTTGTTCCCCTATGTCTCTAAACAGCATTCCTTCCTATTTCTTTTTTTTGTGTGCTGGTACTGGGGCTTGAACTCAGGCACCTGGGCACTTGTGCCTTAGATTTTCAGCTCAAGTCTAGGACTCTACCACTTGAGCCACAGCTTTTTTTTTTTTTTTTGATTCATTCCTGATTAAGAATCTCACTAACTTTCCTGACTTCAAACTCAGAGCTTCAGTTCTGTCTCCTGAGTAGCTAGGATTATAGGCATGCACTACCATGCATGGCTTCTTGTACAGTTTCTAGCAGATTCCGAGTGTGTAAAGAAGCCTCTTGCCCCGGCCAGCCTCTACCCCAGGTGCAGGAACCAGTAGTCGTCCTTCAGATCTGCATGTTTCAGAACAGCTCATTTCACAACACAGAACGCCAGCCTTTTTTTAAATTGTTTTATTTGGGAAAAGTGCTTCTTACAAAAGGGCAGCTGCAAAATACAGAGACCTCTGCAACAATGACTTCATTTTTCTTTTCTCTTAAGGTGAAAGAATGGGTGGGAGCCCAGGATAGAAGCAGAGGATGGACACATCAGGACCATCTCCCAAGTTATTTTTAGGAAACAGCAACAAAAATGCAAAGGTAAAATTTCCCACCAAGGAATTCTAACAACTTAACTTTATCCTGTCCCGTGGATCTCCATGCCCTCCCCCTTTCGTGGCGAAGAGTGACTAATGACTGCAAGTCAATTACTCCACTACAGTAAACACCTTAGAAAACAGTCTACCTGCGAAACTCAGGGGTGGGAGGCAAACACCCACAGGAAACAAACACCAAAACCTGACAACAGAACTCCTCACATGAGGACAAGGGTTCTTCCAAAAGTGCTTGGACCAGAAAAGGTAGACCACAAACATTTAAATTAAGATGGTGCATCCAAGACCCAGCTTGAACTGCTCTGCTGTATGAGTTAGGCAGGTTGTTTGGCCTCTTATGTTGAGTCTCATTTCTCAATGATAGGACAGACAGAGCTAGCACTACAGACACACTGTGTAGTCCCACCTGCCACACAAGGCTGAAATGAAACCACTAGCCCATGTTGATCCTCTATGGCTAACACTGGATCTGTGGGGATGGGAGCAGCGCCCATCCCCCTCCCACACTAGGCCCCGGGGCCTTCACCGATGGTCCTCCACCTCACCTTTCTTTCATGATTTTCCTTGTGTGCCATTAAACAAGAGACCAAAACCACAGGACAGGCTTTGTGGTGGGGATTTGCCAGGTTGGGGACAGAGAGGAAAAAAAACACAGACATGCAGACTTCACTAGAAACCTCGAGAATCACCTTCTGTGTCCATGTCCAAAACAGAAAGCTAATGCCAGCTCAGGTCCCTTTGTCTATCACCCTGCTTCCTGGACCCCAAAGCACAGCGGTTTTGAACTTGTTTCAACCCAGGGTGTGGAAAAGTCCATGAACACAATCTGCCTCAAAACAGAAGACGCAACAAACCTACACTGTCTGACAGTTATAGTCATGTTACCAAAAAGAAAAAAAAAACCCACTAACTTTAAGATTTATTTTTGTAACTTTTTGAAACAGAAAAAAACGACACACTCTTGGGGGGAAAGGTGAGGGGTGGAGGAGCAGGCCCTAGGTAATGATCACTACAGCACCTGGAGTTTAGAAGCCTGCCTGGGAGAGCCACACGCACTGCCACACAGCACAGGGGACAGCTATGGTCTGAGGCCTGGCAGAGCAGTTCTCACAGCACGTAAAAGCCGCTATAAGTCCAAGTCATAAAAATCTTCCAGCTCATCGTGAAACAAGTCCCACTCATCCTCAGAGTCTGTCAACTCGTCGTCCCCACCTGCAGCCAGAAGCATAAGCAACATCTCGCCCAGCTCAAAGGTGACAACCTCCTCTTCGTCTTCAAAGGGGCTGCTGTTCTCTCTCTCCTCAATGAGCTCCCAGAAGTGGTTCCTTCGTTGGGCCTGTAAAAGACAAGGCCCATGATAGGCGATGGCACTGCATGGTGGTGGTGTCTTCTAGCCAGTGGCTTGTAACACAAGCCATCTAGAGCCATCTAGAGCATGAGGAGTTCTCATTTCTGGTTCCATCTGCATCTCCCCTCCAGCCACCTGCTATCAATCAGGCTAAGGTCCTCAGCACTTGGGTGTCCTGTCTGCTCCCCCTCCCCCGCTCCCCACCCCGCACAATAAGTTCTCCAAGGCTTGTTTCCTCCTTAAACTTAGTCCTATGTGTTGTTTCCCCTATAGCATAATGTGTACAACTAGCGTGTATATTTTTCCCCCATGAGAAAATCAGAGTTACCCGGTATCGCCTCGAGGCTCCCACTTTCTGTCTCTGCGGCTCTTCTCTCCGGCCATCGGGGTACGCATGCTTGTAGAAACAATTACCCCCAAATGGGCAGCTCCCGCGTCCTTCATCGAAATACCTACATGCCTTGTTGCTGGAAAGGAAAATAGTGCACACCTTGTTCACAGTGGGCTTCAGGCGTGGAGTAGACTGTGGGCAATCTCTGGAGGCTGAGGCAGACCTCACAGCACTCATCAGTACTGATGGGAAAAACTGACTAGAAATAGTCAGGAAGAGTGAGAATATTCTAGAAAGACAACACGCCAAGATAATAAGAGGACAGCTGTTAACATGGACTAGAACCAAGCAGAAACTCCCCAGGTTTAACTACCAGTAGCAGACTCATATCAATACAGTCCCTTGGAATGTAACCCCAAGATTGCATCATAGGCAGAGACAGAGCCATGAGGGGTGAAAATGAAAACAGTACTGGAAAGTGAAGTGTAGGAAGAAGGCACTGCTCCACACAGCCCTTCTCGCAAGGTGCTCATACCTCATGGCCTCCTTGTACTTCTGAATGAGTTTCTGCTTTTCTTCTTTCTCCTCCACCCAGTACTCACTTGGAATGACAAAGTTAGATGTGATGCGGCATTCGGGGCAGGACCTGGGAGACAAGGAACAGGCTGCAATGCACGCACTTGAACACACCTCCCCAGACCCCATGCTGCGTCCAGCCAAGAATGGAGCTGAGAGGCCCAGGACACTTCCTGAAAAGGTTCCGCAAGCACCTGCTGTCCCTTCTCTTTAGAGGCAAGACAAACTGCTTTACAAACCCAACTCAATGGCTAGCTAGAGCTCATTGGGAAGAAAAAAGAAAAAAAAAACCTGGTTTAAGCAAAAAAAGACATTTCACACAGACTTTTTCTTTCATTTTAAATAAATTTATTTTCTTGTAACTTTGCTCTATGTAGTTTTTGTTCAGTTAGGAGAACAATCTTTAATAAAGGATGGTGGACTACTGGCTACCTTAATGGATAGAATAGGAAAAGAAATCTAAAAACGTGAGTTAACATACATTCAGAGCGACGTGTAAGGTTTGTTCATAGAGCCTAAACAAACTGGCTACTTCGTTTAACAATCTCCTCAGAAAAAGCATGAAATTCCTTAAAGAAAACTAGATAGGTAAGACTGACTAACCTAGCAGGTAGCTGAAATACAAGGATTCAAGTTCCTCAGGTTTAAGGTCAAATGCATGCATTCAAATGAAGTCCACCTGGCTGGAAGTTGGCACCAATACTATAAATTCTTCCCCCAAAGAGAAAGCACAGATGAAGGTTGGAGAGGAGTCTCACTTTATGATCTTGCTCTCAAATTGCTTAGCACTCCTCCACTTGCGAATGCATTTGAGACAGTAGGTGTGGTTGCAGTTGGAGAGGATGCCAAAACGGCGCTCACTGGGATTGGCCTTCTCATAGACCACTTCCATACAGACGCCACACACCATGTCCTTACTGCGCTGCACGGCGAACGAGAGCTCCATGTCCTTCTCGTGGGCCTCAATGCAGGACTGCAGGAAAGGTGAGAAGATGCACTGTCAGGTATCTGCAATCCTGAGACTTCAATGCCTCAAAGGGCTCTGCTCCTGATCTCACTTAATTATCTGCTTTCTCACAGGGGGACCACCTGTAATCTTAGATACTCAAGAGACTAAAATATGAGGATCAAAGCCAGCCTGGAGAGGAAAGTCTGTGAGAATCTAATCTATTATCCCGCAAAAGGTAGGACATGAAGTATGACAAGTGGCAGAGTTTCAGCCTTGAGTGGAAAAGCTTAGGGACACTGCCTAAGCACTGAGTTCAAGCTTTGGAATAGGTACCAAACCCTCCATTCCCAGCCTTACTCCTCACAAAAACCTCTACTTTCTGGCTGGGGATCAGTGGGCTCATGCCTGTAATCTAGCTACTCAGGAGACTGAGCAGAAAAGTGAGACTGCTGGGCACCGGTGACTCATGCCTATAATCTTAGTTAGTCAGATGGCTGAGATCTGAGGACAGAGGTTCAAAGCCAGCCCAGGTAGGAAAGTCCATGGAAGTGGTGCTGTGGCTCAAGTGGTAGAAAGCTAGCCCTGAGCTGAAGAGCAGAGGGACAATGCCCAGGTCCAGAGTTCAAGTACTGCTACTGGTGTGCCCGCACATATGCACACAAACACACACCACTCATTCTGCTTTCTTCACAGGTGAACCCAAGTGCAATCCACCTATAAAAGGACCCCACAAGTGACTGGACAATGATAAAGTGAACTGTGCAACTCGTGGGTAGAAACGGGAGAGTATGAGGGAACGGATGACACTGTACTAAAGGAAATGTACTTATTACCTGATGTATATGAGTGTAACCCCTGTGTATCACCTCTACAATAATAAAAATAAATTTTAGAAAACAGGACCCCACAATATGTTAAAATCAAACTAGAAGTACTCAATTTCATGAATTGAAAAATTACTCAAATTTATTTCTACCCTAAACAGCCACTTCTACCTTTCCTGTCCACCACATTGAAGGAAGACTTTCATACTCTGTTAATTTTCTGTTTTCTAGATGGAGAGTTTGATTATGATTAAGCTGACTTAATGCTTGCCTTGAGCAAAAGAAGCTCAGGGACAGTGCTCAGGCCCAGAGTTCAAGCCCCAGGACCAGCAAAAGAAAAAAACCCAACAAACTAAAAAATTAGTCTGAGGGTTTGATCCCTAGTACCACAGAAAAAGCCGCAAGTGGCACTGTGGCTCAAGTAGTAGAGTGCTAGCCTTGAGCACAAAGAAGCTCAGGGATAGTACTCCGTCCCTGAGTTCAAGCCTGACAAGCAAAAAAAAAAAAAAAAAAAGCCTGGGTAGGAGGGAGGTGGGGAAAAAAGCCAGCCTAAGGTTCTCAAAACATGACTTTTTTTTTTTTTTGGAACAGAGTTGTGCTAATCATAGACCAGTTTTCAACCCTTGCAACCCTCTGCCTCCGTCTCCCCAGTGCTGTGATTTAGAGAGTGCACCACCATACCCAGAGGGTATCATGACTTCCTGACCTACCATCCCATTAGCCCAGAGAGCAAAAACAGCATCCCTATGTACCGGTCCACACTGAAACACAGTATGGTTCCCGCGGTGACTCGCACTTACTTTGATGTGCTGTGACCTCTGGGCTGCATCCATGGGGTGCAGGACCTGCAGCCCACACATGTCACACGCGTCGCCATGGAGATACACACAGTTCTCCCCATAGCGGCACTCTCCCACCGCAGCGTAAGGGCACAGCTGCTTCTTGCTTTCCACGGCCGCCTGCTCCTTCTCAGATTCCACCTCAGCCCCTGAGCCCTGCAGGGGTGCTTCAGTGCAGGAAAGGGCAGCTGCAAACGCAGAAGAACGGTCAAGGCCACAACAAGCAAGGCAGATGGATATACAAAAGAACTACAGGCAACTGACAACCTAACCTAAATTTTACTTCAGCTCCAGCATAGTCTATTGAAACTTGGTTGTTCCCATATATCCCCCTTAGTATTTGTTTTTTGGGCTTGAACTCAGGGCCTTGAGCTCACTTGGATTTTTTTTTTTTAAACTCAAGGCTAGCTCCACTTCTGGCTTTTTGTTGGTTAATTGGAGATAAGTGTTTCATGGACTTTTCTCCTCCGACAATACTTACTCCGGCCGCAGTATGGCTGCCCAGGAACGAACTCGATGGCATTCACCCAGTCCTCGGAACCTGCCCCGCCTACAGCTGCAAGGTTTGGGTTTCCTGACTCAGCCTTGCCGGTATCCATTTCAGTGAGCTGTCCAACTCCAGAAGGGAGACTTGAAGCAGCTAGAGATGGTTCTGTGCTCGGATCTGTAGCAGTCGCTTCTTCCTGTTTCAATGGCTTGCTGTGTTCATATCTGCAAATCATTAGAAGTATGTTTACTATTTTATTTTGCCAGTCCTGGGGCTTGAACTCAGGGCCTGGGCACTGTCCCTGTCCCTGTGCTCGAGGCTAGCACTTCTACCACTTGAGCCACAGCGCCACTTCCGGCCTTTTCTGTGTATGTGATACTGAGGAATCGAACCCAGAGCTTCATGCATGCTAGGCAAGCACTGTACCACTAAGCCACATTCCCTGTCCTTTCTCTGCTGTTTATAGACTATTTCCAAACTTTAGTGCACACATACTCCCTCAGTCTGATACGGGGGTATTTTACATCAACATGAAAAGGAAAAGTATACTTATATAATGTACAGAATTAATTTTTTCCATATCTACACTTTCCCTGCTTTCAATTTTTGCCTTCTCCAGTCTCCTCATTCTTTTCTTAACAGTATTTTTTTTTGTCTTTTCTTTTTTGGTACTGGGGATCGAACCCAGGACGTTGCACTTGCTAGGCAAGCGCTTTGCCACTGAGCTACATCCCAGCCCTCCCCACATTCTTTTCATCTACAATCATTAAACTTCTCTCCAAAACAGGGAAGAACCCTACTTCAAGAAACAACTTGCTGCTTTTAATAAAGCTCAGCTCTTCTAGCCTCACATTGAGAGTATCAATTATGCTCGGTGTAAGCCTGAACTGCTGTCAGCTGCAGCGTGTGACCGGCGGCTACTGCAGTGAAGCAGTGCTAATGAAGCATATGGTTCGTATCGAACCTGTGACTCGAACCTGTGACTCAAGTCCATGGTCCCAGCTACTCAGCAGACTAAGATGTGAGGTTCTGTTGAAGACACTTGGGGACTTGTCTCCAATTAACCAGTAAAAAACTGAAAGTGGAGAATATGGTTAAAGTGTCAGCTTTCAACAAAAAAAGCCAAGTGAGTGTGAGGCCAAGTTTAAGCCCTAGTACCTGAGGGAAGAGTGGGTCATGTTTCTGTGGACCATTGTTTGTTTTGTTTTGGGGTAGAGCCTAGTTATGTTGTTTTTTTTTAAAGTCTGGAGCTGTACCAATTGAGTCACAGCTCTAGACTTGTGGTTTTTTACTGGTGAATTGGAGGTAAGAGTCTTATACTTTCCTTCAAAGGTTGGCTTCAAACCTGTGATCCTCAGACCCCAGCCTCCTAAGTAGGTAGGCTTATTTATAGGTGTGAGCCACCAGTGTCTGGCTTTGACATTTTTCAATAATTTAAAAATAAACATTTGGGGGGGGCAGTGGCCTCATGCCTGCAATCTTACCCACTCATGAGGACTGAGATCTGAGGATTGTGGTTAGAAGAGCCAGCCGGGCAGAAAGGTCCTAGAGACTTATCTAGAACAAACTACTCAGAAAAGGCCAGAAGTGATACTGTGGTAGCACACTAGCCTTAAGCAAAAGAAGCTTAGGAACAGCACCCTATGCCTGGAATTCAAGCCCCAAGACTGGCCAAAAGAAAAGCACTGCAGCTGCTCTTGGACCCTGCCAGCCTTGCCCACATCTACTGCATCATTAAACAATAGAGGTTGGGAATGTGGCTTAATGGTAGAGTGCTTGCCTAGTGTGCATGAAGCCCTGAGTTGGATTCCTCAGGACCACATAAACATAAAACCAGAAGTGATGCTGTGGCCAGAAGTTCAGGGACAGTGCCCAAGCTCTGAGTTTAAGCCCCAGGACTGGAAAAATAATAAGTTGTAAGTTTTGTTTTTTTGGGTTTTGTTTTTGTCAGTCCTGGGGCTTGAACTCTGGGCTTAGTTGTTGTCCGTAGGCTCTTCAGCTCAAGGCGAGTGCTCTACCACTTGAGCCACAGTGCCACTTCTAGTTTTCTAGTGGTTTATTGGAGAAAGGAGTCTCATGGACTTTTCCTGATCGAGCTGGCTTTGAACCCCGATTGTTAGATCTCAGCCTCCCGAGTAGGTTGGATGACAGGTGTGAGCCACCGGTGCTGGCTGTTTTTTTAAGTGATGAACCAATGCTGAATGAATGGTGAGCTTTCCTTTCAAATGCTGTATTTGTGAACATTCTAGAAACTAAGGAGGTTTAATTAGTATTTCTTTTAGCTTTCCAAGAGCAGACAGACATTCCTCTTGTTGTCTTGCGCCACTTGAGCCACAGCTCCACTTGCTGATGTTATACGCTTCAGAATTCTAAGAGGCTGAACCCAATAGCTGACATGCTTCCTCCAACCCACTCATGGATAATTTAACTAAAAGTGGCCAAAATTCCTCCACCTCCACAAAGGTCTCACCTAATGCAGTGGTTTACAGTATCCCGCACCTCCTGTGACATGCCCCCTTCCAAAGGTGGAACCCTATTTCTGCTACTTTCAATGTGGGCTGAACTTAGTGACTGGCCAGAATCTAATGGATGGGAGAGCAAATGACTTGAAACTAGGTCATAAAAGGCATTGTGGCTTTCCCTGACTCCTCTCTCTCTGGGTTGCTGGCAATGGGGAAAGCCAGCTGCAGCCCTGTGTCTAGTCCACTGGTGAAAATCTAAAGTGTCCTGTCACCACTCACTCAGGACAGTGGCCTTACAAGAGGACCATCAGTCCCCGCCAAACCTTCTGACAGCCACCCTGACTGAAATCTTTTTTTTTTTTTTTTGTTTGTTTGTTTTTTTTGGGTCCGGTCGTGGGGCCTGAACTCTGGGCCTGGGCGCTGTCCCTCAGCTCTTCAGCTCAAGGCTAGCGCTCTACCACTTGAGCCACAGCGCCACTTCCGGCTTTTTTCTTTTTGCTTATGTGGTGCTGAGGAATCGAACCCAGGGCCTCATGCATGCAAGGCAAGCGCTCTACCACTGAGCCACCTTCCCAGCCCCTGACTGAAATCTTAACTAGTATCTCCTGTGTCTGCCTCTGAACCACAGTCACCCACTAACACACTCACATCCCAGACCCCTAACAATTGGGTAAGATAATCAATGCTCACTCTTGTGTGTGTGTGTGTGTGTGCACACATGTGCATGTACGTGCACTAGTGGAGCCTTGCACTCTCATTGGGCTTTTTTTTTGGGTCCAGTCATGGGGCCTGAACTCTGGGCCTGGGCGCTGTCCCTCAGCTCTTCAGCTCAAGGCTAGCGCTCTACCATTTGAGCCACAGCGCCACTTCCGGCTTTTTTCTTTTTGCTTATGTGGTGCTGAGAAATCGAACCCAAGGCCTCAGGCATGCAAGGCAAGTGCTCTACCACTGAGCCACCTTCCCAGCCCCTCATTGGACATTTTTATCAATGCTGGTGCTCTACCATTTGAACCATAATTTCACTACTGGCCTTTTGGTAGTTAGTTGGAGACAAAAGTCTGACTTTTCTGCACAGGCTGTCTGACTTTGAAACTTGATCCTCAGATCTCAGCCTCCTGAGTATTTAGGATTACAGATGTGAGCAAACGCATGATACAAATGCTCACTCTCAAAACCTGTTAGATTTTGGAACAATGTGATTATCGGCAATAGGTAATGAGTAGGGCTGGGAATGTGCTTAGTGGTAGAGTGCTTGCCTAGCATGCATGAAGCCCTGGGTTTGATTCCTCAGTACCACATAAACATATAGCCAGAAATGGCACTGTGGCTCAAGTGGTAAGAATGCTAGCATGGAGTAAAAAAAGTTCAGGGACAGTGCCCAGGGACAAGCCTCGGAAATAGCAAAAAAAAATAAAATTTTTTAAAAGTAATAAATATACCTAGACATTTTCTAAAATGAGGAAAAGGGAAGAAAAGTTCTCCTCAAGTTCTAAACAGAAGTCTACTGCTGAATGGTGATCTAACAGGACTATGGCACCACCTGGATAGCTATGGAGGATGAGATCTGAGGATCGTGGTTCAAAGCCAGCCCCGGCTGGAAAGTCTGAGACTCTCATCTCAGAAAACCAAAGTGGTGCTAAAGTGCTTGCCTTGAGCAGAAGAGCTGAGGGACAGCATCCAAGACCAGAGTTCGAGACTCACAACCAACAGCAACAAAAAAAGTACCAGAAAAACTGACCCCTTTAGCTCTCAGCACTCCGAGGCAGAATGTTACAAGCAACCGTGGAAGCATCCTTGATTACAACTGCTTCTAACCTTTGCACTAATCTCAGAAGAGGTAAAAAATGGCAAAGAAGTACATGAGGGGGCTGGGAAGGTGGCTCAGTGGTAGAGTGCTTGTCTTGCATGCATGAGGCCCTGGGTTCGATTACTCAGCACCACATAAGCAGAAAAAGCTGGAAATGGCACCGTGGCTCAGTGGTAGAGCACTAGCCTGGAGCTGAAGAGCTGAGGGACAGCGCCCAGGCCCAGAGTTCAGGCCCCACGATTGGCAAAAAAAAAAAAGAAAAAAGAAAAAAAAAATTCATCATCACTGACAAAGGAAACACAAATCAAAACAACGCTGAGATTCCATCTCACTCCAGTTCGACTGGCCAACATCATGAATTCCAACCACAAATGTTGGTGGGGATGAGGATTGCAATTCAAAGCCAGCCTGGGCAGGAAATTCTCAGACTCTCATCTCCAGTGAACCACTCAAACAGGAAGGAGCTATGGCTCAAAGTAGCAGAGAACTAGCCTTGAGCAAAAAAATCTCAGAGATAGCACCCAGGCACTGCATTCAAGACACATGACCAGCAAAACAAACAGCACTAGGCATAGCTGGGCACTAGTGGCTCACGCCTGTAATCCTAGCTGCTCATCAGCAGGCTGAGTGAGATCTGAGGATGATAGTTCAAAGCCAGGAAACTATAAGTCTGTTTTGAAAATATTATATTGTCATTGTAGGGGTGATGTACAGAGAGTGACAGTTACAGGAGTGAGGTAATGAGTACATTTCTTTTTGAACCATGTCACCTTTTTCCTTGCTCTGTCCCAGATTTTCCCACCTGTCCCCATCCACAAATTGTACCGTTTTGTCCAGTGTCTAACAGTACCACTGCCTTATTTGTTCAACCTTTGTCCCACACCTTTTCTGTCCTTAACCCTTATCCTCTAAGAGACTAACAAGACAAAAAAGAAAAGACAAAAACAGCAACTACAGGACTGGGAATGTGGCTTAGCAGTAGAGTGCTTGCCCAGTATGCACATACTCAGTAACACATACACAGAAAAAGCTGGAAGTAGCACTGTGGCTCAAGTGCTAAGAGTGCTAGCCTTGAGCAAAAGCAGCTCACGGACAGTGCCCAGGCCCCTGAGTTCAAGCCCCAGGACTGGCAAAAAAAAAAACAAAACAAACAACAACCAAAAAAACCAGCAACTATAACAACAACCACAAAATCTGTTTCCATTTCTTGGAGTTCATATCACATGCATATAGCTGGTCTTTGTAATTCTCTCATATGAATATCCTCCTCTGGTCTCAAGTGACTGATTGACCGTCTAGAGTCCCATATAATTTATCACATCCCAGTGTATTTTTCCCCTCAGTCCTGGGGCTTGAACTAGGACCGCTGCTGGCTTTTGTTTATGGGTACTGGAGAATTGAACTCTGGGGCTTCATGCCTGCTAGGCAAGCAAGCACTCTACCACTAAGCCACCTTCCCAGCCCCCAGTGTAATTTTTTACCAGCCAGTGTGTTTATTTGTAGATTTATAGGCATATTCTAGTTACTACAAATGAGGGGAACCATGCAACCTATGTTTCTTCTTGTTCAATGTTTCCAAGTCTTCCCATTTCCTTACAAATGGTACAACATCCTTTTTTCTATCTAACAGGGTATCCAACAGAACACAAATGGCACCACACACAACTCGCACAACCATGATGACTGAAACATTGTTTGCCATAGTCAAGGTATGGGATCATTCTATGAGACTCTTACCTACAATTAATTACCCACCAAAAAACCAGAAGTAGAGCTGTACTGGCTGTACTAACCTTGAGCAAAAAAAACTCAGGGACAGGGGCTGGGAAGGTGGCTCAGTGGTAGAGCGCTTACCTTGCATGTCTGAGACCCTGAGTTCAATTCCTCAGCACCACATAAGCAAAAAGAAAAAAGCCGGAAGTGGCACTGTGGCTCAAGAGGCAGAGCGCTAGCCTTGAGCTGAAGAGCTGAGGGACAGTGCCCAAGCCCAGAGTCCAGGCCTCACGACCGGACCCAAAAAAAACTCAGGGACAGCCCTGACTTCAAGCCCCAGGACCAACACCAAAAAAAAGGGAGGAGGCAGGGGAGATATATATATTCATATTTTTAAATGAGTCTAAGATATAAGAATGTTAGTTCTCTGCAATGCTTGGTAAGAAATGTACGCATTATCCTGCCCATGTAATTGTAACTCCTCTGTACAGTATGTTCACAAATAAAATAAAATTAAAAAAAAAAGAAGAATGTTAGTTCTCTTTCTTCATCTCCCCTCCTGTAGTACTGAGGATTGAATTCAGGGTCTTCTGTATGATAGACAAACACTCTACCACTGAGCTGTATCTCCTATGGTTTCATCTTTTGTGTGTGTGTACCAGTACAAGGGCTTGAACTCAGGGCCTTGTGCTCTTAGTCAGCTTTCTTGCTGATAGTGCTCTACCATTTGAACTGTATCTCCAGTTCTGGCTTTTTGCTGGTTATTTGGAGGTTAAAATCTCTCAGACTTGCCTGCTTGGGCTGGCTGGCTCCAAACTGTCAGATCTCAGCCTTAGTAGCTAGGATTATATATATGATAGGTCACCAATATCTACTTTTAAGTTTGTTTAAAAAAATAGCTGGGCACTGGTGGCTCACTCCTGTAATCCTAGCTATTTAGGAGGCTGAGATCTGAGGATCACAGTTCAAGCCAACCTGGGCAGTAAATAGTCCATGCGACTCATCTCCAATAAACTTCCAGAAAACCAGAAGCGGTCCTGTGGTTTAAGTGGCAGAGTGTTCACGTTGATCTTTAGAGTGCAGGGACAGCACCCAAGCCCAGAGTTCAAGTCCTACAACCAACCAAAAAGAAAAAAAAAAACAAAGCACCAGGGGCTGGGAAGGTGGCTCAGTGGTAGAGTACTTGCCTTGCATGCATAAGTCCCTTGGTTCGATTCCTCAGCACCACATAAGCAGAAAAGGCCAGAAGTGGGGCTGAGGCTCAAGTGGTAGAGCGCTAGCCTTGAGCTGAAGAGCTGAGGGACAGCGCCCAGTCCCAGAGTTCAGGCCCCACGACAGACACACACACACACACACACACACACACACACACACACACACACACACACACACACACACACACACACACACACACACACACACACACACACACACACACACACACACACACACACACACACACACACACACACCAAAAGTTGCCCAAGCTAGCCAGAAATATCATTTCTTGACCAGCTTTTAATTTCCTAACTAGCATGCAGATGCCACATCTAGCCCTCTTGGTGGAAAGGAGTCCTTTTCAAAGTATTAAATAGGTTAGGGGCTGGGAAGGTGGCTCAGTGGTAGAGCGCTTGCCTTGCATGCATGAGGCCCTGGGTTCGATTCCTCAGCACCACATAAGCAAAAAAGAAAAAAGCCAGCAGTGGCACTGTGGCTCAAGTGGTAGAGCGCTAGCCTTGAGCTGAAGAGCTGAGGGACAGCGCCCAGGCCCAGAGTTCAGGCCCCCGACTGGACCAAAAAAAATAAATAAAAATAAAAAAATAAAACTAGGTCTTTTTACACTTATTTCTTCTCCTAACCCATTCTTGAACAGAAACGAATTCCTGAACAAGTTCTTACCTGCAGCGGTCTCCGTAAATACAGTACCCACGTTGAAAATACTTGCACACTACACCATATGGACTGTCAGAGAGGTCGTGGGAGTAGCGACAGTTATCTCCTTCCTTACAAACCCCGTGCATAAAATACCTGGAAAAGGGACCACAAAACTAGATGAAAAGCCAGTCCTAAAGAGCTCATGCCAAGACATTTTTCCAGTGCAAAAAGCAAGAAAACCGAAAGGGAACCTGGACTGTGTGGCCAAAATCACGTACCAGCCAGTCTGTAGATTGAAGTACTAAATCTTTTACTTGTTTATAAATGTATTTTGCTTTTTGTTGTGTTGCTAAACACAGAATTTTGCACCTTATTGCAAGCACTTTACCACTATCTATATCCCAGCGACTATCTTAAAGATTTATAGTCCCTACAGGTCATGTTCGACCACTGTCATCGTTTTACAGTTGTAGTAAGGTAGTTTCTTATTTTCCACTGACTTGAGCCACAATGGCAGCTCTATCTAAAGAACAAATCAATGATAAAGAGAAAGTAAACTGCAAAATATCAGGCTACAGCTTTGTGTGTCTGAGTTCAAGAAGCTACTTTAATTCTTTAAAAGCCATGAACTCATGCCTGTAACTCTAGGTACTCAGGAGGCTGAGATCTGAGGATCAGGGTTCAAAACCAACCAGCCCAGGCAGGAAAGTTCATGGGAATCTTATTTCCAATTAAATACTAGAAACCCAAAATGGTGCTATGGCTCAAGTGAGCTGAAGAGCTGAGGGATGGCATTCAGGCCCAGAGTTCAAGCCCCATGAGGGACCAAAAACAAACAGGTGGCTCAGTGGTAGAGTGCTTGACTTGCAAATTGAGAAGAAAAAGGTGTGAAACAGGACCCAGAAGAGAAAACCGTAGATGGTTCTCAGTGGACAATAGTGACACAGCATTCTGCAGAATGAGGTAGAGAAATGTGATGCTGGTGGCTCACACGCTTGTAATCCTAGCTACTCAAGAAGCTGAGAACTGAGGATCTCGGTTCAAAGCCTGAGCAGGAAAGTCTGTGAGACTTTTTTTTTTTGGAGGGGGGAGGGGAGTCTGTCATGGGGCTTGAACTCTGGGCTCGAGCACTATACCTCATCTGTGCAGCTCAAGCAGCTTGAGCCATAGCGCCACTTCCAGTTTTCTAGTGGTTTATTGGAGATAAAGCGTTTCAGGGACTTTCCTGCAGGCTGGCTTTGAACCATGATCCTCGGATCTCAGCCTCCTGAGTAGCTAGGATTACAGGCGTGAGCCACAGGTGCCCAGCTTTCTGTGAGATCTTATCTCCAATTACCCAGCAAAAGAAGTGACCTTTTGTCTTAACTGGGAGAACCCTAGCCTTCAGTGGCAATAAAAAACAAGGAACTTCAGAAGGCCAGAGTTCAAGCCACAGTTTGCGAAGAAAACAAGAACATCCAAGATCATCCCAAGGCAGAAATTTGTATCTCTGGGACAGTCTAACTGGAGATGAGGCCCAGGAACTGGTATTCCTCTAAACTGTACCTATCTTCCTATCACAAGCTTCAGTCAGGGTTCATTTTTCTTCTGGCTTTTCTTTGATTGGTCTTTCCCCTGAGCAAGATCCTCAAGGTTTCATCTTGGCAGACCAGAATTCACATAATATGCATCTACCTGGGTGTGAATGTGGTTGGCCTGTAGAGGCCACTGCTGTCCATGAGTCATGGTTATTGAGATAACGACAGCAGTCAGTACCTTTCTTCAAAGCAGAGTTCTCTCTGCTTCCTGCCTGTATGCATTGAGCAGCTTTCTTCCTCTTAGGCCTTTCTACCAGATTTTCACCTTTCCATAGACCTAAAAGCCAAAAAGCAAGTCTACCATGTGTGAAATCCTCTAAAACTAATCAAGACAAAATAAAACTTTCCTCAAGGGCTGGGAAGGTGGCTCAGTGGTAGAGCGCTAGCCTTGAACTGAAGAGCTGAGAGACAGCGCCCAGGCCCAGAGTTCAGGCCCCACAACCAAAAACAAAAACAAAACCAAAAACAAAAAACTTTCCTCAAGGCATGTAGCTCTGTGGTAGAGCACCATTTTTTACCTGCTGCTGTTAAGTCTTGGTCTCTATCCTTAGAACTGTGTTATCACCACCCAAATTATCCCTAGTTGGTTAACAGGTTCTTGTGCTTCTTGGATTCTTCTTTACAGCAATCCTCAGGGTAACATGCTACCTTTACCTTCCACACAAACTCAACAGGGAGGCCATCCCAGCAAGGTTTGAGTTTTGGGAAGCTGGTCCTAGGGCTTGAACTCAGGACCTGGGTGCTGTCCCTGAGCTTCTCTGGCACAAAGCTAGGGCTTTAACCACTTCTGTGTTAGGTCCACTTTCAGCTTTTTCTGTAATTAACTGGAGATAAAGAGTCTCACAAACTTTCCTGTTGGGCTGGCTTTGAACCATGATTCTTAGATCTCAGCCTTTGGAGTAGCTAGGATTGGGGGTGAGAGTTGTTTGGGCACCAGCTTTTTCTTTTTGGAGGTATGTTTGAGACCAAGACTCAAACTTGGTATTCGACACTTTGCTTTCACTCACTGGCTGGTATTTTACAACTTGAGCCACAGAGCCAACCATTCAGCTGTGTGTAAGGCTGTGTGTGTGTGTGTGTGTGTGTGTGTGTGTGTGTGTGTGTGTGTGTGTGTGTGTGTGTGTGTGTGTGTGTGTGTACACACCAGTACTGAGGCTGTGTGTGTGTGTACACACCAGTACTGAGGCTGTGTGTGTGTATGTGTTTGTGTGTGTGTGTGTGTGTATGTGTATACACCAGTACTAAGGCTTGATCTCAAAGCCTCAGGCTCTCACTTGCCTTTTTTGCTCAAGGCTAGTGTTCTACCACTTACAACTTTTTGCTGGTTAAGAGTCCAATAGACTTTCCTGCCAGGCTAGCTTATAATTAGCCTATGACCACCATTGCTGGGCTATGTTTGTTGATGCACTTGATTATGTCAAAGTATATCTATGCCAATCACCCTTGGCAGCTGCCAATTCTCCCTTCCCACAGCTAGTTGCTTCATAGTGCCCACCCCAATAGCTGCAGGCTCATGGCCAGCTAGACCCTCTTCCTATACCCTACCACTACCATTATGGTGGGACTGTACTATAAAATCAAAAATAGCAGGACAGATGTGTCAGACACAGCAGGCAGAGGATAATGCAGCAGGGCCTATTAGCACTTTGGCCAAGAGCAGGAACAAGTCAGTCTTCCATGGCTGAAGGGACCCAGTGTCCTGGGCTCTACATATCATGTGTTCAGGGACCAGGATTATCATCACTCAACACCCAGGCCAGGGAGGAAACAGGGTCTGCTGTCTACTTTGCTAAGGAAAAGGAGATGAAGCTATCCAAAGAGGGTCAAACTCACAAAGATAAAACAAGTGTGAACCCACACTAGTCTATTTTCAGCAAAACCATCCCTGCCTGACACAGTAGAGCAGACAGCAAGGATGTCACATGACCACGTGACGGTGAGGGCCAAAGATGCAACTGGTGCTCCCACAGAACCGGGATTAGAGGAGGAAGACTATATGCAGTCTAGAAATCCCAAACAAACCAGGAGCTGAGGCAGTTGTGCTCACTGATGGAACACTTATTTGCTTAGCTTGTTCTTGAAGTCCTAGGCTCCATTCCCAATCTACCCCCCCCACACACACAGAGAAAAGTAATCAATAACCAAAACAGCACACTAGAGGAAAGCAAACCAAAAGGACAGGAGTCTCAGACATTGTGCCAAAGGGGATTGTAGTAACTAACTAGGCCAGGAAAACATAGGAATAACTTTTTCCTGTATTTTTTTTTTTGGCCAGTCATGGGGCTTGAGCTCTGGGCCTGGGTGCTGTCCCTCAGCTCTTCAGTTCAAGCTAGCACTCTACCACTTGAGCCACAGTGCCACTTCTGGCTTCTTCTGCTTATGTGGTGCTGAGGAATAGAAACCCAGAGCTTCATGCATGCAAGGCAAGCACTCTACCACTGAGCCACCTTCCCAGCCCCCCTGTGTTATTCTTACAAAAACAAAAAATAGGGGCTGGGAAGGTGGCTCAGTGGTAGAGCACTTGCCTTGCATGCCTGAGGCCCTGGGTTCCATTCCTCAGCACCACATAAAGAAAAAAGCCGGAAGTGGCACTGTGGCTCAAGTGGTAGAGTGCTAGCCTTGAGCTGAAGAGCTGAGGGACAGCACCCAGGCCCAGAGTTCAGGCCCCACGACCGGACCCAAAAAAAAAAAAAAAAGATGTGGGAAGATGTAAGATCTAACTTAAGAACTTAAGAGCCAGGTGGGTGGTGTATGCCTATAACCCCTGAACTGTCTATGGTTCTGGTAGCATTGGCTTTGAGGCTCACACTTGCTAAACAGGCATTCTCTCACCAAAGCCACACCTCTAGCCTGTAATCCTTCATTTATGGAGAGAGACCAAGGCAGGAGGATCCAGAGTTCAAGCCCATCTCCAAACAAAACTGAGATGCTCAAGTAACCTGGCTGTAAGGATTAAGCAGCCACTGTATCACCCTGTATTGAACAACCAAGAGAAAGAGGATAAAGCCCTAATTAGAGACAACTGTCTTTCTGAGGGTCATATCCTCGCCACAGTAGTCCACATACTTGGAAAGCTGAGAAGAGACTTGAACATCACAGCAATTGGCTACAGAATTTCTAAGCCAGGTGCTGATAGCTCACACCTGTAATGCTAGCTACTCAAGAGGCTGATATCTAAAGATCAAGGTTCAAAGCCAGACAGGACAGGACAGTCTTTGATACCCTTATCTACACTAAATTACTAAAATAGGGCAGAAGTTACCACTTCTGTGGTAGAGCATTGACCTTGAGCAAAAAGCAAAAGCAAGACCCTGAGTTCAAGCCCCAAGACTGGCACAAGAGTGAGTGCGCACACACACGCGCACACACACACACACAGAGTTAAAAGAATTTCTAGTAGGGCCAGGCTTACTTTTTACATTTTTTTTTTTGGTCCGGTCGTGGGGCCTGAACTCTGGGCCTGGGCGCTGTCCCTCAGCTCTTCAGCTCAAGGCTAGCACTCTACCACTTGAGCCATAGTGCCACTTTTGGCTTTTTTCTTTTTTCTTATGTGGTGTTGAGGAATCGAACCCAGGGCCTCAGGCATGCAAGGCAAGCGCTCTACCACTGAGCCACCTTCCCAGCCCACCCCTTTACATTTTTTGAAGAAAAAAATAATCAAATAAAATGTTTGGAATGCTTATTTCAACCAGAGACACTTCTAGCACTGGGGAAGTACTATAACAAAGCAGCATTTGAATTGGAAATCCCTAGGTGTGGTAGGACATGTCTATAGAATCCCAGAAACTCAGCCGATGGAGGGCAGAAGGAGGAGATATGGAGGGTCAAGTGGTAAGAGTGCTTGCCTACTAGCCAGAGGGAGGTCCTGGGTTCCATCTCTGGTGCTGCAAAAAACACACATGTACCTAAACTCAAGCTTAGAATTTGTATGCTACAACTTTTGTTTAAGTATCAACTATTCTAAATCCACACTCCAGAAGAGGTGTGGAGTTATATTCTAGCATGGCTCTCACTGGAGGTGGCAGTGGCCTGCAGAGGGCAGCATAGCACAGATTTTCTTTTCTTTTTTCTTCCTCTTCTGCTCAAGGCTAGCACCCTACCTACCACCTGAGCCACAGCACCACTTCCGGCTTTTTCTGTTAGTGGTGCTGAGGAATTGAACCCAGGGTCTCAAGCATGCTAGGCAAGCACTCTACCACTGAGCCACCTTCCCAGTCTCAGATTTTTTTTTTTTTGGTCCAGTCACAGGGCTTGAACTCTGGGCCTGAGAGCTGTGCCTAAGCTCTTCAGCTACCATTTGAGTCACAGCACCACTTCCAGTTTTCCGAGTGGTTAATTGGAGATAAGAGTCTCATTACAGGGGAGAGATACTGGAGCCAGGCTAAGCTATTCATTCTTAAAACTTTCCTTAAGCTGCAAAAAACTAAGAAACTAAGAAAATAGCAACCGGGGCTGGGAAGGTGGCTCAGTGGTAGAGCACTTGCCTTGCATACATGAGGCCATGGGTTCGATTCCTCAGCACCACATAAGCAAAAAGAAAAAAATAAGCCGGAAGTGGCGCTGTGGCTCAAGCGGTAGAGTGCTTGTCCTAGCCTTGAGCTAGGGGACTAGTTGAGGGACAGTGCCCAGGCCCAGAGTTCAGGCCCCACGACCGGACCCCTCCCCCCCCCAAAAAAAAGAAAGAAAAGAAGAATGCTTCAAGGAAGGTTTCCTTATCCAGAACATTCAAGTGTTATTTCTAGTACTGTCACCTCTTGTGGCTCCAGCACTGCAGGCACCCAGGCTTAGACAGGGAATGAATGAATAAATAAGTCATTCCCCAAAAGGCATGCTTTATTACACCTGTTATGGGAAGCCCTATGTCCTTGCCAACTTACTAGTTTTCTCATTTATTAAATGAGAGAAACCTTGCATGTTTGTACTATGGCATTTCAGGTAGCCACAGCTTTATAGCTGAATGCCAATTTGTGCAATCAACTATGTGTTAGGGAATGGAAAAAGGAAGGAAACAACAGGTGAGACTTGATCTTCCAGAGGCGGGGAGCAGCGTTGAGCAAGCCTTCCGTGGGCTTGGCAACCGTGTGAAAAGCTGGAACAGGAGTTGGGGCTTTATGGGGCCTGAGCAAGGAGACAGAGGTTACATGAGCTTAGTATGAGGGGTGACTGCAGGTGCAGGTAGAGAATAGGGTAAGTATTTCTTTCTCCAAGGTCTCAAGCTTTTTTGGCATCTGGGTTGTGGGGCTTGAACTCTGGGCCTGTCCCTGAGCTCTTCAGCTCAAGATAAGTGCTCTACCACTTGAGCCACAGCACCACTTCCCATTTTCTGGTGATGAGTCTGATGACTTTCCTGCCTAGGCTGGCTTTGAACCTTGATCCTCAGATTTCAGCCTCCTGAAAACCTAGGATTCCAGGTGGGAGCCACTGGTGCACGGCCAAGGTCTCAAGCTTTTTTTTTCATGTTCAAACAGCTGTCCATCTGTTTTGCCTAAATGGTTTGGCTTTCACAGGATACAGTGTTCAGTCTTCCAATCTCTGAACTGTTTGTGGCCTCACAGCTTGGCCTCAGAACCTTCAGAGGCCAGGCTCACAGTGCAATGTTTACAGCCAGGCTCAGGTCAAATCGCCCACATGCATCAGGTGGTCTGCGCACATCTTTGGTGGCTTGCCTGGTATCTGTATGTGCCTGGGAAAATTGGGGGGGAGGGGAGTGTTCCAATTTTTTTTTGGGGGGGGTCCGGTCATGGGGCCTCAACTCTGGGCCTGGGCACTGTCCCTCAACTCTTCAGCTCAAGGCTAGCACCCTACCGCTTGAGCCACTTCTGGCTTTTTCTTTGTATGTGGTGCTGAGGAATCGAACCCAGGGCCTCATGCATACGAGGCAAGCACTCTGCCACTGAGCCACCTTCCCAGCCACCCGGCTTTTTTCTTTTTGCTTATGTGGTGCTAAGGAATCGAACCCAGGGCCTCAGGCATGCAAGGCAAGTGCTCTACCACTGTGCCACCTTCCCAGCCCTCCAATTCTTTACTAAGTACCTGCTCTGCTATGGAGTGCTCTCATCAGAAAGCCAAGGTCTGGATCAGATTTCAGTTATTCCTACATGCAAAGGAGATCTAGATGTGCTTGAATATACCTATAATCCTAAGGCTTGGGAGGCTGGGACAGGAGATGAGGGAAAACTCCAAGACAGTTTGGGCTCTAAGGCTCAATCTGCGCGCGCTGCGCGCGCACACACACACACACACACACACACGTTGGGCACTGCGGCTCACACCAGTATAATGAAATGAATAATTTCAAGATGAAGAAACAAAAATTCTGTTGGCACCTTCCTGGGTCTAGCAGGGCCAGCTTGGCCACATGGAAAATAGGGAACTAAGTTTAACTGGCACTACCTTGTCTTCCTGGTGATGAAGGTGAAGTCCCATCTCCCAGGTGAGAAGCATGCCTGAATTCCTAGAGGCAGGGGCAGGGACTTGGATGATAAATTGCTGGATTTGTCAGTGACATGCCTTGAACTTGGGAGACTCTTGAGTTTCCCATGACCTGGACCAGCTCATGTGCCTTGACGCATGACGCCATGCCTTCTGCTGTCTCCTGTGTCCTGGCTCTCCTGTCACAATGACCTCCCACTTCCACTCCCACTGTGGTTGATCTGCTTTGTTAGTACTGGTTTTTCTGCTCTCAGTTTTCTAACAGATTACTTAGAGGGGCTGCAGGTCTTTGGAACAGGAGTCCACCTGCAGATGCCAGCTTTCTATCGACTCCCAAAATGTGGCTTGTTTTCCAGCAACTGGATTGGCAACTGATACCTTACATACTGGAACTACAGAAAACAATGTTAAACACTTAAATCCAAGAAATACTAAAACAACAAAAACCAGTGGCTCACTCCTCTAACCTGAGCTGCTCAGGCAGCCATCCTGTGAGTCATCCTGTTGCCAAGGCTGGAATCTAAAATGGACGTGTGACTCTCCAGCCTAAAACATCCTAGTGCCTGGAACTAGGTGTGTACTATCATCAGCTCGTTGTTGTTCTCCTTTTGAATTTGGTTGCCAAGATAACTGTACCGAAGGGTTGAGGAAACAAGTAAAGCTTCTGCCTAGCACATGCAAGGCCATAGGTTCAATCCCTCGGATGGCAAAGGGGTAGAAAAAGGTTCCTGATTTAGGGTAACTGTACCAAGCATAAGCTATGTAAAGAGATTGAGGATGGGCCCTGGTGGCCCAGGCCTACAATCCTACTCAGGAGGCTGAGATCTCAGGATCACGGTTCAAAGCCAGTCCAGGCAGGAAAGCCCATGAGACTACTATCGCCAATTAACCACCCAAAAGCCAATGGTGGGAGTTGTGGGTCCAGTGGTAAGGGCGCTGGTCTTGAGCAAAAACAGCTCAGGGACAGCGTCTACAACCTGAATTCAAGCCCCAGGACCTGAAGGGAAAAACAAATTCACTTATAGACTGGGTGTGGCTCAAATGGTAAAGTGCTCACCTAATTAACTAAGGGGCCCAAATTCAATAACCAGCCTCCAAATGCCAGGTATGGTAAATCATGTCAGTACTCCTAAGGCTAATGCAGGATGAGAGGAAGAGTTCAAGGTCAGCCTGGGTACAAAACAAGATTCTGTTGCTGTGTGGTAGTGGCTGATGCCTGTAATCCTAGCTACTGAAGAGGCTGAGATATGAGGATTATGGTTGGAGGCCAGCCCAAACAGGAAAGCCTTTGAGACTCTTCACCGGAAGTGGAGCTGGGGCAAAGCACCAGCATTGAGAGAAGCAAAGGGACAATGCCTTTAGTTCCAGCCCCAGTACTGGCTGGCCAAACCAACCATCCCATGGTTAAAAGGGTTTTTGGAGGGTTTTTTTTTGGAAATGCCAGGCAAGGAAAGGCAACAATGATCCTGGCTCTGTGGATGCCAAAGCATAAGTTGAGGCCAACCGGCAGTACAGTGACATCCTGTATTCCTAGATTTTTTTTTAAAAAACCAACCTTCTCAAATTCAGGAGCCTGTCCAAGGTACGAACTGACATACACTGAGACTGTAATGAATTTACTTAGGAAATTCACTAGTGCACACGCGCAACACACACACAAAATCGACTGCAACATTATAGTGAACAGAGAAAGATTCAAATAATTGTTTCCATGAATAGGAAGTTTAGAGATAAATTCTCATTGCTTGACACATTGCCCCTGAGTCCATTCTCAACACCTATGGAACACACAGAATAGGCGGCACGGCTTTCTACGGCTCTTAATCAAGCTTGGTATTCACCTTCCATGTACCAGGCCCAGGACTGAAGACTGGCCGTTAATACAACTGTCACCTGAAAAGCTCCATCTGCGACAACCATCGCCGTGAAACCGGGTGAATTCTGCGTGGGAAGGAAAGGCGCAGCTGGCCGCCATCGAGCCAACCCCTGCGGGAGTGCTGCGCACGGGCGGCCGATCACTGCTCCAAATGACCGCGGACGACGGACCCACCCTGGAAGCAAGCGCCCCCCGTTCGGCGCACACGGGGCGACTTCTCCCAGGCCCGCGTCCCCGCGTAACCGCCACCGAGCACCCGCGTTCTCCTCTTGCTCACCCAGACCCCAACCAAACCTGTCTCCTGGGCTCCCTGCTTCCTGGGGAGGACGCGGGAATGTCAACGCAGGAATCCCGCCGTTTCTGAGCGAAAATGGCAGCTCCGAAAACCCCCAGGCGGCGGAAGGCCACCCCGGGGGGAAGCCCCCCCCCACGGCCGCCCGGTCCAGAGACAAAGCTCGGAACCGCCCGCCCGCCCGCCTCCACACACGCACAAAAGAAAATGCACACACGAAAAGCTGCGGGGCGGGGTGCGGGGCGCCGAGGAGGAGAAGACGTCACCAACGGATGAGCCGGCGCCGGGTCCCCCCTGGCGTCCCGCCGCCCCCGCCCGCCCGGACCTCGGGGGTGGGAGGCCGGGGCGGGGGGCGCTCTGGGCTCACCGCACGTCCGGGACGCAGGGGCCGCCTCCGTCTCCCCGGGGATGCGGGGCGCAGGGACGGGGCCGGCGGTGCCACCGGGGTCCCCCGCAGCGAGCTAGCGGGCGCGCGCGGCCGGGCTCCGCGGCCCGGCGGGGGTTGACGCAGCGATCACGGGGGCCGGACGGCGGAGGGCGGGACGGCGGGGGGGGGTCGCGCCGACGCCGGCCTCCTCCTTCCGGACCCCGCCCGGCCCGCAGCCCCCTCCCTCCGCCCGGTCACGCAACATCCCACCTACCTGCAGGTGACCTGTTTAGTCCAGCCGCCGCCGCCGCCGCCGCCGCCTCCCCCCGCCCCCGGGGACGGGGCGGTGACCGTGGGGGTCGGGGTGAGGGGCGCCGCCGCCGCCGCCGCTCCGGCTCCTGATGTTGCGGCTGTTGTTCCGGGAGCCGCAGCCTCCGCCATTACTGTTTATCCCACACGGCAATGGCCCCGGAACTTCCGGGATCACATAGTTCCGGTCGGGCAGCGGTGGGGCGGGGGTGGGGGAGGCGGCACGGCGAGGGGAGGGGGCTGCGGGGAGGGCGCGGGGGTGGGGGTGCGGGGGGAGGCAGAGGCTCCCGCTCGCTCCGCGCCGACCCCGCGTCGCGTCTCCCGGCGCCTGGGCCACTCGGGTTGCGGTTCTCGGCGCGCGCCCTGGCCCCGCCTCCGGCGCCGCTGATTGGCGGAGCGGGCAGGGAGGGGCGGGGCCGAGCGGACGCAGCGCAGGTGTGTTCAGATGCTCCAAAGTCCGCACCCAGGCGGCGATTGCGCAACTGGAGCTTTCCCCAGGGTGGACCGGGGTGGGATACCTATGCTCCCCGGAGATGGAGATGGTAGGTCCGCACCTACTTAATAGGATTTTTCAGAATCAAAAGGGAGATGTCACACACTAACCTCGGGCAGGTTCGGGAGAGGATTTGGGGCCCGGCGAGTAAACCAGTTACGAACTTTCCAGAAACACTGCCAGAACCACAGCCTTTCAGAAAGACCACTGCAAGCCTTCCTCGAGAACTAACTTTGCTGTCTGCTCAGGACTAGTGTCACTCCTATTATTTACTAATATTGTTGTAAAATAAATGGCTGTAACACTCAGACATCTTTAAAATTTTCCTGGCCATAACCTCAGAATCCGTGGTTACTAGAGTGAGCCTATATATACTCCCTTGCATTGTCCATTCCTGAATTTAAAAAAGCACTAATCGCCGGGCGCGGGTGGCTCACGCCTGTCATCCTAGCTACTCAGAAAGCTGAGATCTGAGGATCGAAGTTCAAAGCCAGCCGGGGCAGGAAAGACCGTGAGACTCTAATCTCCAATAAACCACTAAAAACCCAGAAGTGGCGCTGTGGCTCAAGCGATAGAGCGCTCTCCTTGAGCTGAAGAGCTGAGGGACAGTACCCAGGCCGAGTTCAGGTCCCACGACCGACCAAAAAAAAAAAGAGTAATCAAAAAAAAAAAAAAAAAAGAGTAATCTTTGGAAACAAATTTTTTTTTTGCGGGTCGTGGGACCTAAACTCTGGGCCTGGGCACTGTCCCTCAGCTCTTCAACTCAAGGCTAGTTAGTGCTCTACCGTTTGAGCCATAGCACCACTTCGAAAACAATCTATTTAAAATGACAAGTTGGGGGCTGGGAAGGTGGCTCAGTGGTCGAGTGCTTGCCTTGCATGCATGAGGCCCTGGTTCAATTCCTCAGCACCACATAAGCAAAAAGAAAAAAGCCGGAAGTGGCACTGTGGCTCAAGTGGTAGAGTGCTAGCCTTGAGTTGAAGAGCTGAGGGACAGCACTCAGGCCCAGAGTTCAGGCCCCATAACCGGACCCAAAAAATAAATAAATAAAATAAAATGATCAGTTGTCTGACAGGCAGGCAGCAGATGACTGCCTTTAACACCTGTAGCATAGTAAACACATAATACCTTTTATCTTCAATTCTTCCAATCAGCCAGGCTAAGTATTTTAACCTCTAACCCCAAAAAAACATGTAGTGGCTAAGCAATCTCTGGAATTGATGGGTTCTTATGAACTCCCAGTTTCTCATCTTCCTAGCTTGGCCTTTGAGGTAGCTTTCTTCTCAAACAATGTAGAAGCAAAAGAAGGGACTAAATGAGTAAAAACTGTATTTGGGAGGGGGGGAGGGGAAGGGAACAGTGCCGCAGGCCTGTAATCCTAACTAATCTGGATTTGAGATTTGAGGACTGCCATATTTTGCCAGCCAGGGCACTAAATCAAAGAGACTCATTTCTGGCAAAAGCTGCAAGTGGAGGTGTGGCTCAAGTAGTAAGAGTACCAGGCTTGAGTAAAAAAGGTAAGCAAAAAAGCAAAAACAAAAGCTGTGCATTTCTCATTACTATAAACAACTACTAGATAATATCTAGGATATCTGTTAACTTTCTATCCTGGTGGCAAAATACCTGAGAAAATCAAGTTAAAAAAGTAAAGATATGGGGCTGTGTATGTGGCTCAGTGCTTGCTTAGCATGCTTGAAGCCTGGGTTTGATTCCTCAGTACCACATAAACACAAAAGGCTGAAGTGGCACTGTGGCTCAGGTGGTAGAGTGCTAATCTTGAGCAAAAGAAGCTCAGGGGAGCTGGGAGCCCGTGGCTCACGCCTGTAATCCTAGCTACTCCAGAGGCTGAGATCTGAGGGATCACAGTTCAAAGCCAGCCCGGGCAGGAAAGTCCAATAAACCACTCAACAACCGGAAGTGGCGTAGTGGCTCACACTGTAGAGTACTCGCCTCGAGCTGAAGAGTGCAGGGACAGCACCCAAACCCAGAGTTCAAGCCCCATGACAGACATAAAAAAAAAAGGTCAGGGGCAGTACCCAGGCCATGAGCTCAAGCCACATGACCCCTCAAAAAAAAAATTAGGAAAAGAGTAAAGATGTACTGGAGGAGAGACAAGGGGAAAAGGGGAAAATGAGGTATGGTCAACTTACAGCTTATACAGGAGATATTCACCCATCTACTTCAATATTAATGTAACAAAGTCATGAAACAGCATAACTTGAGGAAAATGAGGCCTTGTGAAGGCAACTCAGAAATATATTTTTCAGAAACATAGACAAGCCATCTTTCCTTCAGAGGGACAACAGAATGCATTTCTTCCCGAGGGATGCATTTCTTCTTACCCCAAGAATTAACACTAGTCTGACAGGACATATGCTTTCTTGAGAAAAATGCTTTCCCAAAACTTAAAACCATCTACCCAAAGTGGAGATAACATGGCACCTTTCCTTAGCTCAAGGATAATCATCTGTCTTCTGACAGGATGCATTCTTACCTGAACGAAATGCCCCAAAACGTCCAGAAACTCAGTAATGCCAGGACTAAGTACAGCAAAGGGAAAACACCTACCTTTGCAAAACATGGAAATCAGACCCCTGCCTTTACCACATAAATACCCCCCACAGCCTTTAGCCAGCGCCTCTTTCCCAGCTTACTCAAGAAGTTTTCTTACCTTTGTGACATGTCCAGTTTCTTATTCTTAAATTGAAGTCAAGGACCTTGGTAGTGAAAATTCAGACTTTGCCAGAAAACCACGAGGACATCCAGGCACAAAGAACAAAGGAAAGGTTGATTGCCAGGAAAGAGACTGGCTGACGACCTCCCGCAACTGAGAAGAAGTAAGAAGTGCCGGCTATTGTCTCAGGTGACCTTTTATAACCTCTGAGGTTTGGGAGATCTGGTTGCCTTATATGGCTATTGTGATCCTTATCCACCCAGACCTGAGCTCCTCCCTGCCCTGGAGTTCCCGCCATATCTCTGACCACGCCCTCTCCCCCCCCCCCCCCCCCCCCCGCCCGCACCTGCGCTTCCGACTTGACCCAGAGCTACCCAACTGAATAGGGGCAGATGCCACATTGCTCCCTCTCCAGGGGGAGATATGACCCCTCTAAAAAACCTTGTAATAATCCTTCTTCTGTGCCTGCTTGCCTCCGAGTGGTCCCCTGGGATGGTCATGAAGGATCCCAAAAGTTAGAGCTGCCCCAAAGGATTGCCCTATCTGGTTTAGAGGATCTTGCTGCCTTATGTGGTGGTAGTTCTACCAAGGAGAGCCCTCTCTGGTGAGGGTAGGGGCTAATCATTTACTGCCTTTACTAAGTGGGCCTAGTGCTGCCTAGGGAAAGAGCATGCTAAGCTATGAGAAAGGAGGCTATTGGACTAACAGACCCTAAGAGTCACTTTTTTTTTTTTTTTTTGCCAGTTCTGGGGCTTGAACTCAGGGCCTGGGCACTGTCCCTGAGCTGCTTTTTGCTCAAGGCTAGCACTCTACCACTTGAGCCACAGTGCCACTTCCAGCTTTTTCTGGTGATGTGGTAATGAGGAATTGAACCCAGGGCTTCATGCATGCTAGGCAAGCAATCTACCACTAAGCCACCTTCCCAGCCCTGAGTCCCTACTTTTAAAGGGAAACTACACAAACCCTCACCCACATCCGGTGACAGTATTATCCTGATTTACAGTTTCAAATATTACAATCCAGGAAATACTAGCTGTATTGCTTGGGGCTTGAGGTAAACTTGAACATCCTACTGATGAAATCCTGATTGTTAGCCTCCAGTGGCTTTTTTTTTGGTTTTTTTGGGTCCAGGGGCCTGGGCACAGTCAGCACTTCAGCTCAAGATAGCGCTCTACCATTTGAACCACAGTGCCACTTCCGGCCTTTTCTGCTTATGTGGTGCTGAGGAATTGAACCCAGGGCCTCATGCATGCAAGGCAAGCACTCTACCACTGAGCCACCTTCCCAGCCCCCATGGCTTTTTAAGAAATAAAACCAAGCTAGGCACCAGTGGCTCATGCTTGTAATCCTAGCTACTTAGGAGGCTGAGATCTGAGGATCATAGTTCAAAGCCAGCCCAAGCAGGAAAGTCCAGGAGACTCTTATCTCCAATAAACCACCAGAAAACCAGAAGTGGCTCTGTGGCTTAAGTGGTAGAGCACTAGCCTTGAGCTGAAGAGCTGAGGGACAGTGTGCAAGCCGAGTTCAAGCCCCATGACCAACCAAAAAAAGAAGGAGCTGGGAAGGTGGCTCAGTGGTAGAGTGCTTGCCTTAAATGCATGAGGTCCTGGGTTCTATTCCTCAGCACCATATAAGCAGAAAAAGCCAGAAGTGGTGCTGTGGCTCAAGTGATAAAGCACTAGCATTGAGCTGAAGAGCTGAGGGACAGTGCCCAGGCCCAGAGGTCAGGCCACACAACAGACAAAAAAAAAAAAAGAGAGAGGGAAAGAAAGATACAAGACCAAAAGCAGCAAGAAAGGACAGAGTCCTCAAGAGCTGGGCATGAGAGTGCAGGTCAGTAAGCTCAGCACTCTTGAGTTCAAGGTCAATTTGGGGAACATAATGAGAAACTATCTCAAGATAACAGAGAACTTAGGAAGCAAAAAAGTTTACCCCTCCGTCAAAGGTACTTTCCAACTTCTAGTTCTGGAATGAGGCCTCCACCATGTTGTGGGACCTGGCCCAGAGAGGCTGTAGCTGGACAGTGGGTTGGGGCAGACTAGGTGGGGTCATCTGAATGGGAAGTTGGGAAGCCCACAGGCATTATTTTAAATAATAATACAGACAGGGTACCGCCAACAACTAGAATGGAATTACCCACCAGGTCTGAAGTGGAGGACCACCCACCTTACCTTTTGTATACCCCATTTATCCCTACTTTGTGTGTAATCAGCTTGTATAAAACCCAGAGTCTCCCCTCCCTCACCTTCCTAACTTCTAACACTAGTCTGGTTCGGGTTGCAAGCCTTTATCCTTTGTAAAAAGTGGGCATGACCTTTGCTGGTCTGTGCTGCCATGAAGTGATACTGCATGGGAAATCCCCAGTGTTTGCTGTTTTTCCTAAGCCTTTAAAGTGAAAATCAGCCACTTAGGAACCACAGTACTGGGTGGCATTGTCCAAAAAGAAATGTACTCATTTCCTGACTTAAGTCACTTTAACTGTAAGGCTTAGCCTAAAGGAGCCCGCCACATGGTTCAAGCAGAAAAGAGTTTATTGGGAGAGCATACTGCTGTGCTGAACAAAATGGAGGCATGCAGGAGGCGAAAGGGATGCTGGGAAAGGGAAGGGGGGCAAGGGGCAGGGGGAAGGCTGTAAGAGGGCCAGAGGGAAAACAAAAGGGCAGCACTGATGGTGGAGACGGATCTATAGGGAGGGTGGGGAGGACTGGCCTCAGCACAGACCTTACAGCCTGAGGGACCCCACCGCCGCCAGGTGTGCCATTTACCTGGGCTATGGATGCTGGGCCAGGCTTCTAGAGAAAGAGCCACGTGTGTACCCAGGAAGAGCAATGAGGAAGGTAACTAAGAGTAACTTCTGTGTACATCACTTTTTTGGGGGGGGGGGTTGGTCATGGCGCTTGAACTCTGGGCCTGGGCGCTGTCCCTCAGTTCTTCAGCTCAAGATAAGCACTCTACCACTTGAGTCACGGCACCACTTCTGGTTTTCTGCTGTTTTTTGTTTGTTTGTTTGTTTTGTTTTTGGTGTCCGGTCGTGGGGCCTGAACTCTGGGCCTGGGCATTGTCCCTCAGCTCTTCAGCTCAAGGCTAGCACTCTACCACTTGAGCCACAGTGCCACTTCTGGCTTTTTTCTTATGTGGTGCTGAGGAATCGAACCCAGGGCCTCAAGCATGCAAGGCAAGTGCTCTACCACTGAGCCACCTTCCCAGCCCCTTTCTGCTGGTTTATTGGAGATAAAAGTCTTATGGACTTTCCTGGCCCGGCTGGCTTATAGGCGTGAGCCACCAGTGCCTGGCCACTTCCAGCTTTTTGTTTATGTGGTACTAAGGAATGGAACCCAGGGCTTTATGGATGCTAGGCAAGCACTCTACCACTAAACTACATTCCCAGCCCCTGAATTTCTTTCTTTCTTTCTTTCTTTCTTTCTTTCTTTCTTTCTTTCTTTCTTTCTTTCTTTCTTTCTTTCTTTCTTGCTTGCTTGCTTGCTTGCTTGCTTGCTTGCTTGCTTTCTTTTTTTTTTTGGTTGGTCATGGGACTTAAACTCTGGACTTGAGCGCTGTCCCTGAGCTCTTCAGCTCAAGGTGAACACTCTACCACTTGAGCCACAGGACCACTTCTGGTTTTTGAGTAGTTTATTGGAGATAAGAGCCTCACAGACTTTCCTGCCCGGGCTGGCTTTGAACCTCGATCCTCAGATCTCAGCTTCCTGAGTAGCTAGGATTACAGGTGTGAACCACCACCGCCTTGCCCCTGAATTTCTTTTTTTTGGGGGGGTCCAGTCGTGGGGTCTGAACTCTGGGCCTGGGCACTGTCCCTCAGCTCTTCAGCTCAAGGTTAGCACTCTACCACTTGAGCCACAGTGCCACTTTTGGCTTTTTTTTTTTTTTTTTGTCCGCCGTGGGGGCTTGAACTCTGGGCCTGGGCGCTGTCCCTCAGCTCTTCAGCTCAAGGAGAGCGCTCTACCACTTGAGCTACAGCGCCACTTCCGGTTTTCTGGTGGTTTATTGGAGATAGGAGTCTCACGGTCTCTCCTGCCCGGGCTGGCTTTGAACCGCGATCCTCAGATCTCAGCCTCCTGAGTAGCTAGGATTACAGGCGTGAGCCACCAGCGCCCGGCTTGGCTTTTTTTTTTTTTTTTCCTGCTTATGTGGTGCTGAGGAATCTAACCCAGGGCCTCATGCATGCAAGGCAAGCCCTCTACCACTGAGCCACCTTCCCAGCCCCAACACTGTGTATGTTGAAGGTCCACATTTAGATCACATGGCCCCTATTTTCCCATGCCCTCATCTTCAGTGGCCTTTTCTTGTTATGTTTTTCTGGTCCTGGGGCTTAAACTCTAGGCTTGGGCACTATCCCTAAGCTTTTGTGCTTAAGGCTAGCTCTCTACCACTTGAGCCACAGCTCTGCTTGCATTATGTTGCTCAAGATGACTGAACTTGCTACATGGTCCAGACTGAACCCCAACTTGAGATTCCCTGCCTCTGCCCAGCGAATGCTAGAACTACAGGTTTGCTCCATCATAGCCAGCTATTAGCTTCGGTTTTTGTTGCTGTTGTTGTTTTAGTGTTGGTGCTTGAACTCAGTCCCACAGGAACCTGTTTTGTGAAGGATTAAGGAGAATGAACCTCGGAAGGCTCCCCTGTAATTTGGACATCTTACTGTCCCTCAAACAAGTCTGAACAGCTCAAGACATTCTTTGTAAAATTGGAGAACAGGAGAGAAGAGACCTGCCAACCTGTTAAGGCTTTGTAATGCTCTCGCCAGCCCTTCCTGCTATTCTCAGTGTGTGCAGCCTGCCCACTGCCATCGCCTGCATCTCCTCAGTGGGCTCAGACAGCCAGGGCTGCATCCTGTAGCAGGAAACTCCGCTCTTGTTGCAGTTCAGCAGCAGTCAATACCCACTAATGTAAATCCACTGCTGCACCTCAAAAGAAGTCTCAGGGCAGAGAGGGTCTGGTGTGAAGAACTTCATTCAGAGATGCATCTTGTCGAAGGCCCTGCTACTGTTCTAGGTGTTTTGGTGGCTGAGTCTAGGGGTGTTTATACTCTGGCTGTGCTCCGATTGGACTTCACTCCTAAGGTAGGCCAACAAGTATTTCTAAAACAATAGATATCTAACCTACCTACCTGGACGAGTAAGCTATGCCCTAGTGGTCAACTATAACTCAGAACACCTTCCCATCTTAGTACAGGATTCCTGACCCCCACCAAGGAGGGACTGAATGCCCCTCAACTATTTTCTCCTGCTGGCATCTAACAGCTATCTTAGAACCCTGCGAAAGGACCAAACTCTGGACCACTGTCCAGATGTTAATGACTCTTATTGTAACCTGGTAGAGCGCTAGCCTTGAGCTGAAGAGCTGAGGGACAGCACTCAGGCCCTGAGTTCTTATCCCAGGACTGGTAGAAAATAAATAAATAAATAGGGTCATGATGGTAAGATCCACCCTGGGAAGGCAGAGCAGACTCCTCCCTCCTCTTGGTTATGTCCCCACTGCCCAGATCCTGCATCACCTAAGTAACTGGCACACCTGGGGGCAGTCACCTCCCCCTCCCTGAGGTCACATCTGCAGCGAGGTGACCACACTTTCCTCCCCGCCCCTGGACCAGGCGTAGTTCAACCCTTTTTGTCGGCTACCTGGGCTTCCTACTTGACCAGAGGCAGCCTGAAGCTCGAAAATAAACCTTTCCCTTGCCTGAATCTCCCTCCCCCCCACGTCTTTCCTCAGCTTTGTGATTTACCTAGCAAATGAACAGGGGGCAGGGTCAATGGTAGCTGGAGAAAGTTCACGGTATAGGGCGCAACAGTTGGGGGAAGTGGGGGGTGGGATTTCAGCTGTAAGAATTTTCAGAAAATCCCACAGTCCACCAAGATGTCAAGATGGCGCCATCAGATGCAGCATTTATATTCACGAGGTCTATGTAACTGCCTCTTGTCCTCACCACCATCCTGGTGTCTTTTTTTTTTTTTTTTTGGCTGGTCCTGGGGCTTGAACTCAGGACCTGGCCACTGTCCCTGAGCTTCTTTTGCTCAGGGCTAGCACTCTACTTGAGTGCCACTTCTGGCTTTTTCTGTTTATGTGGTACTGAGGAATCTAAGGCTTCCTGCATTCTAGGCAAGCAAGTACTCTACCACTAAGCCACATTCCCAGCCCCATCCTGCTGTCTTAAATTGGGACTCTTCCCCCAGTTCTGAAAACTCTATAGGTGAAATAGTCATTCTTTGAATTGCAGATGTGTCTTGTGGTTTAGCCTGGAAAGTCTTGCTCTCAGGAATTCTTTTTTAATTGTCGTGTGGGGCTTGAACTCTGGTCCTGGGTGCTGTCCCTCAGCAGTTTGGCTAAAGGCAAGTGCTCTACCACTTGAGCCACAACACCACTTCTGGTTTTCTGGTGCTTAATTGGAGATAAGGGTCTCACTGACTTTCTTCCCGGGGCTAGCTTTGAACTGCCATCCTCAGATCTTAGCCTCCTGAGTAGCTAGGATTATAGGCAAGCCACTGGCCCAGGGCTTTGCTCTCAGGAATTCTTGCCCTATGACCCCAATATTTCCACCCAGCTTGTTTTGCTCCTGTAAACAGGCTCTTGATAGGTTTAGTTCCCTACACCAATCATGAGGGCTTTTGCTTAATTAGCATTGTGTTGTATTAGGAGGATACAGATTCTTTGGGACATGAGCCTGCCTGCATTTGCACGCTTTCAAATAAAGACTCCAGATTCTACATCTCAAAATGTGGCTTCTCTGTATCTCATGATGGAATTCCCTGTAACACTGGCTACTCGGGAGGCTAAGATCTGAGGATCTCGGTTCAAAGCCAGCCCAGGCAGCAAAGTCCAAAAGACTTTTTCCTGCCCTTGTCCCAAGGCTTGAAATCAGGGCCTGGGATGTCCCTAAGCTTTATTTTATTTTGTCTTGTGTCTCTTTTTTGGCAGTAGGGATCAATCCCAGGATGTTGCACTTGCTAGGCAAATGCTTTGCCACTGAGCTACATCCCAGCCCTCCATGAGACTCTTATCTCCAATTGCATGTAACCACCAGAAAATGACAAGTAGAACTTTGGCTCAAAGTGTTAGAGCACTAGCCTTGCAAAAGGAACTCAGAGACAATGCCAAGGCCCTGAGTTCAAGTCCCATGATTGGGAAAAGAAAAGTCTGATAAACTATCTTGCCTGAGCTGGCTTTGAACCTGGATCCTCAAATCTCAGCCTCCTATTCAGCTAGGATTACAGGTGTAAGCCACTGGTATGTGTCTGGCTTTGAAATGTTTTTGTTTTTGGCTCAAGGCTAACACTAGACCAGGAGAGCCACAGCTCCACTTCTGGCTTTTTCTGAGTTTTTGTTGTTGTTGTTTTTTGTTGGTCATGGGGCTTGAACTCTGGGCCTGGGGCACTGTTCCTAAGCTCTTCAGCTCCAGGCGAGCCATCTACCACTTGAGCTACAGTGCCACTTCCAGTTTTGGGTGGTTTATAGGAGATGAGAGTTTCACGGACTTTCCTGTCCACGCTGGCTTTGAACCATGATCCTCTCAGGTCTCAGCCTCCTGAGCAGCCAGCTTTCTGAGTTGTTTATTAGTGATTAAGATTGTCTCTCAGAGCTGGTGCTTATGGTTTATCTTGCTTCTAATAAACCACCAGAAAACCGGAAGTGGCGCTGTGGCTCAAGTGGTAGAGCACTAGCCTTGAGCTGAAGAGCTCGGGGACACTGCCCAGTTCAAGCTCTACAACTGACAAAAAAAGAGTCTCACTGAAGCCAGGCGCTGGTGGCTCATGTCTGTGATCTTGTCACTGGACAGAAGTGAGGTTTAGTGAATGAAGCTCCCCTTTAAATATAAGAACTTAGCTGGGCGCTGGTGGCTCACGCCTGTAATCCTAGCTACTCAGGAGGCTGAGATCTGAGGATCGCGGTTCAAAGCCAGCCCGGGCAGGAGAGACCGAGAGACTCCTATCTCCAATAAACCACCAGAAAACCGGAAGTGGCGCTGTAGCTCAAGTGGTAGAGCGCTCTCCTTGAGCTGAAGAGCTGAGGGACAGCGCCCAGGCCCAGAGTTCAAGCCCCACGACCGACAAAAATAAAATAAAATAAAATAAAAAAATAAATATAAGAACTTGTCACTTAGGGTCCTTGACTAGGATCCTGGAATAAGAATTTCTGGACAAGTCACAATGGTAAGAAAACTTGGTAGAGTTTTATTGTTAGTAAGCAAGCAGGTGAGCAGACAAAACCGAAACAAAAGGGTAGGGGCTGTAAAGGAATGTTGGTGCTCTCATTGGAAAAGACAAAAGACACGGACATAGCTACAGATACACTCACGAAGACCTCCAGAGAGACACAGCTCCTTGAGCTGTTGGGTATTTATAGAGTAAAGGCAGGGGGTCTGGCTTTAAGTTATGCAAAGCTAGGTGCTTTGTCTTTGCTCTAACTACATCTGGTGTTATTTTCTGAGTTTCCTGGTAAGAATGCATCCTGCCATTAAACAGATCGTTATCATTGAAATAAGGAGATACCCCGCTATCTGCATTTTGGGGCATCCTGTCAGGCAGTTGTGAATTCTTGGGTGAGAAATGCTTCCATTAGGAAAGAATGCATTCAGTTGCCTCTCTGAAGCAAAGATAGCATTTCTAAGTTTCTAGATACCCTATGTCTGAGTTGTCTACACCAAGCCTCAGTTTTCTTGTTATCCTGCTTCAACCCTGTCCCTGAGTTCTTTTTGCTCAAGGCTAGGACTCTACTACTTTGAGTCAAAGCGCCACTTCCAGTTTTCTGGCAGTTTATTGGAGATAATAGTCTTTAGGACTTTCCTGCCTGAGCTGGCTTTGAACTGTGATCACCAGATCTCTGTCTCCTGAGTAGCTGGATTACAGGAGTGAGCTACCAGCACCCAGCTGGAATGGTTTTAACAATGCACATCTTTCTGACATCCTGCCCCCAATTCTTCCTAGTTAACCTAAGGCAAACATCGGTACCCCTGAAAATGTATTGAAGTTCTGTCTTCCCATGGCTTCCATGTAATAAACCTTTCTCTCTTTGCATACTCTTTATTTAGCATGTAGGAGTGAGTGGCTAATCCTACAAAGCGGAAGCCCTATGTAAGGTAAACTAAATAAGTAGGTTTAATTAGGTAGCCAATAAAGAGAACACCGTGTTGTATTCAGGCAGGAAGAGAAGTTTATTGCTTTATTCTACTGCAAGGTGGAGATCACATGGCTAAAAGGGGCGGGTGCTGTCCAGGGTTTAAGTAGGGAAGGGGGCGGGGAGAAGGTGCGGCTAGGTGAGGGAAGGTGTGGCCACACCAGATGTGGATGTGACCTCAGGGCCTGGAGTCCTTACACCCAAGAGTTTGGGTCTGGGGTCTAAAACTTAGGTTTTTGGACAGTTGCATGGCAGGTACCCTATTTGGATAAGCCATTCTGGTGGGGTCAGGAGAAGATGGCAAGTTAGGAATGTCATGGGAAGCAGACCCCACGCTAATGCTGTCTCCCAGTAGCCAGTTCCCACGGGGCATTTCGTCCATATGGCCCAGGAGATGGGACAGCCCTGCAGGGTGGCACCTCACACCACTATCACCACAGCCAGCTACCCCTGCAGCTTATCTCAAGAGCCTCAGGGGGAGAGAAGATGAGTGGATGGAGGAAGGGGTGGGGCTAGGCCGTTGTCCCACCCACCAAGAGCCAATACAGAGAGGAGGCTGGGTCCACTGTTAGCAGCTTCAGAGGAGCCCAGGCCCCATGGGGATTAAAGGATCCCTGATCCACGGGGCTGATTCCTTTGGTCATTCCAAAGTCTCCCCACTTCCTGGACTAGTCTTGGGAATGAGAGAAAACTAATTTTTAGGAGAAAAACTGAGGTAGGACCCTGAGGAAGGGCTGAGTCCCGTTTGGGGTACGTGGAGAAAACCCTCGCTCAAGTAAACAAACATCTGGGCATTGTTGGCTCCTCTCTCTCTCTCTCTCTCTCTCTCTCTCTCTCTCTCTCTCTCTCTCTCTCTCTCTCAGGTCCCGTCGTGGGGCTGAACTCTGGGCCTGGGCGCTGTCCCTCAGCAATTCAGCTCAAGGCTAGCGCTCTATCACTTGAGCCACTGCACCACTTCCAGCTTTTTTCTTATGTGGTGCTGAGGAATCGAACCCAGGGCCTCAGGCATGCAAGGCAAGCGCTCTACCACTGAGCCACCTTCCCAGCCCACTTGTTGGTTCATTTCTGTTTTTTTTTTTTTTTGTCGGTCGTGGGGCTTGAACTCTGGGCCTGGGCGCTGTCCCTCAGCTCTTCAGCTCAAAGGGAGCGCTCTACCACTTGAGCTACAGCGCCACTTCCGGTTTTCTGGTGGTTTATTGGAGATAGGAGTCTCACGGTCTCTCCTGCCCGGGCTGGCTTTGAACCGCGATCCTCAGATCTCAGCCTCCTGAGTAGCTAGGATTACAGGCGTGAGCCACCAGCGCCCGGCCATCGGTGAGACTCTTATCTCCAATAACCCCCCCCCCCCCACTAGAAAACCAGAAGTGGCGCTGTAGTTCAAGTGGTAGAGCGCTCACCTTGAGCTGAAAGAGCCCAGGGACAGCACCCAAACCCAGAGTTCAAGCCCCACGACCACAAAAAAAAAAAAAAAAAAAAAAAAAACAGAAAAACAAAAAACAAAAAAACTAGAGGTGAGATAAGCCATTCTTTGCATTGCAGGTACTTATCTCTGGGAGCTCTGCTTCCCAGAATACACAGATGTCATGCTGTTTAGCCCCAGGGAAGTTTTGCTCCAGAGAATGCTCTCCCTGAAGGTTGCCCACCCCAAGCTTGTGGTTTATGTCTTTAAAAGTTTGGTGTGGGGCTGGGAAGGTGGCTCAGTGGTAGAGTGCTTGCCTTGCATGCATGAGGCCCTGGGTTCGATACCTCAGCACCACATAAGCAAAAAGAAAAAAGCCGGAAGTGGTGCTGTGGCTCAAGCAGTAGAATGCTAGCCTTGAGCTGAAGAGCTGAGGGACAGCGCCCAGGCCCCACGACCAGACCCCCCCCCAAAAAAAAAAAAAAAAGTTTGGTGCAAGTTCGACTGGACTCTGGGCTGCAGGTCTGGGAGCCAGGAGTCAACCTGTAGTTCTTGGTATCCTAATAAAGACTCCCAGTTCCACCTCTCAAAATGTGACTTGTTTCTCATGGACTGAATTCCTGTACAACACTACCAGCACCTGGCTCTCAGGCTTTTTAACCTCTGTGTGTTTATTTTATTTTACTTTATTTTGCTTTGAGTTTTGAGACTGGGTGTGAGGCAGATGCTCTACCACTTGAGCCACATTTCCACGTTCTGCATTTTGCTAGTTAACTGGAGATGAGTCTGCCTGATCTGGCTTCAAACTGGAACCCTTAGATCTCAACCTCCAGCCCATAGTGCCACCCACCTCATTGTTAATGACATGGCAGTGCAGGGACAGTCAGGATCCTCCCTCTACCTGCTTCCACGAGACTCCTGGGTGTGGAGGGAAGATCAGCCTCACCCCAAAGCTCCAAGGGAAACTTCAGGAAGTGGTGGGTGGTGGCCACGCCCTTCTCTTCTGTTGGACTCCTGGCTGGGCAGCTTGCCTAGTTGACTGCACCCACAATGCACTGCCCACCTGTCATGGCCAGGCCAGAGGACAAGGGTGGGTCCTGTGAATCCGGAGTTCTCTTCTAGAAAAGCAACTCAGGACACATTCTCCCTGGGGATGAGGGCTAATTTAGTTCTGCCCCTATGTGAGGTTGGACTGCAAGAGCAGATAGGTAAGGAGTCCAGAGCTGGTCAAAAGTTGAAGCTCTGGGTGGTTGCCAGGGAGGCTCCCAGCAGGCTGCTACCTGTGAAGGCTGAAACCCAACCTGACTCAGTGAGACCCAGGTGTGTTCTGTTGACAAGTCAGAGTACGGCTGATTAGCTTGACCATGGGCTTTCTCACCGGCTGCCAGCTGTTTTTAACCTCTGCTTGCCTAGTTTGGAGCCGTCCTTTCTTCCTCTGCCTGGTTTAAAATCCTGTTCCCCCTACTCAAGTCTGCTCAGCGGAGTTCTTCAAAATGGATGTGCATTTCCTTTTGGGGTAAGGAAAATGAGAAAGAGATTGTGTTACGTGCCCTGAATTGTTCACTTTATGTTTTGCTTGACTCAGGGCCTGGGTGCTGTCTGTGAGCTTTCTCTTGCTCAAGGCTCATGTTCTACCACGTGAGCAACAGCTCCACTCGAGTTCCTGAGTTCAAGCCCCAGGACCAGTACAACATGGCTTTGTGGTACTTTTCCCAGAATGTGTCCTTTTTCTTCTATTTCAGCAGCATTAAGTTTTTAAAAAATTATTTCATTGGTTGCTGGGGGCTCATGCCTGTAATCCTAGCTACTCAGGAGACTGAGATCTGAGGATCACAGTTCAAAGCCACTCAAGTTTTAGCACTAAAGTTTTTTTTTTTTTTTTTTTTTTGGGGGGGGGGGTCCGGTCGCGGGCCTGAACTCTGGGCCTGGGCGCTGTCCCTCAGCTCTTCAGCTCAAGGCTAGCGCTCTACCATTTGAGCCACAGCGCCACTTCCCGCTTTTTTCTTATGTGGTGCTGAGGAATCAAACCCAGGGCCTCAGGCATGCAAGGCAAGCGCTCTACCACCAAGCCACCTTCCCAGCCAGTGCACTAAAGTTTTTTTTTTTGTTGTTGTTGTTGTGGGGCATGAACTCTAAGCCTGGACACTCTTCAGCTCAAGACAAGCACTCTACCACTAGAGCCACATTGCCATTTCTGGTTTTCTGGTGGTTAATTGGAGCTAAGAGCCTCACAGACTTTTCTGCCTGGTTTGGCTTTGAACCACGATCCTCAGATCTTAGCCTCCTGAGTAGCTAGGATTACAGGTTTAAGTCACTGGCGCCTGGCTTTTTGATTATTTTCTAGGTATAGTCTTGTGCTTTTTTTGGGCAGTACTGGCCTCTGACTGTGATCCTTGAACTATATATACTTCCAGCCTAGGTGAGGTTACTTTCAATATATCTAAAAAACAGAATACTATACGACTATTAGGAATGTTGATAAAATTGTATATTTATTCACTTGAAGGTCTTAAGTAAACAATGTAATAGGAAATAAGTTAGAAAAGAAAAGTGTATTCCAAAATAATAAAAGTGATCTTTTTAGGAAATATAAAAATATACAGAATGTCACTATTACTAATCCAAGGAGCTGGTTAGTGACCAAATTCCCCAGCCCCTCCCCTTCCCCCAGCTGCGCAAACCTACTCAGGGGGGTTTTCCCTCGGCAGGGGTGAGGAGTTGAGCCCGGGGCCTTGGGCTAGGCAAGGCAGGTACTCACCTCACCACTGAGCCAGGGCCTCCAGCACACTAGGCAAGTGCCCTACCACTGAACTACATCCCAGCCTGCTACTCAGGTTAACTGTTATGCATAGCCTGGTCCCTACTATTATGGAGAGCCTTGGAGAATGGGATATAAATTATGGGATCCTCTCAGCTAAAAAAAAAAAAATCTCAGTAGGCATCCCAGCTGTTGGCTACAGTTTTGGGGTGTCTAGGACCCTAGTGTAGTGGGGTGGCCAACCTCGTTCTCATTTTTCTTGTGTTCTGTCCCCCACTCCCAAGAACCTCTTCTTCCAAGAAGGTCAGGGAGCCTCTGGTAGGCAGCTCCGGCCTCCGGGGCCATTGTCTGGGCCCCAGGCTATCCCTTCTATTTCCGTCAAGGTTACTGGAAGCAGCCAGGTGACCAGCAGAGGGATGTGCAAAGGCAGAAGCCCCAAGGCCTGCCGAGAACCTGCGGAGAGCCCAGGGGGTTCTTGCAATGTCCCTACTGTCACTGGTCCCTCAGGACAACTCTCAGGATATGGCTACCCCCTGGCTCAGGGGCCATATCAGCCTGAGGCCATGCCTCTTTGGGGTGCACAAGTCTAGTAAAGCTACCCCAATTATCTTGCCCCTCCCCAACCAATGTCCTTCCTATCTATCCTGCATGCGTATGATATCATTTGTGCTGACTGGGTCCTTGGAACAAGATGGGAATGGGGTCCCCAGAGTGGCCTTAAATGTCACGAGGCGAGCTCAAGGCACTATTATACATTGTAGGACCCTCCAAGACTTCTTATTAACAGAGCTGACAAGACTTCCTTCTTCTGTATGTCCCTTTAAAGTCTTGGGCTGGTAGGGGCGTGGGCAGTTGGGTGGCTTCTAAGGGGAAATGGCAGAAAGTCAAGGTCACTTGGGAAAATCCTCCGCCACCAGGTGGCGCCACTGACCAGCAAAGAAGAGCCAGTGGCTTGGGCAGCTGACTTCCTCTTCTGATCCAGGCCCCCACACCAGCCAAGGAAGGGCCAGTCCTGAACTTATGGGCCTGGAGAATACAGGTATGGTCAGCTCTCCCTTTTGTCTCCCCTCAGCCTACACCTGTCCCCTGTATTCACCAAGTCCTGTTCCTTGGCCACTATTCCTCCCACCTCTTCCCTTCTTCCTTCAAGTCTCATCCACAAAGTAGAGATTTTTCTTAGCCTTGGCAAAATAAAAAGAAACCCCAAACACTTCTCTTCCTTTTAATATCTAAGGTGAAATAAAAGAACAGACCACAGTAACAACGGTTTGCATTTGGGGTTCCCTTCCCGGATGTCAGAGTGTCCTGCCAGACATAGACTGCTCCAGGGAGTGTGCAGGCCCTGTCTAGTGGCTGGCACCCATCTGGGTCTCTATCCCAGGATCAGGGACAGCCCAGGGCCCAACCTTCCAGAATGTTCTCAAAGTGCTGTGGCTTTTCCCTTGAAGCTGAGCTGAGAGCTGAGGATTATTTCCTTTTTTTTTGTTGTTTGGTCATGGGGCTTGAACTCTGGGCCTGGGCACTGTCCCTCAGCTCTTCAGCTCAAGGCGAGCATTCTACCACTTGAGCTACAGCGCCACTTCTGGTTTTCTAGTGGTTTATTGAAGATAGGAGTCTCACTGTCTTTCCTGCCGGGGCTGGCTTTGAACCGTGATCCTCAGATCTCAGCCTCCTGAGTAGCCAGGATTACAGGCGTGAGCCACAGGTGCCCCGCTGAGGATTATTTCTTATGTAGAAACTTCATTTTATTGCCTAAAAAGGAAAATGAGAAGAACATTTTCATCAGGCCAGTTCAATTTTTTTTTAATTTAGAGAATAGTTTATTAGCTTCTGTAATCAAACTCACGTAGATGAGACCTTACATATTTAATACAGTGCGTTTACCCCTGTACAATTTTTTTTTTTAGGCCAGTTCAATTTTGCCCTTGCCATCTGGGTATGGTATGGATAGCAGGCCCCAGGGCACCCTGCGCTACACTGCTCTAACTCAGACTAAAGGAGGAGGAAGGATGTCTTCACTATGATAACTGAATTAGAACGCAGCTCACAGGTTCCACGGCCCATGGCCCATGGGAAGGCCCCTCCTCACCCATCTGGGGCCTTGATCTCGCTAATCTTCCCGCTGACTTTCTCCCCACCCTCCCTTTCCCAGTGAGAGCCTTTAAAAAAGTTTTTTTTTTTTTTAGCATGTTAACTGTACAGACAGGTTTTATTGTGATATTTACATAGATGCATATAATGTACTTTGCTCAAAAATTTCCTCCTCTATTATTATTATTTTTCTTCTTTTTTTTGGCCTCGTACTGGGGCTTGAACTCAGGGCTTGGGCCCTGTCTCTGAACTTTCTTTTTCTTTTTTTTTTTTGTCGGTCATGGGGCTTGAACTCTGGGCCTGGGCGCTGTCCTTCAGCTCAAGGCGAGCGCTCTACCACTTGAGCTACAGCACCACTTCCGGTTTTCTGGTGGTTTATTGGAGATAGGAGTCTCACGGTCTCTCCTGCCCGGGGTGGCTTTGAACCGCGATCCTCAGATCTCAGCCTCCTGAGTAGCTAGGATTACAGGCGTGAGCCACCAGCGCCCGGCTTGTCTCTGAACTTTCTTGCTCAAGGCTACTCTATGACTTGAGGCATAGATCCTCTTCCGTTTTTTCTGGTGCTTAATTGGAGATAAAGTCTCATGGGCTTTCTTGCCCTGGTTGGCTTTCAACCATGATCCTCAGATCTCAGCCTCCTGAGTAGCCAAGATTATAGGCATGTATTGTGTGTGAGTGTATATGTGTGTGCGCCGCGCGCGTGCGTACATGTGCATGCTGGTACTGGGGCTTGAACTCAGGCTCTTGAACTCTTGCCCAGCTTTTTCACTCAAGGCTGGTGCTCTGCCCCTGAATCATACCTCCACTTCAAGCTACTTAATCAGAGGTAAGAGTCCTTGGATATGTCTGGCTGGCTGGCTTAGAATTTTGATCCTCACAGCTCAGCCTCCTGAGTAAGCTAGGATTACAGATGAGTTACCAGTGGGAGGCTGGCGGCAGGGATCTTACCTAGACCCTTGAGGAATCTGTTGACCCCGCTGTGCACGCCGCTGGGAAGGCTTTCCAAGTACTCCTGGGCTCGGACCTCAAACAGACCTGGGGATAGGAGACAGCCGGGTCAGCTGGGGTTCTCCCCTGTGTGCTGCTACACAACTCTCGCCACGGGGTAAGGCGTGAGTGACCAGCTTCTCTAGACCCTGAGGTTAGAGGATCTGCGATACTGTCCCAGTTCTGCCAAAGCCATCTCTGGAAAGCCACAGGCTCGCTGCTCCTTTTACTTAAATGCTTTCCAAGGGTCCATGCTGTGCGGACGACAAGGATTCAATGATGAACTAGTCAGCAGAGAGCTCACTGCCCTCCCCCTTCTTCGTACATTCTGTCAGGGGCCGGGACAAGTGGCGAAGTCCTCTGGGAATCCCATGGCCATGTGTGACCTGGACAGGCTGGGTCAGCCATCTCCCAGGCTCCCAGGGCTAACTCTACCTGGTTTTTGAAGGATTTTCTATGGATAGAAAGCTCCTTCCGTGTTACTGTGACCTCTCATTAAATTGTGCTGGTACTGGGGCTTGAATTCAGGGCCTGAGTACTGTCCCTTAGTCTTTTTGCTCAAGGCTGGTACTCTAACACTTGAGCCACAGCTCTCTACTTCTGTTTTGGTGGTTGTCTGGAGATAAGAATCTCATAGTTTCTTGCCTGGGCAAGCTTTGGACTTAGATCCTCAGATCTCAGCCTAAGTAGCCGGGATTCCAGGGGTGAGCCTGAAGTGTTGTGATGACTGAAACTGGAGATTTGCCACTTTGTATTTTTTTTTTTTTGGGTCCGGTCGTGGGGCCTGAACTCTGGGCCTGGGCGCTGTCCCTCTGCTCTTCAGCTCAAGGCTAGCACTCTACCACTTGAGCCACAGTGCCACTTCCGGCTTTTTTTCTTTTTGTTTATGTGGTGCTGAGGACTCCAACCCAGGGCCTCATGCATGCAAGGCAAGCGCTCTACCACTGAGCCACCTTCCCAGTTTTGAGATAACTTTGCTTCACTTCAAATTTGCAATCTTCTGTGCCTCTGCTTTCGGTAAAGACACTTAAATGTCCCCAGCATTTTTTTTTTCCAGTCCTGGGACTTGAACTCAGGGCCTGGGCACTGTCTCTGAGCTTCTTTTGCTCACGGCTAGCACTCTACCACTTGAGCCAAAGCACCACTTCTGGGTTTTTCTCTTTATGTGGTACTGAGGAATCGAACCTGGAGCTTCATGTATGCTAGGCAAGTGCTCTACCACTGAGCACATTCCCAGCCCAGCTCTTCTATTTAAAAAACAACAACAAAAAATAACCCTTTAGTCTGGACACTGATGGCTCACATCTGTAATCCTAGCTATTTAGGAGGCTAAGGTCTGAGGATCACAGATCGAAGCCAGCCTAGGCAGGAAAGTTGGCGAGATTCTTATCTCCAATTAACCATCAGAAATGGACTTGTGGCTGGAAATGGTAGAGCACTAGTCTTGAGCATAACAGCTCAGGGTCAGCTCTACAACCACTGCTACCACCAACGAAAAGAACTCTAGCTTTTGGTGGCAGTGGCTCATGCTTGTGATCCGAGCTATTCAGGAAGTTGAGATTTGAGGATCAGGGGTTGAAGCCAGCCTAGGCAGCAAAGTCTGAGACTCTTTATCTCTAATTAGCCACCAAAAGGCCAGAAGTGGAGCTGTGGCTCAAATGGTAGAGCACTAGCCTTGAGGAAAAAAACAAAAAAAAAGCTCAGAGCGGCTAGGGATGTAGCTTAGAGGGAGAGTGCTTGCCTGGCATGCATGAAGTCCTGGGTTCCATTCCTCAGTTCCATTCCTCAGAAAAAGCTGGGAGTGGTACTGTGGTTCAAGTGGTAGAGTGCTAGCCTTGAGTTAAAGGAGCTCAGGGACAGTGTCCAGGCCCTGAGTTCAAGCCCCAGGACTGGCAACAACAACAACAACAACAAAAACTCAGAGACAGCACCCAGGCTTTGGTCCCAGAGGACCAGCATAACAAGCAAACAAACAAAAAACCCAACTCTGTAAGGAGGCACATGGATGGTTCCAGTCTCATCAATTTCCTTCTGTATATACCCGCAGAGACCCCATATTAAAACCACCCTGCTGCTGCCCTGTCCGTCCTGGAGGAGGGCTGCGGCAATACTGGACTTTGGGGACTTAACTAGTGTAATCAGAGCTCACCCAGGCCTGGGACCAGGTGTTCCCCAGCCTCTAAGGAGGGGCTCTGCAAGAATGCCTGCCGTACCTGCCTGGCTTGTGTGAGGGATTTTAGATTCTGAGACAAAGGACAAAAAGACTGCAGTGATCCTCCCCCCCTCCCCCGTCTCCTCATCCCGTTCTCCATCCCTAGAAGTGAGGTGGAAAGGAGGCGGGAAGTATGGCAGGGAAGGAGGAGGAGATGCAAAACCTCAAGCAGAGCAGGAGGCAGAGGCTGGTGCTGGTGAAGAGGACAGCTGCCCAGGTGGGGCAGAGGAGCACCGATTCTCTCTGGCTCATCCATCAGCAGCTGCTGGAGAGAGAGCAAGAAGGGGGGGGGGGGCAGAGAGGAGGAGCAGGAGGGCAGCAGGGAGAGGTGGGAAAGACATTCTTCAGCGTCATCCTATGGCTCCAGAGGACGCTGGCATAGGTGGCTCTCTGGCCCCGGCGTGGACGGCTCCTTACCCTTGGCATCTTGCCGGCGCAGCTCCCGCTCCTGGATGAAGCCACGGAAGGTCTGGGTCTCCATGAACACCTCCAGGAAGCGGCGCAGGCTCTTGGAGGAGACGGCTTTGCGGAAGGCGTCCCGCTGCAGGCTCCGCTCCTCCCGCTCGCCCGGCGTCAGGAACAAGGAATAGTGGCCCACCATCTCCACAAAGAAGCGGACAAAGGCCTCGGACACCACCGCATTCAAGGGGCTGGACGCTGGGCCTGGGCAGGGACAGAGAGGAGGGGGGGCAGCGAGGGCGGATGATTGGCTGGCGCTCAACAAAGCGGGGAATGACGGCAGCCACGGAAATTCCCTCGGTGGCCAACTGTGTCTTTCCCCATTTTATTTACTTATTTGGTGCAAGAACTGGGGCTTGAACTCAGAGCCTGGGCACTGTCCCTGAGCTTTTTGGTTTTGCTCAAGACTGGTGCTCTACCATTTGAGCCACAGCTTTACTTCCAGCTTTTTGGTGGTTAATTAGAGATAATTCTCACAGATTTTCCTGTCCAAGGCTGGCTTTGAACCGTGATCCTCAGATGTCAGCCTCCTGAGTAGCTAGGATTACAGGCATGAGCCACTGGCGCCCAGCTTCTTTTCCTACCTTTATATAGATAGTATAGGGCCAAGATGGGAGTGATGGGCAATTTCCCCCCCAATTCCTTGTTGGAATGAAGTCCAGATGAAGAGGCTGCTGCTCAGCCCCATGTTCTGGCGTTGCTCAGTGGGAATGGGCGGCCCGCTGCAGCTGCCCCCAGCCTCTCGTGGAGCAAGTGCTGCCTTTACCATAGGTGCAGTCCGGGGGCCCTCCGTCCAGGTCACAGGCCAGCTCGTTCCTCTGCTCCAGAATGTGTTCCAGGGCCAACTGAAGCTTCCGGGGCAGAATGGAATCTTCATCCTCCATCTGTAAGGCAGAAGCAGCAAGTGGGCCCCAGTGCTGGTGCTTTTGGGTAATGCCTGCATCCTGGCTAGCATCACACACTGCTATACCACGGGGCAGGCTGATCCCATAGCATCTGTGATGCACAGGCTCATCCATGTGTATGTGTGCCTGTGTGTGTGTTGGTACTGGGGCTTCAACTCAGACCCTCACATTCTCACTTTACTTTCTTTTTTTTGTCAGTCGTGGGGCTTGAACTCTGGGCTTGGGTACTGTCCCTGTGCTCTTCAGCTCAAAGCAAGCGCTCTACCACTTGAGCCACAGCGCCACTTCCAGTTTTCTAGTGGTTTACTGGAGATAAGACTTTCACAGACTTTCCTGCCCAGGCTGGCTTTGAACTACAATCCTCAGATCTCAGCCTCTTGAGTAGCTAGGATGACAGGCATGAGCCACTGGCGCCCGGCTCATTTTACTTTCTTACTCATGCCTGGTGCTCCATGCCTCCAGTCCAGGATTTTGCTGGTGAATTAGAGATGGAATTTTGTAGACTTTCCCACATAGCTTCCGACTGTGACCCTCAGATCTCAGCCTTCCAAATAGCTAGGATTACAGGCGTGAGCCGCTAGTGTCCTGGGAAAGCTAGCTTTCTGGTCTGGCTTATGGGAAGGCCTACCTGGAGGGCCTTTAGAAAAGAAAGAATGAGCCCGGTATCCGTGGCTCATGCTGTGTAATGCTAGCTACTCAGGAGGCTGAGATCTGGGGATCATGGTTCAAAGCCAGCCCAGGCAGGAAATTCTGTGAGACTCTCATCTCCCGTTAACCACCAAGAAATGGGAAGTGGTGCTGTGGCAAAAGTGGAAAAGCTCTATCCTTGAGCTGAAGAGCACAAGGACAGCGCCCAGGCCCAGAGTTCAAGCCGCATGACCAACCAAAAAAAAAAAAAAAAAGAATGAAAAAGGCGTTGTGATACGTCTCAGCTTCTCAGTAGTGGGGCAGGACGGAAGAGCCGGGGCGTGCAGCGGCTGCGACAGCACAGGCGGAGCTCCCCATCCTCTCACTCACCTGTTTGAGGAAGCGATCGTTGATGAGGTCCACCACGAGCACCTGTCAGGCAGAAAGAGGGGCGAGTGCTACCACTAGTGCTGCTGGAGATGGGTCCTGCCTTCTTCCTTCTTGGTACCCCAGGTGGCCGGAGCAGTGTGTGTGTGTGTGGGGAATATGTGGTTTCTGCATGTTGCAGTGTGGGAACAGGAGGGCGTCCACACTGACATCCAGCTTCTCCATCCTCAGGGGGTGGAAACACAGGGACCAGGAGATGGCGCCCTCTCCCCAACTCCAGTGTAGATGGCTGGCCATGGGGGAGGAAGCCCAGGAGCCTGGATGGCCACCCTAACCTCAGCTGGAAACGCTTGGCCTCTGCTTGTTGCAGACCGGTGGAAGAGCCTGTTCTTGGCTCTGTCCTCACTTCTGGAGCTGAACTGAGCTGCAGGGGATTATAGGAGGCTGCACAAAGCCAGGCCTTCAGACAAGTAAAGAAGCAGTATCCTGAGATAGACTGCACATCAGTCCTTCCCTAGGACAGAGGGGTGGAAACTGTGTGTGTGTGGAAACTCTGTGTGTGTGTGTGTGTGTGTGTGTAGATAGGGTCTGTTTTGTTTTGGTCACAGAGCTTGAACACTGTCCCTGAGCTCTCTGGCTCAAGGCTAGTGCACTATCATTTTGAGCCACAGCATCACTTCCATTTTTCTGGTGGTTAATTGGAGATGAGTCTCACGGACTTTCCTGCCAGGGTTGGCTTTGAACTATGATCTTCAGATCTCAGCTTCCTGACTAGCTAGGATTACAGGTATATACCACCAGTGCCTGGCTAGATAGGGACTTTCTATTCAGACCAGGCTGACCAAAAATTTAGGATCATCCTGCCTCAATGTTCTTGTAATGCTGAGTGCTGGTATTACAGGTATGTGCTAGCATACCTGGCTTGATGGTTGTCCTTTGGGACTGATATACCAAAGGACCTACAGTAAGGACACAGTCCTGGTCCGCTGTCATTAGTCCCAGCACATTCTGGTTCTGGCTGTTTCTTCATGTGCTTTCTTCCCTCAGTGCAAGGGAGGGGGGCAGGGCAGGTGGCACATTAGGGCTCTGACCTAGGTTGGCTTTCACAGGTCACCTGCAGATGCCAAAGGTCAGGGAGCCCGGGTGGGAGCGGTTACAGACCAAGTTGCAGCTCCGCTGTCCCTCGACTCCTCTGGGCCCCAAGAGAGGGAGCTGGCCGGGTGGGGCTCACCTCTTCCAGTGGCAGCTCCCTGAGCAGCGGCAGCGAGCTGGACAGCAGCCCGATGATGAAGGGCGTGGGCGAGCACACGATGTCGATCATGGCTGGCGGGAGCACAGGGATGTAGGTGTGCTGCCAGCTGAAGGGGTAGATGAGAGCCACCATGGCATGGCAGCACTTGGACAGGGTGCTGCAGGGGGGGGGGGGGGAGAGAGAGAGAGGGCGCGGTTGGGTGGGGAGAGGCCTGGGCGTCCCTGGGCTCCCAGGCAGGTGGACAGACTCAGCTACGGGAAGCAAGCACAGAGTTCACCTTCTTTTCTTTTTGGTGCCAGTTCTGGGGCTTGAACTCAGGGCCTGACCACTGTCTTTGAGTTTCTCTGTTCAAGACTAGCACTTTACCACTTGAGCCACAGCTGCACATCCAGCTTTTTTCTGGTTCACTGGAGATAAGAGTCTGGCAGACGTCCCTGCCTCGGGCTCAGCCTCCTGAGTAGCTAGCACGACAGGCGGGAGCGGCCGCCTTTCCCCTCAGAACACCCAGGCGGCTCCCTCCTCTGCTGCGGCCACACCGGAAGGGTCCTAGTTGAGGCCTGGGGAGGTTCCAGGCCTGAGTTCAGCTGCTTCCACTAGGAACCCAGGGGAAGAAGACATGATTGGATTAGCGTTGGCGTTGGATAGCGAGGGAAGTTTCAGTAGATTACATTCACTCAGGGAACTGGAATGCAGTGAGCAAAAGCACAACTGGAACCAATTTTTTTTCCCCCTGGTGCTGCTGGAGATCTACCCAGAGTCTCAAGAACGCTGGGCAAATGTTTCACCACGGAGCTAAGCCTCAGGTCCATCTTCAGTTCTGATGGCGACAAATGATGCCATCTCAACTGGTCATCTACTGGCTCTGTAGGTCCGTGCTGCTGCTGTCATGGGTGACTCGTTCTTACAAGGAAGGAGCACTTTTGTCTTTTTTGTTTAATGTTCAAATCGTCTGCTACAGCTGGAGCCAAGTGTTCTCACACCTGGTTATGATTAACACCTCGTTAGGGCACAGGAGGGGGGTGGACAGCATGACGAGAAGCGGGCAGCCTCTCATTCCTGCAGCCCTGACCCCGTCCCTAGGCTAAAACCACTCCTGCCTGCAGCACCGTGAAGAGAGAAAGGTCAGACTCTGCAGGAACTAATGGTAGCAGAGGAGAAAAGAGAGGATTCTTTTAAGGGTATCTTACAGGTTTCTCTCTGTCATGGCTGCAAGTGCTAATGGAATTTTCCTCCCTGACTTGAGAGGGCTGGAGAAGCGCTTGTAGGGTGGAAGGTGGGAACTGGTGGTGGATTAGGAAAAAATAATAAAATAAAAATCAAAGCACAGCCAATGGTTCGGGGGAGGCTAACGATGAGTCTTGAGCGAGCTCTAGGCGGAGCCTCACTTAACACTGGGTATGGGAGGCAGTGGTTTTTTGGAGCTTGAACTCAGGGCCTGGGCAACGTCCCTGAGCTTTTGTGCTCAAGGCTATTTGGAGCCATGTATCATTTCCAGCTTTTTGGCAGTTAAGTAGAAATAGAGTCTGACAGACTTTTCTGCCTGGGCTGGCTTTGAACTGTGATCCTCAGATCTCAGCCTCTTGAGTGGCTAGGATGACAGGCGCGAGCCGCCAGTGCCAAGCCCAGGCAGTATTTTTTTTTTTTGGGTCTGGTCATGGGGCCTGAACTCTGGGTCTGGGCACTGTCCCTCAGCTCTTCAGCTCAAGGTTAGCACTCTACCACTTGAGCCACAGCGCCACTTCCGGCTTTTTTCTGTTTGCTTATGTGGTGCTGAGGAATCGAACCCAGGGCCTCATGCATGCAAGGCAAGCGCTCTACCACTGAGCCACCTTCCCAGCCCCCCAGGCAGTATTTTTGAGGGAAGTCCGCGGATAATAGCCCAAGTAGAAGGCTCACATTGTCACAAGGATGAAAGGAAGAAACACCACCTCCTACAGCTGTGACCAACTGGCCAAAAGTGGGAAAGGAAGGAAGGACCGTGGGAGGATGGCTGGAGGGGGGGTAATGGTGGGTGGGGGCGGAGATCAATGATGAACACAGGTGAGAAGGGTGACTTCTGAGGACTGAAACATCTTTCTAGAACATCAGAAGCACCAGTGCGTGCTAATAGCTGGAGAAGACACTTCAGTCTGGGTGTTCCCAACCCTGTGTGCCAGGCTAGGAGCTCCTGTACCCTTCTGATCCATCTACAAACCAACAAGAATCTAGCACAGAAGCCGGGCACTGGTGGCTCATGCCTGTAATCCTAGCTACTCAGGAGGCTGAGATCTGAGGATTGAGGTTCAAACTAGCACAGGCAGGAAAGTCCTTGAGATTCTAACCTCCAACCAACCACCATAAATAAAGCTGGAAGTAAAAGTGAGACTCAAGGGTTACAGTGCTAGTTTTGAACGAAAAAGCTAAGCAAAGGGGCTGGGAAGGTGGCTCAGCGGTAGAACGCTTGCCTTGCAAGCATGAGGCCCTGGGTTTGATTCCTCAGCACCACATAAACAGAAAAAGCCAGAAGTGGTGCTGGCCCCAGTATCAGCAGAAAAAAACATAAACAGATAAACCAATAATGGAAAGATCTGATCAGTTAATCCTGATGATCATGAAGGCAGCAGTCTATCATTTAACCTATGGTTTAAAGCACTATAAAAAGTTTCTTGAACATCCTAAACCTGGCGTTATCTAATTCTTTTGTACAAACTCGTACCTGTGGCTATTATTTAGCCTTTTCTATAGGTTTAGGCAAAAATATTTGGAAGTAAAATGAGCAAATTCAAAGAAAAACCCCAAAATAAAATGTTTATCATCAGGAACAAGAAGACAGGGCTCTAAGGAAATATTTATAGGGTTGTTAAGGCAACAGAATGAACCATCACAAGAACATTCTTTTTTCTTCTGTCTGTCAAACTTTGGCTTGACAGAGCCTTTAGAAACACCCAATGTCCACTCTAAAGATGAAACGAAGCACAAATGTTATTTTAAATTTGATAGATTTTTGGCTCAACTTAAAACCCTTTTATAACTTATACAGTATTTGCCACAAGTCCTTTGCAATTTCCTCTTTTCTGTGGGCAGGCTCCTTAGCGAAGAGGAGTGGAGAACTGCGTTGGGGGTGGGGTGGGACAGTGCAGGGGGTGAGCTGAGGCCTACCCTGGGGTATCACGGGGCATGTCCAGTGCTCTTTCCAGTGGCCCCCCTAGATGATGGCTGCAGAGCAAAATCAGAACTTGTGTCTGCCTTCCAGGTACTGCTAGCCAGATGGGAACTCTGAATTTGCTGAGGACGGAGCATGGTGGCGGAGGGCAGCAGGCATGGCTTAAGCTCATGATTTCCAGCCTAGTGCCAGTGGTTCATACCTATAATCTTGGCAACTCAAAAGACTAAAATGGAGATGGAAGCATGGCTCGGATGGTAGATCGTCAGGCCAAGGAATGAAAGTGTTAGATATGGAGTTCAAGTCCTGGTTTAGGGATAAAGGCTGGGAGAGGGGGGGGAAAAGATTGAGATCTGAGGATTGAGGTTTGAAGCCAGGCCAGGGCTGGCTCTGAGACTCTTTCTCTTCCTTTCCTTTCCTTTTCCTTCCTTCCTTCTTTTCCTTTTCTTTCCTTCCTTGTTTCCTTCCTTCCTTTTTTGTCGATCATGGGGCCTGAACGCTGTCCCTTAGCTCTTCAGGTCAAGGTTAGCACTCTACCACTTGAGCCACAGCGCCACTTCTGGCTTTTTCTGCTTATGTGGTGCTGAAGAATCGAACACAGGGCCTCATGAATGCAAGGCAAGCACTCTACCACTGAGCTACCTTCCCAGCGCTGAGACTCTTTATTTCTACTTAATCACCAAAAACCCGGGGATGGAACTGTGGCTCAAATGGTAGAGCACTAGCCTGAGAGACAGTTCCCAGGCCCTGAGTGAAAACCCTAGAACTCTCTGTCTCTGTCTCTCACACACACACAGATTTTTCTTCCTAGAAATTCTGGTCCTCAAGCCCTTGATTGCCAAAGTCTGGATGAAAACCCTTTAGATCCTTATAGCTATTCTTCCATCAAGCAGAGCAGAGTGACAGGGACTCAGATTGCTGCCCCAGGCCCAAGAACCAGAATTTTATGCAGCCCAGTTCCAGGAACCCCAAAGCAATCAGGCCCACGGGATTGGAGAATTTCAGAGCTGAGAGAGATTTGGGGGTCACACAGTCACATCTCACTGGAGCCTCAGCTGCAAGGTCACCACCACGGGCGGGAGGGCGCAGAGGAGAACAAGTCCAGCCTTCCTACACCAGCCTCACTGACTGCGAGCAGTAGGGAGTCTTTTTGGTTTGTCTGTGTGTTTTCACACACAAGTTGGTCTCACTATACATCCCAGGCTGATCTTGAACTCATGATCATCCCGACATGGCTTCCAGGGTGCTAGGGTTACAGGCAAGTACTACCATGCCTATCTTACAAAGGGGCCTTCGTGGCTTAACAAAGACCACATTTCTGTGGACAGGGCCCCACATTTTGCCTGTCACCGGCCCCCAATTGCACCAGTGCCTTTGTCACTGTGTCTTTGGAATTAAGACAGTTTTCTGACTGAATCTTTGTGGCTTTCGTAGCATCTATCTGACAAGAGCGTGGGGAGCAGGAGAGACTGTAGACCAGACTAAAATGGTTCCCTGCTCTAGATGTTCTCCCATTCCTGTCTCAGAGTTCTCTGGGCCAACCAGCGTGTACTCCCTCCCTCCCTCCCTCCTTCCTTTTTTGACTGCCAGTACCGGGGCTTGAGTTGAGTGCTTGTATCTGCTAGGAAGGCCTTCTCTACCACTTGAGCCTGGATCTTTATTTATCCCCCATTCCCGCCCACTTTCAGGTCTGCAAGGGATGATGGTAGCTAGAAAGATAATGTATGCGTAACAGAGAAAGAGGGCAAAACAAGACAGCAAAGCCCCCGAAAGTGAGCAGCACCAGGGGCCTAGGGTCTGTCAACCCCTAGGACTCAAGAATAAGAAGACCCAGGGCCAGGACGGGGAGGGAGGGACTGGGCGCCCAGCTGAGGTCCAGACATTTGGGCAGAGTTTAGTCACAGCCCTGAGGTCTGCTCATTTTTCCTTTGTCCCTGGAGGCAGCAGCTGCGAAGGAGAAGCTGGCCCATTGCCAGTGGTCCACCTGGAAATCTGTCCAGGGGAACAGTCACATACCTCCTACGGATTCCTCTGTGGACCATTTTCCACGGTTTTCCCATACTGCCCTAGGGGAAGACCTGCTCCTGACAGGGCCCCACACTTTCTGTTTCTACCTTTTCTCTGACTGTACTTTGGCGAGATAACTAAGGGCATTTTCGGCTCTTTCTCCTAAGGGTGGGCCATTCCCTAGTTCACCAGCTCTACTCCACCACACACCTTCAGCCCTGAAACAAGTCTCATAGGTGCCTGGTCCAGGCTTGGCAGATTCTTGGTTTATTCTTTTGGCCTTTCACTTTATTTAAAAATCTTTTTTGACAGTATTAAGGTTTGAACTCAGGGTCTCATGCTTGCAAACATTCTACCACCTGAGCCAAACCCCAATCTTTTTGCTTTTTAGTTTTTTACTTCTTCTCCAGCAGGGTTTCTCACTTTTTTTTTTGGGTCCGGTCGTGGGGCCTGAACTCTGGGCCTGGGCGCTGTCCCTCAGCTCTTCAGCTCAAGGCTAACACTCTACCACTTGAGCCACAGCGCCACTTCCGGCTTTTTTCTTATGTGGTGCTGAGGAATCGAACCCAGGGCCTCGAGCATGCAAGGCAAGCGCTCTACCACTGAGCCACCTTCCCAGCCAGGGTTTCTCACTTTTGCCATACCTTGGACTGTGATCCTCCTATCTCCACCTCCTGAGCAGCTAGAATTACGGGGTGTGTCACTACACCTGCCTCCTTGTACTTTTCTTCTTCTTTTTTTTTGTCGCTGTGAGGCTTGAACGTGGGGCTTGGGCGCTGTCCCTGCACTCTTCAGCTCAAGGAAAGCACTCTACCACTTGAGCCACAGTGCCATTTCCGGTTTTCTGGTGAGTAATTGGAGATTAAGAGTCTCAGGGACTTTCCTGCCCGGGCTGGCTTTGAACCGTGATCCTCAGATCTCAGCCTCCTGAGTAGCTAGGATGACAGGCGTGAGCCACCGGCGCCCGGCTCTCCTTGTACTTTTCTTCTCTATGCCTTTCTGAAGTTATTTCCCCCCCTCACAAAACCCAACCCTGAGAACCAAGAGCTTGGGGGCTAAGGAGGGGGCAGAGTGGGCCTTCCACAGAACCCAGACAGTTAACAGAGACCTGGCGAAACTCAATCCTGGTCACTGAAGGGTTATTACTCATCCCCAGCTTCCAAAGCCCCAATCTTGAGAACTCTGTGTATCAATTCCCCAGTGCCCAGCATGCTTGGAGTGCTGCCCAGCGCCCTGCACCAGCTGCAGGCTGAAGAGAGTCTGCTTCCTGAGTTGACGAAAGTACACAGGGAGCATAATACTGTGGCATTTAAAAGTCACTAGGGAACTCAGCCACAGGGAGGGGGCGGGGGAGGAGTGCCATCAAGGGGACCAGATGGTTACAGGGAGCCATGGGCTGCGTGCCACTCCTCCCAGGCTCCCCCCCCCCCCCAGCCCCACGCCATTGAATCCCACCTGGATCCATGCCATGCCTTCCATCCCTCTGCCCCTTCTCCCTCCCTCCTGTGTTCTACAGCTCAGAGTCCTATTTCCTCTCCAAACCCAGATGGTTCTCCTTCATTATGTGTCTGGCGTGTTTTCTTCCCACATGAGCTTCTCAGGTGGTCTCTGCTTCAGCCTGGTGGTGGCTCCCATCCTTAGCCCTTCTTGAGCCCTGAGTTCTAAGAATGAGACTTGCCTGCCTGGGGCTGGCTTTGAAGTGTGATTCTCAGATCTCAGCCTCCTGTGTTAACGACTATTACAGGCGTGAGCCACTGGTGCCTGGCTGACTCAACTGTTTGAAATGATAGAAGTTGAGAATAAACCCAAATCCCGAATCCCTATCTGCGGATGCTGTTGTCTTCTCCCTCCTCGTCCTGCTTCCTGTGCCAGGGTCTAAACCTTGTGCGTGCTTGGTTTGCTGGCTCTCAGTTGGTGCCTTTGGCCTGTTCCCCCCACCCCTGTGTATTTGGGGGACAGAGCCTGTTGGATCTCTGTTTAGGATGGGTTCAAACAATAATCCTCTAAATCTCAGCCTCCAAAGAAGCTAGGATGATAAGTGTGAGCCACCAGGGGCTGGTGCATTTTCATAAAATGTGACCATGGCACGTGCTGGCATCTTACTGGGCAGCGAGTGTGTGAGGTGTGAGATTCAGTTTAACAACATGGGGAGAGGGATGCCTTGGTGAAGTTTGCTCTGCGGGGCCTGTGGCCTTTCCCTGAGCTGGGTCCTGTCCCCTCTGCCTGCCTCCCCTTTCTCTCCATGCTAGCTCAGGGAGCTCCAGTCCAGATTCTGGGGGTGATGCACTCCCCTTGCTGCCCACCCCACCCTGCCTCCTTGCCCCTGCACAGGTGGCTCCATTTACCTGCAATGTGCAACATACTTTTTTTTTTGTCGGATGTGGGGCTTGAACTCTGGGCCTGGACGCTGTCCCTGAGCTCTTCAGCTCAAGGCGAGCGCTCTACCACTTGAGCCACAGCGCCACTTCTGGTTTTCTAGTGGTTTATTGGAGATAAGAATCTCATGGACTTTCCTGCCCGGGCTGGCTTTGAACCACGATCCTCAGATCTCAGCCTCCTGAATAGCTAAGATTACAGGCGTGAGCCACCAGTGCCCTCTTTACTTAGTCTCACGCTTAGTGACAGTCAGAACTCACTTTCCCTGGGGACGAGTACCCTCCGTCAATCTCTTTTTTTTTTTTTTTTGTGTTTGTTTTTTGCTGGTCATGGGTCTGAACTCTGGGCCTGGGCGCTGTGCCTCAGCTCTTCAGCTCAAGGCTAGTGCTCTACCACTTGAGCCACAGTGCCACTTCCAGCTTTTTCTGCTAATGTGGTGCTGAGGAATCGAACCCAGGGCCTCATGCATGCAAGGCAAGCACTCTCCCACTGAGCCACCTTCCCAGCCCCCCTCCATCAATCTCACACGGCACTAGGTAGTCCTTTTACTTCCCAGGCACCCTGCTTGGCTGAGAACTTTGGGGGACAGCTGTGTATTTATGTCTCCTGAATATAACAGAGTGCCTAGTGAACAGCAGAACCCATGGGGACCTGGCTAAGTACCTGAGAAGTGGTTGGTGCCTGGAAGTTCAGGCCTACCTCACAGTCCACGATGGGCGGGCCTTACACCTGCCTCAGCTGTCACTCACGCCTGCCCTAGGGAGTCACCTGCTGTACCCAGGACCACTCACATGCTTACGCAGCAGTAGCCAAGTACCTGAGCTTGTCGGCGATGAAGATGACCCTCCTTTCCAGCAGCAGGGAGGCAAAAACACAGACCAGGTGGCGGATGCTGAGGGAGGAGAAGAGAGACTCAAAGTCCACGTGTTCAAGCCGGGAGTCCAGTGGGCGGCACAGCTCAATCACCTGTCAGGGAACAGGGGTAGCCATGAGGGGAAGATTCCCCCTTGGCAGGCCTGTCCCACGTGGCACAGTTCCTGGGGCTCTGAGGTCCTCAGCAGGGGACATGTGACCCCACTGGAGGGGAGGGAAAGAGGTAGGAAAGAAGACAGAGGGAGCAGGAGTGGGGAGCAGAAGGCTGGAGGCTGGGAAGTGGGTGTATTTGGAAGGAAGCAAATGCCTGATGCTTGATGGAAGACATCTGGCTAGCAGGAAGGGAAGAGGCCGGCTGACCAGCACAGGTGGCTGGTGCCTGCACCCCTGCAGGGACAGTTCTAAGATGAAAATAACTATCTCCTGGGGGGGGTGGGTCTACCTGCCAGAACTCCTGAGCAGATGCAAGCAGCCCTTCCAAGGCTCTTCTTCTAAAGTCCAGCCTCCTACCTCATTCAAATCTCTTCCCCCCCCCTCTCTCTCCTTCCTTCCTTTCTTTCTTTCTTTCTCCCCTTCCCTCCCTCCCTCCTGTCCTTTCTTTGTGTGCTGGTCCTGAGGCCTGAACTCAGGACCTATATGGTGTCCCTGAACTTTTTTGTTCTCAAGGCTAGTGCTTTACCACTTGAGCCACTGCTCTACTTCTGACTTTTGGGTAATTGGAGATGAGTTACAAATTTTCCTTCCTGCGCTCAGCCTCCTAAGTAGCTAAGATTACAAGTGTGAGCCACTGGTGCCCAGCTTTGAAATATATATTTTCTGCAGTATCTTTTCAGCTTCTATGTACAGTGTGCACACATCTTCCTTTTTTTTTTTTTTTTGGTTCATCATGGGGCTTGAACTCTAGGCCTGGGCACTGTCCCTGAGCTCTTCAGCTCAAGGCTAGCACTCTACCACTTGAGCCAGAGCACCACTTCTGGTTTTCTGGTGGTTAATTGCAGATAAGAGTCTCATGACTTTCCTACCTGGGCTGGCTTTGAACCATGATCCTCAGATCTTAGCCTCCTTAGCTAGAATTACAGGCTTGAGCCACTGGTTCCTAGCTCCATGAGACGCGTCTCTACTTGGCCACCCAAAAGCCAGACATCAAGTGATAGAGTGCCAGCCTTGAGTGAAAAAGATAAGGGACAGTGCCTGGGCCTTAACTTCAGGTTCTGGACTCACCCAAGGAGCAGGGTGAATTTGATGGGCCCTGAGAATCATGCTATCACTGCTGGGACTTGACTCCCTGGGGAAGGAGTCGGGCGGCTTACCTCAGTCCCTGAGCCTGGTAAGAAGTTCTTGACGAGGATGGTTTTGCCCAGGGCTGGGAAAGGCGCTTCCATGACACTCCTCATGAGGGGCTGTACCAGGGCCGGGGAGATGCCGCGTCTCTTTTCCACCTCGTCCAAGATCTGCAAAGGTAACACCAGGAGCTCGGCTGAGTCACCCTCTGACAGCCAAGGGCAAGCAGTATGCCACCTGCCTTCTGGGCCATTCCTGGAGGCATGAAATTCATGGAGGCAGAGGTGGGATGGAGGCTGTGAGCGTGCATGTCTAGTGGGTGGAAGCCTCCGGTGTGGGGATAAACCTTCTGCACATGCGTACTGTGATGCTGTCCGGCGGTGAACATGCTGCACGCCTCTAAACTAGCTAAAATGATCAATTTTACAGCATCGATATTTTATATTAGAGGAAGAAAAAGAAAATAATATGACAAAAGGTAAAAAGAAGCCCGGATGCTGGCGGCTTACATCTGTAATTCTAGCTACACAGGAGGCTGAGATAAGAAGATCAGCAGAAAGTTTGGGAAGTAAAGGCTCACGTGGGGGAGTGCCAGTAAAAACGCTGAGCAAGAGTGCAAGAGGCCTGCAGGTCAAGCCCCAGTCCTGGTACAAAAAGAAGGAAAAGGAAATGTAAGAAGAATTGCAGGGGAGATTAGGAGAAAAATAAAGCCTGCCTAGGGAAGCAAGAAGGCAGATACCAGATGGAGTGAATGACGCAGAGTGATGGCGGGCCAGCTGCGGGTTCCAGCCTGACTTTCGCACTTGGGTTTGCCCTCGTGGCCTCTGTCATGGAGGAAACACGCATGCGCCAGCTCACTGTGAATGAGGAATGCACAGGCTGGACCCTGGCTCAGGCCTGCAGCCTTAAGCAGAGACTGCGAGCGTGTCCTCCCCCCATTTTGGTTTGACTGCCTCCATCTTAGGTCCTCTGCTCTTTCCCCAAAATTGGGTGACCAAGTCAGGTCTGGCCATAATTGTTAGCCTCCACCCCATTCCAGAAACTACAGGTATCTCTAGCCTCCGGCTGTGTCACTGGAATGTTGCTCGCTCAGGTCTGTCCAGCTGTGGAGTACCTCCTGCTTTTAGCAAAAATTCCTGCCCTCAGCCTCCCTGGCACTATATAACTAAATCTCCTTCTCAAGGACAGGCTGCCGCTCCCCATCCCGAGACAACTAGCCTGCAAGCCCCTTGTGGACATTAAAAACTCCTTTCTCTGTACGGGGCTGTGTGTCCTCGTGGTTCTCTGGGATGGTGCTCTCAGAGACCAGACAGTTGAGGTCAGCCAAGCCGGGACTACTTTAAACACCTGTGAGCCCAGACATGAGCCACACCTGGCCCACCTGCACACCTGCGGGGGCTGCTTTGGGTTGTTACACAGCATTGTAGGAGCAAGAATAATGGCTACTCCTGAGAACTGCTCTTCTGTTTCATGACTCCTTTCTGTTCTAAAATATGTTTTGCCATTGGGCCATCCTCCTCCCATAGGAGGAATACAGGGATCAGGGGGCTGGAGCTCTGGTTCTGAACAACTGTGGTGGTGGGGTCTCTGTGAGACACATTAAGCTCCTCAAATACAGCCTTGATCAGAAAGCTCCCCGGGACATATGGTGTCAGCCCCAGCTAAGAACGTAAGCGCGCGTGTGCGTGCGTGCGTGCGTGTGTGTGTCACATGACACGTTGGGGCACTGCCTCCTGGAGGGCTGCGTTACTCCAGGCATTTTCCCACCAAACCTGCCCATAGCCAAGTCCACCTTCAACCAAGCCCATGCTAAACACTGGCCTGACCAGTGACATGCGCTTTTGCAGGCCTTGAAACCAACCAACCAATGCTATGATTACCACTGAAGTGAGGAGGGTGCTCTTATGAAGTTCTGGCGCTCTTATGAAGTTCTGATTTATATTTGTCCACAGTAGATGTGGGGAATCTACTCAGGGTCCTAGGGTTGTTCCTGAGCCTTTTTCACTCAAGGCTGGTGCTCTACCACTCTAGATCCACTTCTGGGTTTTTTTTTTTTTTCTGGTTAACTGGAGCTGTTGAGTCTCACAGACTTTGAACTGTGACCCTCAGATCTCAGACTCCTGAGTAGCTAGGATTATAGATAGGCATGAGCCACTGATCCCCACTTGGGATTTATTTATTTATTTTTTGTTGGTTGTGGGGCCTGAACTTTGGGCCTGGGCGCTGTTCCTTAGCTCTTCAGCTCAAGGCTAGCACTTTACCAATTGAGCCACAGTTCCACTTCCGGCCTTTTCTGCTTATGTGGTGCTGATGAATCAAACCCAGGGCCTCATGCATGCAAGGCAAGCATTCTACAACTGAGCCACCTTCCAGCCCCTTGGGAATTTATTTATTTTTTTTTATTTTTTATTTTTTTGGTCGGTCGTGGGGCTTGAACTCTGGGCTTGGGCGCTGTCCCTGCACTCTTCAGCTCAAGGCAAGCGCTCTACCGCTTGAGCCACAGCACTATCTCCGGTTTTCTAGTGGTTTATTGGAGATAAGAGTCTCAGGGACTTTCCTGCCCAGGCTGGCTTTGAACTGAGATCCTCAGATCTAGGCCTCCTGAGTAGCTAGGATTACAGGCGTGAGCCACTGGCTCCTGGCTGGGAATTTTTTAAAATGGTACTAGGACTTGAACTCAGGGCCTGAGCTCTGTTCTTTAGCTTTTTTGCTCAAGGCTGGTACTTTATCACTTGAGTCACAGCTCCAATCCATTTTTTTGTTTTGTTTTGTTTTGTTTTTCTGGTTAATTAGAGAAAAGAGTCTCATGGACTTGTCTACCTTTTTTTTTTTCGTGGGGCTTGAACTCTGGGCCTGGGTGCTGTCCCTGAGCTCTTCAGCTCAAGGCCAGTGCTCTGCCACTTGAGCCATAGCGCTATTTCCAGCTTTTTCTGCTTATGTGGTGCTGAGGAATCAAACCCAGGGCCTCATGCATGCAAAGCAAAGCACTCTACCACTGAGCCACCTTCCCAGCCCTTTGTCCACTTTTCTTTCCCCCATCCCTTTCTCACGGCCCAAATTCTCACCTTTGAAAAGAGGCTGAAGCAGCCCAGCCGGCTCACGATGCAGTAAACTTCAGGAAGGCGTTTCCCTTTGCCCCCAGGCTTTTGGGAGAGAAACACAAGTGCAATGTGAATGCTAACAGCCTCAGTGAAGGAAAGAGCTGGCAAGCTTTTCGTTTCTCTTTTCCTTTCTTTTTAGGCAGGATTCCAATACGTAGCTCAGGATGGCCTTGAATTCTCAGTCTTCCTGCCTTGGCCTCCTGAGTGCTGGGATTACAACCATGTACCACCATGCTTAGCTCCAAATGCTTTTGAGTCTATAACCGATATTTCCATACACCATAGTTTTTTTAAAACCCTATATGGTAAATACTTAGAAATACTCCATTTTTATAGTTGGAAAGCACATCTTCTCCTGAAGGGCCCAAATTAAGGCAATTATATACATAGCTGTGCCATTAGCTGATTAGCCCATGTTACTGTAGGTCTTTCTAAGGAGCTATTCTGAGATCAAATGCTTATTACAATGATGATTCCAAACGAGAAATCATGCAGAAGGTCTTTTTGGAAACTTATTTTTTAACTAGTCTTCAAATGAAAATCCAAAATCATTCTCAATACTTTCAAGTTACTTGAAAATCCTAACTTAAGCCGGGCGCTGGTGGCTCACGCCTGTAATCCTAGCTACTCAGGAGGCTGAGATCTGAGGATCGCGGTTCAAAGCCAGCCCGGGCAGGAGAGACCGTGAGACTCCTATCTCCAATAAAAAAACCACCAGAAAACCGGAAGTGGGGCTGTAGCTCAAGTGGTAGAGTGCTCGCCTTGAGCTGAAGAGCTGAGGGACAGCACCCAGGCCCAGAGTTCAAGCCCCACGACCGACAAAAAAAAAAAAAAAAAAAAGAAAATCCTAACTTAAAAGTATCCTGGCCAGGTACTGGTGACTAGGATTACTCCTGTAATCCTAGCTACTCTGGAGGCTGAGATCTGAAGATTGCAGTTCAAAGCCAGCCTGGGCAGAAAAGTCCCTGTGAGACTCTTATCTCCAATTAACTATCAGCAAACTGGATGTGGTGCTGTGGCTCAAGTGGTAGAGTGCTACCCTTGAGCTGAAGAGCTGAGGGACAGTGCCCAGGGCCTGAGTTCAAGCCCCATGACAGACAAAAAAAAAAAAAAAGGTATTTTGGTTCATGCCAGCCTGAGCAGAAAAGTCGTCTATATCTTCAATTAATCAATACAATGGTAAAATGTTGGACTGAAGTATGACTCAAGCAGTAGAGTGTCAGCTGAATAAAAAAAGCTGAACGAGAACTCTGAGTTCAAGCCACAGTATTGACACACACATTAAAAAAATAGTATTGAAAAAGCCAGGCACCAGTGGCTCATGCCTGTAATCCTAGCTACTCAGGAGGCTGAGATCTGGGGATCTCTGTTCGAAGCCAGCCTGAGCAGGAAAGTCCGTGAGACTCTCTCCAATAAACGACTAGAAAACTGGAAGTGGCGCTGTGGCTCAAGTGGTAGAATGCTCGCCTTGAGCTGAAGAGCTCAGGGACAGTGCCCAAGCCCAGAGTTCAAGCCCCACGACAGACAAAAAAAAAAAAGAAAGTAGTATTGATTCCTCATGCTTTCTAGCTTATTTTCATAATTCAAACTCTCTGGAGAAAAAGATTTGTTATCTCTGAAGATTTGCCAGTGATTGTGGCTAAAAAATGTAGGTTCTAGTTCGGATTGTTATAAAACTGAATATACTAACAAAAAAAAACAAAAAAAAACAAACAAAAAAATTGTAGGTTTTAGTTGGGTACTAGTGGCTCATGTCTGTAATTCTAGCAACTCAGGAGGCTGAGATCTGAGGATTGTGGTTTGAAGCCAGCCCGGGCAGGAAAGTAAATGAGACCCCCAGATCTCAATTTCATTTGACACAGTAAGGGACATCTAAGGAGAAGGTGGCCAGTTGGCAGGAAAATTTAAGATGTGAGTCGCAGTTGGTGACTAAGTAACGTGGAATCTTTGAGAGCCAGATGACTGTTGAGCTGATAGTGGATGGGTAATCTGATCAGATGAGGTCTAACACCTTGTGAACACCAACACAGAGAGGACAATCCTTCCCTCCTTATAGAACAAAAGCCACTGTGCCATGAATTCTAGGACCTCAAAACTGCTTTTCTTCCCATCAGCTGCCATTTTGGTGATTAACTGGAGGTAAGTCTCATGGAATTTCCTGCCTGGGCTGGCTTTGAACCATGGTCTCAGATGTCAACCTCCTGAGTAGCTAGGATTATAGGTATGAGCCACCAGTGACTAGCTTTGTTTTTCCTTTTTTTGAAGTAAGCTTCACTATATTGTCCATGCTGGCCTCAAACTGCTGATACAGAGAGAGAGAGAGAGAGAAAGAGAGAGAGAGAGAGAGAGAGAGAGAGAGTGTGTGTGTGTGTATGTATGTATGTGCGTGTGCATGTGTGTATGCTGGTCCTGAGGTTTGGGCACTGTCCCTGAGCTTTTTCTTCTCAAGGGCAGTGCTCTATCACTTGAGCCACAGTTACATGTCCAGTTTTTTGGTGGTTAATTGCTGGTATGTCAGCTTTTGGAGTAGCTAGGATTATAGACATGAGCCACTAGCATCTGACACTTTTGCCTTTTTTTTTTTTTTTTGGTGCTAGTGGGCCTGGGCTCTGTCCTTGAGCTAAAGAGCTCAAGGCTAGTGCTCTAGCATTTTGAGCTACAGAGCTACTTCTGGTTTTCTGGTAGTTCATTGGAGATAAGAGTCACACAGACACTTCCCTGTCCAGGCTGGCTTTGAAAGGTGATCCTCAGCTCTCAGCCTCCCAAGCAGTTAGGATTACAGATGTGAAGATGTGGATCACCAGTGCCCTGCTCCTGTGCATTTTTTTTTTTTTTTTTTTTGGTGGGTTGTGGGGCTTGAACTCTGGCCTGGGTTCTGTCCCTCAGCTCTTCGGCTCAAGGCTAGCACTCTACCACTTGAGCCACAGTGTCACTTCTGTCTTTTTCTGCTTATACGGTGCTGAGGAATCGAATCCAGGACTTCATGCACACAAGGCAAGCACTCTACCACTGAGCTACCTTCCCAGCCCTCCTGTGCATTTTTTTTTTTGGTTGTAGGACTTAAACTCTGGGCTTCAGCGCTGTCCCTGTGCTCTTCAGCTCAAGGTGAGTGCTCTACGCCTGAGCCACAGCGCCACTTCTGGTTTTCTAGTGGTTAATTGGAGATAAGAATCTCACAGACTTTCCTGCCCAGGCTGGCTTTGAACCGCGATCCTCAGATCTCAGTCTCCTGAGTAGCTAGTATTATAGGCATGAGCCATAAGCGCCTGTCTCTCTGGTGCGTTTCTAACTATATTAGCTAACCTGCTACACTGGCTATTTTATTTTTGTGCCACATAGTCTCAAGGGATTAGGAAGCTAAATTTTGCTCTTTATGAGCTGTGACTGATGGAGAAGCAGACAATACTAACCAGCAGTCTTCGGCAATATCCAAATCTTCGGCTTCCATCTTCTCCAGTTAAGACAAATGAGAATGTTTCACTGCGGTTGGAAAAACACAAAGTCATTACAAAGCTAAACAAATCCAATGGCCCATCTCTACTGTCAATGTAAGACTGCCGGGGGAATTCCACAGGACCGGGTGTTCCTAAAAGAGCATATGTAGCCTGCTGAGGTCAGTCAAAGGTTGAATTCAACGTGGGGTAATAGGAATGCAAACTGAGCCCAGTATTTCAAGATCACTGGGTGAGGATGGATGATGGGCAACATTTCTCTAACTTTTTCCAGACTAAGAACTACCTTAGTGAAGCTTATGAAGCACACACTCTCAGACCGAGCAGCACGCTTCATAAATCTGCCTAACCAGGAAGAAGTTGTTTTTTGTTTATTTGTTTTTTTTTGTGGTCATGGGGCTTGAACTCTGGGCCTGGGCGCTGTCCGTCAGCTCTTCAACTCAAGGCTAGCGTTCTACCCTTAAGCCATAGTGCCACTTCTGGTTTTCTGGTGGTTAATTGGAGACAAGAGTCTCCTGGATGGTTGTGAAGGTGGCTCAGTGGTAAAGTGCTTGCCTTGCATGCATGAGCCCTGGGTTTGATACCTCAGCACCACATAAGCAGAAAAAACCGGAAACCCCTAGGCTGGGGCCCATCATGACTGACTGGTTAGTGCAAGGGCTGACTTGTGGAGTCTGCCCGCTACGATTCCACCGTCCCCCCCCTCCCCGTCTTTTTTTCCAGTCCCGGAGCTTGAACTCAGAGCCTAGCTACTATCCCTGAACAACTTTTGCTCAAGACTAGCATTCTACCACTTGAGCTACAGTGCTACTTCTGATTTTTGGTTTTGGTTTGTTTTCCTGTTTATGTGCTCCTAAGGAATTGAACCCAGGACTTCATACATGCTAGGCAAGCACTCTACCAGTAAGCCACATTCTCAGCCCATGACCATCCCTTTGTCTGTGGGTGTGGGAAGGGGAGATGCCAGCCCATACCTGGTAAACTGCTGGACAGGACTCCAGTCCTTAGCGTCTGGGAAACAGAACTGAGGAATAGCCTTGAGCTGGTCCTCAGCCTCTCTCACGAACTTGAAAGACCTTTCCAACTGGAGGGAGAAGGTGAGAGAAGGTTAGAGAACAAACCCCGGCATGAGACAGTGAGGCAGAGTTTGGCAAAGATTATGGTTCCCTCTTTCCACAGCTGTGACTTTCTCTGCAGCCTCCTTCCTTGGGAGGATTTGGGGTTTGGTCTGTGGAGCCTTTCCTCCCAGGGCAGATGTGACTAACAGTCAGGACCAAAAAACCCAACCCAACCCAACCACCACCACCACTAAACCCAACACCATATATTTCAGGGCAATATTCTCTATGCTTAGTGTTCTGAAAAATAACTCTTCTATTCTGTCAGGAAAAGTCACCAGGGAGGCTTTTGGACCTAGAGGACTGGGGTTCCCAGCTGGTCTTCCCATCTCTGGGCCCAGAGAAACTCATCGTGAATACAGACAGGAAAATCATGTTTCACAAGAATCCCACTAATATGGAAGTCACTGAGTATGTGATATGAAGGGACCTAGACTTTATGCAGACTCTTATTCCACAGAAAAGGAAATATGTCTTGCTGTGTGTTATTTGTCCTGATCACACAGCTAGTGTTAGATGTGGAAGGAAAATCACTGAAATCTCTGATGTCTTTCTTTTTCTTCCTTTCCCCTCCTTTATCCTTCCCTCCCTCCTTCCTTCACTTTCGTCCTTCCTTCCCTCTCCTTCCTTCCTTCTCTCTTTTCCTTCCTTCCTGACCACGACTTGAATTCAGGGCCTCTAGATCTCACTTGGCTTTTCTACTCACAACTGGTGTTCTACTGCCTGAGGCATACTTCCACTTCTGGCTTCTTGAGGATTTGTCTGTCTGGGCTGGCTTTGAACTGTGGTTCTCAGATCTCAGCTTCCCAGATGAGATTGATCATGCTAAGAGCCTGGGTGAACTAAAGTCCAGTTTCGAGATGATTTATATAGAGTCAAGGATTTGCTTATTTTGTGTATGAAGAGGAATATGAGGAGAGCATCCAGAGGGGCAGAACAGACTGATCTGATGGTTTTCAATCTTAAAAAACTGCCTCTAGGGCTGGGATGTAGCTCAGTGGCAAAGCGCTTGCCTAGCAAGTGCAACGTCCTGGGTTCGATCCCCAGTATCAAAAAAGAAAAGACAAAAAAAAATACAGTTAAAAAAAAACCCAAACAAACAAAAAAAAAACTAACCCTTGCTGGGAAAACTGGGCAGCCACATGCAGAAAACTAAAAGTGGACCCCAGCCTATCACCATGCACCAACATCAACTCAAAATGGATTAAAGACCTTAACATTAAACCTGAATCTCTGAAACTACTGCAGGACAGAGTAGGAGAGACACCTGAACTAATAGGCACAGGAAGGAACTTCCTGAACAGAGTCCCAGGGTCACAACAAGTTGGAGAGAGACTCGACAAATGGGACTACCTTAAAATAAAAAGCTTCTGCACAGGTAAAGCTATCGCAACCAAGCTAGAAAGACAACCAACTAATTGGGAAAAAATATTTACCAGCAATATATCAGACAAGGGGTTAACATCCTGTATATACAGGGAACTCAAGAAACTAATCCCTCCCAAACCTAACAAACCAATTACTAAATGGGCAAGGGAACTAAAGAGGAACTTCTCAAATGAAGAAATAAAAATGGCAAAGAAACACATGAGGAAATGTTCATCATCCCTGGTGGTGAAGGAAATGCAAATAAAGACAACCCTGAGATACCACCTTACCCCAGTCAGAATGTCCCACATCCACAAATCAGCCAACGACAAATGCTGGAGGGGATGTGGAGAAAGAGGAACGCTATTACACTGCTGGTGGGAATGTACACTTATACAACCACTTTGGAAAGCAGTCTGGAGGGTCCTTAGAAAGCTAAAGATTGACCTCCCTTACGACCCAGTCATACCACTTCTAGGCATCTACCCTGAACAACAGCAACCAATATACAAGGACACGTGCACCTCCATGTTTATTGCAGCACTGTTCACAATAGCTAGGATATGGAAACAACCCAGATGCCCCACCACAGATGAATGGATCCAACAATTGTGGTATCTATACACAATGGAATATTATGCAGCCACTAGAAATGACAAAATAATGGCATTTGCAGGGAAATGGATGGAGCTAGAAGGAATCATGTTGAGCGAGGTAAGCCAAGAACGAAGAGACAAACAGTACATGGTCTCCCTGATAAGTGGATGATAAATCCAAAATGTTAGCTGATATGACAAAACTAACAAGACTTAAGAAACAAAGAACTCCCACTCATCTGGTTGAACCACTACCAAATATCCCCATGCTGCTGATCACATATATGGTATATAACATGTGAGCACCGTTATATATTACAGACTGTGATAGACAATTTGCTCCAGGAAAGTTAGAATGAACTCGTGACTTTAAATGAGCATCATTATTCCACAATACTGTGAATTTCCGGAAATTAAGTAATCACTTAATCACAATCAAAAAAAAAAAAAAACCTCAGGGAAGGGAGGGAGGGAGGGGATGGTAGGGGGAAAACAATGGAGGGGGTAACAATGTTCAAGAGGAAGTGTACTCATTACCTCACTCATGTAACTGTAACCCTCTGTATAGTATCTTTACAATAAAAAAAGTAAAAAAAAAAACTGCCTCTAAACCCAGGTGTCGGTGACTCACACCTATAATCCTAGCTACTCAAGAGACTGAGAACTGAGGATCGTGGCTCGGAGGCAATTTGGGCAGAAAAATCCCCATGAGATTCTAATCTTCCATTAACCACCCCAAAACTGGAAATGGAGCTGTAGCTCAAAGCCTTGAGCAAAAGAGCTCAGGGAGAGCACTCAGGCCTAGAGTTCAAGTCCAAGACCAAAAAACCAAAACCAAAACCACAACAACAAAAAAGAAACTGTCTTTAGTCAGGGGCTGGTGGCTCACACCTATAATCTTAGCTATTTAGGAGACTGAGATTTGAGGATCAAGATTTGAAGCCAGCCTTGGCAGAAAAGGCTGAGATATCTCCAGTTAACCAGCAAAATGCCAGAAGTAGAGGTGTCTCAAGTGGTACAGCGCCAGCCAGCCCTGAATGGAAAAGCCAAATGAGTTCAAACCCTAGTACTAGTACACAAAAACAAGCAACACAAGGAAAAGCTGCCTCTTGTGTATGACCCCCCCCCGCCCCGCCCCTGGCAGCCGGCAGGAGCCAGGGGTCCCCCTTACCTTTAGGGGGAACTGCTGGGTGAGCTCAGGCACATAGGCGGCCCCCGCCTGCTTCCTGTGCAGCGACACCACCACGAAGTACTCGAACAGCTCCCTCTCCTGGTACTCCAGGAGCTCTCTGGCGGGAGGTGGGTACCGAGGGGCCTGCTTCAGGCGGGACTTCACGTTCACCAGGCGCTGGCTGTGAGCTGGGGAAGACACAGAGACAGACCAGGGCCTGACACGGTTCTGCTGCTGCTGCTGTGGAACTGCACAGCGCCATTCAGGTTATGTAATCCCCACTCCAGGGCTTGTCTCTCATCTGCAGGGTATTTCCACAGCTCACAAATTAGTAGAAGATTCTTGGCTTGGGACCATAGCCAAACTCCTGGGAGGAGCACCCCCTCAGGCTTGCGTGGAGGACCTGGGGCGGCAGGAGCCACAGATTTGTGGTCTGGCCTCCAGGCCAAAGGCCGATCAAGGCCTCACCTCCACTGGTCTTTGGGGGTGGGCACCTGGGCGCCTCCCCTCACTCATTCAAGCTGTCTTTCAGTCTGTGAGGCGACAAAATCCAGAACACACAGCTTTTGGGATGGAACTTTGTAAACATCCGTGTGACTCAACTGGCAGAGCTCTGGCTAATGGGGAGCTCGGGTTCGCCTCCCTCCCATCCTTCTACAGTGGCGGTAGGCTTGTTTGGCGCTAGGGGTGGCCCAGGGAGCAATGGGGCAGGGTCACTGAGCAGGCATTCCGAGGCCTGAGAAATCTCATCAAACTCACTAGTTTAGATTGGAATTGCTGAAGGTTAATTGGCCCCAAGAGGGGCCAATGATTTCAACAAGTTCATCTGATGGGTGAGCAGCCAGAGGTCCTGAGGTCTGAAGAGACTGCCTTTAAGAGGTGTGGGAACAGGGTGGCTACAGCAATTGGTCAGTTACACTCTGTGTGTGTGTGTGCGCGCGCTAGTACTGGGGCTTGAACTCAGGGCCTGCTACTGTCCCTTAGCTTTTCTTTTGCTTAAGTCTAGTGTTCTACCACTTGAATAGCAGCTCCATTTTTTAGGTTTTAATTGGAGATAAGAGTCTCACAGATTTATCTGCCCAGACTGCTTTTGAACGGAGATTACGGGTATGAGCCACTGGTGCCTGGCTCTGCTCACAGTCACCTTGGATCTCTGCAGCTACGTGTGGCTGGGTGACAGCGCCTTGTCATCCCGCTGGGCCCCTGTGTCTTCTCAGACACTCGTGCTTTGCCAAGCAAACCTGGACAGGACAAGTCTGTCCCGCAAGCTAGGGAGGAGGGGGCATCTGTGTGACCTCTGAGTCCCCGCATGCACCTTGATGCCAACTGCTCTCTCACCTTTCAGCTTCTCCTCTGTGTCGCTGTCGGACTCACTGTTCTCGTCTGTCACTAAACCAAAAGAACAAAGAAGCAAATGTGAGTTCTTGAAGTGTAAGAAACAGATCCAGAATTTCTAGATCAGAGGGATACCTTGTCATCTGTTTAAATGTAATGGACACACTGTTCAACTCAATGGATTCTAAGTCAGATGGCTTTTTTTTTGGTTGGTTGTGGGGCTTGAACTCTGGGCCTGAGCGCTGTCCCTCAGTTCTTTTTTTTTTTTTTTGGGGGTCTGGTCATGGGGCCTGAACTCTGGGTCTGGGTGCTGTCCCTCAGCTCTTCAGCTCAAGGCTAGCGCTCTACCACTTGAGCCATAGTGCCACTTTCGGCTTCTTTATTTTCTGCTTATGTGGTGCTGAGGAATTGAACCCAGGGCCTCATGCATGCAAGGCAAGCGCTCTACCACTGAGCCACCTCCCCAGCCATGTCCCTCAGCTCTTCAGCTCAAGGCTAGTGCTCTACCGCTTGAGCTACATCGCCACTTTGGGTTTTCTAGTGGTTTATTGGAGATAAAGAGTTTCAGGGACTTTCCTGCCCGGTGTGAGCCACCAGCACCGGCCAGATGGCTCCTTTATCCAATATTACAGGAAGACATCTGCCCTTTGTGAATCCAAGTCAGAAAAGTTGTGGCCATGGGCAGGCTGGGGCAGTAGGAGCCAGAGAGCATGCACTAGCCAGGCTAAGCTGCTGACACTGACCATTTTGTCTAGAAAGGACGTTTTCCGGTGCTGGGGGGAGGAAGGATGGAGTCCCCAGGGCTTCTACCTTTTCCTGAGTTGCTCTCTGTGGACTGGGACAGCCTCTTCACCCGTTTCTTTCCTCTCCGGGCCTCATAAATGGCATTGATTCTCAACACCAGCTGTTAGACACAAGGTGAAAAGCCCATGTCAGTGGCCCATCCTTACAAGGTCCACAGGGGAGGGGCCTGGAGGGTCCAGGATGGAGGTGTGTGTGTGTGTGTGTGTGTGTGTGTGTGTGTGTGTGTGTGTGTGTGTGTGTGTGTGTGTGTGTGTGTGTGTGTGTGTGTAGGTGTGTGTGTGTGTGGTGTCTCTGCCTGGCTTCCGCTGCAGAGGGGAAAGGGGCATGAAGTTGGGGACATGTGGTTGGCTGCAAGTCTTACCTTGGGGATCTTCTTCTTCTTCCTGCCATTCTGTTGGTCTCCTAGGTTAAAGAAGGTGTCGTCGGGGCTGCTGGGTGTGGAGGGGGGGCTGGTTTTGGAAGGGGACCCAGTTCCATCCCGACTCAGCTTCCTAGCGTCCAGGAGCTTGAAATTCCTCCTCTCGGAATTTTGCCGGAAAAAAGTCGGTTTGGACAATGTCTTTATGTGAGGAAAAGAACAGGAGAGTAAATAAATCCAGGCAAAGGAGACGCAGGCTGGAGGTAACTGGGCCTGCCCCGTGAGACCATGGGATAGAAGGGGGGGCGGGTCTGGGCTCCTGGGGTACACAGCGTGTGTCCACGCTAAGCTCAGCAGACCCTTACCCTCCCCTTGTGGAAATTTGGTGTGATAAATGATGTAAACCCAACCCAGTCCCTCTTCAGACGGGTGGCAAGCCGCGTGGCTCCAGCACCTGGCTCTGGAGATGAGGCTTTCTGAGAGCACAAGGCACAGCTACTGGGAGTTGTAAGACCCAAGGCGAGCCGGGCCCCTGGCTGGCTCCTTGGGTTAACTGCTTCCTGTTCTTCCTCAACATCCTATTTCTTTTGTCTTTTTGATGCCAGTCCTGGAGCTTGAACTCAGGGTGTCCCTGAGCTTCTTCTGCTCAAAGCTAGCACTCTACTACTTGAGGCACAGCTCTATTTCTGGATTCTTTGATGGTTAAGCAGAGATGAGTCTTGTGGATATTCCTATCAAGGCTGGCTTTGGACCACAATCTTCAGATTTCAGCCTCCTGAGTAGCTAGTATAGGTATAAACTATGGATGCCTGGCCACATTTATCATGTCAAACTCTCTTAAGATGGTCTAAGGGGCTGGGAAGGTGGCTCAGTGGTAGAGTGCTTGCCTAACATGCATGAGGCCCTGGGTTCAATTCCTCAGTACCACATAAGCAGAAAAAGCCGGAAGAGTGATACTGTGGCTCAAGTGGTAGAGTGTTAGCCTTGAGCTGAAGAGCCAAGGGACAGCACCCAGGCCCAGAGGTCTGGCCCCACGACCACAAAAAAAAAAAAAAAAGATGGTCTAAGCCAGGTGCCAGTGGGTCACAGTAATCCTAGCTTCTCAGGAAGGAGGCTGAGATCTAAGGTTCACAGTTCAAAGTCAGCCTGGGCAGGAAAGTACCTGTGAGACTCTTATCTCCAATTAACCACTCATAAACTGGAAGTGGCGCTGTGGCTCAAGTGGTAGAATGCTTGCCTTGAGCTGAAGAGCTGAGGGATAGCGCCCAGGCCCGGAATTCAAGCCCCAAGACCGAAGGGGGAGGGAGGGGGACGGGGAAAAGGTGTATTTTATTCTAGCAAGTTCTGCATTCTTGTTTGGTTTCAAGTAATATGTAGTGATAAGTTTAGAACCTTTTCTTGGTCAATATTTCCAGGAATGAAGACTCTCAGTTGTCATGGCTAGCTCTATAAGGAAAAAGAAATTGCTTAGTACAGGAGGTTTTAAGGAGAGGAACAGCCAACCAGGTTTGGCCACTCTTGGCATCCTGACCACTCTGAAGGAACAGCGGCAGCCTTCTTAATAAAGGCTTCCATCTGCAGTGAAATCCAAGGAAATGCCCTCATTCTTTCACCACATTGCAGTCTGTCAAACGACTGGCAACTGGTAAGCATCTGTTTTCATCAGAGATTTAGATTGTATTAGTGTTTGCTTAAAGGAGATTTGACCTATGAAAAGATGTGAGAGGAAAGAACAAAAGAGGCGAAATCAAAACATGGCACACAACTTCATAAAGAATGCCAAGAGGCCTGGCACAAGCCGTGTGTGGGCTGCATGGCCAGTGTCACACTGCTGGAGAATGGGGCTCTGGGTATGTCCCAGAACACCACATAAATCACCATATACTCAGGTATTGTTTATGAGGGAGGTGGAATTTCTTGGCAAGTGTGGGGCAGGATAGCAAATTACCACTTGGCCTGTGTTACAGCCTGAGACCAGACTTCATTGAAAAGGAGCAAAACCACCTGAGCCGACTCTTTATGGATCAAAGGGAGGACTTCAACACAGATGTGACAGCCAGGCACTGGTGGCTCATGCCTGTCATCTTTGCTACTTAGGAAGCCAAGATCTGAGGATCATGATTTGAAGCCAGGCTGGGCAGACAAATCCTCCAGATTCTGTTAATCAGCTAAAAGCCGGAAATAGAGGTGTGGTGCTAGTGGTAGTGTGCCAGTGTTGAGCATAAAAGATGTGTGAGTGCAAGAGGCCCTGAGTTCAAGCCCCAGGATGAGCATCACAGTAAAAAAGAAAAGAAAAGAAAACAAGTGCTGTGGCTCCTCAGAGGGAAACAGACTAAAGCCCTGACAAGTTATTCTCGTGTGTGTGTGTGGGGGGGGGGGTCTTGGGGCTTGAGCTTAGGCCTAGGTGCTGTTTTTGAGCCTTTTGTCTTAAGGCTAGCTCTCTACTTCTTTTTTTTTTTTTTTTGGTACTGGGGATCGAACCCAGGACGTTGCACTTGCTAGGCAAGCGCTTTGCCACTGAGCTACATCCCAGCCCTTAGCTCTCTACTTCTTGAGCTATAGCCCCTTCCATCTTCTGATGAGAGTCTTATGGATTTTCCTGCCTGAGCTGGCTTCACACCACAGTCCTCAGCCTCCTGAGTAGCTAGGATCACAGGCCTGAGCCTCTAGCACCTAGCTCACCAACTCTCCTTTCCTGAATGAGGTCAATGTGTAAAACAACAACAGCATCAACAAACAGAGTATCTAAGACCAGCTCAGGTTTCCTTTATCTCATTGCTCTTGCCATATTCCCTAGGCCGGGACTAGACAGAGTAGTAAGAGAAGACGCAGGTCCCTTTTCAGGAACTGGAGAGTTAGGTTCACAAGCTCAGCACCCATCCCTGCTCCCCTGCTCCCGCCCCTCTCCGCCCCCCCCCCCCCGGCCCGATCTGCTCCTGTGTGAGGGGATTCTGTCCAACTCGCCCTCCCTGTGCACCCGTATCACGCAGATCAACACCCCAAGATGGCTCTGGGCCTTGGCTGGCAGGGGAGGTGAACACGGAGAGTCTGCTTCAGCTACTTGGAGGCCCCAGCTGCAGCCCAGCTGTGACAGATGTTCAGTGAATATTTGATGAGCCGAATGGAGGAAGTGGTGGGGTCTGAAGCTGTCCCTTAGAACCGGGGGTAACCAGACACCCAGATGTGGGGGAGCAGAGTGATGTGTGCAGATGCAGGGCCTGGAGGATGACTCGCAGAGGCCCCGACAGCCTGCAAGAATCAGTGTCAACCACACAGGTGCCTTGGCCAATGAGTCTGTGTCCTGTCCTCCTGCCCTCCCCCTTCCCCCTCCCCCCCAATGCGGCCTCTGGACGGTAGGCTCGGGGTGGCAGCATCTCTGACTGGATTGGACTGGTCTCGAAGCAGAGGCACTAGCTTTTCTCTGCCTGGCAGCAGCAGGTCTTTCCCATAAGCCACTGCACTGCCCCCGCAGGGGCACAAAGGGGGGACTTGCAATTCGAGCCTCCTGTGGCAGGCCTGGGTCCCGTGTTGCTGAGCCTGCTGCCTTGCGGATTACCCAGGCATTTTGGCTTCTGTTGGAACCCAGTCTCCCCTGCTTCTCTATCTATCTATGGTTCTATTTTGGGTACCAATATTGGGGCTTGCATTCTGTGCCTGGGCACCATCTCTTGCTTTTTTTGCTGAAGGTTGAGCCACTTTCAGTTTTTGTTGTTTAAGTGGGAGTAAGAGTCTCACAGACTTTCTTGCACAGGCTGGCTTTGAACTGGGATCCTCAGATCTTATCCTCGTGAGTAGCGAGGATTACAGGTATAAGTCACTAGCACCGGGTTCATACCTGTATTCTTAGCTATTTGGGGGGTGGCTGAGGACAGGAGGATCATGGTTTGAGGCCAGACAAGGCAGAAGCTCAATGGCGTTTTAGAAGGCTTGACTGAGCAGGCAGGGTGCAGAAGAAACAGGGGAAGACCAGTCAGGTAGAGAGAAGGAACAGCATCAGGAGGCTGGTGTGGAACTGAGGGTATGAGGCCCCCCCACTCTGTGGGGGGGGCCATCTTTTGTGTTCCTCCCCCACCCATCCCCACTCCCTGGAGGCTCATACCTTGGTAGATGTGTCTGGGATGGAAGAGGTGGGAGACACGGGGAAGGTGAGGACACACTTCTTGCCCAAGCAGCGGCCATGTAGCTCGATGTCTTCATAAGGGTTCTCCTTCACTGGTGGATCTGTGGCCACAGGCATGGGGTAAGGGACCGGGGAAGTTTCTTCATGTGGGACTAGAGGCCTCCATGTTGGCCTCTTCTGCATTAGTTCCTACAGGATATTTACTGTTTGGCTAGCCACCAGCCTGATTTCTATTGGGTTGGCTCTGTCTCCCTATTTGTAGGCACACAAGATGATCCCCACTTCTGGTCTCTAGGCTTCAGCCCCTGTGAGGAGATCCGGCCTCAGTGATGGGTTTGGGGAAGGACTTGTGGTCCTGGGACCCATGCAGGCCCTGTCACTGCTACTGAGAATGGAGCTAACCAGAAGACGAGAAATGCAGGAAGCAGCTGGGTACAGGTGGCTCATGCCTGGAATCCTAGCTACTCAGGAGGCTGAGATCTGAGCATCATGGTTTGAAGCCATCCTGGGCTTCTACATGGGCATTTGGGCCTCTTACCTAGAATGTCCTCATAAACGTTCTCCTCAGAGAAGGTGCGTGTGAGCCCCAGCTTAGTCTGGGCATACCAGTCCACCCTGCTCTCGGAGGACGTCTGCAGCAAGTCTTCAAATTCATAGGATTTCCTGGGTGGGGCAACACGGGAAGCAACAGAGAACTTGAATCAGTTTAGGGTAGGTCAGAGAATACAGGTTATTTGAGGCAAAAGTTCAGCCAATAGTTTGGCACAGGTGGCTTGCACCTGTAATCCTTGCTACTTAGGAGGCTGAGATCTGAGGATTGTGGTTCAAAGCAAGCCTGGGTAGGAAAGTCTGTGAGACTCTGATTTCCGATTAACCACCAAAAATAAAAATGAAAGTGGCAGAATGCCAGTCTTGAAAAAAGAGAGAACGCACACCAAGTCCTGAGTTCAAGTCCTAGTACTGGCGTGCACGCACACACGCATGCGTGCGTGCATGCACGCACGCACGCGTACACGTACACGTACACACACACACACACACACACAGAGTAAATAAAAATTTTTATTTTTGGTAAAAGATAGAAATATTCATCAATAAAAACACGGCTAACTTTTAAGTTTTGTTATTTTGAGAGGCAAAAGCTATATATTTCAGGCTAGTTTGAAGATGTTGTATAGTTCAGGCTGGCTTCAAACTCACGATCATCCTGCCTCCCTAGTATTGGGATTAGAGGCATGTACTACCATGCCTGGTGTGAGATTGGTGACTTATGCTAAGTGAAAAGGGTAATGTGTGTTTATAGAACATAACCCCATCTTTGTAAACCTATCTCTAGAAAATTAAAACAAGAAACAAGTGAAATACAGAGCTGCCACCTCAGGACTGAGGAGTAGCCAGTGATTTCTCTGCCTTTGAAGGCTACCTAGCGTTTATGGAGCGCACATTGCTTCAATATTCTGAGGGATATAGAAGAAGGTCTAGGCATGAGAAGTTTTCCCTTCCCTTTCCTTCCCTTCCCTTTTCTTTATTTTTCTTTCTATGTGTGCTAGTATTAGGGCTTGAACTAAGGGCCTGAGCACGGTCCCATAGTTTTTTGCAAGGTTGACATTGAATCACTGGAACCACAGATCCACCTCCAGCCTTTTTGTAATTAACTGGAGATAAGAATATCATTGACTTGCTCAGAATTGGTGGCTCACGCCTGTAATCCTAGCTATTCAGAAGGCTGAGATCTGAGGATGGTGGTTCAAAGCCAGCCCAGTCAGGAAACTCCGTGAGACTCTTATCTCCAACAAACCATTCAGAAAACCAGAAGTGGTGCTGTGGCTCAAGTGGTAGAGGCTTGCCTTGAACTGAAGAGCTGAGATACAGCACCCAGGCCCAGTGTTCAAGCCCCACGACTGACAAAAACAACAAACAACAAACAAAAAACAGTAGTCTCATGGAGTTTCCTGCCTAGGCTGGATGCAAACCATGATCTTCAGGACTCAGCCTTTTGAGAATCTGATTGGCTTTGAACTGCAATCCTCATATCACAGCTCTCTGAGGAGCTAGAATTACAGGTGTGAGCCACCAGCGTTGAGCCAAAGCCTGAGAAGTTTCTATGCTTCTCCTGAAGCGGAGAACATGGCAGACTCCACAGGAAGATATAATTAAGCATGCAGCCCCTGCAGCCCCCTCTCCAGCCTTTTCCTTCCCTCTCTCCTGGCCTTTCTCCAAAGCAGCTACAACTTCCCTCCTGACTGAGTGACACCAGCCCTGGCCCCTGCTCCATCTCCAAGCAGATTTGTCAGGAATTTGTCAGAACGGGTCCGGCTCTTGGCTCCGTGGAATCTGGGTGGATGTGCCTGTCTGCCGTCCTGGGACAGAGCATATACCACGCTGGGCCTCGCTTAGTCCTTACTCCCTCTTGCCTGGTCTGGGGTCCAGATGGTCACAGTTTTCTGGTGGCTTGAAGTCACGGCTCTTCTCAAGTCCTTTGTTCACATGTGCTAGACAGTAAATCACTCTGACTACCTAGAAATGCATAGTGCCTGCTTCCTCTTCCACACCCCCAGGTCCTCCCACTGCTTTTCTAGTGGTTCTGGGATTAAAACACATCTGGGTGGCCTCTTTGCAGGCCCTTTTATCACAGATGAAAGTCCTGATGTGTGAAAAAAACAAAAAGCAATGTTCTCATAAGTTTGTCTAAAGTGTTGGGCATGGTAGCATATGCGTGTAATCCCAGCTACAGAGGGAGCATAATAAGAAAATTGTGGTCCGAGGTTCCAGGAACAAAAATGAGAAAGTGTATCCACAAAACAGAGTAAAAGAGAAAAAGGACTAGGGTTCCAGAGGTAGCCCTCAAGACAGCTCTCCACAAAAAGAACAAGCAATGTTAGCGATGACTGCTAGCAGTGCTATTAATTAGTTATGCAGCGACTGCTTTATGTGGAACATGAACCGAACTGTGTGACAGTGCCGTGCTCAGCAGTCTGTCAGTTCAGCACGATGCCTACCCAGAAAGCCCACTCTAGAGAGAGTCGGCTAGTCACAAGCAAACATTACACACCATGGGAAAAGGCCCACCCAAAGAAGGCCTAGAAAGAAAGTCACCAAGGAACTCAAGGATCAAAAGGCTCAACCAAGCCAGGTGCTCATGCCCATAATCCTAGCTACTCAAAAAAGCTGAGATGTGGGCTGGGAAGGTGGCTCAGTGGTAGAATGCTTGCCTTGCATGCATGAGGCCCTAGGTTCGATTCCTCAGTACCACCTAAGCAGAAAAAGCCAGAAGTATGCTGTGGCTCAAGTGGTAGAGCACTAGCTTTGAGCTGAAGAGCTGAGGGACAACACCCAGGCCCAGAGTTCTAGCCCAACAACCAAAAAAAAAAAAAAAAAAAAAGCTGAGATATGAGGATCAGAGTTAGAATCCAATCTGGGTAAGAATGTCCATGAGACTCTTATCTTCAATAACTGCCCAAAAGCCAAAAGTGGAGCTATAGCTCAAGTGGTAAAGTATAAGCCTTGGGACAGCACCCAGGTACTTTACCAGGTAATCCTAGGATATTTATTATATCCCAAGGTGTATGGGGGGGCAGGGATGAGAATCAATACACAAAAAAGATAGATATATATATATACACTCAACTCTACTCACTGTGGCCTGAGTGCCAATAAAGATGTGGTATGTAAGAGGGAACAGCTGACGCTATGCAAAACAAAAGAAATGTACATATCACCCAATGTGGAAGCAATAACTGTATCGCAAAGCTCATAGAACTCATAAATGTTATAGACCGTGATACACAATTTGCTCCAGGAAAGTTAGAATGTGTTTGTGACTTTAACTAAGCTTCTCTATCCCACAATACTGTGAAATTTGGGAAATTATGTAACCACTTAATCACAATAAAATTTTTGAAAAAAAGATGTGGTATATATGAGCCATGAAATATTACATAGCCAGAAACAAAAATAAAATCCTGTCACTTGCAGAAAAAAAGATACAACTGGAGAACATCATCCTGAGCAAGATAAGCAGAGAACAAAAACCCAACTAGCATATGTGTTTGCTTAGAGGTGGAAGCAAGACCTAAAGGGCATGTATGTGGACAGACGTACAGACACATACACATATACACACACAGGACATACTACTTTTTTTTTTTGTCAGTTGCGGGGCTTGAACTCTGAGCCTGAGCGCTGTCCCTCAGCTCTTCAGCTCAAGGTGAGCACTCTACCACTTGAGCTACAGCGCCACTTCCGGTTTTCTGGTACTTTATCGGAGATAAGAGTTTCACAGACTTTCCTGCCCGGGCTGGCTTTGAACCTCAATCCTCAGATCTCAGCCTCCTGAGTAGCTAGGATTACAGGTGTGAGCCACCGGCGCCTGGCTCACAAGACATACTTCTATTTATGGGATTGTGTAGAAGGATGGGGAGGAGAGGAGAGGGAAAAAAGATGGAGGGTGAATAATTTCAAACTTCAGTGAACTATGTATGAAGGGGGCATAAAGAACCTCACCTCAGCGAAAGCTGCTGCTCAACAGGGGGTCACGGGGACAGGAGAAGAGAAGGAACAGCGGGTTATTTAGAGCAGAACATAACATATGCACGGCTGAAATACTATAGTGAAACCGTTTGGTGCAATTAATTCACACTAAGAAACAAAAAAGTACAGGAAAGTAAAAGCAGTTCAGATGGAGTGACGGCAGCGGAGGGGGAAGGGCTAAGAAGAGGGGATGAGGGTGATGGTCTATGCATAAAATACAACAATTAAACCCACTGACGTTGCTTTAAGCAGGTGGAGTGGAATGGTGGGGGGGGGTGATAGGGTGAGATTGATTGGGATATATTGTACACAAGCACAAAAATGCCACAACAATCCTCTCCCCTTTGTACAACTAAGGTATACTAAGTTTTTGCTGTTGTTGTTGGTAATAGGGCTTGAACTCTAGGCCTGGGTGCTGTCCCTGGGCTCTTTAGCTCAAGGCTATTGCTCTGCCACTTGAGCCACAGCGCCACTTCCAGTTTTCTGGTGGTTTTTTTGGAGAAAAGAGTCTCACAAATTTTCCTGTCTAGCTTTGAAATGCGATCTTCAGATCTCAGCCTCCTGAGTAGCTAGGATTGCAGGCCTGAGCCACTGGCCTGGCCAGCTTTAGTTTTTTGTTTTTTTGTTGTTTTTGTTTTAAGTGTTGGTGGCTCACAGCTGTAATTCTAGCTTACTTAGGAGGCTTTCATCTGAGGATTGTGGTTCAAAGCCAGCTTGGGCAGGAAATTAAGTGAGACTCATCTCTATAATTAACCACCAAAAAGCTGTAAGTAGAGATATTACTCAAGAGGTAGAGAAAAAAAAAAAAAGCTCAGCTCAGGGACAGTGCTCAGGCCCTGAGTTCAAGCCCCAGGCCCAGCACAAAAAAGAAATCAAGGGAAAAAAGCAAAATAAATAAATAAATAAAACTACATTTTCCCTGAGTGTACGAATCCACTAGTTGGGCTGTTGCTTGGGACACCAATGAAAGGAGGCTGAATGATGTGATGTCTCCAAGGCTCACAGCCCAGCTGTGTAACTCTAAACCCTCTGAACCTTCATCCTCCATCATCTTTCTTCTGCTGTGGCGTAGCTTTCCTGGCTCTTACTGCAGCCACTAGATTCCTGGCCCAGCCCCACTGCCTTTTAATTTTTTTTCCTCAAGAGATAGGATCACAATGAAGAGCATATATATATTTGATTTTTTTGTAACATGAACATCTTGCCCTAATCATCTTCATGGTAGTATTTTAAACAACATGCCAAACCTAAAGCCAAAATTCTTAACACACAGCTGATACAGTCATATTCCAACTTAGCCAAGAAAAATTTCATTTTTTGGACTGAAACTAGGTCACTGTAGCTGATTATCAAGAAACTGTTGGAAGATGGAGACTGGTAAGGAAAGTTCCGGTGTCCCTAAACCACTCCGGCCTCAAGGGCCAGGAAGGGCTGGTGCTCAGAAGTCTCTGCTGAGTCAGGACGCCAGGGCGCCCAGCCGGTTTGGAAAGGATTTAGAATTGGAAACGGAGGCTGATTAAGATGATGGCTCATCAGACTTGGGATTGAGTTTTTAAAGTTAGAGGGACTTAGCTGGGTCTTGGTGGCTCATGCATGAAATCCTAGCTACTTGGATGTTGAGACCTGAAGATTGTGGTTCAAAGCCAGCCTGCATAGGCAAGTCCATGAGAGTCTTAGCTCCAATAAACTACCACCCCCCCCCACAAAAACCAGAAGTGGAGCTGTGGTTCAAATGGTAGAATGCTAGCCTTGAGCAACAGAAATTCAGGGACAGCACCCAGGTCCTGAGTTCAAACCCTAGGTCCTGGGGGCGCCGGTGGCTCTCGCCTGTAATCCTAGCTACTCAGGAGGCTGAGATCTGAGGACACAGTTCAAAGCCAGCCTGGGCAGGAAAGTCCATGAGACTCCAATAAGCCACCAGAAAACTGGAAGTGACGCTGTGGCTCACGTGGTAGAGTGCTCGCCTTGAGCTGAAAAGCTGAGGGACAGCGCCCAAGCCCAGAGTTCAACCCTATACCTGACAAAAAATAATAAAAAACACCCTCCCCCCCCCCCCCCCAGGCACGCAGACACAGAGTAGAAAAACTTGCCAAGGGAGATGGGGACAGAAGTGTCTGGTCTGGTCCTGGCTTCGGTGGGCGTGTCCGAGCACGGAGAAGGAGAGGAGAATGGAGTGAGAGGAGCCCGAGAAGAGGACTAGTAGGCAAGGGAAGACAATGCTTCAATAGTTGTTCTGAAATACCAGGAGAGACCAATTAGGCTTTTTTTTTTCTTTTTCTTTTTGTCAGTTGTGGGGCTTGAACTCTGGGCCTGGGCACTGTCCCTCAGCTCTTCAGCTCAAGGCTAGCGCTCTACCACCTGAGTCCACAGCACCATTTCCGGACTTTTCTGCTTATGTGGTGCTGAGGAATGGAACCCGGGCCTCATGCATGTGAGGCAAGCGCTCTACCACTGAGCCACCTTCCCAGCCCAGGAGAGACTATTATGAACTGGGTACGGTGGCTTGCACCAGTAATCCCAGCTACTTTGGAAGCCAAAGTTGGAGGGCAGCCAAGGCAACAAATCGGAACAAATAAAGCAGACATGGTTGTTCACATCTCTAATCACAGCTAGGTAGAAGGAGGTAGTAAGAAAGTCAGGATTGGCAGCCCTGGGCAGTTACGCAAGTCTCTAGCCAAAAAATTAACAAAGACCACAGGCATGACTCAAGTTTGAACAATACGCGCCTAGTAAGATTCCTAAATTCAAACCCCAGAAACGCCACAAAAGAAAAAAGAAAATGGCAGAAAACTGGCAACTGGATTTAACAGGAGGTTGTGGGATGCTGGGGCACGCGTAGTTTCAGGATGAGGTGAGTTAGGAAGAGATGGAGGAGACGGAAGGAAAGGAAGCAGAGCGGACGGCTTTTGAGAATTCTTCTGTAGCCGGGCGCTGGTGGCTCACGCCTGTAATCCTAGCTACTCAGGAGGCTGAGATCTGAGGATCGCGGTTCAAAGCCAGCCCGGGCAGTAGAGACCGTGAGACTCCTATCTCCAATAAAACCACCAGAAAACCAGAAGTGGCGCTGTAGCTCAAGAGGTAGAGCGCTCGCCTTGAGCTGAAGAGCTAAGGGACAACGCCCAGGCCCAGAGTTCAAGCCCCACGACCGACCAAAAAAAAAAGAAAAAGAGAATTCTTCTGTAAACCTGGTTTTGAGATCAGTTATCCAACCTACTAGCACATTATAGACATGGACGAGAGACTGTTTCAAAGCGGGGAAGAAATCCTTTCCCGAGCACATACTTTATTTTCTAGCAATAGACTGGCTTTATTATTTAACACATTATATTTGAATTTTTTGTTTGCTTATTTGTGCTTATACTTCAGGCCTGGGTGCTTTCCCTGAGCTTTTTTGCTCAAGTATGGCACTCTACCACCTGAACCACACCTTCACTTGTTTTTTTTTTTTTTTTCTGTGGTTATTTGGAGATAGGAGTCTTATAAATTTTCCTGCCCGGGCTGGCTTTGAACTGTGATTTTCCTATCTCCGCCTCCTGAGTAGCTAGGATTATAGGCATAAGCTACAGGCAGCCAGCTAAAGAGTGATTCTTAAAACCTAATACTTTTTTTTTTTCCCCCAGTCATGGGGCTTGAACTTTGGGCCAGGATGCTGTTCTTCAGCTCTATCACATGAGTCCCAGTGCCATTTCTGGTTTTCTGGTGGTTTATTGGAGATAAGAGTCTCACGGACTTTCCTGCTCAGGCTGGCTCTGAACCGCTATCCTCAGCTCTCAGCTTCCTGAGTAGGTAGGATCACAGGCATGAGCCACCGATGCCCAGCCAAATATTCCTTTTTTTGAACGAGAACAAAGACAGAACCATTTGAGACCCTGCTTTAACACCGCAGCCAGGTCTTGGGCTGGGCCGGCCATCTCCCAGCCACGGCTGCCCAGCGGCACCTACCTGTGGTCAGCGCTGGACCTCGGCCTCCCCGCCCACAGTCTTCTGTTCACTGAGGCAGGAGGGGGAGAGGAGGGCAGGGGTGGGGGAGGCAGGGAGGGCAGAGGGGGCAGGTTCCTCTTCTCTTTCCTGAGGCCTGGGCCTGGGTGTGGATCCTTGTCCCCGTCTCCCGCATGTTTGAACGTTCTCCGGGGTTTGGGCAGGGGGTTGATGAAGGGCTTTTGGGAGGCGCCTTGGCAGCCCTTCTTGTCCTCGGAAGCCTCCACGGACCGTTCTCTGCCCTCCAGGTTCAAGGGCTGGTGCCCCCTGGGCTGGGTTTCTGAACGACCCCCGACCCTGGCACAATCAGAGAGGGGAGACCCCTCCTCTGCCTTGTCAGGCAGGCAATGTGGGGAGTAACAGGTCCCCGGCAACTGGGGGTCTAAGCCGGCTGAGCCGTCCTTCAAGGCCTGCTCCAGCCTCTTGACCTGCTTCAGCACTGAGCGGTGGTCGCTCGGGGAGTGGGGTTTGCAGAGCCTTGGTTCCCGGCCTCGACCGTGGCCTTCGTTGATCTGGCCCAGGTCTGCATGGGGACCCCTAGATCTTGCTGTCCTGCAGTCAGTCTCTGGGCTCTCTGGGTGAGGCTTTAGTCCATTCCTAGCGTCGGAAAGGTGAGTTCTGGCCCCCTCGCCCCCTCTGTCCATCGTGCAGGAAGCCAGCGTCTCCTCCGGCCCATCGGCCCCACTGCCTGGTCCCATGGGGGGCTCCTTCTTGCCTTCCCACTCAGAAATCTTGTCCTTTATGCTCAGGGGCTTGGACAGGTCCCCAGCTCGGGAGCAGGGGTGGGGGCTTCTCCCCGGCCTGCCGGCTTCTCTGGTGCTGGGCTCCGCAGTGGGGCTCCCGATGAGCATGCTTGAGCCCAACATGGCCACTCTGGCCCCCGGCATGCGGCTGGGGGGCTCACCCTCGATTGCTCTCAGGGAAAGGTGTGTAGAACCCTCGTGGCTGCCTTCCAGGGCCTTCTCCAGCCTCCGCACCTTCCACTTTGACCCTGGACCAGAAAGACAAACACCGTGTGAGGGGATCTCGGCCTCCGTTTTTGGCTGGCCATGGAGATTTGCTACAACTCAGATTCAGACAGTATATGTGATGCTTCATTGCAAATGACATATGGGTTTAAAGCCATCACCTAAAACCATCATGGAGAGCCAGCCCGGGGGCTCACGCCTGTAATCCTAGCTACTCAGGAGGCTGAGATCTGAGGATCATGGTTCAAAGTCAGCCCAAGGAGGACAGTCTGTGAGACTCTTATCTCCAACTAACCACTAGAAAACTGGAAGTAGTAGAGGGCTCATCTTTTGCTGAAAAGCTCAGGGATAGGGCCCAGGGCCAGAGTTCAATCCCCATGACTGACCACCCACCCCCTAAAAAGTCATGTATGCTTTTCTTGAGGTGATACCATGGTGGAATAAAAAACAGAACTGGGTTTGTAGTCCAAGAGTCCTGCATTTGAGTTCTATTTCAACCACTGACCAGTAGCAGTCTGGTGTTAAATGGTTAAGTCCTCTAAACTAAGTTTTCCTCTCTGTAACATGGGACTAATAACAATATACTTATAATAACTATATACACTTTATAGGCCAGACTATATAAAGTATATGGTAAACTGTGAGGGCACAATAAATTGATAATAAAATTGATAATTGTCATTTGTTTTCCCCTGATAAAAACAGGAGCATTTTCTCCCCACTTCTTTCCCTCCCTCTCTCTCTCCCTGCGTTCATCATTCATGGGTGGTTCTTTGGAATGACTTTAAAAAATTGAAACAAAGCTGGTTACTAGTGGCTCATACCTGTAATCCTAGCTACACAGGGGGCTGAGATATAAGGATTGTGGTTCAAAGCCAGCCTGGGCAGGAAATTCCCTGTGAGACTCTTATCTCCAATTAACCACCGGAAAACTGGAAGTGGCGCTGTGGTAGAGCTCAAGTGGTAGAGCACTAGCCTTGAGCTGAGGAGCTCAGGGCAGCGCCCAGGCCCTGAGTTCAATCCCTCCAAGACAAAACAAACAAACAAACAAAACCTGAAACAAGCTGGACAGTGGTGGCTTGTATCTATAATCCTAGCCAATCAGGAAGCTGAGATCTGAGGATCGCAGTTTGTAGCCAGCCTGGTAGGAAATGTTGAAGAGATTTGGCTCTCATTAATTACCAAAAAAGCTGGAAGTGGAGCTATGGATCAAGTGGTAGAGCTCTAGCTTTGAGCAGGAAAGCTCAGGCAGCCCCAGGACACACACACACACGCACACACACACACACATACACACACACACACACACACACACACACACACACACACACACCCTGAAACAATACCACAACACACACACACACACACACACACACACACACCCTGAAACAATACCACAACCATGCCATTTTTGCAGAGTCTGGGATTGATAAGTGTGCAGAGCGCAGAGCGCAAGGCCACACTGCGTTGGGTACACACAAACCTCCTTAGGAGCTTGTGGCCTCCTGCAATGGCCTCTCCCAGATTTCCCCCTCCCCTCCCCCAATGTAGCCCCTGCAGGCAGAGCCGGAGGACACCAGTACTTAGCTCGTGAATGAGGGTGGGAATAAACACAGAGACGTACTCAAGATGCCCTGTCTAGTACTGTCACCACTAGCTGCAGGTGACTCCATGAAGTCGAATCAAATGAAAGTGTGCGTTCCTCAGTGGCACCAGACGCAGATCAAGTTGTGCAGAGATTGTATCCAGCTAAGGCTTGTGTGAGGGGCAGGGCAGAAAAAAAACTTCCGTGGCCTAGAGCCTAAGGTGGGGTTAGATGCCTGCCAGTGAGATTTTTTTTTTGGTCAGTTGTGGGGCTTGAACTCTGGGCCTGGGCGCTGTCCCTCAGCTCTTCAGCTCAAGGCAAGCACTCTACCACTTGAGCCACATCGCCACTTCTGGTTTTCTGGTGATTTATTGGAGATAAGAGTCTCAGACTTTCCTGCCTGGGCTGGCTTTGAACTGAGAGCCTCAGATCTCAGCCTCCTCAGTAGCTAGGATTACAGCATGAGGCACTGGTGCCTGGCAAAGTGAAAATTTTTTAAAGTTATTTATTAGTACCCTGAAGATGCTAAAACATTATTTTTAAAGAAAAACTTTTTTTTCTTTTTCTGGGCAAGGGTGGCTCCTGCTCCTGGCTCCTCAGGAGGCTGACGTCTGACAATAGAGGTTTGAAGCCAACCTATCGCAGACAAACCTAGGAGACTCTTTTTGTTTTTTTGTTGTCAGTCCTGGGGCTTGAACTCAGGGCTTGGGCGCTGTCCCTGATCCTCTCTGTTCTCAAGGCTAGCACTCTACCACTTGAGCCACAGTGCCACTTCAGGCTTTTTTTGTGTATGTGGTACTAAGGAATCAAACCCAGGGCTTCATGCATGCTAGGCAAGCACTCTACCACTGAGCCACCTTCCCAGCCCAAACCTAGGAGACTCTTATCTCTAATTAGCCAGCAAAGAGCTGGAAGCGGAGGTATAGCTCAAGCAGTAGAGAGCCAGTCTTGAATGAAAAAGACAAACATGAGTATAAGGCCCTGAGTTCAAGTACTAGTACTTTCACAAACTTAAAAAAAAAAAAGGAAAAACATTTTAAAACTCATTGAATGAGAAAAATCTGTGGTTTGAAATGCAAAATATCCTTCCACCAGCAAAGGTAATGATTGAGAATAGAGACAAGATGTGTAGAAATTAGAAAACACCAGCCCAGTGTCCTGGGCACATTTTCTGAGTCTCTATATTGCTGACTGCATAGGGATTCAGACAGTTCAGTTCAAATTCACAGAGAGGGATGAATAATTAGTGATTACATGCACTCTGTTACTAGAACTTTCCATTCCAAAATAGCCGGATGTTTATGTAAAGATTTCTCCCTCACTTGAGACAGTGGCAACACAAATTATCCATCTATTCTTGGTTGCACAGCATAAATTAGAAACTTGTGAAAATGCAAACTTTTGGTTTTTTTCAAACACAGTTTCCATGCCTATCAAAGCAGAATTCCTTACTGAAATAAGTAGGATTCATCACAGAGTGCTTACAAAATGAAACACAATTTTTTTTTTTTTTTGCTAGTCATGGGGCCTGAACTCTGGGCCTGGGCGTTGTCCCTCAGCTCTTCAGCTCAAGGCTAGCACGTTACCACTTGAGCCACAGTGCCACTTCTGGCTTTTTCTGTTTATGTGGTACTGAGGAATCGAACCCAGGGCCTCCTGCATGTGGGGCAAGCACTCTACCACTGAGCCACCTTCCCAGCCCAAAACACAATTTTAATAGGCCTGCCACCACTGGATTCAGATTTTAGGGAGTGGTACAATCAGGCTGTTTCTCTCTCTCTGCCCCTCCCTCTCTCCTTCTCCTTCCCTCTCCCTTCCACCCTCTCCCTCTCTCTCTCCAATCCTGGGGCTTGAACTCAGGACCTAGGTGCTCTTTCTGAGCCTCTTTGTGCTCAAGGCTAGCTCTCTACCACTTGAGCCACAGTGCCACTTCCAGCTTTTTTGAGTAGTTTATTGAAGATAAGAGTTTATTCTGCCCGTGCTGGCTTCAAACCGATCCTCAGATCTCAGCCTCCTGAGGAGCTGGGATTACAGGTATGACCCACCGGTGCCTGACCTGTTTCTCTTTTACTGAGGGTTCAAAAGGAAAAACTCAGTTTCTGTTCTCACAGCGCCAGGAGCAGGTGGGGTTTAGCCTGGGTAATCATGTGATCTGGCCCTGCAGAAACTGTAGGGAACTCAAAGCTCAGTAAACCTAGATTTCTCACAATAACATAAACATCAATACAAGCTAAGAGCGCATGAAAACAGCTCTTGCAGAATAAAATGTTACCCATCCCTACAAGAGAGGACAGACACCCGCGCCGGTGGCTCACGCCTGTCATCCTAGCTAGAGATCTGAGGTTCGCGGTTCAAAGCCAGCCCAGGTAGGAAAGTCCGTGAAACTCTTATCTCCAATAAACCAGAAAACCGGAAGTGGCACTGTAGCTCAAGCAGTAGAGCGCTCGCCTTGAACTAAAGAGCTGAGGGACAGCGCCCCGGCCCAGAGTTCAAGCCCCACCACTGACAAAAACAACAAACAAAAAACAGTAGTCTCATGGAGTTTCCTGCCTAGGCTGGATGCAAACCATGATCTTCAGGACTCAGCCTCTTGAGAATCTAGAGTTTCAGGCATGAGCCGCTAGTGTCTGTAGGCTTCTTTTCTCAAAGTAAGAACTCTATGACCCTTCTCTAGACTGGAACTTTCCAAATACACAGGCCAAGTTGATCTTCCTCACTGTTTTTGGTGACATGGTAGGTAATCAATAAACACACATTTCTGAATGAATGGATGAACTAATGCATCAATGTGCCTAGCTAAGCACAGCATTCATTAGAACTCGTTTTTTGAGGGGTGGCCAGTTTAGGGGGTTTTGTGATTGCTCGGCAGATTCTCTACCACTTGTGCCATGCCCCCACCCTCCCAGCCTCCATTATAACTCTTGGTTGCACAGATAGTATTGCTGTGACCATTATAACTATTGTCAAAAATTGCAAACCCCTAAGCGCTGCTTCGTGGTCACTGAGCCGGAATGAGAGGAATGGCTACCTGGCTGGACGGCCTTGTTGGCTTTCTGAGCCCACGCAAGAGGGGGGAGGGTGGTGCAGCCATAGCTTTAAGTAACTCCCAGGCCAGAATACCTCATCCGTGCAATTGCCGTGCCCAGGAGAGTGATAGCCCGCTTCCAGGATTCTACAGCATGGAAAGGGCTGGGGGCAGGGCCAGGGCGTGGCAAGAGCCCAGTCCAACTTAGTGACTGCACCTGCTGGGCAGACCACATCACTAACAGAGAGAAGGCTCCATTTGGGAGGAGAAGGCTGCAGGAGAAGGCTGCTGCTGCTGCTGCTGATTGTTGTTGTTGGTGGTGGTGTGTGTGTGTGTGTGTGCGCTCTTGCGCGTGCGCGAGCGCAAGGGCGTGCATGTGCGCCAGTACTTGTGCTTAAAATATGCTCACATGGGCTGGGCACTGGTGGCTCACGCCTGTAATCCTAGCTACTCAGGAGGCTGAGATCTGAGGATTGCGGTTCAAAGCCAGCCTGGGGAAGGAAAGTCCATGAGACTCTTATCTGCAATAGACCAGAAAACTGAAAGTGGCACTGTGGCTCAAGTGGTAGAGTGCTAGCCTTGAGCTGAAGAGCTGAGGGACAGCACCCAGGCCCAGAGTTCAAGCCCCACAACCAACAAAAAGAAAAACAAAGTACTCACGTGACTATTCACTCAAGGCTGCTGCTCTACCACTTCCAGCTTTTGGCTGATTAACTGGAGATCAGAGTCTCTCGGAGTTTCTTTGAACCACCAACCTCAGATCTCAGCCTCCTGAGTAGCTAGGATTACGGGTGTAAGCTACCTGTGCCCTGCTGGGAAGGCTGATCTTATAGACGGATTCAGCTACACAGATTTGGGGCTCAAGGATGAGTAAATAGCTGTGAATCCTAGTAAGGAGAAAACCTGAAAGGCAGCTTGAGGATTTGGCCTGTGGTCTTGAGAGAGTAGTTCAGGTAGCAGATACAGGAGGGTGATGAGACTAACACTTCCTTAGTTCAGGAAGTGGGCTTAGGAAGGAGGAAGGACAATGGGGAAAGGAAAGCCATTAAGGAGCCTGGTCAACCTCGACCCCCAGAGAGAAGGGACTCTTACCTGTCAGACAGTCTGGAGCTCAGGTCTGCGGCCTGTCTGAGGCTGCCCTGGGCCGGCCTGCACACGGTCATCACGTCAGCATGTGGAAAGGCTCCAGATGGCCTGGGGGGACAGGGGTGCACACTCAGTGAGCCGTCAGCCCTGTCCCAGAGGAGCCCATCCAGGCCCTGACCCCACATGATTCCTGACAGCTTCTATGGGGGAGGTGGGGCGGTGGCACCGTTTACGATCCCTCCCCCAGGAGGAGGCAGGCATGACCCAGAGCCCCCCCTCAGACCCCCCTCCCCCAACAATCCCTTCATAGACCTTTTTGCAAATGTCAACAACAACCAAAACAAACAAAACACACTGTAACTCCTCCTTATCCACTACGGATTTCTTTCAAGGTCGGGGTAGGGCCTACAAATAGACTTTACTACCTGAGTGTGCCTACAATGAAGGCTAACCTGTGAATTAAGACATCTGAGCCAGGCGTTGGTGGCTCACACCTGTAATCCTAGCTACTCAGGAGGCTGAGATCTGGGGATCGTGATTCAAAGCCAGCCCAGGCAGAAAAGTCTGTGAGTCTCTTATCTCCAATAAAGCACCCCAAAAGCCAAAAGTGAAGCTGTGGCTCAAGTGGTAGAGTGCTAGCCTTGAACCAAGAAGAAGAGGAAGAAGCAGCAGCAGCAGCAGCTCAGGAATAGTGCCCAAGCCCTCAGTTCAAGTCCAAGGACTGGCAAAAAAGAAAAAAAGAAAAGAAAGAAAGAGAAATAAATATTGCATAAGTAACAGCATACTGTAATAAAAGTTATATGTCTGGGCACTGGTGGCTTATACCTGTAATCCTAGCTATTCAGGAGGCTGAGATCTGAGGATCACAGTTTGGAGGCAGCCCGGGCAGGAAAGTCTTTGAGACTTTTAACTCCAACTAATCACCAAAAGGCAGACACTTCTGGCTCCACTAGCTGTGGCTCAAGTGGTAGAGCACTAGCCTTGAGTAAAAAAGCTCAGGGACAGCGCCCAGGCCCTGAGATCAGGCCACAGGACTGGTACCAAAATCACAACAACAAAACACAACAGTCTGTGAATGTGGTCTTTCTAGAACTATCTAGTTGAACCAGGCACTGTGGCTCACCTCTGTAATCCCAGCTACTCAGAAAGCTGAGATATAAAGATGTGGTTTGAAACCAGCTTGGGCAAAAATAAATAAATAAATAAATCTGTGAGACTCTTATTTCCAATTAACCAGGAAAAAGCTATATGTGGCAAAGTGCCAGCCTTGAGCAAAAAAGGTAAGAGTGTGAGACCTAGTTCAAGCCCCAGTTACTAGCATGCACCACACACATGTTGCGCACACACACACACACACACACACACACACACACACACACACACACACACACACACACACACACACACACATCTATTTATACTGTGTTCAGGTAACTACAAGTTACTGAAACTGGAATACAAAACCAAGGATAAGCTCAGCGCCAGTTAGCTCATACCTGCAATCCTAGCTATTCAGTAGGCTGACATCTGAGGACCACGGTTCAAAACCAGCCTGGGCAGGCAAGTTCATGAGCCTCTTACCTCCCATTTGCCACCAAAAAGCCAGAAGTAGGGCTGTGGCTCAAGTGGTAGAGTGCTACCCTTGAGCAAAAAAGCTCGAGGACAGTGTACAGGACCTGCGTTGAAGCCCCAGAACTGGCATACACACACGTGCACACATATGCACGCACATGTGTATGTGTGCACCTAGCCACAGACTGCAGGGTGCCAAACACATCTTGGTGCCAAAGTGGTAGATTCAGGATACCTGGGGCTCCCATCCAGATGGACAGAAACAACTGATAGGCACGATGCTTCAATAGCAGCCCCTCGGAACTGCCCAGATGATGAAGCCATGGGAGATGACCAGCCGTTTGGGAAAGTGTCATCACCCCGTCAGCCACTCCCGGTGGACAGGTGCTGTCTCTTGACCAGCGGTACTGAGATCCAGCAACTCACATTTCTTTTTCCTTTTGGTGTGTGTGCTGATCCTGGGGCTTGAACTCAGGGCCTGGGTGCTGTCCCTGAGATTCTTTTGCTCAAGGCAAGCATTCTATCACTTCAGCCACAGAGCTACTCGGGGCTTTTTCTGAGTTTATTAGAAATAAAGAGTTTCACACAGGAGCTGGGAAGTTAGCTCAGTAGAGCGCTTGCCTTGCATGCCTGAGGCCCTGATTTCGATTCCTCAACACCACATAAGCAAAAAGAAAAAAGCCGGAAGTGGCGCTGTGGCTCAAGTGGTAGAGCGCTAGCCTGGAGCTGAAGAGCTGAGGGACAGTGCCCAGGCCCAGAGTTCAGGCCCCACGACCGGGACACCCCCCCCCACACACACACAAAAAGAGTTTTACACAGACTTTCCTGCCCAGGCTGGCTTCGAACTGTGAACCTCAGATGTCAGCCTCCCGAGCAGCTAGGATTATAGGTGTGAGCCACCAGCACCCAGCAACTCACATTTTTTTTCCATGGAACTTCCCAAAGTCCCTTTCCCCCAACTCCTCCGTCCTCTCCCAGGTTGCTCCAGCTGTCAGGTGACACGTGGCTGCCCGATGTTTAGCCTGGGCATGGTGTCCACCACCAAGATATCAATGAACTTTGCGGAACAAGGAGAGGGGAGGCCATAGAGGAAGAGACCGAGAAGGGAGCTAGGAGCCTATTATAGAAAGTGAAGCAGGAAACCATGATCCAAACAGGCAAGGAAGGAAGAGACAAGGTCCACCAGGCCGGCTATGTGCAGAGAAGAGGACTTAAAGCTTGGGCCTGCCCAAGCAGCTCAGCAAACAATACCACAGCTTGGAGGCACTGGTGACTCACGCCTGTCATCCTAGCTACTCAGGAGGCTGAGATCTCAAGATGGCAGTTCAAAGCCAGCTCTGGCAGGAAGGCTATGATACTCTTATCTCCAATTAACCTCCTAAAAACTAGAAGTGCAACTGTGGCTCCAAGTGGTACAGCGTTAGTCTTGAGCAAAAGACCTCAGCAACAGCCAGGCATTGGTGGCTCATGCCTGTAATCTTAGCTACTCAGGAGGCTGAGATCTCAAGATGGTGGTTCAAAGCCAGCTCTGGCAGGAAAGTCTGTGAGACTCTTTGAGACTCTTATCTCCAATAAACCACTCAAGAAAACCGAAGTGATGGGGGGGGGGAGAGGATGGGGATGGGAAGGGGAAACAAAGGAGGAGGCTACAATGCTTGATAAGAAATGTACTCATTGTCTTGCCCATGTAATTGTAACCCCTCTGTACAGTATTTTCACAATTAAAAAAAAAAAAAAAAGAAAAGAAAACCGAAGTGGCACCGTGGCTCAAGAGCACTAGTCTTAAGAGCTCAGGAATAGCATCGAGGCCCTGAGTTCAAGCCCTACAACCACTACCACCACCACCACCAAACAATAGAGGAGCGTACATTCTGGGGTAGACCTATGTTGTAACTGAGGCTGGCTCCTGATACAGGCAAGCCTGGAAGGCCTTTCAGGGACAGGAAGGAACTCATTGTCTGTCTCATAATGCCGGGCACAGCTGAAGCTTCTGGAGCCCTTCCACGTGGCTGGGTCCACAGACACTGCCCTTCTGTCCTCATCTGGCAGAGGGCCACGCTGGAGCCCAGGCAGGGCGGCCCCTCCCCGCCAGTGTGCACTCCCGCTCGCACAGACCCGGCCCCTCCCGTCCAGCTCCAGCTATGACATCCAGGGCCGCCCCACCTCACGGCTCAGGCTGGCGCCTCTGCACCGCTATGCTGGGGCAGACGCCGGGAGGCACTCCCAGATGAGCCCAGGCTCCGTCCGGGTCCCCAAAGGATCAGAGCCCATTGTTATCGATGCACAGAGAGCCACGGGTGACCTCAGACGTGCCATTCTCAAGAAACTCCCCATACTAAAGCCACCACTCCAAGCCAGGTGCCAGTGGCTGACGCCTGTAATCCAGGTACTCAGGAGGCTGACAGCTAAAGATGGAAATTCAAAGCCAGCCTAAGGAAAATTCAAGAGACTCGTCTCCCCAATTAACTACCTCTTTCCCCCCAACAAAAGGCCAGAAAAATGGACCTGTGGCTCAAGTGGTAGAGTGCCAGCTTTGTGAGAAAAAAAAAAAAAAAAAACTTTTCAGCACCCACACCCTGAGTTCAAGCCCCACTACTAGCACAAAAGTTAAAAAAATAAATAAAACCACCACTCCAGGAAAACCACATTCTTAGAGCAAGTCAATGGGCTTTAGAAATTGGAACTGAGGATCCCGAAAGGCCCCCTATCTGTAGCCAGCACCAGCGCTTGTGAATTCACGGAGGTACTGAAGACGCTGCTCCTGTTTGCCTTTTCCTGTTTGCCTCTGGTGAACAAACACTAACGTAGGTGACAGGCCTGGCCCCATGCTCTAGCTGGGGGTCCTCAGTAACTTTAATGACGGGGACACACTTTATTATCATTCTACAAGCCTGGGAGAGAAAGAGAGCCATTTCCTAAAGGGTGGTCCACGGAGGATCTGTTCTAGTTAACCTGGCAACCTGCTCAGATTTCTGAGCACCTCTCTAGGGCTGGCCTGGAATCTGCATTTAAATATGGCAAAGGCCTTAGGTGGACCGGCATGATGGCCTAGGCCTATAATCCTAGCTACTCAAGAGTGGGAGGTAGGAGGATGGAGGTTGGAAGTTACTTGAGGCAAAAATTAATGAGACACTAGCTCAAACAAGCTTTAGACCAAGTGCAGCAGCTTTCATCTGTAATCCCAGACATATATAGGTAGAGGTAGCAGAATCAAGGTCTGAGGCCAACTCCAGCTAACTTAGTGCAAGACTCCAGCTGCAAACTAAACTACAAAGGACGGAAGTGGGTGCTCCAGTGACAGAATGCTTGCCCAGCAAATTCAAGCCCCTGAGGTCAAGCCCCAGTACTAAGTCACAAAGAAATAGCCCTTCATAATTTCTTTTGTACAAACCAGCATTCCCTTTCTTCCTAGACAATCCAGCCTTGTGATTCAGACTATTTACCAAGAAGGATAATGAATGAATGAAAACAGCAACGCATTTTCCTACTCAGTTGCTTGTCACAGAAAGAGAACATCCCATGGACTGGGAAGGTGGCTCAGTGGTAGAGCGCTTGCCTTGTATGTATGAGGCCCTGGGTTTGATTCCTCAGTACCACATAAGCAGAAAAAGCCAGAAGTGGTGCTGTGGCTCAAGTGGTAGAGTGCTAGTCTTGAGCTGAAGAACTGAGGGACAGCGCCCCGGCCCAGAGTTCAGGCCCCACAACCAATAACAACAACAAGAAAAAGAGAACATTCCATGAATCAGATGGGCTTATTACTAATAATTTTAATCATCAGTAATAATAACCTAAGACTTAAGACATCATATAAAATTTTGAAGCTGGAAGATGGGTACATAGAGCATATAGGGTTGTTGGTTTTGGGGGGTTTTTTGGGTGGTGGTGGGAATTGAACTCTGGGATTGGGCGCTGTCCCTGAGCTCTTCAGCCCAAGGCGAGCGCTCAACCACTTGAACCACAGCTCCACTTCTGGTTTACTGAGTGGTTTATTGGAGATAGAGTCTCACAGACTTTCCTGCCCAGGTTGGCTTTGAACCTTGATCCTCAGATCTCAGCCTCTTGAGTAACTAGGATTACAGTCATGAGCTACTGGAGCCCAGCTGTTTTTTTGTTTTTTGTATGTTTAAACATTGCTATGAATTTGCAGAAAAATATTTTCTTTCTAATTTTTTCTTGTTGGTCGTGGGGCCTGGGCCTGGGCGCTGTCTCTCAGCTGTTCATCTCAAGGCTAGCACTCTACCACTTGAGCCACAGCACCACCTCCAGCTTTTTCTGCTTATGTGGTTGTGAGGAATCAAACCCAGGACCTAATGCATAGAAGGCAAGCACGCTACCACTGAGCCGCCTTCCCAGTCCCAGAAAAATACTTTCAATGCCTTAAAAATTCGAACATTTACAGCTATTTACCACTCTAATCCTGATTGACTTCTTGCTAAAATGGATTAGTGTAAAATACACTGTCCCCAAATCACATTGACGGGAGGACTCAGGTAAAGAAGATACGCTGGTGGTAGAGATTTGAACTAGTTACCTGTGATCAATCTCTCTCCTCTCTCTCTCTCTCTCTCTCTCTCTCTCACACACACACACACACACACTTTATCTCACAGTGAGATCCTTGTTTACTTCAAAAGCTGAAGAAACCTTCATAGCTCCAGATTGCATGTATATATGTATGTATATATAATATATATACACATTTATATGTATATATAATATCTGATACATCCAGTGCCAGGCTCCCAGACTTCTTTTTGTAAGTGACCAGTGACAACAAATTTTCTGTTGCCCATGTACCGCATGAATCACCTCCTTCATGGTCACCATCAATCAAAACCCCACGAGAGTTCAGAACATTCTTGTGGGGGGCCACTCCAAGCCATCCTATCAAAATGAATAATTAGTCAAGTGCCACCAGCTCATGCCTGTAACCCTAGCTACTCAGGAGGCTGAGATCTGCAGCCTGGGCAGGAAAGTATGTGAGTCTCTTATTTCCAATTAACTACCAAAAAGTCAGAAATGATGCTGTGGCTCAAGGTGGTAAAGCACTATCCTTGAGCACAAAAGCTCAGTGACAGGGGCTGGGAAGGTGGCTCAGTGGTAGAGCGCTTGCCTTGCAAAAGCTCAGGGACAGCGCCCAAGCCCTGAGCAAACAAGCCAAGAGTCCAGTTTAAGCCTCATACTGATACCAACAAAAGATTTTCTCTGGTCATAAATACTTAGCAACTGACAACAAAGTTTCTTTTGAACCACCTGATCAGTATTTTCCCTACCTACACCTGTCAGTTTGTTTGACAAATGAGGCCGGGGGGGGGGGGGGGGGGGGGAGGGGGAGTCTGTGGTTAGAGCAAACCAACAATGAAGCCGAGACTCCAAGTGCTGATGCTCTTGGCTGAAGACGCCTCGTCCTCAGCCCCTACACCCAGGACAGCTTCTGTCACCTCTGTACAATGTCCCATCCTACACACCCTGCGGCTTCTTTCACACCTGTGCAATGTCTCAGCCTATACACCTTCTAGCTTCTCTCACATCTGTACAACGTCCTGTTCTAGACAACTTAGTAGCTTGGGGACACATTTTTGCAGTGGACAAGATTTGCAAATCATTGGGCTGGGAAGGTGGCTCAGTGGTAGAGCGCTTGCCTTGCATGCATGAGGACCTGGGTTCGATTCCCCAGCACCACATAAGCAAAAAGAAAAAAAGCCAGAAGTGGCGCTGTGGCTCAAGTGGTAGAGCGCTAGCCTTGAGCTGAAGAGCTGAGGGACAGCGCCCAGGCCCAGAGTTCAGGCCCCACGACCGGACCAAAAAAAAAAAAAGATTTGCAAATGATGAATTTTCCCCTCAGCTGTTGGCTGTGTGGCAATACAGCCACAGGATGCCCTTGGATTCACCACTGTGTGGAGGGTAAAGGTGGAAAAAGTGTGAATTAGTGGCTTTCCTTGCACAAGGCCACTAAATGACAGTGTGGGAACGCTTGATAACATTGATGTCGGTATGATAAAGGTTAGTATGAGCTTGCTGGAATCACAAGGAACAAACATGAAGCACGCCAGTACTACTATGGTATGGTTTAATAGCATGATTTAGATAAATGGCTTTTGTTGTTGTCAGTTGTGGGGCTTGAACTCTGGGTCTGGGCACTGTCCCTCAGCTCTTCACCTCAAGGCTAGTACTCTACCACTGGAGCTACAGCGCCATTTCCAGTTTTTGAGTGGTTTACTGGAGATAAGAGTCTCACGGACATTCTTGCCTGGGCTGGCTTTGAACAGTGATCCTCAGATCTCAGCCTCTTGAGTAGCTAGGATGACAGGCATGAGCCACTAGCACCCGGCTTCTCTCTCTCTCTCTCTCTCTCTCTCTCTCTCTCTCTCTCTTTCATTTTCTTTCTTTTGCTTCTTTTCTTTTTCTTTCTTTTGAGCTTCTTTTGCTCAAGGCTAGCACTCTACCATATGGAGCCACAGAGCCACTTCCAGCTTTTTCTGTTTATGTGGTACTGAGGAATCAAACTCAGGGCTTCATGCATGCCAGGTAAGCACTCTACCACTAAGCCACATTCCCAGCCTGGTGGGGAAATAATTTTTTAAGAAATAAAGCATGGCTGGGTGCCTGTGGCTCATGCTTGTCATCCTAGCTACTCAGGAGGCTGAGATCTGAGGATCACGGTTCAAGGCCAACTTCGAAGGGAAAGTCTGTGAGAATCTTAGCTCCAATTAACCACCAGAAAACTGGAAGTGTCTTCAAGTGTTAGAGCACTAGCCTTGAGCAAAAAGAGTTCAGGGCAGTGCCCAGGTCCTGAGTTCAAGCCTCATGTCTGAAAAAAAAAAAAAAAAAAAAAAGATGTGATTGTTTTAAACAAATGTTTCTAGCATAACTTTAGAGCCTAGTTGAGGGCTGGGAAGGTGGCTCAGTGGTAGAGCACTTGTGCATGCCTGAAGCCCTGGGTTCGATTCCTCAGCAACACATAAGCAAAAAGAAAAAAGCTGGAAGTGGTGCTATGCCTCAAGTGGTAGAGCGCTAGACTTGAGCTGACGAGCTGAGGGACAGCGCCCAGGATCAGAGTTCAGGCCTAACGGCTGCACCCCCCCCACCCAAAAAAAAAAAAAAAAAAAAGAAGAGCCTAGTTGAATAGAGTTCTGCTGAGATCCCCGCAGGGCTGGGGTACAGATCAAGGGTAGGGCCCATGCTCTGGGTGTTTCACACATGGGAATTTATACTCTGATTTGTATCTTTTCAAATGCAGCACCCAAACTGCTCTTCAACTAAAATCACCTGTGATGGTCACCTCTCAAGACAGATGCACAACTTCTACCCAGGATCCTCTGGGGACAGTAACTTCGGGATCTGACCCCACAGGGTCAGGCTCCTTGGGGACAGCCTGACTTTTTTCTAAGGGCAGTAAGCAGGAAATAACTTTCATTCATAACCTTCTGGGAAGGTCAGCGTAAGGAAATTAGCCATTTACATTCTGTCCTGCAATGCATAAGCACAAACGTAATTAATCACAGTAATAATGCATCAGTAATGATAAAAGAAATAAAAACATGTCCATATATGTTCTTCTACAAGAATACTCACAGAAATATTGTACATAAGGCTCAAAAAGGAGAAACAACCCAGTCATCAGCTGATGAATATGTAAATAAGGTTGGTATATCTATTCAATGGAATATTTAGCCACAAAAGAAATAAAGTTCATCCAGGCTCTGGTGGCTCATACCTGAAATCCTAGCTACTCAGAAGGCTGAGATCTGAGACACGGTTCAAAGCCAACCGGGAGCTGATAAGTCCCCATGAGACTCATCTCCAATTAACTATGTGAAAACCAGAAGTGGCACTATGGCTCAAATGGTAGACGGCTCACCTTGAGTTGAAGGGTGCAGGGACAGCACCCATGCCCAGAGTTCAAGCCCCACGACCAACAACAACAACAACAAAAGTATACATTAGCCAGGTACTGTGGCTCATACCTATTAATCCTAGCTTCTCAAGAGGCTGAGAAGATTAAGGTTCAAAACCAGCCTAGGAAAGAAATTCTGTGAGACTTTTATCTCCCATTAACCTCGCAAAAGGCTGAAAGTGGAGCTGTGGCTCAAGTGATAGAGTGCCAGCCTTGAGGGAAAAAGCTAAGAGGCAGCATCCATGCCCTGAGTGCAAGCCCCAGTTCCAGCACACACACACACACACACACACACACACACACACACACACACACACACACACACACACACACACACACACACACACACACGAGCACATAATATATGATTCCTTTTATATGAAATGTTGCAAATCTGCCAACCCACGGAGTACTAAAGTAGCTTGGTAGTTGGTGAAATGGAAGCTGAAAACATAGGGCATGGAACACAGCCTTGTTTATGTGGTGAAAATGCTCTAGCCAGGCACTGGTGGCTCACGCCTGTAATCCTAGTTACCCAGGAGGCTGAGATCTGAGGATCACAGTTCAAAGCCAGCCCGGGCAGGAAAGTCTGTGAGACTCTTATCTCCAATAAACCACTAGAAAACTGGAAGTGGTGCTGTGGCTCAAGTGGTAGAGTGCTCACCTTGAGCTGAAGAGCTGAGGGACAGAGCCCAGACCCAGAGTTCAAGCCCCATGACCAACAAAAAAAAAAGAAAGAAAAGAAAAGAAAAATGCTCTAAAATTATGGTGATGGTTGCATAGCTTTATGAATACCCCCAAATTAATTTTTTTTTGGGGTCCAGTCGTGGGGCCTGAACTCTGGGCCTGGGTGCTGTCCCTCAGCTCTTCAGCTCAAGGCAAGCACTCTACCACTTGAGCCACAGAGCCACTTCCGGCTTTTTTCTTTTTGCTTAAGTGGTGCTGAGGAATCAAACCCAGAGCCTCAGGCATGCAAGGCAAGTGCTCTACCACTGAGCCACCTTCCCAGCCCCTACCCTCCAAATTAAGTTGTATATTTCTTTGTGAGCCACAGGCGCACAGCTTTAAGTTGTATATTTCTAATAGAAAATTTTAATCCTATGTAAATTACATTTTTGATGAAATAATTAGAAAGAAAGAAAAATAACAGGGCACTAGTAGTTCATACCTGTCTAACTCAAGTGGCTGGAGGATCATAGTTCAACAGACAGGAAAATCCACAAGATGCCATGTACAATATAACCAGCAAAAAGGTGGGCTGAAGGTGTGGCTCAAGTGGTAGAGCACCAGCACAGCAAGCAAGCCAATCAAGTCAGAGGCTCTGAGGTCAAGCCCCAGGAGTAGATGAGGAAGAGGAAGAAGGGGAGGAAGAAAAGGAGAAAGAAGAGGAAGAGGAAACTGAGGTTCACACTGACAAATAGCGTCACTTGAATTTTTAAAAGGGCTGCCAAGGCTCAGCTCTTGCTGCTCTATACCATTACCTCCTTCATCAGCAATTCCTATTTATGCCAAGGTATTTAGAGTGACTCTAAGGGCTAGCATTGAGTACTGAGGTAAATGAATGCAAACGGTTAAAGAAACAAAACAAAGGCACTGAAGGTATGGCTCAAGTGGTAGAGCACCCACCCAGCAAGCGCAAGGCCCTGAGTTAAATCCCCTGTAGCACTCAAAGGCAGAAGGAGAAAGAAGAAGAAAGAATATAAAACTCAGCCTACCTCACAAGAAGCCATGCTCTGCAGTCTGCCCTTACCTCATCCAGAAGTCACAAGGTCCCCAGCAGCCATATCTGAGGTATGGACACACCCCCAGCTTCTAACTGATTGGCTGTCAGGGAGGCCTGACTCAGTCAGATTACCCAACCATATCCTGCTCTCAGAGTGGTCCATCAACTTCTCAGAGCAGCGGGAACATGGCTAATATGCCAAGACTACAGAGCAAAGCGTTAGATATGACCTGGTCACTTCCTACCACGATGAGGTCACCAGCATGCTGTCCAGCAGTCCCTTCTCTTCATCAGGCAATCCTTCAGGATTGCTGGAGGCCACAGGGACCTCTGAAGTCTTAGCAAGGCTGAAGTCACACAACCTGAGCTTTCTGGGGATCTGGGAAGATACTAGCAGCACTTCAACAGGAAGATGCAAAACGCTGGCTGAAGTTACACCAGGTCACGGCCATCAGAAGGTGCACCATGTCCTTCCTTCAAGAAGACCCCCGAATAACTCGGGGCTATGTTGGGGGAAATCCATGGAGAGATTACTGTGACAAACGACCACATCAAAGTCACGTGTGGCTTTTTTGGTTCTTAGCTGTGGCTCTGCGTTGGAGAAAGCGGCTCTCCCATCCCCTTCCGGCCCCTGAGCCTGGGGGAAGGACACGTGGGTGAAAACAAGAGGCTGCATGTGCAGTCTGACCACTAGAAGGAAGACCGACTCCTTTCCCATCCCCCTGTCTATTTCTGGGAGTCATTTGCCTCAGGAAATGCTAAGCCCCTTCTCCCAGGACCCTGGTGGGAGTGACGCCCACACGGGCTGTCCCAGCCTGCCACATCCTCCTGCGGGCCACGGCCGCTCTGCCCTGGGACCCGCGGGGTCACTGGGAACCTGGCCTGCCAATGACAAGTGCTCTTTAGGAGTCCCGGTCTGTGAGGACACTCAAAGAGGAAAGGCTAAAAAAAAAAGAAAAAAGACACAAAACTAGAAAAGCTCCTGCCATGGAGATGCTCCGAAACACGAACACAGGAAGGTGACAGGCAGGAAGTCAGGACTGGAAATGATAACACTGGACCGGGGGCTTTGTGGCTTGCCTAGCGCAGCTGTCAAAACCCAAGGCTCTCACACTGGGAAGGCGGCTCAGTGGTAGAGCGCTTGCCTAGCATGCATGAGGCCCTGGGTTTGAGTCCTCAGAACCACATACACAGAAAAAGCCAGAAATGGCATGGTGGCTCAAGTGGTAGAGTGCTAGCCTTGAGCAAAAAAGAAGCTCAGGGGCAGTGCCCAGGCCCTGAGTTCAAGCCCCAGGACTGGCAAAAACGAAAGAAAGAAAGAAAGAAAGAAAGAAAGAAAGAAAGAAAGAAAGAAAGAAAGAAAGAAAGAAAGAAAGAAAGAAAGAAAGAAAGAAAGAAAGAAAGAAAAGAAAGAAAGAAAAGAAGAAAGAAAAGAAGAAAGGAAGAAAGAAAGAAGGAAGGAAGGAAGGAAAGAAGAAGGAAGGAAGGAAGGAAAGAAGAAGGAAGGAAGGAAGGAAAGAAAGGAAGAACAAACAAACAAAGCAAGGCTCTGTCCAGTCTGCACTCGTTCACTTCTCTACATTCCCACAAAGGCACTGCCTCAAGCTGGGTACACGAGTTACATGTTTTTGTCGTTGCTTTTTGTGACAGCCCTTGGGCTTACAGTTGGACCTTATACTCTTGCTCGGCTTTTTCACCCACAGCTGGAGCTCTACCCTTTGGGGCTCTTTCTGGCTTTTTGCTGGTTAACTGGAGATGAGTTATTTGGAGCTGACTCATGCCTGTAATCCTAGCTACTTAACTAAGGTGAGATCTAAGGATTACAGTTCAAAGCCAGCCCAGCCAGGAAAGTCTGTGAGATTCTTATCTCCAATTAACCAGGAAAAAGCCAGAAGCAGAGCTGTGGATCAAATGATAGAACATCAGCCTTAAGTGAAAAAGCTAAGGACAATGCCCAGACCCTGAGTTCAAGCACCAGTACACACATACACATACACATATACACACACTACTCAGATTTCTCTGCTGGGGCTGGCTTCCAATTCTGGTCTTCAGATCTCAGCCTCTAGAATAGCTAGGATTATAACAGGGAGCCCTTAATCCTACTTTTGTTTCCATTACAGACCGGGAAGCTTCCCCATGCTCTGTGGAGGCTGATGATTCCAGGCTAGCCAGGAAGCCTAGCGCGTGTCGGGGTGAGACAGCCCTGGGCTCCAGCGCGGAGGTGGGGTGCAGTGACCTGTTCTGGCTCCCTCTAGTCAAAGCAGCCAGTCCGCTCTGCCTCTTCATCCTGCTCACCAAGCAGGCAACCTTCAAACTGCTGCTTTGTGACTTCTTCCCCACCCCCTCCTACCCGGGCTGTTTTGGACTGGACGCACCCCAAGAACTCTGTGCTCCCCACCCCGCAAGTCTGTGCCTGCAGCTCATCTCTCAACAGCTGCTTCAGTGGAATGCACCTGAAATCCAGGTCCCCTGCTTCCCAGCTCACTCCAGATGTGCTGCCCCTTCACTAGCACCCTCTCCCTTTCCTGTCCTCCTCTTCCTTCCCTCCCCCTCCTCCTCCCTCCCCACCCTCTTTGGCTGGCTTCTGTTCTTTCTTTCCATGAGCAGAGAGTTTCCAGGCCTGGCGTGTGGCCAGCACATTTGGACAAAAGGCAGCAATCTTCGAGGGAGACGTCATCTCCCATCTCTGTCCATGGGGCCAGCATGAGCGGGCCCAGCGGAGGCCACTGCCCTGCTCTGGGAGAGGGGCTGGGGATGGGAAATAGCACGGGAGCTAGAGCAGAGGGTTTGCAGGGAAGCAGAGGCCTGCGAGCTGCAGGATCTTCCTATGTCTTGGTCATATGGATACTAAGAACAGCGCCTGTATGAGACAGGGGAGAGGATGCAGTGAAGCCGGGCTCACGCCTGTGATCCTAGCTTCTCAGGAGGCTGAGATCTGAGAATCGAGGTTCAAAGCCAGCCCAGGCATCAAAGTCCTTGAGACTCTTATCTCCAATTAGCCACCAGAAAACTGGAAGTGGTGCTGTGGCTCAAGTGGAAGAGCGCTAGCCTTGAGCTGAAGAGCTGAGGGACAGCGCCAAGGCTCGAGACTCAGAGTTCAAGCCCCATGATCAACAAAAACAAACAAGGATGCAGTGAGATCGTACCAGGAAAGCTGTGCCGTGACAGGTGCAGCGAATGTCTCCGCTGACCTTACCAAGTCACACGAGTAATGAGACAAGTTCCTGCACTGAGAGAAATGAATGGACCTAGAACTAATGATGCAGGTACAAATGGAGAATGCATTCTCTCATACACAGGAGCTAGATCTAAAACATACCAGAACATGATAAAGTACACAGGTCTCACACCCAGTGAAAACAAAGGAGGACACTCTGAGTTTTGTTTGGGGGTTTTATTTTTTTAGGTGCGGTCGTGGGGCCTGAACTCGGCCTGGGCGCTGTCCCTCAGCTCAAGGCTAGCGCTCTACCACTTAAGCCACAGCGCCACTTCTGGCTTTTTTCTTTTTGCTTATGTGGTGCTGAGGAATCGAACCCAGGGCCTCATGTATGCAAGGCAAGCGCTCTACCACTGAGCCACCTTCCCAGCACCAGGAGGCGCACAAAGGCACAATGCCTCATCATATAAAATAGTATTTATCAAAATGAACGCCAGGAAATGGAAACAAGAGGGTTTTTTCCCCCTTCATTGCTGTTTTTGTTTTCTTTTCTTTTGTCTTGTTTATCTGTCTTTGGGAGAATAAGCAGAGGACATAGAAATGGTGGGACAAAGGGTGAACAAATACAGCAGTGCTACTCACTAGACAATATGGTGAGAATGAGCTATACAACTTCTGTGAGGGGATGGGAGGGAAAAACTGGGAGAAAGCAAGGGAAGGGGGGACACTGTCCCTGACCTGTGTAATTGTAACCCCTCTGTACATCACCTTTACGATAATAAAAAAATATTAAAATATTTTTTAAACAATTCATAAACAAGCTGGGCGTGGTGGCTCACGCCTGTAATCCTAGCTATGCAGGAGGCTGAGATCTGAGGATTGCAGCTCAAAGCCAGCTTGGGCTGAAAAGTCCCTGAGCTTCTTAGCTCCAATTAACAACCAGAAAACCGGAAGTGGCACTGTGGCTCAAAGTGGTAGAGCACTAGCTTTGAGCAAAGAAAAGAGCTCAGGGACATTGCCCGGGCCTGGAGTTCAAGCCCATGACCGACCCCACCCCCAAAAAATTTTATAAAAAAAGAAAACAAACAAGATCCTGCATTGATGATAATAATAACAGGGTGTCCCAAACACCAAAGGGCTGCTTACTCAAACTCAGTTATTTTTAATGTATTTAAAACTTAAACACGTTCTCAAACAGGGCCAGGAGTTCAGCTCGTTGAGGAGGACACCCATCTGGCGTGTTCAAGGAGCCGGCTCCACCTCCACCACCACAAAGAATGAAACAGCTCTCTCAGAGAGATGGCTAGGTGACTGCAGGGTTTGCAAAAGTTGGCTCTGAAGTTATCCCGGGAGCTGACCCTTCCCGCGGCAGCTGCTGTGGGGGAAACCTGGGCAGGGATGCCCTCAGCCTCGCGGCGGCAAGGCAGGTGGGACCACCACTTTCCTGGGCGCAGCCCGCTCTCTTGGAGCCCCCTGCAGAGCTGGCTGTCCTGCTTCTTGGAGGAGACCCCATTTCTTTGTTTACTAGCTGGACTTGGTGCTGAGTACTCTCAAGTTGTGCAACACCTGGGAATGTGTTCATTTTGGGGAGCTTTGTTTTGTTTGGTGCAGAGGCTGAGGCTTGAACTCAGGGCCTCGCTAGGCTTCTTCTGTTTGTGGCTGGTGCTCTGCCACTTGAACCACACACCCGCTTTTACCTTGTTGCTGGCTCATTGGAGAATAAAATCTCAGAATTTGCCTGGTGGTTTGCTCCAAACCTGGATCTTCAGATCTTAGCCTCCAGTGTAGCTAGGACTACAGGCATGAACCACCAGAGCTGGGTTTAGCTAAATTTTGAGGTCTGAGGAATGAGCTTTTACTTATGGCCTCATTTAGCTAATCTGACCCAGCACAGATGGATTCGAAACTAATCTATACAATCATTTAACAAGCCGACCGTGGTGTGAGGTGCTGTGGGAACTCCACAAGTAGAAGGATCATCAACCAATGGCATTTTGACATTTTGACAAATGGCACAAACGTATCGGTGCACTTCCATTTGTTGGTTTGTAAAAAATTCTTGGTGGGTCTCATGCTCGATGGCAGGTGCCCTACCATTTGAGCCATACCTCCAGCTTTTTCTGCTTTATTTCAGATAGGATCTGATGCTTTTGCCGAGGGCCACCTGTAACAGTGATCCCCCTACTTAACACCTCTTGAGTAGCTGTGATTACAGGTGCATACCACCATACCCAGCCTAACATTTGTTTTGTATCCACCTTGACTTCATTTCATGAAAGAAAGGTCAGATGTATTAGTAAGGCCAAGAAGCACAAGCCATTATATGTATCAGGAATAAGTTTCAGCAGATGGTTAGGGATGAAAGCCAGATTTCAGAGGCGAGGGGAAGGAACACAAGGACTTGTCTCCTGGGACTCTTCCATTCGCAACGCCTCTCTCATCATCTGCTTTCTTTCTTCCTGCAATAAACTGGCAGTCTGAACCTCAAGTTGTGTGTGTACCTTTCCCCCATTTCTCTGTACTCTGTTCCAGGAATCTTGGCTGCCCCAAATTCAGGGAAGGGGAACCTGGGACCGGAGGTTCTCTTGGCCGTCTCTGTAGTACCAGAATCTCCAAGTGAGGCTGCTTGAGAGGCCGCTCTCTCTTTCTCCTCTCTGACACTTTTTCCCACCCTGTTAGATGCTTCAGCCAGCTGCAGGGAGGTTATGGATTAAACAGAGTGCACTGATCTCCCTTTGAAGTCCTGGGAGCTGGTGTGCGTTTGCTGATTGTCACAAACAAGGAAAAGGACCGGATATAAATAAAGGCTGACAGTCACAACAAGATGTCTTTGGATTGGATGATCATATGCTTCATTCCAAGTCTGAACAAATCCCACCTAGAGCTCAGAATACTAAGTAGAGAATCCCCAAATCCCCAGAGAGCCAGAGACGCTGCCCAGACAAACAGACCCAGAGTAGGAGGCCAGATTCTTCAGGAAACTCCCCTTTTCCCATCTGCCATCCTCACCAAATCTGCTCAGAGGGCAGACTCCTCCTACCCACAGGGACTGCAGATTCTGAGGCCCAGGGTGCCCTGCGGCACCTACCCAGGAACCACACCTGAAGATGGAGGGTTGAGGCCAGCCAAGGCAGGAAAGTCTGTCAACCTGTTATCTCCACTGAAAAGCTGGAAGTAGAGCTGTGACTAAAGTGGTAGAGCTCTTGCTTTGGGCAAGAAAGCTAACGTGCTGGGTGCTGGTGGCTCATGCCTGTAATCCTAGCTACTCGGCAGGCTGAGATCTGAAGATCACGGCTCAAAGCCAGCTTGGGCAGAAAAGTCCCCATGAGACTCTCATCTCCAATTAAGCATCCAAAAAACCAGAAGTGGAGCTGTGGCTCAAATGGCAGAGAGCTAGCCTTGAGCAAAAAAGCTCAAGGACAGCACTCAGGCCCCAAGTTCAAGCCCCAGGACCAGCACACATATCACACACACCAAGAAGAAAGTTGGATTTTATATGTTGCCTTTTCACATTTAACAAACCTCAAAATAATAAATCGCCTTTCTGAATGTGCTGCACTATAAATTTTAATTTTCACATAAACTTAAGGGGTTGGGAACAAGTTGGTAGAGAGCCTGCTTTGAGTTCAAATCCCAGTACTGATCACATAAACCCCCCAAAAACTATAACAGAAATTCACAATAAATTCAGCGGGGGAACCAGGGTGGGCTGCTTAGATTATGGAAAGAGAAGTAATGTAAGTTTTTCAAGACTATCAGAATCTCATTTTCATAAAAGCCATCACTGACCAGTTATTATGTAAGAAATATTTGGCTTTGCTACTTCAATGTAGCAATTCAACTTTTAGATACGTAGCATACACAGACATACAGAGATGTTAGAACCGGGCTTGGTGAGGGTTTGTGACATCATCTTCTGTAGTAGCTAAAATCAGAAACAACCAATTGTTGGAAGTGGCGCTGTGGCTCAAGCAGTAGAGCGCTCGCCTTGAGCTGAAGAGCACAGGGACAGCGCCCAAAACCAGAGTTCAAGTCCCATGACCAACCAAAAAAAAAAAATTACTTTCTGGTGTTTAAAAAAAGAAAGAACGAAAGAAAGAAAGAAAGAAACAAACAAACAATTGCCTAGAAATAGATCATTTGTTAAACAAATTAAGTCGATCTATAGAAAGCACCTCAGGCAGGGGCTAAAAAGGAGGCTGAATATGTATGAATCAAAATTGCTCCCATAAAATATTATAATCACATGTTGCACAAATGCATTTATTTTGGTAAACAAACATCTGCAAAGAAAAAGGAAGTAGGAGGATCTGACGTGCACAGCACCAACCAGTGACTGACAGCCTCGGAGATGGGCGGGATGGGAGGGGACAAGATGTCACTTTCATTCAGATTCTTGTTAACATTGCTGACATTTTTTACAAAAAAACTTAACTTTCATAGTTCACATGTAAATACAGACATATATGCAAGTGTGTATATATATAAACTTAAAATTACAAATAACTTTTTTTTAAGAAAGCAAAGGAACAAAACATGCCTGTAATCCTAGCTACTCAGGAGGCTTAGATCTGAGGATCTCGGGTTGAAGCCAGTCCTGGCAGGTAAGTCTGTAAGACTCTTATCTACAATTACCACTGAAAAGCTGGAAACGAAGCTACGGCTCAAGTGGGAGAGTGCCAGCCTTGAGTGAAAAAGCCAAGCAAAAGCGCAAAGCCTTAGTTCAAGCCATATAGTGCTGGCAAAGCAAACCCAAACAACCAAACCAAACCAAAACACCACAAATGATCATTTTCCACAGTTGAGCTGTTAAAAAAGGAAGTTTCAGGCTTACTTCTCTTGCAGCCCTGCTGGCCTGCCAGCCAAAGCCAAAAATATCAGAAGCCAAAGGTAAAGCAGCAGCTTGGGAGGGGACGGGGAAGAACACCAGGCACTGACAGAGCACAACTGACTTTTGCCCAAATCAGACACTGACTGTAACAAGGACAGAAGGCAATTTGTGTTTTTCAACACTGCAGTCTTTAGAATATCACACGTACGGAACTCAGTGAGCTGCTCGGCTCCTATTACTAACAGGGCAGACGGGCCTCACAACCTCTCTGCTGGGTGACCAGTGGGGGTTTCTTCACAGCCTGAGGGCCCCATGCCTTTTGAGGAAGCCAGTTGGTTCTGGTGGCGAAGTCTATACGTAGCCACATTCGGCTGATGGGCTGGGCCCAGGGCCTAGAGCCACCAAGGAGCCAGCCATGTGGCAGTGGAGTGCCACATGTGAAAAAGTCTGCAACGATCCACCCAGGATTTCCACCAGAATCTCTCCAAAGACACCCTACTATTCAGAGCAATACCAGAGAAGGAACCCCATAACCGCCAAGTCTTCCTATAGCATCTAAGTTATACAGAAGGAGTGCTCTGTGAAGACTGGGGACAGGGTCCCAAGACCAGGAGGCGCTCCTCTCTGTGCTCAGTCTTCTCATGATTGTTCAAACAGACTCTCAACCTCGGCTGTATCTTAAAATCATCTGGAGCCGGGCACCAGTGGCTCGCGCCTGTCATCCTAGCTATTTAGGAGGCTGCGATCTGAGGATCGTGGTTCAAAGCCAGCCTGGGCAGGAAACCTTGGGAGACTCTTATTTCCAATTAACCACAAGAAAACTGGAAGTGGTGCTGTGACTTAAGTGGTAGAGTGCTAAGCTTGAGCTGAAGAGCTGAGGGACAGAGCCCAGGCCCAGAGTTCAGGCCCCAGGACCAACCAAAAAAAAAAAAAAAATCATCTGGACAGCTTGAAGAACTATGAATATCTAGCGTCCTCTCAGATTTTGCTGTAATCAATCTAGGATGGGACCCAAGCATTAAAAAATTCCCTTCCCTGGAACTGAAAATATACGTATATCTATATCTATCTCACTATAGCTAGCTAGATAGATTGATAAATAGATATAGATATATTACTGGTAGAGTGATTGCCTAGGTACTAGGTTTGATTCTCAGTAACAAACACATTCTCTCTCTCTCTGCTGGTGGTTCATGCCTGCCATCTTAGCTACTCAGGAGGCTGAAATCTGAGGATCAAGGTTCGAAGCCAGATTAAGTAAGAAAGTCCAGGATCGGTTCAAGCCCCAATACCAGCACACACAAAACACTGGCTAGGTGCAGATTAATCCTGCAGATTCTCTGCTTTCCAGACACCAATGGGCCAGCACTGAGGAAATACAGCTTCCCCAAGTCCAGTCAGAAAGATTCCCACCCTCCCCCTGCCCTCCTGGGGAGAGGATCACAGACCCTGAGTCCCATTCTGCCTGCACAAAAGGGACACTCTGAATTGACTTGCTAATCTGAATGGAATCCTAACATGCTGCTCCCATTCCCCCATTTCCTTTTTTTGGGGGGGCGGGGGGGGGAGGGGGTCGGTTGTGGGGCTTGAACTCTGGGCCTGGGTGCTGTCCATGAGCTCTTCAGCTCAAGGCCAGCGCTCTACCACTTGAGCCACAGCGCCACTTCCAGTTTTCTGATGGTTTATTGGAGGTAAGAGTCTCATGGACTTTCCTGCCTGGGCTGGCTTTGAACCACGATCCTCAGATCTCAGCCTCCTGAGTAGCTAGGATGACAGGTGTGAGCTACCGGCGCAAGTCCATTTCCCCTTAAACAGTATTTCTGAATGTGAAGTCCTACCCAGCCTCACCACCAAAGTCTCTGTCACCAACCTACAGACTACAGACGACCGGCCTCCGCTTTCTTGGCTGGAGATGTTGGAAATTCTGCCCTATACATTCCTGGAAGTAGATCTCCCTTCTGCCTCCACTGCGGAGCCAGGGACCACAATCTCCACCCATAGGCTTCCTACAACCCAGTGCCTCAGGGCCTTGTCCTGGCACCAGTGATCCTGCGCCCAGACAGCCACAGCCCTCAGAAAACTGGTCTGCCTCTACTCCTGAGGAACACGGCATAGGAAGCCAGTCATGTGGAGATTTACCTTCCCATCTTTTCTTTTTGTTTTTTTTTGTTTTTTTCTGGTTGTAGGGCTTCAGCTTTGGACCTGGCACTGTCCCTGAGCTCGTTTGCTCAAGGCGAGTGCTCCATCACTCTGATTCACAGCACTACTTCCCATTTTCTGGTTAACTGGAGATAAGAGTCTCCAGGAAGCCGGGCGCTGTGGCTCAGGCCTGAAATCCTAGCTGCTCTGGAGGCTGAGATCTGGGGGTCACTGTTCAAAACCAGCTTAGGCAGGAAAGTCCCTGTGAGACTCCTCTATCTCCAATTAACCATTCAAAGAGTCTCATGGACTTGCCTGGCAGGGCTGGCTTCCCAACGGGATTCTCAGATCTCAGCCTCCTGAGCAGCTAGGATTACAGGCATGAGCTACCTTCCCATCTTTCCTAATACAGACAATGAAGATTTCCTTCCTTCCTCCCTCCTTCCCTCCCTCCCTTCTCTACTTTTGCCTTTTCTTATCTATGTTTATTTCTGCTTTGTATGTACAATAAAGATTTTTTTATGTTACTCTCAAGTCTTTACACAAAGTTCCTCTGATAAACTCCCAGATGAGTTCAATTCCAGGAAATAAAATTGTTCTGAAATTCATTTATATGCTTTCTGTTGTCTCAAGGCCAAAACTTTGCAATCCCAGTGTGTATTTTTTTTTGTTGTTTGTTTGTTCCTGAGCTGCCAGAAAACTTCAGGCCAAATTCAATGTTCCAGATATTGCAATCGGCTTCCATTCAGGCCTTTCAAAACGTCTACTCTTTTCACTTTGTTTTCTCCTGAGCAGTTTTCAACTCAGGGTTAACCTACCTCACCCAGTGCTCAACCAAACCCCTCCCCAGGGGCCTACCTCGCGGTGCCTGGACGCCGTCCATCCCTCCCTGCCTCTCCAGGGCTGGCTCGGCATCTTGCACCCTGGCCTGGTTATGGCCAAGTCCGGGTCTCCTCAGCCTCCAGACCTCCATCCCATGACCTGAGGGAGCTGATGCATCGTTTCTGCCTTGGGGAACTCCTCCTCCTCACAGATCTTTCCTTGTTTCTCAGAGCTGCCTGGCTGGTGAACTACCCGCCCCCCCCAACTCCTCCCCCCCCCCCCCCCCCGTGGCCACACGTGGCTCTCCACGCACTGCCTCTCTCAGTGACTTGACTTACACTGTTCCCTCAGCCCCAACCCTCCATGCTGCAATTTCTTAGCAGAGGTTCCAAGGGTTCAGCTCAAGTGTCTTTTTCCCTGGGGACTTCTCTGCGTTTCTTGGGCTCCGTGGCACACAGCAAGCCAAGATGTCAGTTCTTCCAGTGCCTCTACCACCCAGCCCAGGGCTGCGCACCAGACCTCCGGCCAAACCTGCTTCCAAAAGCCTCTGTCAGCTGGGCTCGTGCGTGTAATCCTAGCCACTCAGGAGGCTGAGATCTGAGGACTGAGGCTAGCCTGGGCAGCCCATCCCGAGACACTGGTATTTCCAATGAACCAAGAAAAGGCCTGGAATGGAGCTGTGGCTCAAGTGACAAGAGTGTCAGCCTTGAGGGAAAAAGGCTATGGGTCACGGCCCGGGCCCCAAGTTCAAGCCCCAGAACTGGGGGCCCTCCCTGCTTACCTTGACTTCCTCTGGCAATTCTGCTCCCATCCTAAGCTGCCCACCCCAGACGGGCACTTCCAGTCTTTGGGGTGTTGGAAAGGGCGGCGGCAAGGATTTCTTCCACCCTCTCTAATCGCCCGCGGCACTGGGTCTCCCAAGCCACGCCAGCCCAGCCAGAGGTCACCAGGCCTCCAGCGAGTGGGGTGGGGGGACTTCCAGAACTTTCCTCGCTCCCACCACGGCCTGGGGTGGGGACAGCCTGGGTCCCGTGCGGCTCCTCACCGCAGGATCGCCGGGCTGGGCTCTGCTGGGGGGGGCAATGCGGATCTCAGCGCCCCCCCACCCCCGCCCCGCAGGCCCCGACGGCGTCCGGGGAGACGCTCCCGGGCTCCAGCTGCTCCCCGCCGCGTCCTCGGGGAGAAGCGAGGGGCCCGCGGCGCCCGCTCCAGCCCCCGCGGGCCGAGGGGGGGGGGGCGCGCGCCTGCCGTCGGGGTTCCCGCCACGGGCGCAGGGCGGGGCCGCCCCCTCCTCCCAGCTCCCCGCGGGTCCCGGGACCCCCGCCCCCCGGGGCCCCGGCCCTACCTCCCCGCGGGCGGCGGCTCCGCGGGCTCCGGGCTGCAGCTCAGGGACGCCCGGGCACATCGGGGCGGGCGGCGGGGGTCCGGGGCTCCATGGCCCGCAGCGCCCCGCGCCTCTGTGCGCGCACGCGCGGCCTGGCCGGCCGCCGGCGACCCGCCCCCCACGGGGTCCCCGCCCCGCGCGCTCCCGCCGGGCCCCGCCGAGCCCCGCGCTCTTCGTCCGGCGGCGGCGAGCGTCGGCCGTGACGCCGCGCCCCCTGCGCCCGCCCCGCCGCGGCAGTGAGCTAATCCGCAGCTGGCGGGCGCCCGGCCGGTTGCCACGGCAACGCCTCTCCCAGGGCCGCCGCCGAGGGGCGCCGCGGTAAACAGGACCTTCTGCCGGCCGGGCCCCTCGCCTTCGGGGCCGGGGCGAGGGCGGCTTAACCCCTTCCGTGCCGAGCTGGCCCGGCTGCGCGGCGGGACCCGCGCGGGGAGGGCGGCCGGGCTCCGCGCGCGGCGGGACGGCGCGGGCGGCGGGCGACCCGGGCTGGGAAGGGCCCCCAGAGGCCCGAGAAGTGACTTCGCAGAGCCCCGCTGCCCCCCCTCGTGTAGGGCACCCGGATCGCAGAGTCTGGGACGGCCGAACGCAAACGTGCACTTGAGAATGCGGGGGCACCCTGAGGATCGCGGTTCAAAGCCAGCCCGGGCAGGAAACTCCGGGAGACTCTTATGTCCAAGAAACTACCAGAAACCCGGAAGTGGGCTGTGGCTCAAGCGGTAGAGCGCTCGCCTTGAGCTGAAGAGCGCAGCGACAGCGGCCAGGCCAAGAAAGAGAGAGAGGAAGGAAGGAAGGAAGGAAGGAAGGAGGGAGGGAAGGAAGGAAGGAGGGAGGGAGGGAAGGAAGGAAGGAAAAAAGGAAGGAAGGAGGGAGGAAGGGGGGAAGGAAGGAAGGAAGAAGGAAGAAAGGAAGGAAGGAAGGAGGGAGGGAGGGAGGGGGGAAGGAAGGAAGGAAGGACGATCTGAGGCTAGACTTCTTGAGGGGCACAGGGCACCCGCAGACTGACCACAGGCTGGTCCTGCAGGGAGGGGGCCTGCGCGTGCGCAGCTGGCCTACTCCCCTTGCAAGGCACAAGACAGCCCAGCAGCCTGGGGTCTGTGCCTTTCCCGACTGCGGCTCACACCCTAGGTGGGCAGGACGGAGGGGAGGGGGTGGGTGTCCTCCGTGACCATTCCTAGGCCCTACATCCCAGGTCTGCCCAGCGGATCCATTTCCCGATCGGGTCCTGAAAACCGATGCCGGAGTCTGCTTGGCCCAGTTTCTTTTTTTTTTTTTTTTTTTTTTTTGCCAGTCATGGGGCCTGAACTCTGGGCCTGGGCGCTGTCCCTCAGCTCTTCAGCTCAAGGCTAGCGCTCTACCACTGGAGCCAAGCACCACGTCCAGCTTTTTCTGCTTATGTGGTGCTGAGGAATCGAACCCAGGGCCTCATGCATGCAAGGCAAGCACTCTACCACTGAGCCACCTTCCCAGCCCTTGGCCCAGTTTCTGTCCGGCCATCCTTTCAGTGGCTGCTTCTCCCACTGCCGGTTCATCCCAGGGCTCTGTTACTAGGACAGGAGCCACACATGGCCCTGTCCCCAGCGGATGGTACCTGGTCCTTCCCAAAGCCCGGGCTCTCCAGCTCCAAAAGGCTGGCATCCTTCCAAGGCGGGCACCTTGTTGGGGTCTGGGAGCCCCTCTCAGGGGCTCTTTCAACAACTCATTCACCCCTCCCCTCCCTGGCTGACCTCAGTTGCTTTCCAGCATGGATAATGCTAAACATCTATTGAGCCTAAGCTAGGCGCTGGTGGCTCCTGCCTGACTCTTAGCAACTCAGGAGGCTGAGATGGGAGGATCGCAGTTTGAAGCCACCCTGGGCAGAAAAGTCTGTAAGACTCTTATTTCCAATTAACCATCAAAAGGCAGAAGTGCAACTGTGGCTCAGGTGGTAGAGTTCTAGCCTGGAGTGAAAAAGCCAAGTGACAGTGTGACATCCTAAGTTTAAGCCCCAGTACCAGCCGCTGAACAACACAGAAACAAACATCCACTGAACCGTGATGTCACTCTATCCTTCCCACAGCCTTGAGCAATTAAACGTGGATGCTTACCATTTTGTGGATGGGAAAACCACATTCCTAAGAGGCCATGTTCCTTATTCATGGTCACAGAGACCCAGGCCTCTCTGCTCAGCCCATGTTCTCTTCCTGACACCATTCTTCTCGGGAGCATGGCTCTGCTTTGTGCCAGGATTGTGGAAGGAGAATTTGGGATCAGGGTTCAGTCCATGGTCCTTGTTATGGCTCCCCCATCTGGAAGGTATAGGTAATGCAGCTCTTCGGGGCATTCCTAATTCAAACCTGTCCCTGAGTTCAGTTTCCTGTTTTAATCTCTCTTCTGCGGGCTGTATTCCTTTCAGCCTCATTGCCTTGATAGAAAGCAAACACAATAATTGTTGAAAAAGAAGTTTTTTTTTTGTTTTTTGGTTTTTTTTTTTGGGTCCGGTCGTGGGGCCTGAACTCTGGGTCTGGGTGCTGTCCCTCAGCTCTTCAGCTCAAGGCTAGCGCTCTACCACTTGAGCCACAGCGCCACTTCCGGCTTTTTTCTTTTTGCTTATATGGTGCTGAGGAATCGAACCCAGGGCCTCAGGCATGCAAGGCAAGAGCTCTACCACTGAGCCACCTTCCCAGCCCTGTTTTGTTTTTTTTTTGTCGGTTGTGGGGCTTGAACTCTGGGCCTGGGCGCTGTCCTTCAGCTCTTCAACTCAAGGTGAGCGCTCTACCACTTGAGCCACAGCACCACTTCTGGTTTTCTAGTGGTTTATTGGAGTCTCACAGAATTTCCTGCCCAGGCTGGCTTTGAACTGTGATCCTCAGATTTCAGTCTCCTGAGCAGCTAGGATGACAGGCGTGAGCCACCAGTGCCCAGTTAAAAGGTTTTGTTTTATATATATATATATATATATATATATATATATATATATATATATATTGGGGGGGGTTAGTCGTGGGGCCTGAATTCTGGGCCTGGGTGCCATCCTGCAGCTCTTCAACTCAAGGCTAGCGCTCTACCACTTGAGCCACAGTGCCTGAGCCACAGTGCCACTTCCGGCTTTTTGTGGTGTTGAGGAATCGATCCAGGGCCTCATGCATGCAAGGCAAGCACTCTACCACTGAGCCACCTTCCCAGCCCCCCCCCTTTTTTTAAATTCCACCATCTGGAAGAAAGGAGCGGAAAGGAGTCAAATATCATGTAGGCTTTCGCTTCTGCTGGGGCTAGGCTTCAGGTCATCTGGGCTCACAAACACAGGCAGGTGAGGTGGCTGCTCTAGAAGTCCCTCTCTGAGCCCAGGATGAGCTGGTCTGTCCACAAGCCATGCACGTGTTACTCTCTAGTTTACAGGGTGTGGGTGAACACAGAAACATTGTGTACAGGGGCTGGGAAGGTGGCTCAGTGGTAGAGCGCTTGCCTTGCATGCATGAGGCCCTGGGTTTGATTCCTCATCACCACATAACCAAAAAGAAAAAAGCCGGAAGTGGTGCTGTGGCTCAAGTGGTAGAGCCCTAGCCTTGAGCTGAAGAGCTGAGGGACAGCGCCCAGGCTCAGAGTTCAGGCCCCATGACCAGACCCAAAAAAAAGAAGAAAAAGAAACATTGTATACAGGGCTGGAAAGGTGGCTCAGTGGTAGAGTGCTTGCCTAGCATGCATGAAGCCCTGGGTTCGATTCCTCAGTACCACATACACAGAAAAAGCTGGAAGTGGCGCTGTGGCTCAAGTGGTAGAGTGCTAGCCTTGAGCCAAAGAAACTCAGGGACAGTGCCTAGGCCCTGAGTTCAAGCCCCAGGACTGGCAAAAAGAAAAAGAAACACTGTGCACGCCTGCCAGCCAGCACTGTAGGTACTGGTGAAGCCTGTGCGCTGGGCAGCACAGACAACTGTGGGTGATGATGCGCACGCACTGCACTGGTTCCACATTGACTCCTCCTGCCGCCTGTGACTCAGGGAAGTATGGAAAGAAGCTTTTCATGGCAGGGTGTAGATGTACGGATGTGGGCAAATTCCTAGACACTGAATCCTTTGAACATCGCAGTCATCTTGATCACATAATGCTGGTAAAAAGTGGTCTGGATGAGCTGGGCAGGTGGCTTAGGGGTAGAGTGCTTGCCTAGCATGTATGAAGCCCTGGGTTCGATTCCTCAGTACTGCATACACAGAAAAAGACACAAGTGGTGATGTGGCTCAAGTGGTAAAGCGCTATTCTGAGCACAGAAAGGCTCAGGGACAGTGCCCAGGCCATGAGCTTAAGCTCTAGGACTGGCAAAAAAGAAGAAAAGAAAAAAAAAAGTGGACTGGTTGACTTCTGTGGTCCCCATAACTTGACCTTTACAACCAGGTCACAGTTGCAGAAGGCCACTTGTGGGTGGCCTGGGGCACAGGTTCAAGTCCTGCTGGGGGCTATCAGTAACAGGAGGATGCCCGAGGCCTGGGGTGCAAAGCTGGTCATGGTGGCTTTGCTGTGTCTCTAGCTGCCTGATCTGCAGCGATCAACAGGTTTGGGCATGAGCTGGCGAGCTGGCGTGGGGGCGGGGCCTGCAGCTGTGACATCTGGATGAGACAGAGAAGAAAGGCGCTTAGCTTCGGGCCAGGGTAAAGTCTGCCGCCCATTGCATGTCTGGACATCAAGCAGCCAGGGGACTTGGGGCCCATGGAGAGGCCCCCCCCAGCACCTCTGCAGTGAGCTGCTTTCTGGGCTCTCAGGGTCGTGGAGGAGACAAGGCTAGGCAGTCTTCAGGGGGCACCCAGCCCTGTCCTCATCAGCGAGGCAGAAAAGAAGCAGAGAAGGGAGGTGGTTTCCAGCACTCGCCTCTCTTTACAAGGGAAGAAATGGTCAAAAAGAGGCTTGCCCAAGGCTACCCAAAGTAGCACTGGCATCGCCTCCAAACAGGTGTTTCCAACAGAGAACTCACAAGGCAAAGTGGTGCGCAGTAGAGCTGGAGAGGGCTCAGAGGTGAGGACTCACTCAGGCTCTCCTGGCAGGAGGGCGGGTCTGGCTCTGTGGTGTGAAGGCAGGTCCACCACCCGGGATGGGCCAGTTTAGGGGTGTGAATGGCCAGAGCTAGATTTTTTTTTTGTTTCAAATTCATTTTATTATTTATGCTGGACTGAGGCTTTGACTAAGGGTCTTGTACATTCAGATGTTTTTGCTCATGGTGCTTCTACCACTTGAGCCATACCTCCAGTCTGGCATTTTTCTGGTTAATTGGAGGTGGAGTCTCATAGGCTTTTCTGCCATGGGCTGGCTTTGAACTGCACCCTCCTGAGTAGCTAGGATTAATGAGTAGCTAGGATTAAGGAGTGAGCCACAGGCACCCAGCTGGGTTTTAACAGTCCTGGTCATTAAACTCAGCGCCTTCTACTGTGTATCCTGTCATTTTACTTTGAGTTTGTTAAAGCTCCAGTTCCCAGAGTCTTTTCACCTTTTCGCCACCATGTGAGGCTGCAGTGTGAAGTCAGCATCTTTTTTTTTTTTTTTTTGGTTGGTTGTGGGTCTTGAACTCTGGGCCTGGGCGCTGTCCCTCAGCTCTTCAGCTCAAGGCAAGCGCTCTACTGCTTGAGCCACAGCGCACTTCCACCTTTTTTCTGCTTCTGTGGTACTGAGGAATCAAACCCAGGACCTCATGTATGCAAGGCAAGCACTCTACCACTGAGCCACCTTCCCAGCCCAAAGTCAGCAATCTTTAACGAGAAGGAGACCACAGCAGACATTGGATCTGCTAGTGTATCAGTCTTGGACTTCTCAACTCTTCTAAACTGTGAGAAAGAAATGTGTGTAACTTATGTGGAATCTGGTGTAAAGTGATTGAGAGGTGTTTCTGGCATTCAGTGGGTAGAGGCCAGAGATGCTGCTGAACACCTACAGTACACAAGGCAACCCCTCCCCCACGCATCAAAGAATTATAGGGGCTGGGAAGGTAGCTCAGTGGTAGAATGCTTGCTTCATGCATATGAAACCCTGGGTTGATTATTCAGTACCACATAAATAGAAAAAGCCGGAAGTGGCGCTGTGGCTCAAGTGGTAGAGTGCTTGCCTTGAGCAAAAGAAACTCAGGGACAGTGCCCAGGGCTTGAGTTTAAGACCCAGGACTGGCAAAAAACAACAAACCAACAAAAATTCATGCAGAGTCTGAGGCCCAGAGCCAGTCATTTCCTCATCCTGTCTTTTCCCGAGCACAAGAACTTGGCCCGTGTCATATCTTCCGTGGAAATGTTCCACAGGAGCCGCTAAAATCAGACATCATGCTCATGGGAAAAGAGAACCAGCTGCAAGTCCATCCCCGTCCGCCCCTAACCCGGTGGACCATTGGGGAGGCTTTGGCTGCACTTCAAAGCAAATGGTGCCACCTAGTGGAACTGTGTCAGAACAACACCTGCAGGGACATTCTCACGAACTGGAGCTGCTTTTCCACTGTTGCAAGTCCGTGGGGACCAGGGAAGAGATGAGGAAAAACAGGCGGTTTATGGGGCTGGGAAGGTGGCTCAGTGATAGAGCGCTTGCCTTGAGCTGAAGAGCCGAGGGACAGTGCCCAGGCCCAGAGTTCAGGCCCCACAACTGGACCCCCCCAAAAAAAACAAAACAAAAAAAACAGGCGATTTACTCAGGAAGCCGGACATCATTGCATTCACTTGGAGGTAGAGACAAATGCTGATGGAAAAAGGTGTTGAGAGGGGAAAATAAGAGTTTCAGGTGCACTGGAATTGGACGTTGTTGGAGGGAAGGTGCTGGACATGGGCGTCTTATGCCGTTGGCTCGGTTCTTTGTGGTTGATTTTTGTTGTTGTTGTTGTTCGTGGGTCTTGAACTTGGGGCCTGGGCGCTTGTCCCTTGGATCTTCAGCTCAAGGCTAGTGCTCTATCACTTGAGTCACAGTACCACTTCTGGTTTTCTGGTGGTTTATTGGAGATAAGAGTCTCATGCACTTTCCTGCCCGGGCTGGCTTTGAACCGCCATCCTCAGATCTCAACCTCCTGAGTGCGGCTGTGGTTGATTTTGTGTCCCGACCCGCAGGACTTCAACGAGGGCAATGAACCTAAGCTACAAGGAATGAAGGGACAAGAGACACGAAGAATGACAGCAAGACAAGGATTCTGATCAAGCTGCCAATTTTTATTTTTCACACAAGGGTATTTATATGCTTGGACTCAGAGGACGTGGTGAAAAGGTGGTCGTTAGTAGCTGCAGGGTGTTTACTTAGGGCATGGTGAAAAGGTGGGATTCTGTAAACTCAGCCTCAAGATGTTCCAGTGAGATAGTTAAGCCTATTATGTTGAGAGACTTAACTTTTGGCTCCCAACAATTTTGAATAGAGGAGGAGTGGAAATGAGGGTAGCCATTGACCAAGTACTCAGAGCTCTGGGCTAATCGCTTCAAAGATGGAAGGATAGAGTTCTTTTGTCAGCCCTGGTCAGGAGAGGCTCTCTTTGTTCTCTTAATTCATTCTAATACACACACTTTTCCTGCTCACAGACTTCACGGGAGCATGACAAGCCAAACAAGTGCGGCTGTGAAGGGCTGCCCTCATACACTTCCCGTTTTGGGGATTTCACTCTTCGCCCTCTCCCACTGTTGGGCCCTCTCCCACTGTTGGGTCTTAGTCGTCTTTGGACGGACAGGGTCGGAGGAGAGGTTAAGTGCCAAGTGAAGTGCGGCTGCTCGCCCGTTCCCCAGCCTCCCTTAGCCCAGGAGACAGTAAGACATAGCGGGGAGTCAAGTCAAGCGGGAACTCGCTTATTAACAGGGAGCATCCCCTTTTTAAAGCAAAAGACTGCGTGGGAGGGGAGGAAATGGAACCAACCAATCACCGAAAGGTCACACCTTATCACGCACCTAAGCTTCCCTGAGTTGTTTACACACTGAACCTAAACAAACCCGGCTCTGCCCACTCAACTTCCTCTCAGGGCCATCTTTGCTGCTTGTGTTCCCTACAGATTTCCCCACATCCCACAAGGCTTTTCTTTCCTCTCCAAGAAAATCTCCATCGTCGACGGTGTCCCCCCAGTTCCCACTGCTTTCCCGGGGCTCTTGGCACCCTTTGAATCGCATCTGTGTCCCCCTGTCTAGCCCCGCTCGCCGACTAGCCTGTGGGTGCTCTCACTGACTTCCTAGAGCCCAGGAATTCACATATGAGGATGGGCTAGAGGAAGACTCAGCGCAACGGACTGCTCATTGAATAAATACGCCGCTCCCCAAAGTCTAACCACCGTCGCCAGATCGAGTCCACCCGAGACTCTTGACTGCCCAAGGATAAGCTGTCAGGACGGACGCGGAGAGCGGGGCGTGGAAGGCGCTTCTGCGTTTGCTTCCATCCGTTCCAGGGGACGGGAGGGGGGGGGGGGACGGGCAGACGCCTCCGGCAGGTGCCCGCGCCGCGTCCCCTTTAAGGGGCGTGGCCGGCGGGGGGGCGGTCCCGGGCGCTCCCGGAAGACGCGGGCCGCGCGGGCCTCGGCCGTGGGACTCCCGCCCTCGGCGCCCGCGCCGCCCCAACCGCCCGCCCGCCCGCCCGGGTGCCGGCTCTCCCGCGCCAGCCCTCGCTCTTCGCGCCGGTTTTGCCTCGCTTGCTCCCGGGCTCGGCGCCCCCGCCCGCCCGCCCCGCACCCCGGCGGGCTCCGCGCGCGGCCCGGCGTCCGCCCCGGCCCCGCGTCGGGCTCGGCCGGCCTCGCATCCCGGGGGTCCTCGGGCCTCGGAGCGGCGGGGCCGGGCCGATGCGCAGCGCCCCCGGCGGCCGAGGCGCGGCGCGGGGGGCGCCGCCGGCCCGGGGCCGCGCGCGGGGAGCGGGGTGCGGGCCTCGCCCCGGGGCCGCCTGGGCGCCCGGCCCGCCGCGCGGGGCCCGATGGGCGCCCCGTAGGTCGGGGGCGCGGCGCGCGGGGCCGGGCCGCGGGGACGATGGGGACCCCCTGGCGCTTCCCGGTCCGCGTCTGCTGGGCGCGTCTGCGGAGCCTCGGGCGCCCGCCGCAGCTGCGCCGCCTCCGGCCGCTGGGGTGCGACCGCGGGGCCGGGGTCTGCTGGCTTCTGCTCGGTAGTTTGCCCAGGCTCCTGTCCGCCTCCGGGGACGTGGCCGAGGGGGTCCCCGACGGCGTGGGCCCGCCGAAGGCCCGCCGGGGCGACGTGGCCGAGAGGCGGCGCGGGGCGCGGGGCCCCCGCGCGGGGCCGCTGGGCCGCGCGCTGCTGCCGCTGCGCCTGTGCGTGCGCGCCGGCCTCCTGCTGGCCAAGTTCCTCCCGCTGCTGCTGCTCTACCCGCTCACCTACCTGGCTCCCGGCCTGGCCGCGCTCTGGTTCCAGCTGCTCCTGAAAGCCACCGAGACCTCGGGCCCCACGTACATCAAGCTGGGCCAGTGGGCCAGCACCCGGCGCGACCTCTTCTCCGAGGACTTCTGCGCCCGGTTCTCCAAGCTGCACGTGCAGGTGGCGCCCCACCCCTGGGCGCACACGGAGCGCTCGCTGCTCGAGGCCTTTGGGAAAGACTGGAGCCACGTCCTCTGTTTCGAGACCCAGAAACCTGTGGGCTCCGGCTGTGTGGCCCAGGTGTACAAGGCGTTCGCCAGCCCGGCCCTGCTGGGAAAGGCCGGCGGCCGGCGACCCCGCGACGCCGCCGCCGCACCCGGGCTGCTCACCAGGTGCCGGGAGGCCTTGGGGCAGCTTGGGCATGAGTGGAAGGCTCCGGGAGATCTTGCGGACCAGTCGTTTCTCGAAAAGCTGCTGCTTCCTGAAGCTGATGTAGCAGGGTCACAGGTGCGCGGCGGCCCGCCCCAGCCCGGCCAGCTCATCCCCGTGGCCGTGAAAGTAAGTGTGCTCCTGGCGTCAGCCGGGCCTCTCCTCAGCTCAATCCTCCCACCGAGCTGGGGGTGCAGGACACCCCCACATCGCCTGACAGCCCACTCCCATGATTCCTTTTCGGACACGCTTGGAACTAGAAATGTGTTCGATATCAAGTGTTTGTAGACTTTGGAGTAGTTGCATATACACAGTGAGGTATATTGGGCCCAAGACCCAATACTGATCATGAAATTAATTTCTGCTTCACATTCTTTTGTGTGTGTGTGTGTGTGTGTGTGTGTGTGTGTGTGTGTGTGTGTGTGTGTGTGTGTGTGTGTGTTCATGGGGCTTGAACTCAGGGCCAAAGTGCTGTTCCTGAGCTCTTTTGCTCAAGGCTAGTGCTCTACCATTTTGAGCCATGGCTCCACTTCTAGTTTTCTGGTGGTTATTTGGAGTTAAGAGTCTTATCCACTTACCTCTCCTGGCTGGTTTTGAACCACAATCTTCAACTCTCAGCCTCCCGAGTTAGGATTACAGGTGTGAGCCACCGATGTCTCACTCATATGCTTCTTTAATACAGTCTAAAGGTAATTTTTACAACCATTTTAGTGAACTTTCAGTTTGACTTCACATTGTTGAATAGTATTTCGTTTGTAGTGTGAAGTCAGTCCTTAAAGACTTTCAGAACTGTCTGGTGCTAGACGCCTGTAATCCTAGCTATTCAGGAGGTTGAGATCTGAGGATCGTGGTTCAAAGCCAGCCTGTGCATGAAAGTCCATGAGACTGTTATCTCCAATTAACCACCAGAAAACAGGAAGTGGCTCTGTGGCTCAAGTGGTAGAGTGCTCCTCTTGCGCTGAAGAGCTGAGGGACAGCGCCCAGGCCCAGAGTTCAAACCCCACAACTGACAAAAACAAAACAAAACAAACCAACTCTCAGAACTTAGAACATGTGGGTTTCAGAGTTTCTGTTAGTGTAATATTTGAGTGTCTGTTGCCTGCAGGCAGATTTCCTTTTTTTGCGGGGGTGGGAAGATGCGATCCCCTGCCGGGAGCTTGAATTTAGGGCATCGAGCTGTCACTTGGTTTTGTTTCATTCATAGCTTTTTTTTTTTTTTTTTTATCCCCCCTGGTGAATTGGAATAGAATTTCTCCAATTAAAGAGACTCTTGGATTTGTCTGCCTGGCTGGCTTTGACCCTGGCTCCTCAGATCACAGCCTCCTGTGCAGCTAGGATGGTAGCTCTGAGCCTCTGATACCCAGCTGTTTTATTTCCCAACTTTAGGAGAGGCTGTGTGACTGGCCTGCTGCAGGGTTTGGAGTCTGCTGTGTCTGGGCTGGAGGACCACCACCAGGAACTTCCTGGGTACCGGGTGCTTCCCTTTGTTCTCAGAAGTTTGCGTGGCTCCTTTGAAGACCCGACACAGCACTGCTAGGGCCATTGTGTCGTCCATATTCCTCCTTGTGTCTCATGATTCCTCTTTGTGGCAGGTGCTGCACCCTGGCCTGCTCTCTCAGGTGCAGATGGACCTGCTCCTGATGAAGATTGGCAGCCGAGTCCTTGGGCTTTTGCCAGGCATCAAATGGCTTAGCTTGCCTGAAGTTGTGGACGAGTTCGAGAAGCTCATGGTCCAACAGGTGACTTCTTCCTTCAGCTACAAATAGCACCTAGTGTCATTCTTGCTATTGACAGTGCTAGTAACTGAGGAATGGAGAGTACGATGCATTAGTTAGGATGGGTAATGCTAGCTGGTAAAACAAATAATGTTTAAGTCTCAGCAGGCTGTTCCTTACTGACATTGACGATACCTTGAGGGAGGAGGAAAGGCTCTGCTCCACAGTGATTTAGGGACCCAGTTTTCTTCCAGGTGTGGAACTGCCATCTTCAACAGTATGGCAGTGTGAAGAGACCATGAAGGATCATGTAAGAAATCTTTTTGTGTTTTGGTACCAGTACTGGGGCTTGAACTCAGGACTTGGGTGCTGTCCCTTAGATTTTTTTGCTCAAGGATGGCTTGAACACAAAAGGATGGCTTAACCAGCTTTTTTTTTTTTTTTTTTTTTGTCATGGGGCCTGAATTCTGGGCCTGGGCACCATCCCTCAGCTCAAGGCTAGCACTCTACCACTTGATCCACAGCACCACTTCTGGCTTTTTTCTGCTATGTGGTGCTGAGGAATCGAACCCAGGGCCTCATGCATGCAAGGAGAACACTCTACCACTGAGCCACCTTCCCAGCCCTTAACCAGCTCTTTGCTGGTTAATTTGGAGCTAAGAATCTCATGGACTTTCCTGCTGGCTTCAAATCTTGATCCTCAGATCTCAGCCTCCCAAATAGCTAGGATTACAGGCATGTGACATTGGTGCCTGGCTCAAGTAGAGACTTGAAGTGGGGTCATCTCTTCTTCCCAGTCTTCTGACCAGGGTTTTCATACTGTGGGCTGAGTGGACTGTGAGGGCGTTTAGGAATACCTTCTTCCTTTGTGCCTGGGAGAAAATGAATGGGATGGGGCTTCAGTTTTCATTCTGACACGTCACCCACTGACCACGGGGGGAAGGAGCAATTAGCCTAGTCATACAATTAATTTTGTTTTGCTTTGTTTCCATAGTGATTGATAAGGGGCTCTTTCCTGTTTGGGATGTTTGGGGCATTGGTCTATGTAGCCAGACCTGTGTGTAAGCATACCTGGGGGGTGATCAGGCCCCTGTGGACATGTGTGCTGCCTCCTTACCAGAGAGTGCAGCCGTGGGCAGGTTTGCAGAAGCTGTGTGCCAGCTCCTCTCTCTATCCGCTGATTGAAGGTGTTAAGTCTCCAGGATTTGTGTTTGTGTTTCGAAAGTGCTTTAGTCTGTGCAGGCTGCTTGTAACAAAATATTATAGACCAGGGAGCTTAGAAGCTACAGTAATTTATTGTTTACAGCCCTGGAGACTTAAGTCCAAGAGCAAGGCGCTGGCAGATTTAGGGACTTAAGTCTCCAGGGCTGTAAAGGATAAATTACTGTAGCTTCTAAGCTGCAGAACCTTCACACTGTCTGCGCCTGGTGGAGAGAACGAGGGTCTCTCAGGCTTCTTTTTTTTTTAAATTTGGGTTGGTCATGGGCCTTGAACTCAGGGCCTGGGCTCTGTTCCTGAGCTCTTTCACTCAAGACTAGCGCTCTACCATTTTGAGCCATGGCACCACTTCTGATTATAGAAGAGTCTTCTGATTGGATAAGAGTCTCATGCACTTCCTGCCCCAGCTAGCTCTGAACCTTGATCCTCAGATCTTGGCCTCCTCAGCTAGGATTATAGGGTGAGCCACCGGCATCTAGCTCTATTTGTCTTTTTCTTTTCTTTTTTTTCTTCAGGCCTGGGCTGCTGCTGCTCAAGGCGAGCGCTCTACCACTTGAGCCACAGAGCCACTTCTAGCCGTTTCTGTTGATGTGGTATTGAGGAATAGAACCCAGGGCTTCATGCGTGCTAGGCAAGCACACTCCCAAACCCTCTATTTGTCATTTTTGTTGTTGTTGTTGTTGTTGGTTGTGGGGCCTGAACTCTGGGCCTGGGCACCCTACCTCAGCTCTTCAGCTCAAGGCTAGTGCTCTACCACTTGAGCCACAGCACCACTTCTGGTGTTTTCTGCTTATGTGGTGCTGAGGAATCGAACCCAGGGCCTCCTGCATGCAAGGCAAACACTCTACCATTGAGCCACATTCCCAGCCCCTCCATTTGTCTTTAAAAAAAACGTATTTGGAGCCAGGCACCAGTGGCTAGCACTATAATCCTAGTTACTCAGGAGGCTGAGATCTGAGGATCATGGTTCAAGGCCAGTCCAGGCAGGAAAGTCTGTGATACTCTTATCTCTAATAAACCATCAGAAAACCAGAAGTGGTGCTGTGGCTCAAGGGGTAGAGCGCTTGCCTTGAGCTGAGGAGCTAAGGGACAGTGCCTAGGCCGAGTTCAAGTCCCATGCCAACAAAAACAACACAACAACAAAAGTTTTTTTAGAAGCTGGGTGTGGTGGTACACACCTGTAATCCCAGCACTCAGGGAGGCTGAGGCAGGAGGATCTTGACTTGGAGGCCAGCTTCGGCTGTCTAATAAGACTGTGTCTCAAAAACAAACAAACAAAACCCCACAAAAAAACCTTTCTTTTCTTTTTCTTTTTTGTTGGTTTTTTTTCTTGTAGGCTAGTGCTCTTATCTCTTGAGCCACAGTGCCACCTCTTGTTTTCTGGTGGTTTATTGGAGATAAGAGTCTCAGACTTGGGCTGGGAAGGTGGCTCAGTGGTAGAGCGCTTGCCTTGCATGCTTGAGGCCCTGGGTTCGATTCCTCAGCACCACGTAAGCAAAAAAGAAAAAAGCCGGAAGTGGTGCTGTGGCTCTAGTGGTAGAGCGCTAGCCTTGAGCTGAAGAGCTGAGGGACAGCGCCCAGGCCCAGAGTTCAGGCCCCACGACTGGACCAAAAAAAAAAAAAGCCTCAGACTTTCCTGCCTGAGCTGGCTTTGAACCGCGATCCTCAGATCTCAGCCTCCTGAGTAGCTAGGATTACAGGCATGAGCCATCGGTGCCCAACTTTATTGTTATTATAAAGGTGATGTACAGAGGGATTTTATCATTCTCGAAATGTCAACAGCACTGTGCAGGTGGGCATAGAAGCCGATAGAGGGAGGAAAGCTGGGGGACAGGTATTAAGACAGACAGGGCTGAGCCTTCAGTCAGCAATGTGGGGCTGGGCATCCGGTGCATCAGACGTGGGAGGCTGGGGCAGAGTCAGCCCTGTGTCAGCATATCGATGGTAGGGAGCTGCAGGCTGGGACAGCCAGGCATGGTGCTACCCCTTGGGGAAGTGACATCAACTCCCTGGGAGGTGGGGCATGGTTGGCTGGAGCTGGGGGGGTGGGGGTGCGGCTGGGCTGGGGGTGGGGAGTTGTTCACAGAGTAGAGGAGTTCTTGTGTAGATCTTGGATCTTGAGCCAGACTGTCCTCACTTAGTTTCCCGGAGTCCTGGGAATTGGAGGAGGAGGGGGAGGGAAGACGGGGTGAAGCAGGTGGCTTGCTAGCTGTCCGGCAGGTCAGAGGTCAGAGGTCAGAGGTCAGGGGTAGCTCCTGAGTGCAGCTTGAACCTCTTCATCTCCCTAGGTTGACCTGCGTTACGAAGCTCAGAATTTAGAACATTTCCAATGCAACTTCAAGAATGTGACGTCTGTGAGATTCCCCACTCCTCTGCGTCCCTTTGTCGCCAGAGATGTCCTGGTAGAAACATATGAAGTAAGAGTCTCGTCATGGGCTGGGAACATGACTTAGTGGTGGAGTGCTGCCTGGCATTCATGAAGCCCTGGGTTTGACTCCTCAGTACCACATACACAGAAAAAGCCAGAAGTAGTGCTGTGGCAAAGCTCAGGACAGTGCCCAGGCCCTGAGTTCAAGCCCTAGGTCTGGTAAAATAACTAAATATAGCACAATGTGGTTTTTTTTTAAATTCTCATCATGCCTTCACTCTTTTTGTTGTTGTTGTTAGTGGGGCTTGAACTCTGGGCCTGGGCGCTGTCCCTCAGCTCTTCAGCTCAAGGCGAGCGCTCTACTATAGTGGAGCCACAGCGCCACTTCTGGTTTTCTGGTGAATAATTGAAGGTAAGAGTCTCACGGACTTTCCTGCCTGGGCTGGCTTTGAACCGTGATCCTCAGTTCTCAGCCTCCTGAGTACCTAGGTTTATAGGCGTGAGCCACAGCTCTATTTCTTGCACAGACTGGGATGATTTCAAACTGATCCTTAGATTTCAACCTCTTGAGGCACTAGGATTACAGGTGTGAGCCACCAGCACCTGGCCTTAGGTTTACTCTTAATCAACTTGTCCTTGGAGAAAGGACATTGGAGGGACTGGAAGTAGGTGACAGATTCATACGGATTTAGGAAGGAACAGGCTTCCTGCCCAGAGGCAGGGAGGAAGCTCTGATGGGTCCCATGGGGTGGCCGGCAGGGTAACGCTGTTCTCTCCTGGGCTTTCTCCAAGGAGAGCGTGCCTGTGTCCAGCTACCAGCAGGCAGGGATTCCCGAGGACCTGAAGAGGAAGATTGCATGGCTGGGGATCAACATGCTCCTGAAGATGGTGAGCTTGTGGGCCGCTTGGGTGCTCAGGCCCAGCTCGAGCCCGCCGTGGGAGGCGATGAGGTGCTGAGTTCTGCGTAGCTTGGTGGTGGAGTGGGAGGGGGAGCCAGAGAGTCACACGCTAGGAACATTTGCCTACAGGTAGCCTAGCCCCCCAATGCTTATGTGTCCCCAGTTCCTGCTGAGCCCTTTCTCAGCGGCACTTGCTGTGAGCTGTGGGAAGGATTGTGAACCAGATCTGTCCCTACCCAACTGCCCACAGCCCCAAATGCTGAGGCAGTGTTGTATGTTAACCACTACTTCATTCATTCATTCATTCATTCATTCGCTCCTGTAGTAGTTGCTAAGCACCTTCAGGCTAGGCACTGAATCAAGCGTTAGGCTTACAGCAGTGAGCCACACAGATGTGACTACCATGTTCATGGAACTACTGTTCAAAGGGAAAACTGGCAAAGACAGAGAGGATCAGTACAGGGTGTCCAGGTAGGAGGGGCCTTTCCCAACCCAGTGCTTCATCCCAGAAGTGCAGGAGTCACCTGCATGAGGAAAGAGAATGGCCCGTGCAAAGGCCCAGGGGTGAGCAACAGTAAGGAGCAATGGAGATGATGTGAGAGCTTTCTTCAGAGTGGGGTCTGAAGAAAGGAGTGTTTTGGGGCCACGCCTTGGGGGTGGAGGGGTGGGGGAGGATGGGAGGAACAAGCAGTGAGGCCGCTCTTTTTCATGCAACCAGGGCTCTCAGCAGTGCTCTTGTCCACTTGGGGTTCACCTGGCCATATCTGGGGATTCGCTTGACTGTTAGAGTGGGGGTGAGGAGGGGGTGGTAGGAGGGGCACAATCCTGGCACCTGGTGCGCAGAGGCCAGAGAGACTATAAACAACTGAGAGCCTAGGGATATGCTTCCATTCCCTGCCATGATGAGCTCAGGTGTCCTGGGCTAGAGGGTGCTCCGTTTCCTGGTGGGTGGAGGGGTGGTAAGGTGGATCACCAATGGGTGGGATGCAGAGGATCTTGGGAGAACCACCCAGGAGCTGTGGGAGGGCGCACCACAGGGTGTCTGAACCGCACCAACACTGCAGGCAGCGCGCACACCTTTGCCACCGACCATCTGGAGGCAGTGGAGGGCAAGTCTTCTTAAAGAAATGCAGCCAGGTGCCCGTGACCCACACCTGTAATCCTAGCTACTCAGAAGGCAGAGATTTGAGGATCAGAGTTCAAAGCCAGCCCAAGAAGAAAAGGCTGTGAGATACTTAACTCCAATTAACCCACAAAAATCCAGAGGTAGAGTTGTGGCTCAAGTGGTAGAGCATCAACCTTGAGTGAAAAAGCCAAGAGAAAGCGAAAGACCCTGTTCAAGCCTTAGTATCACACAAAAGTAAAGAAATGCACGGTGCTGGTACCTCACACCTGTAACCCTCACTACTCAGGAGGTTGAGTTCTGGAGGACTGAGATTGAAGTTAGCCCAGGCAGAAAAGTCCATGAAACTCCAACTCAACCAGCAAACTGCTGGGCTGGAGGAGGCGTGGCTCAAGTGGTAGAGTACCAGCTGTAAGCAAGCAACCCCAGCACGTGTAAGGCCTTGAGTTCAAGCCCCGGTACCAGCACGTAACACACACCACACACACACGCACGCACGCACACGCGCGCGCGCGTTAGAGCCAGATGCTGGTGGCTTATGCCTATAATTGTAACTACTCAGGAGACTGAAATCTGAGAATCATGGTTCAAAGCCAGCCTGGGCAAGAAAGTCTATGAAACTCACCCCCCCCCCCCAAAAAAAAAACAAAAAACAGAAAACTCCAGAAGTGGTACTATGGCTCAAGTGATAGAGCGCTAGCTTTGAGCACAAAGAGGTTCCAGCCACAGTGCTCAGGCCCTGAGTTCAAGCACCAGGACTGGCCAAAAAAAAAGTTAGAAAAAAATAAAAGAAGCTTTTTTTCTTAAGCTTTGATTTACAGTAGTCCCTGTACAAATTCTGAACTGAAGACTTTGAAGCAGCCAGGCTGTGTGAAATGTGTATGTCTTCGCCATTGTTGCCTCGTTGTCTGCCTGGTACCGAGGTGGTGAGGGGTGACGGTCCTGCGTGATGCCATCTCTTTGTAGATCTTTGTGGATAACTTTGTGCACGGGGACCTTCACCCGGGGAACATCCTGGTCCAGGGTGCTGATGGACTGTCCCCAAGCCAGGAGGAGCAGCTGCAGCAGGTGGAAGTTGGTGACACGCTGACGGTGGCCATGGTGCCTGGCCTACGCCCCCTGCGACTGGTGCTGCTGGACGCTGGCATTGTGTCTGAGCTGCAGGCCTCTGACCTGAGCAATTTCCGGGCAGTTTTTCTGGCCGTGGTGATGGGGCAGGTGAGACTCCTCAGCCTTGTAAAGGCCCTCATTTGCCAGGCTGCTGCTGCTGGCCATGAGCAGAGGCCAGGCCTGATAAACGGAGCAGTTCATGTTGGTGACCGTGTTGTATGCCTGTGGTTTCTCTTTCTACCAGGGCAATGTGCAAGCAGGCAGGGGGGCACTGGCTGCTGCTGCTATGTCTTCTCCTCTGTATCTTCCTCCTCCTTTTTATGTCAGTACTGGGTGTGAACTTAGGGCCTTATAATCTCACCTTAGCTGGTTTTCTTCTCTACTACTTGAGCCACACCTCCACTTCTGGCTTTTTGCTGGTTAACGAGATGAGAATCTCATGGAGTTGTCTGTCTGGCCTGGCTTTGACCCATGATCTTCAGATCTCAGCCTCCCGAGTAGCTAGGATCACAGGTGTGAGCCACTGGCACCTAGCAGACACCATCTTTTTGACCAAACAATGGTTGTTTCCCATTTGTGTGCTTTGCTGCAAGGCTGGAGAGAAGCAGCAGTATGGAGTATGTATGGAGCAGTATGGAGATTGTATCTTCCACGTGGGCAAGATGCCTTGGAATCTGGAGTGGATGTCCTTTTTTTTGGGAGGGGGGCAGCTCTGGGGATTGGAAGCTGTGATTAGAGAGAAAGTACTCAGCAGAGCCTCTACATCAAGGATTCCTGGGAAGAAATCCTCTAGCTACCTGGAGGAGAATTCATCATTGAGAAAGATCCTACTTGAGAAGCTTCTGAGGCCAGCCAGAGCTGGAGCCGTAGGCCAGTTTGCAAATGTCTCCTGGTTAAACCTCTGGGTGCAGTGGTGGGGCTGGGGTGTTCCTCTGTGCAGGTTTGAATAGAAGATCAAGACCACAGTACCGGGAGGAATAGCTGTGTTCCTGGAGCCATGCAGTGAGAGGTGACAGGCATTTGAGGTGATGACTGAAGGCACACTTCAAGGGAGTCCTGGGAAAGTCAGGAGAGGACAGGCTGGAGCACAGGGGCTGGGGAAAGCGGGGAGCAGGTACTTCTGCATAGGAAGAGAGCCCCAGGGAAGCCTGCCTCTCTCCCACCCTGCCCCGCTGGCAGGTCCTGGTTCTGCCTGGCCAGGTGATCACAAGGCTGCATGGAGCATGAGCTGCAGGACCCCAGCTCTGCCTCTGAGCACCCTGTGTGGTTCAGGAAGGCAAAGCAGACCTAGACTGCCAATCACAGACCTGGGGAGGACTGGCTAGTTACCAGGCCTAGTGGAGGGTAGAAGTTGAAAAGGAGGGAAAAAAAGCCCAGGATGGGAGACAGAACAGGACAAAAGCAATGAAGAGGTGAGGGAAGTTCTGCAGAGCCTATAGTTTGTGCTCATTTAGCTCTGCTGTGATATACTTCCCTTTGTATCTGCCAGGGCCACAAAGTGGCCGAGCTCTTCCTGCGTCATTCCCGGGCCAACGAGTGCAAGGACGTGGAGAGGTTCAAGGCTGAGATGGCCACGCTGGTGACCCAGGCCAGGAAGAACATCATTGCCTTGGAACAGGTGGGCAGATGTCCCCGAGGCTCACAGCCTCTGCCTTTGGTCTGAGGGAAGCCTTGGGCTGGGAGAATGGGGGAGTAGAGAGGGCTTCAAGGCAGGTTAGGTTAGAACACAAACAATGCCTTTTCTTCTAGTCTTCCTGGAGGCATGAGGAGGGCCTTTAGAACCAAGGCTCTTCAGAGTAGCTGCTTGGCTAGGTTCTTCTGGGGTAGCTTGGGACCCCCTTTTGTGCATTTTCGCTTAGCTTTTTCACTCAAGGCTGGTGCTCTACCATTTGAGCCATACCTTCACTTTTTGCTGGTTAATTGTAGCTAGTCTTCTTGGCTGGCTTTGTACTGCAGTCCTCAGATCTCAGCCTCTTGAATAGTTAGCATTACACATATAACCCACTGGTGCCTGGCCGGGGTCACCTGTCTTACCTCGGGTGCAGCTAATGTGGAGATAGCTAAACATGAAGGGAAGGAGAAGCCCAAGGACATGCCTTAAGCCCATGTCCCTAGTTTAGGCCTGATCTAGAGTCTGTCATATTTTATACATAGTTGTAATCACTTGCCTGTCTCCTTGTTAGCACAAGGTTGCACCTCAAGGAGCCACTGCGCTGCTGACCTGGTCTGCTCACATAGGATTTTTGTATGGGGAGGATGTAGTAGGTAAACAGGATGGGCCATTTGAGACTTGGTCTGAAGACATCCGTAACCTGAATCTTCCCTGAAAGTTGAACCTGTGCGGGTTCCTTCTTGGAGTTTCTCCATAATTCCTTACACACACATGTGTATGGTGTGTGTGTGTGTGCGCGCGCGCGTGTGTGCGTATGTGTGTGTGTGTCAGTGTAGGTGGGGGGAAGCAGTCCCAGAAAGGAAATAGTCTGGACTTCTCCACCCCTAGTAGGCTCTCTCTCTTTTGTTTTTCAGCTACAAGTTTCCAAACTTCTCTCCAATGTCTTTAAGCTACTGATGATTCACAAGGTGAGACCACCTTCCCTCCTTCATTCTGAGCAGTCTCCTGGAAGCCTGTGGGGGAAGCTGGATGAGGATAGGGTGGTGTGTGGTACTTGTGTTATGTTCATTTATGAAGAGCTGCTGTTTTTCATTTCCAGGTAAAGCTTGAGAGTAATTTTGCTTCAATTGTGTTGGCCATTATGGTGCTGGAGGGGCTCGGCCGCTCACTGGACCCCCAGCTGGACATCCTGGAGGCAGCGAAGCCTTTTCTTCTCAAAGGATCAGTATCTATCTTCTGACCCGGGCAGTGGGCAGGACATGAAGGCTGCTGCCAAAGGCCTGGCCTGTGGTAGCTGGTGGTCTAGAACCTGAACTGTTTTCTGGGTCTGTGAAAAGCTTTGGGTTAAGTGGGAATAATGGGAAGAAGGCTCTGTCTATGCATTTGGGGAGTGGGGCCTGGTGCTTGGGGGCACCATTCCAGTGAAAATATCCTACCCAAGTGGATGAATAGAATGTTATTTGTTTGATTGCTGTTATCTTGTTCAAATTTTCCACACTCCTTGGTCAGATATAGCTCTTTGGGTGGTTTGTGAGTTCTCATATATAGAGTAGAAAATGCCATCAAATCCCAAAGTCCTACCTATGCTTTCCAATATAAGTATAAATATGTGTATTTATTAATATGTACTCTTACTGGCAAAACGTTGAGAGTACACACACATTGTTCATTTATCAATTATACAGGTGCTGTACCACTAGCAAATCTTTCAAGCTGTAATACATGACTAGAGCAAATTCCACTGAGTTTCAAACTATTTTTTGCTAAACTTTTACGCGAGAGTAAGGAACGCTTTCCTAGCATTGATAAGGACCTGGGTTTGATCCTCAGCGTCACTAAAAAGCAAAACAAAAACCAAAGGAACGATGTGACTTGACCACTAGGTACAGAACCGCCCTGACCCTTTCTTTTGGGGTGTGTGCTGTGCCCGTGGTGGGGCTTGAACTCAGGGCCGCGAGCTCTGGCTCCGCCACGTGGGCGACGCCTTGGGCGGGCATTCTCCCGGTTATCTGGAGAAGCCGGGATCAGGCGGGAGCCCCGGGCGCCCGGCTGGGGAGCCTTCCCGAGGCCGCTGGGGGCCGGAGGATTGTGGTTAGACGCGGGGGTCCGCTCGTCTCACCCCAAGCGGAATGAAGAAGAGGCGCTCCCACGCCTAGCTCGTCCCGAGGCCGCCCTGGCGCCCTGGCGGGGCGGGCGAGCACCTCCCCAGCCGAGAGACCCGGGAAGGCGGAGAAGGAAGGTTCCCACGCACCGCCTGCAGGCCGTCCTGGGGAGGTGGGTGGCGTGCTGACGTCCTGACGTTCAGGGGCGGCGCGCAGGGAGGTGACGCAAGGGGGCGGGGCGTCCGGAGGACGGTGGTGCGGACGCAGCATGTCGGCGGTGACCCGGTTGGCGCCTCTGGCTCGCGCCGGAGGCCGCCTCTTCCGAGGTAGAGGCGCTCTGGCGGCTGCAGGCGGTGGAGTCCGTCAGTGAGTGTCGGGATGCAGGGAGGGCTGCGCGGGCTCGGAGGCAGAGCGCTGCGTCCGGAGGCCCTCACCTTGAGGCGGACAGGGCGGGGCCGCTGCTGGCGAGGGCTTCGCCTGAGGCATGCTGGGAATTGTAGTTTACCTGGGCAATTTAGGGTCATCCGAGATAGGGTACTGGGGCAGATTAGGGGTGTCTTGACAGTAGGGACATTTTCTTCAAAGTCAAGAGCAAGGGCTGGGCTTAGTGGTAGAGTGCTTGCCTAGCATGCACGAAGCCCTGGGTTCGATTCCTCAGTACCTCATACACAGAAAAAAGCCGGAAGTTGCACTGTGGCTGTCCTTGATTCTCACCCCCCCCCCCCCCCCCGGGCTTGAACTCTAGGCGTGGGTGCTGTCCCTGAGCTGCTTCTGCTCAAAGCTAGTTCTCTCTTTATTTATTTATTTTTGTCGGTCGTGGGGCCTGAACTCTGGGCCTGGGCGCTGTCCCTCAGCTCTTCAGCTCAAGGCTAGCGCTCTACCACTTGAGCCACAGCACCACTTCCGGCTTTTTCTACTCATGTGGTGCTGAGGAATCGAACCCAGGGCCTCATGCATGCAAGGCAAGTGCTGTACCACTGAGCCACCTTCCCAGCCCTTCAAAGCTAGTTCTCTACCACTTCAGCCACAGTGCCACTTCAGGGCTTTTAGGTTATTGGAGAGGAGAGTCTCCACAGACCTTCTTGCCTGGGCTGGCTTCAAACCGTGATTCTCAGATCTCAGCCTCCTGAGTAGCTAGGATAATAAGAGTGAGCCATCAGTGTTGGGCTTCCAGCTCCCTTCTCTGCTTCTTGGTAGTTTCTCATTCACCCTTTCATGGTGGGACTCTCATAGACTTTTGTTGAGTAAGCGTCAGTGACTCCTGTTCCACACCTTATGTAGCTGTCTGAATGCCAGCTTCAGCGCTTGCTTAGTTCCCAGCCTTTGTTTTTACTTGGATTTTGCTCTTGGCAGATTCCTGTCTAGTAGTGGCTTAAGTGGCAGATCACTAGCTTTGAGCCATAAAGTTCAGGGACAGTGCCCAGTCCCTGAGTTCAAGCCCCGGGACCCGCCAAAAAAAAAGTTCCACCTTGCAGTGACTTCTATTTTAGTCAAGGTTAAAACAATGTCACTCTAGCAATAATAAAATGTGGACTGTAGTCAGGATGAGTTTGAACTCTACTCCTAGCACTAAACAAAACTTAACGCACCTGTATACATAGGTTGTAGCTAACACCTATCAAAGAGGAAGTCTGTTGTTACAATATATTGAATTATCTCATGGTTTATTTAAATACTGCAGTATATGCAGAGGTAGGTCCTCAGAAAACAGTCAGTTCATGAAGGCATTACAGAAGCAGTTGGCTATATTCTTCAGTGGACAATTCCCCCCGCCCCCCCCCTTTTATATTTTTAGTGCCAGTACCAGGACTAGATTTGTCTGCACTGGTTTTGTACCTTGATCCTCAGATCTAAGCCTCCCATAGTAGCTGGGATTGTTGGCGTGTATTCAATACATTCAGTTTTCTATCTTTTCTAATTGTGTCTCACTGAAATTTCAATTTTTTTTTTTTTTTTTTGGTCATGGGGTCTGAACTTGGCCTGGGCACTGTCCCTGAGGTCTTCATCTCAAGGCGAGTGCTCTACCACTTGAGCCACCGTCCCAGCCCCTGAAATTTTAGTTTATACTTTTGTTTTTTGAAACAAGTTCTCATTCTTAGTCCAAGATGGTCTCAAACTAGTGGTCCTGCTGCCTTAGCCTCTCCAGTGTTGGGAGGTCAGGGTTTGCTGCTCCACATTTACAGCAAACTGAATGGAAAATGAGTGTGTCAAGGGATTGTGAACCTTGTTCAATCTGTTAATATTTTGGTGGAGAATATGAGAAGTGTTAGCTTTAGTCTCAAGGATGACTCACTCCTTTGAAATGCAAGCCAGTTCTCATGTTTTATCTCCTAGTGCTGGTGGCGGTGTCCATATACACCCCCGATACAGACAGTTTCCCCAGCTGACCAGGTCCCAGGTGCTGCAGGGTGAGTTCTTCAGCGCTCTCATGTGGTTTTGGATTTTCTGGCGCTTTTGGCATGACTCGGATGCTGTGCTGGTAAGTCCAGGAGAAGGGTTCTGGTTCTTTTATGTTTAGAGAGAAGGAAGATGTATTAATAGCCTAGCTTGTTTATTCTTGTGTTTATAGACCATGTTCCTGCCTGGGTGTATCTTTTTTTTTTTTTTTAATTTAAATTTTATTTTATTTTATTTGAGAACATACTGTACAGAGGGGTTACAATTACATTGGCAGGAAAATGCATGCATTTCTTACCAAGCATTGCAGCCTCCTCCTTTGTTTACCCTTCACCTCCCTTCCCAGCCTCCCCCCTCCCCCTCCCCCACACCAACATTGTAAAGCTGGCTTTGACATGACATTTTGTAATTCTCCTTGTTGCAACAGGTCCACCTGAATCCTTAAACGACTTGTTTGTCCCCATCTCCTCCACATGTTATACTGACATCAAATAAAGTGAAAGCGGGGGTTACACTGTGGGGGAGGGACATACAAAGCAACAAAGAAATAAACTTATAAATGCGTTAGAAACACATGCATGAAAGAAACGAAAACATTAAAATACATATTTAAGGGTTCATTTTCCTAACATCACATTATCTGACCTTTTCCGCTTGACTCATACCTATACTAGATATTGCAAATAAGGGAAACCATGGGACCTATGTTTCTTTGGGCCTGGCTTACCTCACTTAATATAATTTTTTCCAAGCCTTTCCATTTCCTAACAAATGGGGAAATGTCATTCCTGGGTGTGTCTCTTCACTACAATATTGTCATGTATTTGTGCAGGAATCCCATTACTTAATGGAACATGTGGTCCTTGGACCTGTTTTACATTTAGCAGCCCATTTTTTTTTTTTTGTTGACCATAGGGCTTGAAATTGGCCTGGGCACTGTCCTTCACCTCTTCTTCAGCTTAAAGTGAGGACTCTACCACTTGAGTAATGGCACCATTTCTGGTTTTCTGGTGAATAATTGGAGCTAAGAGTCTCACGGACTTTTCTGCCTGTGCTGGCTTTGAACTGTGATCCTCAGATCTCAGCCTCTTGAGTGGCTAGGATTACAGGCATGAGCCACTGATGCCCAGCTATTAGTCCATATATTATGGTTCTCCTTTCCATATGTGGGAGATTAGAAACTGGTATCTTTCCTTCCGAACTGCAGATTAACTGGTAGGCTGAATTTCATACTTTCAGATGTTCAGTGTGAGTTTGTCTCCAGGAGGGGAGTTAGTGATTTTTCTATCTTTAATCTCACCTAAGCTTTTATCCAGTTTGTGCAGACTGTTCCCTTTTAGGAGAAGAAAAGAAGTCTTCAATTTAGTGTACAAGTTTTTTTAGTGTACAGATTTTTTCTTTTGATTGGTCATGGAGCTTGAACTCAGGGCCTGGGTGCTGTCCCTGTTTTTCATAAGGCTTGTACCCTACTAATTTGAGCCACAGCACCACTTCTGGTTTTCTGGTGGTTAATTGGAGAAAAGAGTTTCAGAGAGTTTTCTGATGACTTCAAATCCCAGTCCTCAGATCTCATCCTCCTAAGTAGCTAGGACTACAGGCACCAGCCACTGGTGCCCAGCACATCAGGTTTTTCTTTTCTTTTTTTTTTTTAACCACTTCTTTTGCCCAAGGCTAGCACTCTAGCACTTGAGCCACAGTGCCACTTCTGGCCTTTTCTGGTGCTGAGGAATCTAACCCAGGGCTTCATGCTTGCTAGACAAGTACTCTACCAAGTAGGCCACATTCCCAGCCCCTACGTATCAGGTTTCTTGATATCCATTTTTTCTTAGAATTGCTTGGGTGTATGAACTAGAGCACAATACCTGTTTTAAAACATCCCCATTTCAATGCAGAGGTCGCATGTCAGGAGTATATGGTTTAAAGGGGAGATGGTGTGGCAGCCAGAGGTATACTTCTACATCTGGATGGCACAGACTAATATTCTCGAAGCTGCTCTCGCAGGGAAGTCTGAAAACATTTATGTTCTGTATGCTGCGATGAAAACAGGAGGAGTCTGTTGCCTCTACTCTATGCTCCTCTTCATCACTAGCAGAGCACTGGCCTAGGCTTCTTCCAAAAGAAGTGGCTTTTAAAATTCAGGCTGTCATGCAGAAGGGACAGGTGAACAGTTGAGCTACCAAATGGTGAAGGGTCCCATACTGTGTCAAGGACTGTGCATACGGTACTTAGCTTGATTACTGTTTTTTCTTTTGAAACTTAATTAGTTGCATTTAGTATATATTCTTGACTTTTTTTTTTGAATGGCTATCACCAGGGTCACTTTACATATCCTGATCCTTCTCAGTGGACAGATGAAGAATTGGGTATCCTTCCTGATGAGGAGGATTGAAAGTATAAACTCAAGCCTTTTGAAGAAGGTATGCCCTAAATTTCTATTTTAATTAATATTTATGGTACTAAGAACTCAACAGGGATTTGAGCTTGCTACAACTCTTAGTCCTTTTTGTTTGTATCTTGTTTATAGATAGGATCTGGCTAACTTTGCTTGGTCTGGCCTCTAATTTTTCAACTTCCCTGTCCTTGCCTTCTGATTAGTAGGTGGGATTACAAGTGTGTACCACCAAGCTGGCTAATGTCTTAAATTCTGATTTGTTTTAGTTGATCTTGTGCTTTTTGTTGTTGTTGTTGTTGGTCATGGGGCTTGAACTCTGGGCTTGGGCGCTGTCCCTGAGTTCTTCAGCTCAAGGCGAATGTTCTACTACATGAGCCACAGTGCCACTTCCAGTTTTCTGGTGGTTAATTGGAGATAGAGTCTTACAGACTTTGCTGTCCGGTCTGGCTTTGAACTGCTATCCTTAGATTTCAGCCTCCTGAGTAGCTAGGATTACACGCGTGAGCCCCTGGCACCAGCTTGATTTTGTACTTTTAATAGTCTTAAAATGAATATTCTGGGCTGAGAAGGTGGCTCAGTGGTAGAGTGCTTGCCTTGCATGCCTGAGGCCCTGGGTTCGATTCCTCAGCACCACATAAGCAAAAAGAAAAAGCCGGAAGTGGCGCTATGGCTCAAGTGGTAGAGCGCTAGCCTTGAGCTGAAGAGCTGAGGGACAGCGCCCAGGCCCAGAGTTCAGGCCCCACAACCGGACCAAAAAAAAAAAAAAAAGAATATTCTAATAGTATGAAGCACAATTAACTGAGTCATACCTAATTTCTACAGTATTTACACATCTGCTGTCTCTCTCCACTTTTGGTATCATTTTCCTTTGTCATTGTATATTTAAAAAAATTGGTATTTCCTATATTTGATGTCAGTATAACTTGTGAAGGAGATGGGGAAAAACCTGTTGTTTAAGGATACAGGTGGACCTGTTGCAACAATGAGAAGTACAAGTTGTCATGTCCAAAACGAGCTTTACAACGTCATTGGGGGTGGGGGGGGGAGGAGAAGGATTGGGATGGGGGGGAGGGGGGAGGCTGGGAAGGGATGTGAAGGGTAAACCAAAGGAGGAGGGTGCAATGCTTGGTAAGAAATGTACGCATTATCCTGCCCATGTAATTGTAACTCCTCTGTACAGTATGTTCACAAATAAAATTAAAAAAAAAGAAAAAAAATTAGTATTTCCTAAGTTAGGTTACAAACTTAGGATCCTGTTTACCCATCCATTTATTGATATATTAAGGTTAGCTACTCAGGAGACTAAGATGTGGAGGATAGGAGTTTGAAGCCAGCCCTGGGCAGAAAAAGTCAGACTCAATTTCCAGTTAATGAGCTAAAAAGCCAGGCTCGAGATTTGGCTCCATTCGCAGAGCACCAGTAGAGCAAGCAACCAGAGTTAAGAGCCTGAAACTGAGTTCAAGCCCCATACTGGGGGTTGGGAGGGTGGGGTGGAAATGCAGGATAGAACACTTTTTTAAGTCTTGTAGGGAGGTAGAAGGGAGAAAATGTGGCCACAGAGCAGGCAGATTTTATACACACTCAAGTGTTCCCTCCTTAGCTGCCTCCAGTGCTTTTGTTAATATAGCTTCCAGCACTGACCCTTTTACATCCCTTCAGATCTCCCAGTATTCCCACACAGAGGCATTGTTTTAATGACTAGACTTTTTTTTTTCCTTGCTGGTCATAGGGCTTGAACTCTGGCCACTGGCCCAGCTCAAGGAGAGTCCTCTATCACTTGAGCCACAGCGCCACTTCGTTTTCTGGTGGTTAGTTGGAGATAGAGTCTCATGGACTTTCATGCCTGGGCTGGCTTTAAACTGTGATGCTTAGGTCTCAGCCTCCTGAGTAGCTGGGATTACAGGCGTGAGCCACGGGTGCCAGCTAGACTTGCTTTTTTTTTTTTTTTGTCGGTTGTGGGGCTTGAACTCTGGGCCTGAGTGCTGTCCCTCAGCTCTTCAGCTCAAGGCGAGTGCTCTACCACTTGAGGTACAGCGCCACTTCCGGTTTTCTGGTGGTTTATTGGAGATAGGAATCTCACGGTCTTTCTTGCCCGGGCTGGCTTTGAACCTCGATCCTCAGATCTCAGCCTCCTGAGTAGCTAGGATTACAGGCGTGAGCCACCAGCGCCCGGCTCTAGACTTGCTTTTTGATGGGAAGAGCAGTTTACTTTGTAAGACTAGTCATAAGAACTCAATAATTATCTTTGAATAATTGCATAAACAAAGTTACAGATTTGGATTAGTGAATATGTTATTAAAACTTTCCATTTTTGTTTTTCCACAGGAACCAAGTGATAAATTTCAAGGAAGTATGGACTTAATGTTGTACACTAAAGTTGTAAATTAAAAAAGGCTTGGCCAAGAATGAGGACCTGAGTTATGTTTGTGATAATGACAGCTCTATTTCATTTTCGTTGTTCCCATTGTGGTGCAAGTGGTTTATATCTTGAGTACCCCCGAGATGGAGATAGAGGTTAGCTGCAATTATCCAGTATGCCATTGAGGGACAAGGAGATGAGCTAACTCAACTTGCTTAGTATCACACAACTGGTAAGTGGTGCAAAAGCTCATGCACAGTGCCATACTGTCTTCTGACCTCTTAAGTCAAGTAACTCATCTTGTCATTTATCTATAGCAGCTGGATTCTTGCCCCGAGTTTACAGGTTAGGCATTAGTACAGTCCATTTATTGTGGCCTGAGTGTTTTGTTCTGAGTGGCTGCTCATAGAATTTTTTTTTGCCAATCCTGGGGCTTCAACTCCGGGCCTGGGCACTGTCTCTGAGCTGCTTTTGCTCAAAGCTAGCACTCTACCATGTGAGTCACAGCGCCACTTGTGGCTTTTTCCGTTTATATGGTCCTGAGGAATCGAACCCAGGACTTCATGCATGTTAGGCAAACACTTTACCACTAAGCCACATTCCCAGCCCCATATTACAGAATATAATTGTAGGTGGTGTTAAAAAAAGCTTACGAGGGGCTGGGAAGGTGGCTCAGTGGTAGAGCTCTTGCCTTGCATGCTCGAGGCCCTGGGTTCGATTCCTCAGCACCACATAAGCAAAAAAGAAAAAAGCCGGAAGTGGCGCTGTGGCTCAAGTGGTAGAGTGCTAGCCTTGAGCTGAAGAGCTGAGGGACAGCGCCCATGCCCAGAGTTCAGGCCCCATGACTGGACCAAAAAAAAAATAAAAAAAAAAATAAAAAAAAAAGCTTACGATGGAATTCTACAGATAATAATTTTACAACTGTTAGACCACATACTTCAACTATGTTACATGGAGCAAGGCAGTCATTTTGAAAGAAAAGGTACGTAAGGTGAAAAACATCACCAATATCTGACAAAAGACTTACCCTACAAGCGGATCACATGTATAGTACCATGCGGGAACCTGGACACCTTTAACTTCTACCTATCAAGCAAGAATCAACATTATAAAACAAAATGTACACACCTTAGTCTTTCTACTGCCTCCAAGAAATGACTGTCAAAACCCACTGGCTAATTCTGTCATTACATATTCAGGTGCTACACAAATAATCCTGATGAAGACTTCTCCATGCAGTCAATCTTTATTATAGCAATATTCGCATATTCACATCAAGTACATAGAACTTTTTTGCCTTTTATATATAATACAGAGTTTTTAAATAACTTTACACAGAAATAAATTTCTTCAATCTGATTTTCAACTATCTTTTTATTTAATTCTCCATGCTTTCTATCCAAACTGAACAATATTTTCCATTATACAAATTTACATGAGAAAAACTCCAAAGTACAAATGAAGGGACCTGAGCAGGAAAGAAACAAAGAGTATCAGGAAGTGGGTGTGGGAATTTAAAAAAAAAAAAAAAAGACAAGCAAACACTGAGAATTAAAGGTTTAGAGAGACATCATCCATTTGACTGAAAATAAATGTCTTTTATGATTTGAAAAATAAGCTTTAAAAATAGTTACTCCATTGTAATATTTATAAAGCAGGTATAGAGGTGTGTGGACAAGGGATGAAGTCCCCATGTTTTTACTGGGCACCCCCTCCCCCCCACCCCCGACTTCATGAGAACCTTTTCATGAATATGCTTGAGTGGAACTGAAGTGAACTAGACCCGAACCTTTGGCAGTTAAGAAAGGAATGCATATGCGAGCTGCCATAGGTTTGAAGTGGTAAAACAGGACCCATAATTCACTGAAGTTCCAACGTAAAGCATTTCCCTTTCCTCTCCCTTACAGACTTGTCCTCAGACTGAGCAGTACATGAAAAGGGGAGATTTACTTTTCCTTGGAATAAACCAAGGAGCAGTCCAGCTTTGAACAATTCAAACACACAATAGAAGGTAAAAATCAATCTCCTGATCTTAGACCTATCTTAGAAACAGAAGTGCTAAAGGGAAGGGTCAGGTACTGTGACACAGTCCTTCAAATCAAGCAATACCATGAAGACCAAACCAAGACTACATCATTTGGTATGGCCAAAGGAAATAGAGGACCCAATGAATGTGTTTTCAAATGAAGGAAGAGAAAGGGCACAACACACACATACCTGGTATGTAAACTAATATAACATGAAGATAAATAAGACAAAGGTTAGTCACTTATGTTGGAAAAGGTGAAAAGGCTTATGTTTACATAGCTGGTTTGATCAACTATGGAACACATAAATGAATTAGGAAGGAATGATTTTAAACCGTTCACAGCTTAGAATAAAAAGCACACGTATTGCACTCTTAAACTTTATTTCAGATAACTATGGTTCACTTCGCACCTTTGCGTTAGTTTTTCCCTGTTCCCCAGACTTGACTGCCACCCTATTTTGGTCCATTTTTTGTGCCTAGTTGCTTTGTTGCTTATGTTAGTCTTTGATTTCTTCCTATGTAACTCACACCCACCAAAACACAAAACATTCAAAAGGCTTAATGAAATGCGAGTGATTTTCAAAGCAAAAACAAGACTTAACTCACTCCCCCACCCCTGCTCCAGCACTGTAAATCAGCCCTCTCTTTGCTGCACCTCTTCCAGTATTTCCTGCCTGTCTCCCCTGGGAAACAGCAGTTATGAGTGCTGGATAATGTACTCAGCCTGCCATGAGAAGCAAATGGTTTGCACAAAATTGTTTTCTGACACACAAACACACTCCAATTTTCTGTTTAAAGAGTACTTCAATCTACAGAATTCTTTAAAAAAAATGTATCACAAAAGACACACTGGCTGTGTCCTCATGACAACTGGTTGTATCATTGCAATTAGTCAAAACAGCGAATGAAAGTAAACATTAAGTGAAGCTGATTTAATAATAAAAAGTTAAAATGTGGATAAAGATCTAGAATTTACTGAGGTGGCCACTGTGATTTTTACCTTTTTGCCTTAAGATTTCATGAACTGGGATGTGGCTCAGTGGCAGAACCCTGGCCTAACACACGCCGAGGTCCTAGGTTCAATCTCCAGCATCATAGAAAGGGGGAAAGGGGAATGATTTTGGGATTCTGTCCAATTCAATCTCAAAAAATACCTGTAGGAACTATTATCTTTTCTACAACTAACAAAAATTAGAACTGATTTCAATGTCAATGTCTTTGCCTAAGTAGAAGTGAGAAAAAGTTATCTGAAATTTCAACTACAAAATGAAGCTTACATCTTATAGGACAAACAACACACACATTACCAGCACTTTCAACTTTTCCAGAGCTAGCAACACAAGACTACAAACACACTGGCCACTGTCCTCTCCTCTGGCCAATCTACAAATCACTGTGCTGGCAGAGACGCTACTGCCCCTTGTCAGGCATCAGTAATGCATCTGAGTATCTGAGAGGAGGGTGGTGAGGAAAAAAAAACAACACAAAAAGTGCACCATGGAGTGTCTGGTTTTACCCACACAGGATAGGTCTCTCACAATCCCAAGTCCCTTCACTAAGGACAAGGCCAGAGACTGCCCTTTGTGCTCTTCATCATTCAGAATTGATAGCACAGTCCAACATCACTGCAAACAAGCGCGGGGAGGCGAGTTTACATTTTAAATTCTGAAAAATCAGTGACTAGGTTGGCAGCAGTACTCTGGAAACAAATTTTATTTTCTCCTTTCTCACTATCAGTGAGAAAGCATACGTGGAACCAACACACAGGATTGCTGTCCAGCATACGGTACTTCAACACTGAACTACAGCAGTTTCTTAAAATGTCTGTCAAACATTTTTGTTGTATAAAAGTTCCATGCTTTGAAGAACCTATGGGAGTAGAAAAAGTTTCTCTAGAAATGTCACTGAACAGTATTTTCAACCTAGTTGCTCTATGTGATAAATATATCTGACTATACTAGGGATTATATGCTTTAAAAAAATAATTTTGTTGACTGAAAATTTACTTGTTTTTTTTTTCTCATTTTTAAAATGTGTTTTGGCTATAAACTCTTTAGTGCATTTATCTTTGCAGTCTAAATTGCACTCTAAAAATATTAACACAGCTGAGTTAAACCAGAGTGGCTCTCTTCATAAATCACTGATTTCTGCTAAAAATTTTAGCTTTTTTTTATTGCATCATGAAGGCACAGTAAGATCATTTGGCAAATTGTCAAGGTATTTTGCTAGACTCTCACCTACACCTTTTTGCTGTAACTTGCAAGTTAGTTGCTGTTCATTCTCACCTTCCATCTCTGGTTGTGGTTTCTTATAGCCTAATGGTTGACATCTGCTGGTCTCAAGCAACACCAACTTGGAGTCTTAAGAGGGCCTCCTTCTACCCCCTTAGCTGGGCAGTCTCTCTGAATAAGTATCTTATGAATGTGACAAAGCTGTGGCTAATACAGTATGAAGATGTACTGCCTTGACAAGTTATTGAAAAGTAAAACTGTGTCACTGTGACATGATACCATAGCTATTTAACTTCATGAAACTGATTTAAGGTTAAGATTCTGAAATGTACCCAACAGATTCGGCACCACTTCCAACAACATACAGATGCTCTTGAGCAATGCTTTTATTTTTTTTTTTTAAACACTATCACTGCTTAAATGTATAATGCCCTTTAGGACAAAATCAGAGTGCTCAGATACAAGAACACATAAAAGTTAAACTCTTAAATCATCTTCATGTTCTAGAGCTCGTGGCTTTTCATAATTTAAATAAATAGCTATTCATTACCTCATTCTGAGGAGGTAGGTTTTTTGAAGAAGTCACCTGAACTCCGCAGTGTTTGAAACTAAAGCTAGAGCTGCTGTGTGAGGGAGGCCGGGTGGTGGTGCGCAGTGGGGACAGCTGAGATTTGAAGAGGGGCACACGATAGCTCGCACAGCGCTGGATCAAAACAAGACAACGTGTGACACAAGAGCTGGGACTGCACCAAACAAAAATGAGGAAATATTTACAAAGCTCAGTGCTAAAGTTTTGAACTGTCTTTTCAAAAACACTTCAACAATGACATAAATATAACGTGATTTACATGGGGTTTTCCCTTCTAGAATGTCCTAGGCGCGTCCTACCAGACTTCAAATATAATCAGGGACAGGATATCCAGGAACCACAATTTGATAGCTAGTTAAGAGTCTTCTTTTAAGGTGTACATAAGCACAAATGAGAACATCAGATTTCCTATTCACAAGTCCCTTCCATAAATTTTTTGGTCCATATTATTTCAAGGAAAGAAAGTCAATCAGGAATACTACATATTTAAAGTCTTCTACAGCTGCTCGCGAACTTTCCAGAGGGCCTCGCTCTCCCAACCAAAACCAAAACACATGCTGAAAGGCACTGCAACTTTACTGACAGACAGACACACTTCACTGACAGCCTTAGGAGGTGGTTGGAGAAGCAGCCACATACTGTCGGTGCAATTACTCATAAAGTGCTCTGCACAAACAAGAGCGTCTTCCTCCTATCTCTTAGGAGCTCAAGTCTACCTCCTATAGGTTAAGGACCAAAACCTACAGCAAAGGATATTCCTTTTATTGTCATTTGTAAACTCAAGGAAAAAATATCTATTTGATGAATAAGATGGAAGGTTTCAACATTGTTTTTATTTTTAAACTTCCCTTAAAAAAACAAAACAACAACAGAAAAAACAACCACCCCTCAATACCCTGAGCCCAACTTTGGGACAAAATTTCATTTGATATCACCTCTGTTCTCCCTTTACAAGTAAGAGAGAAACATTCTAAAATGAAAGGAAGACGTTTGTTTAGACAATTCCAACTTGAGAGTCCTCCCTCAGCTTGCTGGCTCTGTCCCTGGAGAGAGGGAGCCTGCACTGTGGCAGGCACAGCACGCTCTACCTCCTGAGCAGGACTTCAACACCTATCTGTGTTTTTCTCTAACCAGGACTTAAGATCTAAGCCAATCTTGCTAAAGGAAACACAGCTATATTAAGTAGCATCTACAGAGATGTTTTGGACTTTTACTTCAGTAAGAGGTGCGTCATGCACAGTGGATTCTTTTCATACCAGCACAATGTATTTCCATCTCGGCAATTCTAAAAAAATTTAAGACACTGCTCTGCTCACATCAAACTTAAAAACATACTAGTACGCTTCAAAATGATTCATACCCCACAATATTTCCTACTTTTCTAGGTCAACCTTGTGTAAGTCTGTGAAATTTGCAGCAGGCCTTCTTCTGATGCCAAGTATTTAAGCAAAAATCATCTGTCTAATGGTAATGAGTAGTAAACAGGTGAACTATAGATAGTGGAACCAGGAAAATGTTACATGATCACTTTTAATTCCCTGATTTATTTTTGGTCTTAAGAGAATTTCTTTCAGGTTTTGGCTATCCCTTAGTTGGCTACGTAAATCTTGTATGATCTGCATTCCAAAAGCCTGACAATCAATCCTAAACTCCCAATAAGGGAGTTACCATTAGTTTATCCCATCACTTTCTATGCTACCATGGTAATTTGTACTGCCCATTCATGAAGGCCAAAGCAAGCTAGGGCTTGTTTATATTTTCCATCTGTCCAAGGATAGGAAAGATTTAGATTCCCTATATCACAGTAACTCTTTCTATAAAAACAACTGCTTTCACACATCGGCCCTCAGCTCCAATAGCCCTAACATTTACCAGGTGGGGGATTCAACTGCCAAATTACCCAACCTTTTGAAGACCAGGCTTGGGAAGAAAGGAAGGAGGAGAATGAATGGAGATACCACCACTTTTATTTTAGGTTGCATATTCTAGATCAAAGACTGGAAAGAGGTTGCAGAATGTAGTGTAGGAATGAGTAAGTTGGAAGAAACAATGAGATTATTAGCAAAGATGTTAGTGTGGACCCAGCAAGTACCATTAATTTAAAAATTATAAATAATTGTCTAAGACTCTCCATGTTTTAGGTAGATAAAAGGGCAATGGTCTTTCTTTAAAAGTTTATATAACAAAAATACCATTTTCAGGATATATAATTCTGGTGGGAAGTATTATTCCAATTAAATCTGAAAATCATTTTCTTTTTAATAAAAATAAAAGAAACCCAGAAATTAAAACTTGTACCTGACACTTCAATTACATAAATTTCTCACATTCAAAACTGTTAGTCAGCAGTTTTGCAGGCTTTTAGTTAGATATGCCCAGGGCGTGTTTGCCTTGGACATAACAGCCATGTAAGTACTTGGTGACTGGAAGAGCTTAGAGGAAGATATGGACTGTATTTCCTGAGAATTTGCTACATTGTGGAGGAACCAAGTCCCCAGCCCTCATCTCCATTGCTGGACCCAATGAGAAAAGAAGGCGATGTGTGCCAGCACTGTCCAACTTGCATGTTAGGCACAGCCCCAGTGAGCCAGGCAACCAGAGGCCAAGAAACGGAGGTCAGGAAGAAGATGCAGCATTCCCTTTTCCTCTGCCCCCCAAATGCAGCTCTTCCTCACCTCTCCACCTCCAGTTAAACAAGACAGCTTCACTTGTGATCAAATTTGTCAAGGACTGAACATGTGCCACCCAGAAAAGGCATGCTGCATTTCTGTTCCATCCCTCAGAAATTAATTGGTGGTGGCTAGGGGAAAGAGCTCCACAACAAAATCCCAGAACAGGAAAGAGAATGATGCTTGGTGATTGAAACTGCCCATCAGATGACCAGCCACAAATTGATCTGGTGGTTAGCAGGGCAAAGTTGACTGGCAGGCTTTCTATAGCAAATTTCCCAAGCTGTAGCAGCAGTTTCTTTCCATCATGCCTGACCATCAAAAGGTCAGAACTCAGGGTCTCTCCTTTTTCTTCCAGGAGTGGGCAGACTTGTATGCACGTGGTGTTTGTGTTGAAGAAGAAACACTGGCAGCAGAGAATTCTGGCTCCTAAAGCACTCTTCCCTCTTTTGTTGAGTAAGAGATTCCACTCTGTTCCACACCAGTTTATGCATTGAAAATTTTGTATCTTAAAAAAAAAAAAAAGGATTGCAGCACAGAATCGTGTTTTGATGTTAACAAACTGTAGGAATACAAGACTTAAAGAAATAAAGAGTAGATGCGGCCATGGTGGTGTGGCTACTTGAAGGCTGCAAATTCTCCTGTAGAGGGAGGACAAGAGCTAATTTTAAAAAAGTTATCTCAAAATAGCCTCAAGCAGAAAAGCCTCATTTCAACCTCACCAAAAGGTAGACTACTTATATATTACAAGCCTGATACCATCATCACTAATTCAAAAACCAAAATAGCCAATACCCATGAAAGAACAAAAGTATGTATATTTATGTGAAGAATGATGGTTTAAGTATATCAATCAAATATCAAATCTGCAGATAATTTCTCAGCTGGGTTTCACATGTTAGGGTTGGATCTGCTGATACGTCTGATGAAGAAAATCTTTAAGAAACTGCTTATACAATAGTAGTAGAATATTTCTGCCCCTAAATTATCAGTTCATTTTCTGCTACCACATTATATAGTTATGTCACCATCAGGAAGAGAGAATCAAGAATTATCCTCATTGTATGAAAGATGAAATTTCGGTATCAAATGATTTGTCCATATCACATATTTTGCAGAAAGAAAGAAATCCAGACCTTCCACTGTCTAGTTAATTTCACCTTTTTAACTACTAGAAATTTAGGTATGTGTCACTGAACATAATCTTCTGCATAAGGAATTCCTTAAACCACAAAATCCCTTTGCAGGGCCAAACTTCTTCAATCTTCCTGAATTCGGGAACTAACACCCGAGCTACAGCTCTATTTCCTGCTTTTCTGGTGGTTCACTGGAGATAAAAGAACCTCACAGACTTTCCTGTCCAAGCTGGCTTCATAACTGCAATCTTCAGATCCCAGACTTCTATGGAACTACAGGTGTGAGCCACTGGTGCCTGGCTAGGCGCTATCATTTTGTTCACATCATCTACTTAGATAGGCCAGTTACTGCCATTATATAGAGCATAGTTTATTTATGGGGGTCAATTAATAACTGACAAGTAATTTTTAATAGGAGTTTCTGATGAAGATTTAAACAATTTCTCACACCCACATGCACACACATATCCACACCCCCCCACACACCAATTCATTATTCAATCTAGGAATAATAAGCATATATTTAGTGAGTTTTTTAAAATTGCTATTAGATTCCAAGTGGTTACTAGATAATACTGGCTGGTCTCAATACATATATTAATGACGGGCTCACTGAATCGCAAGATATGCCTGCTGATAATATCAGCAACTGCCTGAGTGACTGGCCTCTGCCCGGTGCCTCACTGAGCCCCTTACACACACTGCCCCGACCCTCACAGCATGCTAACGAGACACATGTTTATCTCAATTTTATAGATGAGCAAGTTGGGGCTTAAAGTGCTCAAAATGACATGACTAGAAAAATGTGGAACCCAAATGTTACCCCAAGTGCTGACACCAAAACACAGATTTTCCCCCCCCATTTTTTTGTTGGGGGAGGGGGTGGTTTCAAAACCTAGTACTGGGGCTTGAACTCAAGCTCTTGAGTTCTCTCCACCCCCCTTTTTTTTTAACTCAAGGTCAACAAACACTATCATTTAAGATATATCTCCAGTTCTAAAGGCAAGGGTTCTTAACCATTATCAGGTCCTTAATTGTTGTTGTTGTTGAGTCAAGGTAAGTAGTACAGGCTTGTCTTAAACTTATCTTCCTATGTCAGCCTTTTTTTTTTTTTTGTCGATCCTGGGGCTTGAACTCTGGGCCTGGGTGCTGTCCCTGCACTCTTCAGCTCAAGGCGAGCGCTCTACCGCTTAAGCCACAGCGCCACTTCTGGTTTTCTAGTGGTTTATTGGAGATAAAAGTCTCATGGCCTTTTCTGCCCAGGCTGACTTTGAACTGTGATCCTCATATCTCAGCCTCCTGAGTAGCTAGGATGACAGGCGTGAGCCACTGGTGTTGGCATACCTCAGTCTCTTAACTGATGCTATTATAGTAATGTATGACTACAATAGGCTCCCTAGAAATTTTACTTTGTATTTAAAGTTAAAAGTAGTGGAAAGGGCTGGGAAGATGGCTCAGTGGTAGAGTGCTTGCCTTGCATGCATGAGGCCCTAGGTTCGATTCCTCAGCACCACATAAACAAAAAGAAAAAAGCCGGAAGTGGCGCTGTGGCTCAAGTGGTAGAGTGCTAGCCTTGAGCTGAAGAGCTGAGGGACAGCGCTTAGGCCCAGAGTTCAAGCCCCACGACCAGACCCCCCCCCCCAAAAAAAAAAAAGTAGTGGAGAATAGGATCTGGAATTGATTGTTTAAAAAGAGCGAAGTCTCTGGCATTATAGAACATTTCGAGAATGATCAAGGAAATGTAACAGGTCTAGAGAATATTGATACTCTCATCATCACTGCTTGCACATTTGCTGACATTATTGTTTTAAGACTAATCTCTTTATTATTATTATTTTTTTCTCGGTTGTGGGCTTGAACTCTGGGCCTGGGCGCTGTCCCTCAGCTCTTTAGCTCAAGGTAAGTGCTCTACCACTAGAGCCACATCGCCACTTCTGGTTTTCTGATGGTTAATTGGAGGTAAGAGTCTCACAGACTTTCTGCCTCAGCTGGGTTTGAACTGTAATCCTCAGATCTCAGCTTCCTGAGTAGCTAGGATTATAGCTGTGAACCATGGTGACTGGCTAGTCTCATTATTATTTTTTTCTTTTTTGTCAGTTGTGGGGCCTGAACTCTGGGCCTGGGCACTGTCCCTCAGCTCTTCAGCTCAAGGCTAGCACTCTACCACTTGAGCCACAGCAGCACTTCTGGCTTTTTCTGCTTATGTGGTGCTGAGGAATCGAACCCAGGGCCTTATGCATACAAGGCAAGCACTCTACTACTGAACCACCTTCCCAGCCCTAATCGCATTATTTTTAATCATTTTTTTTTTTTTTTGGGTCCGGTCGTGGGGCCTGAACTCTGGGCCTGGGCACTGTCCCTCAGCTCTTCAGCTCAAGGCTAGAGCTCTACCACTTGAGCCACAGCGCCACTTCCGGCTTTTTCTTTTTGCTTACGTGGTGCTGAGGAATTGAACCCAGGGCCTTGAGCATGCAAGGCAAGCGCTCTACCACTGAGCCACCTTCCCAGCCCCTATTTTTAATCATTTTTTAAAAAGTGACTTGCAATACAGTTTTATTATATAGTAGTGATAGTGGCTAGCAAAATCTAAGTGTCACCAAAAGAAGCCAAATGAAAATAAAATTTAGGCAACTACATTTTGAACAATATTCTACTGCATAAACTTAACCATTAGCTTTAAAAATAAAAATGAAGTTGAGTGTTGGTAGCTTGTGCCTGTAATTCTCTCAGGAGGCTGAGATCTGAGAATCTAAGTATTGTGGTTTGAAGACAGCCTGGGCAAGACAGTCCAGGAGACTCTTATCTTTAACCACTAGAAAGCCAGAACTGGAGCTGTGGCTCAAGTGGTAGAGTGCTAGCTTTGAGCAGAGAAGCTCAGGGACAATTTTTAAACCCTAGTACATATAAAAACAAAACAAAAACAAACAAAACAACCGCCCCACCCCCAACCTTTCAAAGCAATTCCAAACACTAAGAATCATCTTATTCAAGCCTACTGCTTCTAACAGAACATATTTCTTTGTGTGAATGGCCTTGAACTCATAATAATCTACCACGGAGTCTGAGATTACAGGTATTCACTATCACTCCAGACTTGTTAATTTACTTATTTTGGGGGTTCTAGGGTTTGAATGCAAGGCCTCACACTTGTTAGACAGATGCTTTATTGCTAAGCTGTTCCTACATTTTTTTTGCAATGGTTATTTTTTGAGACAGGTCTCACTTTTTGCTTGGACCAGTGCCTGCACAACAAATCTACTTCTTTCAGTTCTAGCTGGGACAACAGGCATATACTACTACACACAACTTTTTATTTTAAGATGATCTTCTGGGCTTTCCTGCCTGGGCTGGCTTGAAACAGCAATCTTCTTTATCTCAGCTTCCCACATACCTGTGATACAGAGACATGCTACTGTGCCCAGCTGTTAATTGACAAGAGGTCTCCTTGGGTATCTCTAGGCTACTGCAATCCTCCTGGTGTCAGCCTCCCAGAGTAGCTAGGATTACAGGCATGAGTTATTGGCTCCTAGTTGTTTATTATTATTGTTTTTTTAAGATGGGGAATGTTTTGTCTTTTTTTTGTAGGTCCTGGGGCTTGTACTCTGGGCTTGGGTGCTGTCCCTCAGCTCTTCAGCTCAAGGCGAGCGCTCTACCACTTGAGCCACAGTGCCACTTCCGGTTTTCTAGACTCTAGATAAGAGTCTCACGGACTTTCCTGCCCGGGCTGGCTTTGAACCAGGATCCTCAGATCTTAGCCTCCTGAGTAGCTAGGATTACAGGCATGAGCCACCGGCTCCCGGTGTTGTTTTGTCTATTTTTAAAGTCATGAATCGATATATAAAGTCATGGTAGCAATGTTTAATCTGTCCAAGGGAACAAAAGATCTGCTATATTAGTACTGGTTTCCTTGGATGAAATCAACTATGCAAATAAACGTATTTTACAGGTTTACCTGTGGTACTTAAAAATTAATTTATCATGAATTTAAAATCTTCCTGATTTTTTGCTTTACTGACTTCAAGGGAAGATGACATAAATTCAGATGTGGTCTGCCTGCTGAAACCTTTTTTGGACTATATTTAATAAAGACCCTAAATCTAAACTGTGTGATTGAAGATTTAGTTTAACAGGCTATGAAGTAGAGACAGTAGTGTCTTTGGTAAGACACTGGTGCTGCTCCTGTTTTGGGTGCTCACGACTGCCTCATTATACGCAACACACACACACTCACATATACACACTCACATGTATGCACACACATACGGATGCATTAGAAGTATTTCATACCGAGGGATGCAAAGAGGAAAAAAATAGGCATTTATCTTAAGTAGAACCTTGTTGGGTAAAAGACAAAAATTTTAGGAAATACATGATAAAGTAATTGCTCTACTATGAACCACAAAATCTAAGTACAATCTAAAGCAATAACTTGAAAAACATCCATTAACAAGTTGCTTGGCAACCAGTTATCTAAAAGAAAAACAAACCTAAAATTCTCACAGAGCTCTGTGATTTCTTTTGTTTGTTTGTTTTTTTGTGGGAGGGGATAAGAATAAGAGAGCAATGCATCTGCAAGGAACTTTAACTTTTTTTTTTAAACAAAAATCAATGGTGACATCCTTAGTATATAAAGAAACATTATCTACACTGGGTGCTGGGGGGCTCACCCCTGTAATCCTAGCTACTCAGGAGGTTGAGAACTGAGGATCCTGACCGTCAAGGCAGAATAGCCCATGAGATTCTTACTACTAAAGAACTGGAAGTGGAGCTGTGGCTCAAGTGGTAGAGGGCCAGCCTTGAGAAAAAAAAAAAAAAAAGAAAGCCCCAGCCTCCAAGTTCAAGCCCCAGTACAGTCAGAAACACACACACAAAATCTCCAGTGAACATTTCTCCACTAAATATCTAACATTAAGCCATTTTATTCATGTCAAATGTGCTACTTCTCACGAGTATATAGGGTCACTTGTGTCCATGATTTATTAAAAGATACTCATTCCATGGCTTCAAGGAAACAAAGGACTTCTACTTTTTTTGGGGTGACGGAGAGATCTGGGCTTGAACTCAGGGTTTAATGCTCTCTGAGCAGGGGCTCTGTTACTTAAACCAGACCTTCAGCTCTTTTGCTTGTCGTTTTTTGGTTAGGTTCTCACATTTTTGCCTGGTACTGGCCTAGATCTTTATTCTCCTTTTTATGGCCAGCCACATGCCATCATACTCAGAAGGACTGAGTTAGGCTCTTGCTAACTTTTTGCTTAGGCTGGCCTCAAAGTTCAATCCTCCTGGTCTCATCTTTACCTCCTGGGTAGTTGAGATGTCAGGCATGAGTCATTTTCATAATAGTAAACAGACATAGTTATAGAAAAATTAGTAATGTTGAAAATAGTGACTTCCCAAATTAGAGCTGCTCAGTTGCCTTATTTGAAGCCAGCTTCCCACGAGCATTCAGAGGAGTGGTCCTCCTCCAGAGCCCTCCCTAAGTGATAGCTAATGCTAAAAGCTGCCTTAGAAATCAGAGAAAGCTATAGTTTAATAACTAGAATAACCAACTGACTGAAACAAACAGAGGGCCCTGGAAGAGGCACTGTCAATTTTTGCAGCGTTTTTATGTTTTAACCTGTGGATGTTAAAAATCCATTGTTAGGTATGAATTCAGAAAAATTTTAATCTAGTTGTTTAACACAGAAGTGTTCTTTTGTTTATCTATAAAGAAATGAGTTGCCTAGTCAATTGAACATTTAAACAAACTTATGTAAATGTATTTTTTTTGTGCTACCTTACTTTAATTTCTCACTCATTTAGTTTGTCTCAGTGGACAGGAAACGCACCATAGCCCCCTGCCTGAATGGGTGTTTTTGGAGAAGCACAAGCATATAGACTAAAATCCTCTGTCTGAAAACCAGCCCGGTTCAAGGAGGGTTCTGATGCACTACGGTGAATTTTTGGCAATGAGCGGGCCAACAGCTCAATAGAGGCGAGAATCTGCAAAAAAAAAAAGAAAACAAGAAAAAGAAAAAGAGAAACAGTAGAATGAAAATCTGGACTGTGTAAATCTTTAAGAGCCCCATCATATTGTATTATAACAGTACCTGAAATCATTGTTTTCAAGATAATAAATGCCTGGAAAAATAGACAGTGGTATTTTTCCTTAAGAACCCCACTCAACCCAAAACAACAACAAAAATCCCAAACTTACTACAATACTAGAACTTTTATTTCTGTAAATTAAATGGAACAAAGCAGTTCATAGTTATTTGGCTTTTGTTTTTGCTTTTTTTTTGGGGGGGGTCAGTTGTGGGGCCTGAACTCTGGACCTGGGTGCTGTCCCTCAACTCTTCAGCTCAGGGCTAGTGCTCTACCACTTGAGCCACAGCACCACTTCTGGCTTTTTCTGCTTATATGGTGCTGAAGAATTGAACTCAGGGCCTCATGCATGCGAGGCAAGCACTCTACCACTGAGCCAACTTCATAGTCCTTAGCTTTTGTTTTGCCAGCTTTGGAACAATGAACAATAGAAATTTAAAATGAGTTACAGACCTATTTGGCACAGAGTACACATCCCTTTTGGAAAGGAGATTGGAATATAAATAAATACTATATGACTATTTCTAAACAGAACAAGGCAATTCGTCCTTTAAAGAAACTTAGCAGTCAGAAGTGTCTCACCATGTAATTCAAAGCAGGACCACACTGCTCCAGACTACTAGTGGCATATGAACAAGAAGTGACAAGTGACAAATCAGGGGAAGCTTAATAAACAGGCAGCATGTATAAATCCACGTATTTTAAGGGACAAGAAACAGGTATGCCTTCTGAAGGTAGACAGCCTGATAATGCAGTTAAAAATAATGCAGCATATGTATAAAGTGAGTTGGAGCTGGGCACTGATGGCTCATGCCTGTAATGCTAGTTACTTAGGAGGCTGAGATTTGAGGGTCACAGTTCAAAGCCAAGCTGGGCAGGAAAGTCCATGAGACTCTTTTATCCAATTAACCATCAGAAAACTGGAAATGGTGCTGTGACTCAAGTGGTAGAGCACTTGCCTGGAGCTGAAGAGCTGAGGGACAGCACTCAGGCCTAGATTTCAAGCCCCATGACTGACCAAAAAAAAAAAAAAAAAAAAGACTGGGCATGATGTCTCAAACATAGCAAGTACTCAATGTAACTTTAACAATCATTTTTTTTTCAATGTTAGAAATCAATTTGTTAAAAAATAAATCTAACTCTTATATACGCAATAACAGAGCATCATCAGAGGGGAAGAAAGAATGGACCCCATTAAGAAATACGTAGTTTTAGGGGCTGGGAAGGTGGCTCAGTGGTAGAGCGCTTGCCTTGCATGCCTGAAGCCCTGGGTTCGATTCCTCAGCACCACATAAGCATATAGAAAAAAACTGGAAGTGGGGCTGTGGCTCAAGCGCTAGAGCGCTAGCCTTGAGCTGAAGAGCTGAGGGACAGCGCCCAGGCCCAGAGTTCAGAGTTCAGGCCCCATGACCGGACCCCCCCCCCAAAAAAAAAAAAAAGAAATACGTAGTTTTAATTGTTTTCTATAACATGCAGTTCAACTATATAAATACACATTTTATGAAATTATATAACAGGCAGGACTAATTCATGATAGAAAAAGTAGTACAGTCTTAGCTTCTGGAAACAGGGATAGTAACTGACTTAGAAGCAAAGAATTCAACTATCTGTCTGGAGTGATGGCAATTCCCTGTTCCTTAATGGAGGGTTTAGGTATGTACCAGTCTGCGTCATTGAAGTTATAAATTTAATCATATTTATATAAGAAAAATACCTGTAAACAAATTTTAAGCTAATGGTACGCAGGTAGAATTACATAGAAGTGCATTGATATCCATATTTCATAGCTGAGGTAATATTTTCATACTCAAGTGAAGAGTCTGAAGCTCTTAGCATTCACTTGGGATGGAAACATTCAGTGCCGACCCACAGCTGTATTAATTCTCTCTGCCATAAAGATTTGGGTAAAAATTAACACTACTGCTAATAACAGGGCTGCTATTTGGACTCTGATTTCACAGTGATAATAAACATTATTACTGAGTTTTATCCTGAACTGGGAATGGATCCCAGAGCCTTGTGCATGTTAGATAAGCACTATGCCACTGGACCCTTTTAAAATTTCAAGTATGATATGCAAGAAAAAAATTAAATTATACCATGATATAAAAGGTGTAAGGCTTTCAAATCACAGTTTCAGGAGTAACCAGTCTATACTTTCTCCTGAATTTTTTTCTCTATATAAACATGTGCATATGAAAACAGACTCATTCTCATCATCTTTAAAGAGGTATTATACCATGCATATTTTTCTCATTGTTTTCTTATTCTCTCAATGACATCCAGGCCATCTATGCAGAACTACCTTAATCACTGTCTTTAATTTTTCCTACTATAGAAAACATACTTAAATATGCTTACTGTATATGTTGTATACCATATTCTTAAGAGTATTTTAAAGCCGGGCGCTGGTGGCTCACGCCTGTAATCCTAGCTACTCAGGAGGCTGAGATCTGAGGATCGCGGTTCAAAGCCAGCCCAGGCAGGAGAGACAGTGAGACTCCTATCTCCAATAAAAACCACCAGAAAACCGGAAGTGGCGCTGTAGCTCAAGTGGTAGAGCGCTCGACTTGAGCTGAAGAGCTGAGGGACAGTGCCTAGGCCCAGAGTTCAAGCCCCACGACCGACAAAAAAAAAAAAAAAAGAGTATTTTAAATTTATGAATTCTATGCCAAGTCTTTCCTAAAGACTGAATAATTTACATTTCCCCCATCATTGTGAAAAGAAAATTACACTGTTCCCAATGCTGGGATACAGCCAGTCTTGAGAAACAAAACCAAATGCATCCACTGTGGCACTCTGAACTTTACTAGCTGCCACTGAAGTCCCCTGTCTTTTCCTAAGTTTATTACCATTTACATTTCTTCTGTGTATCATCTACTCATATCCTTTTCACCCTTTGTATTCATTGCCTTTTATTGATTTGTAGGAGTCCTGCAAATATTTACTCTGTTTACTTATGCCACAATTAGTTTTGCCTTTAAGCAAATATATATATATATATATATATATATATATATACACACATATATATGTATATATATATATATATATATATATATATATATATTTTTTTTTTTTTTTTTTTGGCCAGGCCTGGGCACTGTCCTTGGGCTTCCTTTGCTCAAGGAAGTGCTCTACCACTTGAGCCTTAGCCTCACCACTTCCGGCTTTTTCTGCTTATGTGGTACTGAGGAATCAAACCCAGGGCTTCATGCTTGCAAGGCAAAGGCAAGCACTCTACCACTAACCCACATTCCCAGCCCTATTAATTTTTTAACACTGTGAAGTTGAATAATTTTAATACGATCATATGTTATGAGACAATAAACTTTTTAACTTCTAAGTCTGTTTCTTGCTTATGGAAGTCTTTCCTATTTCAACAGTATTAAAATGATTTTATATTTTACTATTGTTTTATATGTAACTCTTTAGCCATTTAAGATTTATATAGCACTTAACTGTATTGTGCCAAAAATAATCTGTAATGAAAGTTAAATACAATACTTAGAGGAGATAACTCAACACTAATCTGGAAAATTTACATATGTACTTCATTTTTGGTACCATGACATGAGTGCAAAATTGTATTTAGAAATATGAGCAGTCAGGTATGGTAATATATGCCTGTAATTTCAGTTACTTGGGAGGTAGGACAAGTTCCAGGCCAACCTGATAAACTTACTGAGATTCTGTCTCAAAATAAAACAAAAAAGGGGGCTGGGAAGGTGGCTCAGTGATAAGAGTGCTTGCCTTGCATGCATGAGGCCTTGGGTTCCATTCCTTAGCACCACATAAGCAAAAAACCGGAACTGGTGCTGTGGCTCAACTGGTAGAGCACTAGCCTTGAGCCTTTGAGCCTTGAGCTGAGGGACAGCATCCAGGCCCAGAGTTCAGGCCCCACAACCGACCAAAAAAAAAAAAAAAAAGGGCTGGATATACAGCTCAGTGGTTAGGATGCTAAGGCACAAAGCTCTAGATTCAAGCCCCAGTATTTGGAGTGGGGAAGGAGGGGGGGGGGGAGGAGAGGGGAGGGGGGAGGGAGAAAAGAAGGTATGAGCACTTGTCCTTTTAAATAAGAAAGACAACATCTAGGATTAGAGAACATGCTACTAGTTCAACTGATATGATCAACAATAACTTTTTCACTTTGATAGTGTCAAGCCAATCTCTTCAAAGTAACATGAAGGTAGGTAATATATACCCACCCAATCATTTGGCCTCCTCTTTCTTCTCAAAGCAGTTCTTAATGTTTGTTATAACCATCGATTTTATGTATGTATGTATGTATGTATGTATGTATTTTTGTTGGTTGTAAGGCTTGAACTTAAGCCTGGGCACTGTCTCTGAGCTTTTCTGCCTAAGGCTGGCACTTTCCCACTCTGAACCACAGCCCACTTTTGGTTTTCTAGTGGTTATTTAGAGATAAGAGTCTCATGGACTATATTGCCTGGACTGGCTGCAAACCTTGATCCTCAGATTTCAGCCTCCTGAGTAGCTAGGATTGTAGGTGTGAGCCACCAGTATTTGGTTTTTCTTTAATTCTTAGGAGAAAAAAAATAAAATAATAATAAAGGATAAGTGAATCTCAAACATTTCTAAGTACCTCAAGACTTAATATTCAAAGTCACAAGGTAAAGAACATTTCACTAATTATGGTAGACTAACTATGGAAGTTAGCATTTCCCACTTGAAACTATTAATCAAGGTAAAGTAACAGAAAATACTGCCTTTATAGTGTAATACTTATTACAGCTAAACTCTCTTTTTCTTTTTTTCTTTCATTTTTGTTGGTGGTGGGGCTTAATTCTGGGCCTGGGCGCTGTTACTCAGCTCTTCAGCTCAAGGTGAGCATTCTATCGCTTGAGCCACAGCACCACTTCCGGTTTTCCGGTGGTTTATTGGAGATAAGAGTCTCAAGGAGGGGCTGGGAAGGTGGCTCAGTGGTAGAGCACTTGCCTTGCATGCTCAAGGCCCTGGGTTCGATTCCTCAGCACCACATAAGAAAAAAGCCGGAAGTGGCGCTGTGGCGCAAGTGGTAGAGTGCTAGCCTTGAGCTGAAGAGCTGAGGGACAGTGCCCAGGCCCAGAGTTCAAGCCCCACAACTGGACCCAAAAAAAAAAAAAAAAAAAGAGTCTCAAGGAGTTGGGTGCCAGTGGCTCATGCCTGTAATCCTAGCTAATCAGGAGGCTGAGATCTGAGGATCCTGGTTCAAAGCCAGCCTGGGCAGGAAAGTTCATGAGACTCTTATCTCCAATAAACTGCTAGAAAACCGGAAGTGATGCTGTGGTTCAAGCTGTAGAGCGCTCACCTTGAGCTGAAGAGCACAAGGACAGCGCCCAAGCCCAGAGTTCAAGCCCCACGACCGACAAAAAACAAAACAAAACAACAACAAAAAAAGAAAAGAGTCTCAAGGCTTTCCTGCCCCGATGGCTTTGAACTGCAACCCTCCCTCAGATCTCAGCTTCCTGAGTAGCTAGGATTACAGGCATGAGCCGCCAGCACCTGGCTTACACCTACACTTTCTTACATGTTTCTGTTCAGTTTTTTTTGGGGGGCCTGCCTGCCTGCCTTCCTTCCTCCCTCATTCTTTCCGGTTTTCTATTTGAGACTGGGTCTTCCTATATTGCTCAGGCTGGCCTTACACTCCTAGGCTCAAGCAATACTCCCCTTGATCTAGATGTACCACCATACCAAGATCTTTGAAGGGTGTACTGAAGATTAATGTAAGGGCTTTGGCCTTCACTATGAGAAAAAGAGAATCAGAGTCTGGCAGATGCTCTGACAGTGATTTTTCTTTTGCCCCTGGTATAATTGCCTTGATGGTCCCCTTTAGGGACCTCAGAAAGAGCTAGTATGAGAGAGATGCTTGGAATCTGCTTGTTTTACCATCAAGAAGAATTAAAGAAGCAGTCTGAAAAGCATCGCTTCTGGACCTGTAGCAAGTCCACAAGTCAAAACACTTTTCACAATAACAAGATAGTATTTGCCTTTTGAGGTCACTGTAACATGATAAGAGATATTGCGAAGTAGTGAATCCAAATAGAGAATCTGTCTTCTTTTTTACAAAGACACTTGAAAAAGTGAAGATACCACTTTTCTCACTAGAAGGGGTGTGTGTGTGTGTTGGTTAGAAATATATAAAAAGGGCCAGGCGCTGGTGGTTCATGCCTGTAATCCTAGCTACTCAGGGTGCTGAGATCTGAGGATCATAGTTCAAAGCCCGCCCAGACAGGAAAGTCTGTGAGACTCTCATCTCCAATTAACCACTAGAAAACCAGAAGTGGCACTGTGGCTCAAGTGATAGAGTGCTTGCCTTGAGCTGAAGAGCCGAGGGACAGTGCCCAGGCCCAGAGTTCAAGTCCCATGACCAACAGAAGAAAAGAAAAGAAATATGTAAAAAAGGGGTTGGGGGAAGGTTAAGTGGGAGAAAACTGGGAGGGGGGTAACAAGTTCGACAAGAAATGTACTCACTACCTTACTTATCTAACTGTAACCCCTCTGTACATCACCTTGACAATAAAATTATATAAAAAAAGAAATATGTAAAAGGATTCCGAGACCAAGAAGTTAACTTACAGCAAGTCCTTTAAAATCTGCTTTTATATTAGAATCCCAAGTTGTGCTTGACCTTTCAAAGTCATTCTCATCGTTTTCACCTGACTATGGAGTACGCACATAATCACAGAGAATTTAAACCCATGAAATACAAACTGTATCTCCAAAAAGCTACTAAAAAATCCACCTGTCAGTGTTAGTTTTTCTAAGTATTGTGAAGTTTTCCTTACTTGGGGAAAGAGCGGTCTCTCATCTCTCTTCTTTTTGAGGCACTCTGCCATTAATCTCTTCATGGCTTTCGGACAATTGCTCCGCACTTTACTGAGATCTGGAGACAGGTATCCTCGTCCCACCATAAAAATTATCTGGAGAAAAATAAAGATCATACAACCTTGCATGTAAGTTCAACTACATAAACAATGGAAACTAGACAACATGTATACTATGACAGCCGTGCTTTTTCTGTATGTACGTTCATTTTAATAAGAAGTTAAAATAAAAAAGATGTTAAAATAAAAAAAAATGAGTATTTTAGATTTCTACACATCACAGATGATGGGGAATCCCAAACTAAATGGGCTGAAGTTCAAATCTTTATCACCCTGGGACTTAGCAAAGGCCTCTTAACTGTTCCTTTTATATGCTTGTCTCTCTTTATCCAGTCCATGTTTCCATGGACAGGACAATCATCACACTGAAGCACAGATATGCTATTGCTTCTTCTTCCCTTAAAAGAATTACATGGGCGAGTCAGAATGGTACCCATTAAGGACATAAAATAACAAATGTTGGCAAGGATGTAGAGGAAAAGGAACCCTCATGCCCTACCCTCATGCCCTGTGATGGGAATGTAAACTACTGCAACCACGATGGAAATCAGTATGGAGGTTCCTCAAAAAACTAAAAATAGGCCTTTTGTATGAACCCACCTTTCTATTGATTGGGCATATATCTGAAGGAGAGTAAATGAATACATCAGAAAGACACCTGAATATCTATGATTATAGCACTGTTCATAATTGCCAAATGATGGAGAATGAGCCATGGTGTACAATAACAGATGAATGAATAAAGAAAGTATGACTTATATGTATGTATGCATACACGCATACATAGATGCATACTATAGAATATGAAGGCCATAATGAAAAATAACCACCTATTCAGGATGCTAAGATCTGAGGATTGTGGTTCAAAGCCAGCCTGGACAGGAAAGTTTGGTGAGACTCATCTCAAAATTAACCACCAGAAAACAAAAAATGTGGACCTGTGGTTCAAAGTGGTAAAGTGCTAGCCTTGAGCAAAAAAACTCAGGGACAGCGTCCAGGCCTTGAGTTCAAGCCTCATGACCAACAAAAAAATAAATTAATTAAAAAAAATTCTATATTTTGCAGGAAAACTGATAGAACTGAATGAGATATTATTGAGTAAGATAAGCCAAACTCACAAAACAAGATATTGTGTGTTTTCACTCAGATGTGAAAGTTAGACCTAAAAGACATAGATATTCATGAATATGGAATATGGCCATACCTATATATATTTACATAACTGTATACATATTGGTAAACATAGAACATGAATTTTACTTAGGGACTAGTTAGGAAAATATGGGGAAGGAAGAGAAAAAGAAAAATAAAGGGTGAATAATTTCATAATACATTGAAACTATAAAACAGCATAAAGAATTTTTTGTTGTTGTTGCTTGCGGGGCTTAAACTCTGGACCTGGGCACTATCCTTCAGCTCTTCAGCTCAAGGCGAGCGCTCTACCACCTGAGCCACAACACCGCAACACTTCCGATTTTCTGAGTGGTTTATTGGAGATGAGTCTCATGGACTTTCCTGCCCAGGCTGGCTTTAAACCGCGATCCTCAGATCTCAGCTTCCTGAGTAGTTTGAATTTCAGGCATGAGCCAGCAGTGTTGGGCTACTGTGGAAATTCTAATGAGATATTTGGTTACACATTCTGATAACTGCAGCCTAGTCAGAGGAAAGATGAAAACATTAGGAGCTAACATCTCAGTGGAATTTACAGTTCTGTTTGGGCAGTATAGGAGGTGTAACTGAAAATCAGCATGAGTTATCATAGTGGAGGTGAATGAAGGGTTGGAGATGCTGAGTCCTAAGAGTATTCTTACACTAAGAACAGTTCTAGAATTATAAGCTGAGTATTGGTTTTGTAATATGTATCATAACTCTTCTACTTGGAGGAAAGTCTGTTCATCAGTCAGCCCCTAAGCCTAGCACCAAGAGCTACCTGCTTTGCGCCTGCTTTGTGCTCTGTACTAAGTTCTATGGAATATATAAAAATGTGAGAGCCATCTTTCATTTTAAAAAAAATTTTTTACACTCCCAACCCCTGGAACAATCTTTCATTTTTTCTCTCATATTACTCCTGAAGAAAATTTGGAAAATAGCATATCTTTGTGTATTTTTAAGTTTCCATCTGAAAAACATTTTATCTTATGTTTAATTGTCCAAAATATAATTTCTAGAATTTCTAGTTTATTCTAAGATTGAACTGCTTTAGCTATTCTGGGTCTTTTATACTTCCATATGAATTTCTGTATCTTTTTTTTTTAAATGAAGAATGTTACTGGGATTTTGATGGGAACTGAATTAAATCTATAAATCACTTTCAGCAATATAGCCATTTGACAATATTAACTCTGTCAATCTATGAATGAGGAAATTCTTTCCATCTTCTAATGTCTTCACTTTTTTTGGTCAGTCATAAGACTTGAACTCTGAGCCTGGGCACTGTCCCTGAGCTCTTCAGCTCAAGGCAAACGCTCTACCACATGAGCCAGAGCGCCACTTCCCATTTTCTGGTGGTTAATTGGAGATAGGAGTCTCACGGACTATCTACATTCAGTATGTAGAAAAGCTATTGATTTTTGTATGCTGACTTCATATCTTCCTATTTTTTTTTAAATTTTTATTTTTTGTGAACATACTGTACAGAGGGGTTACAATTACATGGGCATATCTTCCTATTTTTAAAAGTGTTTTAAGATCTAATCTTTTTCCTTCTGTTTCTTTCACTTTTTATTCTTTTTGGGTGGCCGTGGTGGCGGATGTGCTTTCATTTAGGGCTTGTGCTTGCTAGGTAGGCATTTCATCACTTGAGACACAGGTTAATAAGTCCCAGAATTTAATAGTTTTGATGGAGACTTTAAGGTCTTTTGAGTATAAGATCACATCATCTGCAAATAAAAACTAAAGCTTTTTATCAAGCTTTTCTGTTTATCTCCTCTTTTATTGCTGTGGCTAAGAACTCAAGCACTATATTCAGTAAGAATGGAGACAGTGGTCACCCTTGCCTCATTCCTGACTAGAAAAAATGTTTTCAATTTTTCCCCATTTAGTACTTTTTTTTTTATTATTATATTGAGGTATTTTCTAGCTCTTGTTTCCTGAGGGTTTTTATTATGAAGAGATATTACATTTTACCTTTTATTATTTGTTTAAGGATTTTCATGTGTGGACTCATCTTTGCATCCTCAGAATCAAAGCAACTTGGTTATGTGCCGGCTGCCAACTGGAAATGTGCTGCTGAATATATTTTACAAGTATTTCATTAAGCATTTTTGTGTCTATGTCTAGGGAACTGGTCCACAGTCTTTGAACTGTGTATTTATTTAGTTGATAGCTTCATATAATCAGTTTCTTAATATTCCTTCTTTTTCTATTTTATGAAATAGTTTGAGCATTGGGGTGTGTGTTTTAAAGCTATGGCAGAATTCAGCCATGAGTCTATTTGGTCCAGAGCTCTTCTTATGTAGGAGACTATTACTGCTTTGGTTTAATTTAGGAATTTTTTTGGGGGGGAGGGTGCTTGTGGGGCCTGAACTCTGGGCCTGGGCGCTGTCCCTTAGCTCTTCAGCTCAAGGCTAGCACTCGACCACTTGAGCCACAGTGCCACTTCTGGCCTTTTCAGTTTATGTGGTGCTGAGGAACCGAACCCAGGGCCTCATGCATGCGAGGCAAGCACACTACCACTGAGGCACCTTCCCAGCCCATAGGAAATATTCCATTTCTTCTCCAATTTCTTCAGAGGCCCACTGACCATTCAAAAATACATCTTTCTATGTGTTGGTAGTGTTTCCTTTCAGTGCATAGGAAAGTAGATACAGCAAACAAGAATCATCAGTTGTTCATTGAAGGGGAAGAATTAGAGGATGTGGCAATGTGCCTGCTGGTCACGGAGCTTTCAGACCTGCCCAGTCACAAGTCTCCACGAGGTGGGGAGGAAGCTGGGCACAGAGCATGGTCTGCCTGGCAGCAACCACACTTGACAGGAAGGCAACTCTGGAGACCCAGTCATCCTTTAGCCACAGTCTTGGGTTTTCAAGTCTTTGTGGAGCTTCACAAGCAATGGGGCTCATTTCATGCTAATGTCAAGGTCATCGATCACCACACCCTTCACAATCTGAGCTTACCACTACTCAGTGTTCACAGAAGGTCTCAGTTTGACTTTCTCTCCTAGCTGTGTCCCACCTAAGCACTGTGTGTGTGTGTGTGTGTGTGTGTGTGTGTGTGTGTGTGTGTGTGTGTGTGTGTGTGTGTGTGTGTGTGTGTGTGTGTGTGTGTGTGTGTGTGTGTGTGTGTGTGTGTGTGTGTGTGTGTGTGTGTGTGTGTGTGTGTGTGTGTGTGTGTGTGTGTGTGTGTGTGTGTGTGTGTGTGTGTGTGTTGGATTCCCATGATGCTCCCTGACTTGGAAATGTTCCTTGTTTTCAGGTTCTTCTATGGTTTCCTTTTTTTTTTTTTCCCCTAGCGCTGTACCACTTGAGCCACAGTGCCACTTCCGGCTTTTTTCTTTTTTCTTATGTGGTGCTGAGGCAAGGCAAGCGCTCTACCACTGAGCCACCTTCCCAGCCCTTGTTTTCAGGTTCTTAAAGAGTATTTCAGTCTCAGTCAATAGGTTCCCCCTCAGGATGGTACATAGCTAGAGCTCTCACCTGTGAACTTTCTATATTCCACAGTGCTTTGTACATAGCAGGTACTAAAAACATTGTTAAGTAATTTGTATATTGGTAAGATGCTAATACTTATCATTTCTTGTAAAATTTTGTGGTAAGAACTCAACCATTGTGTCACTAGAGACCAAACAGCACATGAAGAAGTCCTCACAGAAGGGTCATGAGGAGAAGAAGATGAGCTGTTTACCTCTTGTTCCTCAGTAAGCTTCAAATTGACAGCCAGTACCAGCTTGCCAGCCTTATGAACATATCATTTAGGAAGGAGATCTTTTTAATACCTAGTCAAGATACTCTGAGACTATGTGAAACAGATAAACCTTCCTCACAGACTACATTCTGGGTTTAGTATATGGTATAGTCAATACAATTATTTTAAATAAGACATAATTAATCCCAACTTAGTAGTAAAGCTGAACTGAAAGAGAAAGGTGAGGGAAATGAAATGATAAAGAGAGGGAAGGCTAAGGATATAGCTTAGTGGTAGATCACATGCTTAGTAATCCTAAGACTCTAAGTCTGATCCCCAATGCTGTCTGTAATCAAACCAAACCAATCAACCAACAGAATCACATTTAGGCCAGGTGCAGTGGTGTACACCTGTAGCCCCAGCACTTGTAAAGCAGAGGAAGGAAGATCATCAGTTCAGGCCAGCCTGAACTACATAGTAAGACCCTATCAAGATATCAGACAATAGCTGGGTGCTGGTGGCCCTATAATCTTAGCTACTCAGGAGGCTAAGATTTGAGAATCATGGTTCAAAGCCAGCCCAGGCAGAAAAGTCCTGTGAGACTCTTATCTCCAAAACACCAGAAGTCAAAGTGGTAGAGTGCTAGCCTTTAGAATAGCTCAGGGACAGTGCCCAGGCTCTGAGTTCATGGTGACCAACAAAAGGGAGAAAAAAAAAGATCAGACAAAACACGATTTCACAGATTTTCAATGCTAGAGAAAGTAAAGGAAGAATGTACTCTTTCAAAGTAATACAGTCATCCTTCAGAATATGAGAACTATCTTAATAAATAATCTTATTTGAAGAGCTAGAAAAACCTCTGTCTAGTTCAAACATTTTCAGTATTGAAAAAAATACCTAAAGAGGTGAGATCAAGTGATGCAGGTCTTGGGCCCAACGCCTGCCTTACCAGCCCTGTCGGAGGTGAGAGTTTAGGGAGAAGGTACCACCACTACATAATAAAGAAACAGCTGTCCCAACTCCTATGTAAAAGAAAAATACTCCTGGATTCTTAAAGAGAAGTTTAATTTGAAAGCCACAGAGATCAAGGCACAAGAGAAAGTGACATAAAATGTAAGCAGGGAATGAATGGAGCAATATCTGAGGATGACCAGAGACATTTTCCAAAACGAAGAATTCCACAGAAAGTACCATTTGAAGAAAGCTGGCTCCTCTACAGTAATGAAGTAGAATATGGGCAGTGAAAAGAATTATAATTTGTTACATCTTCCTTATCAAATATTTAAGTAGGTATTAAACTGGCAAAGTCTAGGGGCGCTAACTAAACTATTAGAAAGAATTAACTAGAAAAAGCCTTACCCTTCTGCTGGTCACTCACTTACTTCTCTCATGGAGAGTAAGCCCTTTCCACATCATTTATTATACTCCCTTGGAGGACAAAGCACCTAAAATGCCAAGAAGTGGATGAATGCAGAACTCTGGGATGCTTTTATCTATATTCTGGAGATATTTCAAATAATAATTCTATATTTTATTAAAAAATAAGCTTACTCACTTACAAATACATTTCATCCAGATCTAATGTTCACAAATTTGACTAAACAGAACTAGAACTCCTCAGCAAATCCTCCAGAAAAATAATATACATAGGAAAAGTGGGTACCGGGTGCTATGCTATATGGTTGAGTTAAGAAGATCTTTCATAAAAAGTGAAGCATATGACACTTCAAAATCAGGCAATTTTTATAATCAGAATGCCATCATCAATTCAACACCTCAGTTATAATAATCTACGACATGTACAATAAGTGCATTATTTCGATTATGTTCCTTGGTTAACATTTGTTCCTATATCATGCAAATTTAAAATATCAGATTATAGGAATAGAAAAAAAGAACATAGAAAAGAAAGAAGTAGAAGTAAAAAATAGCCTCCTGGTAGAATTCTTATCATGGAGAAAACAAAGCAAAATGTAACTGTCCCTCTAAGGCTTTGTTTAATCTCTTGTCTCTAGTCACAAAGTTGGCAATTTGGCTCCACTGCAACATTCAAGACCAACATTTCAAGGAAAAGTTTTACATGCTGTGACTGCCAAAAGTATATAAAAGATTTCTAAAACTGATCACTAAGATCAAGTATCTATCAATACTCACCCAGGACTCTACTTCCTAATAAAAGTATTGAATAAATACTAACTAAATACTTATAACATACTGAAATAACATGAAGGAGATGACAAATATTTACCTGGTCCCTGTTGTTGATATTTGAATAAGGTAACTGGCCAGTCATCAATTCATACAAAACAATTCCAAATGCATACACATCTGACTGAAAGCTGTATGGGTTTTTATCTTGCATTCTGATTACTTCTGGTGCCTGTTAGAATAGAAGAAAACATTTGAGGTTATTCTTCTAGTGAATGAAGATTTCTGAAATACAAACGATGATAATTTCCAGAGTACTGCTGGATCACAAAAATCCCCCACCCACTATGTAAATAATTCTATTAATGGCCAAAGAAATAAAAACCATTAAGATGAAGGGAAAAAAAGAAAAAGCAACTCTTAAAGAGACTTTTTTACCTGATTTTCTATAATACATTACTGAGATTTTATTGCTGTGACTCTCCTTTCCAACAAAATATCACTATTGTCATTTGAATATATTCCAAAACTAACCCTACCAGAATCAGTTTCCACTTCCCATTCCTGATTCAGCAAAGAAATACTAGACCTGTGGTTGTTAGGAGGCTTGGAGCAGGCACAACTACTGTAGTAATTGTCTTAAGACTTAAAATTTCTCATTGGGATCAGTGATTTTCCTTATTCTCAGGGTACTTTAACAAAAGTAACAGCAGATAGATTTAGTAGAAGTTTGTGTAAAGAATGTTTTGGTTGCTCCTTCTTGGGAAAACAGATCAAATCATACTTGCTGTAATGAAACACACACACACACACACACATTTTTTTGCCACACACACACACACACACACACACACACACACACACACACACACACACACACACACACACACACACACACACACACACACACACACACACACACACACACACACACACACACACACACACACACACACACACACATTTTTGCCAGTCCTGGGACTCAAATTCAGGGCCTGGGCACTGTCCTTGAGCTTCTTTTGCTCACAGTTAGTGTTCTATCACTTGGGCCACAGAGCCACTTTTTGCTTTTCCTGAGAATTTATTGGAGATAAGGGTCTCATGGACTTTTCTGCCTGGGCTAGCTTTGAACTGTGACCCTCAGAACTCAGCTTCCTGAGTAGCTACAGGTGTAAGCAACCAGAGCCTGGCCCTAGATTTCTTAATTACATAAAGTACAGTAAATGACTGGTTACAATTAGCTTCTTTCACTTTGCACCTCTTGCACAGTTTTGTTAAAAAAAAAAAAAAGTGAAAGGATATGTTAATTTGATAGCAAAAGCAGTACCAATTGCAAAAATAGTTGGAAGACAAGATTCTTGTTACTAGACCTTACATAAGGAAAAATGTCATTCAATTGCATATGAAAGGCAGAATCACCCACTGAACACTTAAACTTCTCTGCTAACTGCACTCCAGCCCAGGGACAGATCAGAACCTGGTGGTGGGACCCAGATATTTTTAGTCTGCAAAGCCCCCCAGATGACATCTATAGTCCAATCAAAAATTTCAAACCATGGATAGAATATCTGTGTGAGATCCTGAAGGGAGTCAGAGAGAAAGTCTTATATACTTGGTTGTGTCATATATTTTGTTGAGAGATACTTTTTAGTAATATAGTATATCAAATAAACTGTGATGAAATGAAAAGTCAGAATGCTGAGAGGTACTGCTGATAAACACATAGTTTTCAGTCTGAAGTGATTTTTTTGAGGATTAGAATGTACATCTGTTTAAGAACAATTCTTTTTTTTGGAATTGTTTTATTTACTGTTGTTTGGAGATGTCTTTATATGAAGTTGTACCATCTATTTAAAGTCTACTTAAAAATATGTTACTGATTTTCAACTTAGTGATTTTGTAAAAATATTTACAAAGGTTTCATTTTAAGATCAAACAAAATAAAGTGGAGAAGACCACTATAATAATTCAGAGGGGGCTGGAGGTATGGTAGAACAAGCAAGCCAAGAACATAAAGCCCTGAGTTCAAACCCCAGTATCATAAGAACAAACAACCCCCCTTCCCCCCCCCAAAAAAAAAACCAACACACCCAGGACAATATAACCTTAGTTTTGGACAAATTATTCTCTCTGAAAACACCCACCCAAAAGATTCAATAATGAAGCATATGATTGTCTAGTCTCTTACCCTAAAATTCAGCATGGCAGAATAAAACATCCAGGTATCAACAAAAAAGTAAATAAAAGGAAACCCAAAACTTCCTATGTAATATTCTATTAACTACATAAGCTAAGGTTTTTGAAAAATTAAGGACAAATCTGAAGATTTGACTAAGCTCAGTTCTTCCATTTTAGTTCAAATAAATACATCTTTAAAGCAAGTGAGTAGTTGGTTTTTAGTTTTAGGGTCTATGATTTCAGCACTGAAAATGCCACTCCTCCCATCATCTTAGGATGCACTGTCATATTTGTTACAGGTAAGTGCCTGGCAACCAGGACTTTAACTATTAAGATTTTTTTAAACTTTGGTTTGATCTCAGGGCCTTGTGCTCATCACTTGACTCACACCCCCAGTCACTTTTGATTTATTTTTCAGATAGGTTCTTGTGCTTTGACTTGGGTTTGGCCTGTCAATGATCCTCCTACTTCTATCTCCCATACAGCTGGGATTACAGGTGTGAACTATCATACCTAGCTTGAACCATGATCCTTCCCTTCTTTGCCTTGAGATTATGATTATAATTAGCCTCCCATTTATACTTAGTAATTAAAATTATTAGAATTTTAAAATCATATTATAATTACTGAATCTTAGAAAAGGCCTAAGAAGTCTACTAGCCCAACACAGTATTTTATATGAGTAACTTAGAGGAGGTTAAGACATCTGTAGGTTAATGGCTAGAGTAATACAGTATAGGTCTCCTAACTTAAGAGTTAAGAGTCTCCTAATGTCCTTTATTCCCCTTTGCCACTTTCCCTAATTTCATTTATTTGTCACAAATAATGATATTCAATTTAACCCTATGTTTAGCTTGATACTCAAACTACTGCCTTAGAATTTCCTTCTTGGGGACTGCTACTCCATGTAGTCAGGGAATTCAGGCAGACTGCTTTGAAAATATTTTCAACTTTTCTGCTTTCAGCAGGCCATCGCAAAAGTCCTAAGTGTAGATTAAATTATTAAAAGCTTAAATTTGTACCACAGATTTTTAGGACACCTTGAATTTACATTAGAGCTGTGGTCTTCAAATTCTTTGATTTCAGGACTTCACTCTTAATTACTGAACATAGCCAGGCACCAGTGGCTCACGCCTGTAATCCTAGCTATTCAGGAGGCTGATATCTGAGGATCCTGGCTCAAAGCCAGCTTGGGTAGGAAAGTCTGTGAGACTCTTATTTCCAATTAACCACCAGAAAACTGGAAGTGGTGCTGTGGCTTAAAGTGGTAGAGCATTAGCCTTGAGCAAATGAGCTTAGGGACAGTGCCCAGGTCCTCAGTTCAAGCTCCATGACCAACAGAAATAAACTATTGAACATACCCAGGTGCCAGTAGCTCATGCCTGCAATCTTCACTACTCAGAAGGCTGAGATCTGAGAACTGAGGTTCAAAAGCCAGATTGGGTAGACAAATCCTCAAGTTCCTTACCTCCAACTAACTAGCAAAAGCCAGAACATTTTGAACATTGACATTTTCAACCGACAATTGTGAATAAAATGGAAATACTCAATAATAAATGTTATCATGAAACTAATTTTGTAATATTCTTCTTAAAGATACAGAAACATTAAAACTTATTTACATAAGAACTAGAGCAGCATTGACTTTTGTAAATAGTGGGAATTACAAAAAATATTGTATCTTAAATCTTCAATGACTTTCTAGTAACTTAGAAGCATCTCAGGATCCAAAAATTTAATCAACAGAAAAACATCCTCAATTCTTACCATCCACAAAATAGATCCAGACAACTGTTCAAACTGATGGGACCCACTCCATCGAGATTTCACTGTGGCTAGACCAAAATCACCTATTTTTACTGTGAGGTCTTCATGAAGAAATATATCTGAGGTGTAGTAAGTAAAGGAAAAAAAATAGATCTCATTTCCTATTAGAGCAAGCATTTTGAAGATGTTAGGTAAGAGATCCAGTTTCTATAAATCTATAATATGTTCTTTTTAAAAAGTACTTCAAAAATGTTAGTTCTCTTTAGCTTATATGATTTGCTTTAAATATTTTTATGGACTTAAACTGTATGATAATGAGAAGAGATGCTTTCCTGAGCCCATGGGAGATCCAAAACCTTTTAATTTGATCCGGTCAGATGGAGATCGAGGTACCAGTTAGCACTGCTGTAAGCAGCTAAGGCTCTGTATTAGATTAAGATGGCATCAGACAGGATCTAAGTCTGGGCTTCGTAAAAAAAATTTTTTTTTTTTAATTTTCAACTCACTATCCTGTAATTTTAGAGCCTTCAGTTTTCTACTGCTACTTAGCAAGGTCAGGGGGCTGAAGTATACATACTAGTATACAGCCACAAAAATTCATTTCATAATGCAGACAGAATGTAAACAAGCAATCTGAAAAGTCTTATTAGTATAGACTTTTGGTTCCATCTTCTTGTAGTGCCTATTCAAAAACAAAAAGCAGGTAGATGCATCCTGCTATTATACTCTCATGCAAACTAATTTATTTTCTTTACAGCATACTGAACTTAACATGAAGACTTTTTACATAATGTGAAGACAAAATGCAGAAGAAAAAGTCAGGATGTTTTCGAACTTCGAAGAGCAATTTCAGGAAGGATACTATTACTCTTGAGGTCTCTGTGGATGATTGACTTGGCGTGTAAATAACTGAAAAACAAAACATCATTTTAACCTGAGTAGGGCTAATTGCTTCTAGCCTCAAACTCTACAGAACATATTCAGTGATGTAAAGACTTATTAGAATCATGATACAAATGAAATCTGTACAATTTGATAACTTCTTTACAATGTATTAAAATTGACTGTAAATAAATTTAGGATTATTAAGACATAGTACTATTCTGTACAAACAGAATCTTTTCTATTAAGACTTGTACTTTACCTTTTTACTAGTTATAACTTTCCACTCCATTAATGTCTACTTATTCACATCCTTGAACTATAGTTTAATACTTAGATTCTACCTCTGTGTTAAATGCTCCCCTCTTGAACCTATCTCCCAAATAAGCTTTCAATATATTTTTCACTTATTCATACCCATCCTTTTAGATCATCGCATATTTTAACTCCTGACTGAAGCTTTCCTATGACTAATCCAATAATCTTTCACTATTCATTTTATGTGGAAGTTGTAACAGCTTGATTCATGTTTTTTCCATGTTCCTATTTTGTTATTTACAATTCAAACTCCATAAGAATATGAGTTAGTAAATTATAGTTTTGAAATAGTATAATATATTCTTAAAATCTTATTAAAACTAGGCAGGAGCAAATATCCTCTATAATGATGACAAGGGATCTATTTTAAAATCAATGATAAAGTTAAATCAACTATGACATCTCTGAAAACTGCTTTAGTTATATTCACTGAGGGAAAGAAAGGTCGGTGTTTAGGTTACTTCCATTTGTCCTCATTGCCTGGTAGGGGCCTCCTATGTGTGAAGTTTCATTACATACCTGTTGAATAGACTACTACATGATGCATACCGTGTCCTAGTTATTTTTCTTTATTTAATACTAACTAGGAAAAGCAAATATATGAGATTTCTTAGATCAACAATGACTACTAAGAAAAAAGTTGGACTTTTATTTTTCTTCTAAATGTCGGTTCTGGGGGCTTGAACTCAGGTCTGGGTAATATCCCTGAGAATTTTTGCTCAAGGTTAGTGCTTGGGCTACAACTCTATTTCTGGCTTTTTTGGATAGTTATTTGGAGTCTCATAGACTTGCCTGTCTGGGCTGGTTTGGAAAGACCATCCTCAGATCTCAGTCTCCTGAGTGGCTAGGATTGTAGGTGTGAGCCATCAGCGTCTGGCTGGACTTCTATTTTTGTTGTTGTTGTTTTTTTTTGGTCGGTCATGGGGCTTGAACTCTGGGCCTGGGCGCTGTCCCTCAGTTCTTCAGCTCAAAGCAAGCACTCTACCACTTGAGCTACAGCACCACTTCCAATTTTCTGGTGGTTTATTGGAGATAGGAGTCTCACGGTCTCTCCTGCCCAGGCTGGCTTTGAACCGGGATCCTCAGATCTCAGCCTCCTGAGTAGCTAGGATTACAGGCGTGAGCCACCAGCGCCCGGCTTGGACTTCTATTTTTACCACTTTGGTTACAGACAAGTTACAGAAAGAGAATTATGAAATTAGGTAAAAAAAAATAAACTACCCAAAAAATTATACAAGCTAAAGGAGGGTACCACCTCCAGGGGAGGAACCCAAAGGTATATCTTCTCTGAACACTTAAAATATTATTTATTTATACAAATTCCAGGAAATGGAAACATGAGTGTTTTTGTTCTTGTTGTTGTAGGGAGTATTTGTTTTTGCTTTTGGGTCTTTTTTTATTTTGGGGGGGCTAAGAGGGGCCACAGAAAGGGAGGGAGGGATGGTGAACAAATGCAATCATAATATTCAGTATACACAATGTGGAAAATGACCTATGTAACTTGTGGGCAGGCATGGGAGGGAGAACCTGGGGGGAAAGCAAAAGAAGTGGTGACACTGTCCAAGAATGTATTCATTACTCGATTCATGCAATGGCAACTCCTCTTATTAATTAAAAAACACACAAGAAATAAGGTAGGTTTTGTTTATTTGCTCTTGGAGGTTGTTCTTTTTTTTTCTTTTTTTAGCAAAAATTATAGGAAAACTAATTAGGTGAAGAATGCTCTTCCAGTAGACCAAAGGAAGGTTTCTAGGATTATAAGGACAATTTTATCTTTACTCTAGCCCAAGTTTATTGAAGTGTGAGAGGCTTGTGGGGCAGTCTCTGTCCAGGGGTTGTGGTTGTTTACTGAATTAGACCTGACCCCCAGAGCTATTGTTTCAGAAACTATTTTGTTGACTCGCCTTAGGCTGGAATGATTCCTTTCAATAATCCTTAGGTAGTAGTATACTCAAAACCCAAGGTTGTGATATTCTTTGACCTTGTTGTACTACTTTAATCTTACAACTCACCAGAAAGCTGAAAATGTTTCTCTCAGAGACCTTGTGATCACATCCACAATTTAAGGTCCTTTTCAATGTCCTCAGTGCTTACAGTTAACTGCAGCCTATCACTTGTTCCTCCCTGCCCCCCTCTCCCCAAAATATGAAGTCAAAGTCAGTCTTTGGCTGTTAACTGATGGTCTAGATTAGGAGTGTCTTGCTGTTGCTCTGTCTATGAGGGCAGTTGGAACCAATGATCTACAGGGCCCTTGTTAAAAACACATCCTTTTAGCCTGGCGCCTTTGGCTCACGCCTGTAATCCTAGCTACTCAGGAGGCTAAGATCTGAGGATCACGGTTCAAAGCCAGCCCGGGCAGGAAAGTCTGTGAGACTCCAATAAAAACCACTAGAAAACCGGAAGTGGCATTGTGGCTCAAGCATTAGAGCACTTGCCTTGAGCTGAAGATTTGAGGGACAGCATCCAGGCCCAGAGTTCAAGCCCCACGTCCGACAAAAAAACCCCCAAAAAAACCCCAAACCAAAAAACAACAACCCCCCCCCAAAAAAAACCCCACATCCTTTTGAGATCACAGTCAGTCTGAGTTATGTTAAAAGCTAGAAAAATGAGATAGGTATTATACCTAGTCCCTGTATCATGTTTCAGAATAATTATTGCCCTAAACAATTCTATACAAATTGACAATGAAACCATTTCTTGAGTACCAAATGGCTTCTATATAAACCATAAAACAAAAAAACCCCAAAACATAAAACTATGTAACTGGTTAGGGGGCAGCAGCAATAAACTGAATGGTCTATAATAAACTTCAATAATAACCCAGATACAGAATACTATGCTTTCTACTATTTAGTGTAGAATTCTAAATAATGGTCCTCTCCTCCCTTTTAAAGTTGTTAAGGAGAGGGCACAGGTTTATAGCAATACCAGGAAAGAACAACATACCTACATAAGTATGACATTTCCTTCTCAGGATTCTCTTAGGACTATCCTTCCTAGGATAAAATGTCCACTTACAGAAGCATTTCTTATTTATTGTTTGTTGTTTTGTTGGTTGTGGGGCTTGAACTCAGGGCCTGAGTGCTATCCTTGAGTTCCTTGCTTAAGGATAGTGCTCTACTTTTTTAAGCCACAGCTCTACTTCGCAGAATCATTGTATAGCAGCAAAACCATCTGACCAAATCTGTTCTCTTCCAAGCTCTTATACAAGGATCACTTTCCAACCAGCTTTGTAGAGAACATGATAGCCCAAACTAAGTACAGTTAATTCAGATTTAGCCAGCACAAACTAGAGTGAAGTTTTCATCTTTATCTCATAAAAATTATGAAATGAGTCATATTCACTCTAGACAATAAGATTATTTTCAGTTTGAACTGGAAATACTTTTGTACACTTAACACGTGGGTATAACCTTATATTTTGTAGACATGGCCTCAACTTATTAAAATTATTGTAAAAAACTAAAAATAGGGTTTAAAAGATCAACATGATCATGTTGTCTTCACCTAAGTCATTTTGAAATATATTCATAATATTCAAGAGGAATGAAGACAGAAAACTGCTATCTTCTCAAGGATGATCATCTGATTGTGAACCTGGTTAAATTTGGCTATTTATGCTACATTTCCTTGGCCTTATCTTTAAGACTACTTAAGAGGTATCAATCAAATGGCTTCCTGAAATTCAAATACTGTGGCACACTATCTGGCTGCTTTACTAACCTAGTCTATTTGGAAAACCTCTGAGTGGCTCATAAAAGTTTAGTTTTATTCTGTTGTATTTCTAAAATCTTAGATTAGGTACTAGTTAGGTCTCATACATGTCATACATTTTTAAAGCTAATTCTATAAAAGTTCATCAGACTTCAGGCATAAAAGTGAATCTCTTCTAGATATCCTAGCCAATAATGGAAAATTTAGCTACTGTCGGGGCTGGTAGTATGACCACAGTGACAGTGTCCTCCTATTCTGATGCCCTCTGGTCCCTTCACAATCACAACATGAAAAGGAAGTAAGACTGAAGGGAATACCATTCTGCCACTTCTCTTATTTACCATTAAAAAAATAATAAAATCATCAGCTGGGCACTCTGGCTCACACCCATAATCCTAGCTACTCAGGAGACTGAGATCTGAGGATAGAGGTTCAAAGCGAGTCTGGGCAGGAAAGTCTGTGAGACTTTTTAATCTCCAATAAACCACTCAGAAAACCAGAAGTGGTGCTGTGGCTCAAGTGGTAGAGTGCTCGCTTGCCTTAAACTGAAGACACTTAGCTCAGTGGCAGAGTGCTTGTCTTTCATGCATGAGGTCCGGTTCAATTCCTCAGCAACACATATGTAGAAAAAAGCCAAAAGTGGTGCTATGGCTCAAGAAGAGCTGAGGGACAGCGCCCAGGCCCAGAGTTCAGCCCCCATGACCGACCAAAAAAAAAAAAAGAAAAGAAAAGAAAATAAACTAGTGTTTATATATATAATTTTTTTGGTAGTTCTGAAGTTTGAACTCAAGGCTTTGCCATGCAGGCACTCTGCCACTGACCCATGCCTCTTGACCTTTTTTTGCAATCATTATTTTGAGATAGGGTCTTGCTTCTTCCTGGGTATGCCTAGATAACAGTCCTCCCAATCTCAGATTCCCACATAGCTTGGGTAACATGACACCAATGTGTGTGAGAGGCTGAGCTTGTGTGGGGTATGGTTCAAAGGCAGCCTGGGCAGAAGAAAAAGTTCAGGAGACCACCTACTAAATCAATAATTGAACACAATCATTTACTGACAATATTCTTGAAATACTTTGGCTTTTGGATTGAATCAGTGACTGGTGGGTGAGAACATGATAAAACATACTTTGTAAACCCCAATTCCTTAAGAGTGAATCTATAATTACCTACCACAGGAATATTGCTTTCTTCAAGTGAACCTAAGAATCGGAAATGATCTTTAAGATACCAAAAGACATACCCACATAGGAAAAAAGTCACCCATCCACTGTTTGTTCATATTTTGTAATTCCATAAAACATACCCATTGGAATATTATATTGTTTTAACTTTTCTAGTCCTTAAAGGTTTGACCTTTTAAGTGAGTGCAACCCAGACAATTATTTAATGAGTCAATTTTTCCAATGTTCTTACTCTGCTTCTCTTGTTGGGACTTTGAATTTTGCACAAGTCAGATAACTGAACTGCATATAGAAAATGTTCAGGGGACAGAAGATTCTGAAGTGAGGCACAGATACGCATGCACACACATACACACATATACAAATACCAAAAAGAAAAAAGAAAAAAAGAGAAAAGAATGGGTATAGACAGGGACAGAAGTGGGTTATTGACAAGTTAATTGTATGAAGTGAACAGAAACGACTTCTCTCTCTCTCTTTCTTTTTGGTCTGTTGTGGGGCCTGAACTCTGGGCTTGGGCGCTGTCCCTGAACTTTTTAGGTCAAGGCAAGAAGAATTCTACCACTTGAGCCACAGCGCCACTTCTGGTTTTCTAGTGGTTTACTGGAGATAAAGAGTCTCACGGACTTTCCTGCCCGGGCTGGCTTTGAACCACAATCCTCAGCTCTCAACCTCCTGAGTAGCTAGGATTACAGGCATGAGCCACTAGCGCCTGGCCGGCTTCTCTTAAAAGGAAACATTTAAAAGCCTGGTGTTGGTAGCTTACTCCTCTAATCCTAGCTACTATGGAGGCTTAGTAGGCTGATCTGGAAGATCAAGGTTTGAAGTCATCTCAGGCAGATTCCAATTCCAACTGACCAGCAAAAAGCCAGAGTGGAGTCATGGCTCAAGTGGTAGAGTACCAGTGTGAGCAAGCAAGCCAAACAAGTATAAGGCCTTGAGTTCAAATGTTCTGGACTAAACACCTCTCTCAAAACAAACACTGAAAAAGAAAAAAAAGAGGGACATTTGAAAAGAGAAATAATATTTAGAGCACAAATATCCTAAAGAGGAAAGGACAAGTATGAAGTGCTGAGGGAGGAACATCTTGGCCTGCTGGAGACACAGTACATAGACAGTTCTTAAGAGAAAAGCTTCATTTCTCTCTCAATGTTTACAACTTGTTTCTCAGTGTTATGATAGACAAAATCTTAATACAATCTTTTAGATTTGGCCAGATTCAGATTCTAACTTACCTAAAGGCTGAGATTGATTTAAACATAGTAGGTAAGTATAAATGTTACTGAATAAGGCAATAATTTGCTGTAAGGAGTATTTTGGCACAACATAAGTTTGTAGATAGTTCGTATTACAGATATACTACCTAGTGGGTTTTGTTTGTTTTTACTGGTCCTGGGGCTTGAATTCTAGGCCTGGGCGCTGTCCCTGAACCTCTTTGTGCTCAAGTCTAGTGCTCTACCATTTGAGCCACAGTGCTGCTTCCGGTTTTTTTCTAGGTAGTTTATTGGAAATATAGTGTCTCAGTGACTTTCCTGCCCAGGCTGGCTTCAAACTGTGATCCTCAGATCTCAGCCTCCTGAGTAGCTAAGATTATAGGGGTAAACCACTGGTGCCTGGCTACTGCCTAGTTTTGAGTCAGGGAAGGTGGTAGGGGGGAAATTAAAGAATTAGATCTGGCTTGAGTTGTGGTTCCTTATTTACTTGCCCTGAGTGATCAATTCAAGAGTTTTAGACATTAGTACATATATATACTTATACTCTTTATTCCAGTTCTACAGGGTACAAGTAGTATAGTAGTTATAGATCAAGGGCACTGGAATTACAATTCTGCGTCAAAACACAGGCTGCCATTTACTATGTGAAGCCTCAGAAAAGCTACTTAAAAGCCTTGGTTTGCTAATCTGTGAAAAGAACAAGGTAAGAGTAAAAGGATTAACAAAATCTAAGCCCGAGAATATAATTTGCATTCTATGACATTAAAATAAGGTACATATTTTAAAACTACTTATAGAGCTTAAATTTATATCTTACAAAGTTTGTTTTTCATCTAACTACTTTCACGTTTGTTTTTGGGTGGTTGTGGGATTTGAACCCAGAGCCTGAGAGCTGTCTCTGAGTTCTTTTGTTCAAGGACAATGCTCTATCACTTTGAGCCACAACTCTACTTCTAGCTTTTTGGGTGATTAATTGGAGATAAGAGTTTCACAGATTTTCCTGCCCAGACTGGTTTTGAATGGCAATCCTCAGATCTCAGCCTCCTGAATAGCTAGGATTATAGGCATGAGCCACCAGCACCCAGCTTTCCACTTCTAGTTTTTAATTTTATTCTGTGTGTATGAGATGTGATATGTGTGTGTGTGTGTGTGTGTGTGTGTGTGTGTGTATACATGTATATGGGTGTGTGTGTATATATATACATATATATATATGGAGAGAGAGAGAGAGAGGGAGAGAGTGTATGTGAGTGTTATTATGGGTTTTAGACAAATACTCTGCCATTTAGCCACATTCCCAGCTCTTATCTTTTTTCTGTGGGCAAGGAGAAATGCTGAGATTTGAACTCAAAGCACTGTGCTTGCTAGGCAGTCCCTTTACCACTTCAACCACAATTCCAGCCCTTTTAACCCTTTATTTTAAGGATCCAAGTAGTGTTTTGCTTAGGGCCAAATTTATAAACTTCCCATGTTGCTAGCATTATACCTGTGAATATCACTGCCTTACTAGTTGAGACTGGGGCCTTGCTAACCTTTTGCCAAGACTAGCTGCAAGCCACTATCTTCCCAGCTCTAGTCTCAGTAGATGGGATTACAGAAGTACACCAAGATGCTTAGCTAATTCTATTTATTTATTATTGTTTTCAAGTTTCTTCCCCCCCCCCCCTCTCTCTCTCTCTCTCTTTTTGCCAGTCCCAGAGCTTGAACACAGGGCCTGGGTACTGTCCTTGAGCCTCTCTGTGCCAAGGCTAGCACTCTACCACTTGAGCCACAGCACCACTTCTGGCCTCTTCTGTTTATGTGGTGCTGAGGAATCGAACCCAGGGCTTCATGCATGCTAGGCAAGCACTCTACCACTAAGCCACATTCCCAGTCCCTATTTTATTATTTTTAAAATTATTCTAAAAATCATTTACTTTTATTTAGCTAATCTTACCACTTCAATTACCTACTTATTTGCACTTCAGAGTTAAATGCAAAACCTTTCAAGTTAGTTTTTTTATTTTATTTTATTTATTTATTTATTTTTGGGTCCGGTCATGGGGCCTGAACTCTGGGCCTGGGCTCTGTCCCTTAGCTCTTCAGCTCAAGGCTAGCGCTCTACCACTTGAGCCATAGCACCACTTCCAGATTTTTTATTTTCTGCTTATGTGGTACTGAGGAATCGAACCCAGGACCTCATGCATGCAAGGCAAGTGCTCTACCACTGAGCCACCTCCCAGCCCTAGTTTTTTTATTTTAAAACATAATTTTATAAACCCTATTATTTTAAATTACATAGCAAAATTTGGTATAAACATTTCATTTTAACTTTATAAACTGACCACTTTGTAACAGGACTTTTTAAAAAGAAAATTATTTGCAAGGAAAACTATTTTATATACTTCAACAACTATAATGATTTTTTAATGTTTTATTTTTTATGGCCTACTGTTCTATTTATTCATTTTTTGAGTTTCTACTACTCAGCTATACCACTGAATGCTAAATCAAAACTTTAAATAGTTTATGATGAAGTACTTGATATACTTTATTAGATGTTCTGAAGACTATACTAGAAAAGACTATTTTTAGTATCATATTGCTAACCACTGGTGTCCTTGTACTGCTAAATAATTTTAAATGCAGTCCCTAAGAGATATCAAGCAAAGCCTTTTACTACAGATCTTTAAAAGTAATTTGCACAAGATGTAATAGAATGTAACTTACTCCATGCCCTGTGCAGTCTGCCGTGCAATATCTATAAGTTTGATCATCTCAAATTTGGTCTCAATGATGTGCAGGTGGTGATATAAGCTGGAGCCCTCGCACCACTGGGTAACAATAGCCAGCTGTGGCTTTGTGGAATAGCCCATGAAGAGTAGGATGTTTACATGTCGTGTTTTCCTGTAAAAAAGAAATGTGGCAGTAAATAGTAAATGCCAATAAATGTTAGCAATTCTTAAAGAGAAAGCCAAGTTGTCTATCTGTAAGATGCTGCCAGAAAAAGGTATTGGAGAGGGGAAAAAGGCAACAGAATGACAATTTTTAAAAAATATATCTGACAAGCAAGTAGAGATTCTTAAATACTTTCAATTGTGGGAAGCTACTGCTTAAGAATATAGCCACCCCACTCTTTTACAGGGTTAGTATTAAAAAAGTTTCTTCACACCTGTAATTCTAGCTACTCAGGAGGCTGAGATCTGAGGATGGAAATTCAAAGCCAGCCTGGGCAGAAAGACTGTGAAACTCTTAACTCCAAGTAAACACCAGAAAACCAGAAGTGGAGCTGTGGCTCAAAGTGGTAGAGCACTAGCTTTGAGCAAAAGTGCTCAGGGACAACACCCAGGCACTGGGTTCAACCTGCATGACCGACAAAAAGCAAAAACAAAAACAAAAAAGTTTTCTTTAAGATGCTTTGTAGGGGCTGGGAAGGTGGCTCAGTGGTAGAGCACTTGTCTTGCATGCATGAGGCCTTGGGTTCGATTCCTCAGCACCACTAACAGAAAAAGGAAAAAAGCTGGAAGTGGTGCTGTGGCTCAAGTGGTAGAGCGCTAGCCTTGAGCTGAAGAGCTGAGGGACAGCACCCAGGCCCAGAGTTCAGGCCCCACGACCTGACCCCCCCCCCAAAAAAAAAAATGCATTGTAGCCAGGTGCTAGTGGCTCATGCCTGTAATCCTAGCTACTGAGGAGGCTGAGATCTGAGGATTGTGGTTCAAAGCCAGCCAGGGCAGGAAAGCCTGTAAGACTTATCTCCAATTAACCCCCAGAAAACTGGAAGTGATGCTGTAGCTCAAGTGGTAGAACTCTTGCTTTGAGCTGAAGAGCTGAGGGACAGCGCCAAGGCCCAGAGTTCAAGGCCCACGGCCAACAACAACAACAACAAAAAGTAAAAGAAAAAAGATGCATAGTACTGGTAAATTGCATTGTTAAATAGAATCTCCTCCGTACAACTACTTAAAAATTAAAATTAAAATAAAAAAATTTCTTGAGACAGTTTTCTCTAATTTTTACAACTAGTTTTTTGTTGTTGTTTGTTTTGTTCTGCTTTCTGGAATTAGATGAATAATTACATATCCTCTAGAATCTAACACCGTCTGTGAGTTAAATTTGCTCGCTTTTGTTGACCATTTATTTCCCCACTAAGTTGTTCAAGAATCTTGCTCATTTAAAGTAGTACTACCCTTGATCTACTTTTCTTTGTTAATGTTCCCAAAGTCCTTGGAACAAGGACTAAACACAACCTCAAAATGGATTCTGATGTTCTTAGAATTTTAATTTAAGGGTACTGTTTCCATAAGTGGAATTATTATCACATATGATCAGAACACTATATTTCCACCTTTCAGTCCAGGACTTGGTCTTCTATCAGCTGTATCACAAAACAGTGAATATTATTTACAATAATATGATGAAAGATATATTATAGTTAGACATGCTACACTTCTGTATCCATTTTGAATAAATTTATAAAGCTCACAGAGGGTATCACAGGAAAACAGGATGCAATAACAAGAACTTATCTCTAGAAAACAGTAATCTGCACAAGCTCACCTGAGTACTCCTACTTCATTTTTGAAGGCCTGTAACTGTTGAGGTGTAGGTGCTGTCACATTCAACATTTTCACTGCTACATCACCTAAAAGGTAATTGTCATTCCAAATGTCATTCTAATTTTTTTACATTAAAAATACAAAATATTTGTGGGTGTTCTCACTGTCATAGCCCTATAATAGGCATTATAAAACTGCAAGTGAATTATTTATGCCATAACTACACTATTAATTTTCGATGGATTAAAAACTAAACTAACAATGCTATTCTTATACTAGCCATTTCAAAATAGCAATTTAAAGAAGAGCCAACTTTATTCTTCCTTAGAATTTTAGTTGAATCAATACAGAACATTTTCCTGATTATTTAATATTAAATTAGAACTATTTGTTATATATGTTAACATGATGAACAAGTCCAATGGGAGCTTGGCTTTAAATAAGAAACTGAAAACTTCAGAGTAGCTAACTTCTGAGTAGTTCAGGTGTTTTTTTTTTTTTTGGTTAGTCTTGTGGCTTGAACTCTGGGCCTGGGCGCTGGCCCTCAGGTCTTCAGCTCAAGGCAAGCACTCTACCACTTGAGCCACAGCACCACTTCCAGTTTTCTGGTGTTTAATCTGGAGATAAGAATCACATGGACTTTCTTGCCCCAGCAGGCTTTGAACCACAATCCTCAGATCTTAGCCTCCTGAGTAGCTAGGATGATAGATGTGAGCCACCAGCTTTTTTTTTTTTTTTTTTTTTTTTTGTCTCTTAAAGCTATGAATTACTATGACACTTATGATTAAGAAAATAAAATATTAGTACACTTGAGTTCAAGCCCCAGGATTGGCCAAAAAAAAAAAAATCATGTGTAATAGCTTTACTTTATATAACCTGCCAACAGATATATGAACTGGTACAACCACTGTGTAATACTGCTGGTAGTTATGTAAAAATGGACAAATAGGTTCTCCAAAAAACATATACTTCAACATCATTAGGAGTAACTCTAAACTAGAAACTACCAAAATGCTCATTATACAGCAGATAGAAGTAATCAGGTAACTGTCACACAGTGGAATATTATTCAGCGAATGAATGACTTCAACCATACCAACACAGATGAATCATACATACAGTGTTGAGTAAACTGGGCCAGACACAAAAGTATACACTCAATGATTCCTCCTACGGTTGGGAAGGTAGTAGTTATCCATGCAGGAAGACTAGCTGGAATAGAGAAGTTTCTGGAGAGCTAATAGTGTTCTGTTATTTATTATTCATGTCCACTTTGTAAGCTTTCGGCTTCTTGTCTACTTATATGTATTTCTTAGTGTATACATATATACCTATATATACACATATATACTTTAACTTTAAAAAAAATTGTGATTAAGTGATTACATAAATTTCATAGACTTGTAAGATAGTGATACTTAAAGTCACAAACACATTCATGGGGCAAACTGTCTTTATCGTTGTCTATAAAATTTGTGAATTCTATGAACTTTGACAATACAGCAATTTCTTCCACATCAAGTGATATGTACCATTTTTTTCCTTTTGCTTAGTGTCAGCTGTTCTCTCTTTCCTGCTCATTTCCTCACTCCCTCCCATTGCTGCCATTGAGTTGCTTATTTCATTTTGATCAATGTCCAGTGCAGCTGATGGGTCCTGCTGTTGTATGTTTTCCCTTTTCCCTCTGTTTCTGTGTCTTCCTCCTAGTATCCCTCAGATGTGCACATACATACCATATATGTGGTCAGCAGCATGGGGTCATTTAGTAATGATATGATCAGATGAGTGGAGGTCCTTTGTTTCTAAAGTCTTGTTTACTTTGTCGTAACTCCTTACATTTTGGATTTAACATCCACATATCAGGGATACCATGTGTTTGTCTCTTTGCTCTTGGCTTACCTCACTCAAAATGATTTTTTTCTAGTTCCATCCATTTCCCTGTGAATGTCATTATTTTGTCCTTTTGCAATCTCATGTTCATTCTACTGGTTAGACTACATATTTCATAACACTATAATCCTAGCTACTCAGGAGGTTGAGATCTAAGGATTGCAGTTCCAAGCCAGCTGGGGCAAGAAATTCTGAGAGATTCTTATCTTCAATTAACCACCAGAAAAGCAGAAGTGGGGCTGTGGCTTAAAGTGGTAGGGCACTAGCCTTGAACAGAAAAGCTCAGGGACAGCCCTGAGTTCAAGCCCCATGAGTGACAAAAAAAAAAAAAAAAAAAGTTTAAAATTCCTATAATCATATCTCTTAGAAATGACCAATATTATACTGCTGTATATTCTACTAGTCTTATATATGTATGCAATGAGTATGTGAAATGATTATAGCAATTGTAAAATGTTGTCATAAATATTTATTTCTTTGTAGCTCCATAAGGCATTATACATACTACCTTATAAAATTTAACATACCAGGGGCTGGGAAGGTGGCTCAGTGGTAGAGCGCTTGCCTTGCATGCATGAGGCCCTGGGTTCGACTCCTCAGCACCACATAAGCAAAAAGAAAAAGAAAAAAGCCGGAAGTGGTGCTGTGGCTCAAGTGGTAGAGCGTTAGCCTTGAGCTGAAGAGCTGAGGGACAGCGCCCAGGCCCAGAGTTCAGGCCCCACGACTGGACCCCCCCCAAAAAAAAAAATAATTTAACATAGCAAAAACAACATTCCATATCAATAAACATAGCTCTATTACAACACTTTAACTCCTTATATTATATATGGAAGTATAAACTTATTTACCCAACACTCTTATTAATGGGCACTCCATTAATTTTTCATTATTATTAAATCCCTTAATGAATATAATTTCATATCTGTTCATTCATGTCCAATTACTCCCTAAGGATGTAGCACAAATGGAACTGTCAGCTAAATGAACATACTGCCAAAGTACCATCCAGAAAGTTGGTAGCAATTTATCTTCCCACTAGGAGGATTATAATTAAAACTCTAAATCTGATCAAATAAAAAAATCTTTGGAGCCAGGTTACAGTGGCTGATGCCTGTAATCCTAGCTACTCAGGAGGCTAAGATCTGAAGATCACGGTTCAAAGTCAGCAGGAAAGTCCATGAAACTCTTATCTCCAAAAAACCACCAGACAACTGAAAGTGGTGCTGTAGCTCAAGTGGTAGAGCGCTAGCCTTGAGCTGAAGAGCTGAGGAACAGCGCTCAGGCCCAGACTTCAAGCCCCAAGACTGACCAAAAAAAAAAAAAAATCTTTGGTCATTTGAGACACAAATGCTATTTAATGAAGTTATAGTTTTTCGCTAACTAGTAAAGCTGAACATTTTAAATATGGTAATTCGGTAAGTACACTCAATATTTGTGGGTGTTTTTGTTTCTTTTTGCAGTACTTGAGGCTTGGACTCGGGGCCTCTTACTTCCTATGGCAGTACTCTATCACTAGAGCCATGCCTCTAGCTCTTGTGTTTTTTGTTGTTGGTTATTTAGGAGATGGAATCTGGCAATCTTTTCTACCCAGGCTGGCCTGCTCACAATTCTCCAAATCTCAGCCTTCTGGGTAGCTAGGATTACATGTATGAGCCACTGGCAAATAGTTTATCTATGATTGATACCTATAAAAACAACTTTGGGCTAGAAGCTGGTGGCTCATGCCCATGATTCTTAGCGATTCACCAAGCTGGGATCTGAAGATTACAATTTGAAGCCAGTCCAGGTAGACACTTTCAAAGGACTCTCATCTCCAATAAACCAGCAAAAAGCCAGAACTGGAAGTGAAGTTCATATGGGAGAGCACCAACCTTCAGTGAAAAAGCCGAGCAAGTTTGTGAGGGCCTGATTTCAAGCCCCAGTATAGGCACACATATGTATATACATTTTGGGGACCAGCTAACCTGGAAGATCTTCATCTTTAAAATAAGTACTGCAAAATAACAATAAGAGTTTTCTGGATGTGAACAGTTTGTTTCCCATAGTTTTTGTTAGAAACTTTTGAAAGACCCTTGCATATGATTAAAACAATTTAATATCCAAACATGATACCACATACATACCATGCCACTTTCCCTTGAACACTGTCCCAAATGATCCAGATCCAATTCTTTGTCCCACTGTAATCTGTCCATCAGGAATTTCCCAGTCATCACTTGAATCTCGTCTACCAAGTGTTTTCTTGATAAAACAAAATCAAAAAGGAAAACCTTATTTCACACTACATATATTAACGTATGCCTGACAGGAACGTAGGTAAGGAAGAAAATACAGACTCTTAAAAAAAAAATACAACCCACGACGAAGGAACAATAGGTAAAAAGTATGACTCAAAATGTTATTTTTTTTTCCCTTCCTCACCCCCAGTTCTGGGATATCTTAGACAAGTGCTCTACCACTTGAGCCACTTTCAGCTCTGGAAGTAATATTTTAAAAAATAGATACTGCCCGGTGCCAGGGGCTCACACCTGTAATCTTAACTACTCAGGGGGCTAAGATTTAAAGATCATGGTTGGAAGCCAGCCCAGGTAGAGAAGTCTGTGAGACTCTTATCTTCAATTCACCAGCAAAAAGCCAGAAGTAGAAATGTGGCTCCAGTGGTAGAGCAGCAGCCTTAAGTAAAAAAGCCAAAGAGAATTCAAGTCCTCCCTGAAAAGTAACTAATTTTTTCAGCATGTGCAAAAATGTGTATTGCTAACATCAATAAAACAATATAGCTTTCTATCATTTGGAAGACTATTAGGGGCAAGACAAGTTATTACATATTTGTGATTCCCTTTAGCCAAATGCCTCAGAATTTAAGTTCAGATTTTTATTTTAAAGGAAAACATTGTTACTTCTCTTCCAAAACCAACTTTTACAAAATTATGTTAAACATGTGAACAACAATCAATGTAACGGAAAAGTGCTTCAAGCAAAACACTATTAACTCTTAATTTGGTTATAGGAATTTTACATCATACACAAATACATCCAAAAGAAAATATCAAATTTGTATATGAATTCTAGAAAGAAAAAACTATCACATATTCTTACCATTCGATTTCGGTCTTCTGAGGATGAAGATGACTTCCGCTCCCGCTGAGGTCCTGGAGATTTCTGTAAGGCTTTCACATTTGTCAGTGAGCCAGGTAATGAGGCAGGTGGGGTGGCAGACAAACCTGTGGTTGACCCTATTAGAGAAAGAGAAGCTGTATCCTTTAAGGAAAAACAAACATGCTCTCTTATCAGAAGACAGAGATTGGGGAGAAACCTAAACTTACTTTTAAAATATTGCACATGTTCAAACAATGACCTTACAGAAAGGATAGGCCCAAAAGCCTAATTTGTGATTCATAGTATAATTTTAGTTTTGTTAATGTCTTTAAGATAGCTAATGATACATTTTGCTTACTGGTTCAAGATTTACAAAAAACAATCTCTAAAATAAGATATAAATACTCAAACACTTCCAAAGTTCCTGTGTCTCTGATAAAAAAAAAATTAAAAAACAAAACCAAAGTAAACACACACACACTAACAAACTGATTTTAAATGACCTCAACAGCTCATCAATATTTTAAAAAGTGGAAATATTTTCTAATAATAGCTTAAATGTTAAAAATATCTCTCTTTCATATTGGCCATTAAATTTAAATAGAATCCTGACTTATAAATGTGGGTCATTATTAGTGGTTCCTGGAGGCCTTTTTCTACTAAATATAAATTACTAGTTACCTGTCTAATGGAGTTAATAAAAGCAAACCTAAGTAGGTTTCTCAAGACTTTCTAGAAAAATCTCTACCTTTATAAGGAAGAGAAAGTATCTTGGCCTCAAAGCTAAATTACTATAAGCAGGAATATTTTATAAGCCCACTGAGCCCAGGGGTACTCTTAAGAAGTTAGCTATGTTAGGAGGATTACATTTCTGACCGGTGCTTTTCCAAAAGCTGACTCAGTGGTAAACAGCCTAAGCTCAGAGGGGCTCAGTTCAAGAACTGAGTAGGGCCTGAGTATAGCTGAGCAGGGCTGAGGTTTCCAGGTTGCTTTCCATACACAGTACTGAAGGTCCTCAATAAATTTAAAACAAAAATATTAATATTCTTGGAGAACAAAAAGAGCCATAATTTTCCAAAGAATGATACCAATAACAACACTGAAATGGTAAATCTAGGTAGACATTTTATTACTATATCACAATGCAAAATTTCCAAGATTTTATATGTAATTACCTATTAAAAACGATGTGTGGAGTGTCTTTTAACTGAAAAACAGTACATTTTCTATCTGCTATTGATAAAATTTAAGAAAACAAAGCCTTAACTGCTTGCACAGGTTCCACAGTTCTGTTCTACTAAACATGTGGTATTTAAATTCTATTATTGGTTCCAAATGACTTTTTCCTATTCTATGAACCAGCCAGCTAGCCTGTAATAGCAAAATTCCAAAGCACCGTAATATATTCAGTCTTGTTCACTCACCAGTATGTAAAGATAGTAAGACATCTGTCCTAACTCTTACTTCAAAATTTAAACACTGGTTTAACCAGTAACTAAAATATTCAAAACAAAGAGGATGAAATTATACTATTTCCTCACATTAATTAAAAGTATAACTCCTCAAATTTTCTAAACTTATTCATTCTATGAATTAGCTAAAATTTATTAGCACTAAATAAAAATTCAATATATATTTAAATAACTTCCTCATTTTGTTATGGAATATATATTCTATGTTATAAAATACATACATTCTATAAGAAAAACATTGATACTGTAAAATCTCAAAAATAAAAAAGCCTCAGAAAAATCTTTTAATAGGGGTTTCCATTTCTATTTTTATTTTCTTAAAAACCGTGAAAATTGTTGGTGCCTCCCCACCTTATTTTTCCCACCCACTGTGATTAAGAAGTCATGAGACAACAAAAAACAAGATGGAAATCCCAACTCAGAATTTTCTTGCTTTTAAATATTTATGACAGACAGCATACAGAAAGCTTGTGTAGTGAGTATGTGTGAGAAGCACATTCAGAGCATTCCAGCCAAGCCAAGCAGAAATTTAGTACTTAAAACTCTCACACTTACAAACACACGCTGTGAGGGTGAGACACAAACAGCATCTACAGATGCTTATATTTAATTTGCTTTGGGTGAAAACAAGAAAGAAGAGCCCAACTACCTCTGAACACTGGGCCAGGCTCAAAATCAAACACTATTTCACTGGGGACAGAATGTAGGAGGGGGCTGGGAGTCCGGGATTGGTATTTCCGAAGACAGCGCATCAGCTGGTTCAAGGGGGCTGTTAGAAGAGAAAGAGAGGGGCAGGCAAACACAGGAAGACAGACACACAGAAGAAATGAAAGAAGTCATGGGGAATAAATACGATGAACTGAAGCCTGCTTTACAAAATAATTCTGGGTGTTAAAAAAAACCACCTGCTTATTTTAATAATATCCCAATGATCTTTAAAAAAATGACTCATATTTAGGACAAGAAATGCCACTTGATTTTAAGTACTGAGCAGGCTGTGTTTATGACTAAGTCAACTGTGATGCTAACATGATGGCAACATTTAAATGCTGGATGCATTGGGCAAAATTATCAGCAGCCACAGTTATTAGGACATATGAAAGTCAAACTGGCAGCAACATTAATTGGCAGGTTCATGGAATAACAGAACAAAAACTCCTATATAAATAGGTGCTGTGGTCAATACTAAGCCCAGAGGACATAATTCAGGCTTATTATTTTGTCAGCTTCACAGGAATACAGAAACATAACAAGATGATTTATATAATGTTTACTCAATATGAAATACCATTGAGTCTCTTGGCTTAGATACTTTTGAAGGTACACAAGAAGGTCACAGTGAAGAGATTAGCTCTAAGCATAATAAGCAGTTAACATAAATCTTCCATATTAGATAGAAAATAGCTGAAAAAATAAACACAGAAAGGACCTCCTGCAAGAAAACTTCAAGACAATCTCAAATATCATCTAGAAAACATTATTTAGGGTTACAAAAAGTATTTTCATAACATGAAACATTTTATAATATTTCATGTTGTTTTGGCTAGAATGAATGCTAGATAAAAATTCTGTAAGAAATCTCAGTTCTGTTTCTCACCTAGTATTTTATTTACTAGTCGTAGTAAAAAAGAGGGCAACAAGCTTTTTCCATTATGGGTTTATTCTATAAAATGTACATTATAGCTGATCACCAGTGGGTCATGCCTGTAATCCTTGCTACCCAAATGTTGAAATCTGAGGATCATAGTTCAGAGCCCATCTGGGTAGAGAAAACCACAGAATCTTAATCTCCAATTAACCACCAAAAGCTACAAGTATAATTGCTCAAGTGGTAGAGCAGCAGCTAGCTATTAGCCTAAAAACTAAGTGAGAATACAAGACTCTTGGTTCAAGCCTCAGTTCTGGCACAAACACAGAAAGTATATTCTAAATACTTCTAAAAAGATTAAGAAAGTCGTTGATAAAGTCTGACAAATACAAATTGTGGCAGGCAATTAAAAGGACTCCTAAGAATTATTTAGTAAAGTTAAGTTTTATCTGATTCTAATCTCAATCTTTCTGTATCTGTAGAAGCTCCCAGATGGTAGAAATTAACAAAAGGGGTAAAATAACTAAGGATCTCTCCTTGATATAATATATCCGTTAATAGCACATTGTAAATAGTATTTTTTTATATTCCTTTTCATGTCTTCTAATTTTCTTTACTCATGTTTTAAATTACCTAAAATTTTATTAACAATACATAATCAGTACTACAGAAAAAAAATTGGATTTTCTCTACACATTTTTCTCTGTGTCTGTGTTTCATGAAAGAAGCAAGTAAAAGGAAACAAGCAGCAAAGCAATTGCATTTTTCTCTGTGTATGTGCTTTTTTTTTTTAGCTGAGATCATGACTTACCTCCATCACCACGAAACCCTTGATCTCTAATCAAATCCTATAAACAAATAGTAAAGTATATTTAATCAAAGTACATGGTAAGAAAGTAACAACATTGAATTTTCCACTATTCATTAACAGAAAGGTTAATGCAAAACAACTCCTGTTTTAACAGTTACTTCACAAAACAAACCATATGAAATTAACTAGTGTACATATAAAAATCTAAATTCTGAAGTATTTGCCAATCTAATCCTGTACTGAAAGGATTATTAGTCCTGATCATTTCTGGCCATTCAATGGCTTCCATCAATCCTTAAAGAAAATCTTACTGGCACATATTAAGAGCCATAAAAATGTTCATACCCTTTGATCCTGTAATTCCACTTCTGGGAATTTTTCCTACGGAAATAATTCAGAAGAAAAAATGATATGCACAAAAATAATATGCAGCAGCATCCATCATACCAAAAGCCAGAAATAATTTTGACATATTATGGTTAAGTTATTGTGTATCAGTTTATTATGCAGTTACCAAAACAATTATGAAACTTGAATCATGAAACATGTTTACAATAAAAAATACAAAATTAAAAGAACATTGAATTCCATCATAAAAATATAGGGCACATGGATAAGAAAGAAAATCAAAATAGCTCAAATAAGGATCATGTTAAGATTGGTCTTTATTTTTATAATCATGTTGATAGCTGAGGTAAACTCTTATTAGTAAAGCAACCTGGATCTTAAGAGGCAGAACTTGGGTTAGTTTACTTGGTTTAATTAAATGTGAGAGACTGAATGACCCTAAATGTTTCTAAGCAATTTTTTTTCAAATAGGCAGCTTTTTGCTTCTGGATTAAATAAAGAATAAATTACTTCCAAGTATACTTCTAACATGTTCAGTGTACTAATGTAGATCCTTCACCATTTTTAACAGAATAATCAACAGATATTCATATTTTCAAACTAAGTACTAAGTGACTATCAATAAAAAGAAATTCTTGGTGGTCTTACTACCTTTCTGCCATTCTGAAAGCATACAATATTATTAGAAGATACTCAAACATGAAAATTAAATGATACATAACAGCCTAAAAATATAACAAAAGAAAAATTGGTTTCTTGAAGTTACTACCACCTAAGTGCTATTGGTAACTTTCAGTGCCTACACATACATAGTAACTATAGGATTTGGCAATCATGATGATGGGCTTCCAGCCTGCAGAAATTGATCATAATGATGCTTAAGTAATAACTATAGAATTTGGACACTGGTAAAGTAGTTGAAATGTGTGAGTTGGGCTTCCTTGTCCTTCTAGACAGAGGAACACACACACACATCCCTTTCCTTGTTGCTGTAACAGATCTGGAACACACACACACACACACACACACACACACACACACACACACACACACACACACACACACACACACACACACACACACACACACACACACACCCTACCTTTCCTTGTTGCTGTAACAGATCTGAAATTCCCTGCAACACACACACACACACACACACACACACACACACACACACACACACACACACACACACACACACACACACACACACACACACACACACACACACACACACACACACACACACACACACACACACACACACACACACACACACACACACACACACACACACACACACCCTACCTTTCCTTGTTGCTGTAACAGATCTGAAATTCCCTGCAACTCTAAAGGGTTCAAATTTTCATTCTCTGTTCTTTTCTTTCTTCCTTTTTTTTTTTTTTGGTCTGGTTGTGAGGCCTGAACTCTGGGCCTGGGTGCTGTCCCTCAGCTCTTCAGCTCAAGGCTAGTGCTCTACCACTTGAGCCACAGCGCCACTTCCGTCTTTTTTTGCTTATGTGGTGCTGAGGAATTGAACCCAGGGCCTCTGGCATGCAAGGCAAGCGCTCTACCACTGAGCCACCTTCTCAGCCCTCTTTCTCTTTTCTTAAAACTGAACCCTAGTATACCACATAAACTTAGATTTCAGGTATGTTTTTAAAGTTCCTTAACAATTTGGTATTTGTTCTAGGTTCTGGTAATTGTTCTTCTAGCTCTTTCTAACTTTTCCTATTCTATCTTATAGTTAGTTCCTTCTCTTATATATTTCTCCTTCATCATGATAAAGAAAAATAATCAAAGAACTTTCAGGGCCAACTTTATACCTGAAAATATTGCATACAGTATATTAGTTATAATTTCTAATTTCTTTTTCTTTCTTTTTTTTTTTTTTGGTCCGATTGTGGGGCCTGAACTCTGGGCCAGGGCGCTATCCCTCAGCTCTTCAGCTCAAGGCTAGCGCTCTACCACGTGAGCCACAGCGCCACTTCCGGCTTTTTTTTTCTTTTTGCTTATGTGGTGCTGAGGAATCGAACCCGGGGCCTCATACATGCAAGGCAAGTACTCTACCACTGAGCCACTTTCCCAGCCCAATTTCTAATTTCTTATTACATACCAGGCATAAAAAATTTCCCAAACCATTCCAGGAGGTAGGTAGGCACTGTTAGTTCCAGAGTTAAAATAATTTGCCCAATAACATACAATCTAGAGAGAACTGTGTTCATCTTTAATTTTTTTGTAGTTTCTGTGAGATATGATATCCATGTCCACGAAACGTACTAAATCAGTTCTTCTCTATCTTGTTATCTTCAGCCTTTCCTTATTGGCTTCTTTCTCTACAGAGTGTTAGTCTTTCATTAAAAGTAACTGCTCCCTTGTATATAGGAATGGGAGGGAAAACCTAGGAGACAGAGGGAAGGGGTGACATTGTCCAAAAAGAAATGTACTCTTTTTAACTCTATGTTTTTTTGTCTTTTTTCTTTTTTGGTACTGGGGATCGAACCCAGGACGTTGCACTTGCTAGGCAAGCGCTTTGCCACTGAGCTACATCCCAGCCCAAGAAATGTACTCTTCACCTGATTATAACCCCTCTATCACTTTTATAATAACAATTAAAAAATTTTTAAATTGCACCTGTTTTGTCTGTTTTGTTATTCCTTTACAGGAATCTTCTCAAAACCAACAACCCTATTTCTTTACTTGCCTTCCTCTCCTCTACTAGCCACTTTTGTTAGTGGTGCTTTTGTCTTTTGTTAGTGGTGCTGGGAATTGAACCTAGGATTCTTATGTGTCCAGCAAGTGTTCTACCACTGAAATATATTCCCATCCCACAAATAACATTTTAATTACCAAAACAAGTTATGTTGGTCTTTATCTCATATAAGTCTTAATGACAGGTGAACGCTCTCAAAACCCTATTTCTTCTTTTGGCCAAGGCAGAACTACTGAAGCTACCTGAAGAGGAGCCTATAAAAGTTTTCTTTTCCTGCAATATCAATATTCATGAGGACTGCACTTTCTACTCTCTTCTCTGTACACCTAGTCCTTTTGTTTTATTTACTTACTTTATACTTTTGAGATAAGGTACTGAAAACTTTGCCCAGGCTGGCCTTCATCTCTGGATCCTCCTAGCTCTGTATCCCAAATAGTTGGGGTTAGTTTTTTATTATTATTATTTTTTAATTTTTTGCTGGTTGTGGGGCTTGAACTCAGGGCCTGGGTGCTGTACCTGAGCTTTTTTTGTTCAAAGCTATGCTCTACCACTTTGAGCTACAGCTCCACTTCTGAGTTTTGAGTGGTTAATTGGCGAATAAAGAGTTTCAAGGAAACTCTTTTCTGCCCAGGCTGACCTCAATTTATTTTATACTCTCTTAAGTAATATTTACATCCATGTCTTAAACTGACACAAATATACTAATTTGCTTCTAAAATCTGTATCTCTATTTGAGGTCACTATATTCAATTGCAAATAGATTTCTAAACCTTAAAGTTCCACAGGTATCTTATGTCAATATGTCTAAAATAAAAATTATTGCTTTTATTTTTTTATTTTTTACATCTTAAGGTTTAAATAAGAGTAGATTAGCTGGGTACTGGTGGCTCATGCCTATAACCCTAGCTATTCAGGAGGCTGAGATCTGAGGATCATGGTTCAAAGCCAGCCTGAGCAAGAAAGTCCATGAAATTCTTATCTCCAAGTAACTACCCGCAAAAAAGCCAGAAGTGGAGTTGTGGCTCAAGTGATATAACACTAGCCTTGAGCACAAAAGTTCAGGGATAGCTCCTTCAAGCCCAGAAACTTTTGTTTCTATAAACCATGTTCTCATCTATGAGCCAGAAACATGAACATAATCACTGGTGTCTCTTTCACCTTTTTCCTGTACTTACTATAAATACCATGGGCCTAACATAGGAAGGCCATATCAGCCACTTCTCAGCAGTGAGATCTTGAGTAAATCTTAATTTGATCTTAGTAAATTCTTTTTTTAACTGCTTTTCTGTTTGTTTGTTTTTTCTTCTTTGGTACTGGGGATTGATTCCAGGATGTTGTACTTGCTAGGCAAGCACTTTGCCACTGAGCTACATCCCAGCCTGTATTTTTAACCTCTTTAAATATATAATCTGCTTAAGAGAAAAATGAAAATAAAAATACTTAGCCTAACAATCTTTATGAGGTTGAACAAGCAAATGTATATAAAGCACTTAGTATAGGTAGTACCTGCACATAGTAAGTACTCATATATAATTGCCATTTTCAATATTCCTAAGAATCTTACCATTAATTCATTAATTTTTATTTTTCCTTCTCTCAACACACTCATTCCTTCTCTTGCTATCAATGCTATGATTTCAGAAATTTATCATCTCTTCACTAGAATACTGCAAAAGCCTCATTAAAACAGTGTAGCTTTTAGATGTGTTACTTATTGGATCTACTTCATCAACAATTTTTTTCTAAAATATGAAGCTAATCTCTCATGTTCAAAAAGTATTTCAGGTTGAGTAGAGTGGTACACACTTGTAATCACAGCACAAGAGAGGCTGACTCAGGAGGCTCTGGAGTTCTAGAACTGTTTCTGCTACACAGTGAGAACTTATTTCATAAAACCAAGAAAAAAAAGTGTTTCAGACTCCCTACCACTTAGAGTAATAGAGAAATTTCATGTGGAATGGACCTAGTTTCATCTTCTACCATTTATCAGTTTTCTCCTAAACCACAAGTGACAATAACAATTATGAATCACATCTATATAAACTATTTCCATGGCTTTGTACATACTATTTCTTTAACAAATGCCTTTGCTCCCTACCAAGCGTGCTTAATAAACTCTTAGCCATCCACCTTTTGCAATCTGGCTTGAAAGTTACCCATCTCTGCTAATTATTCCTGAATACGAGTTTATTACCTTCTGGAAATTATTTTACTGTCACTTTAGACATACATATAACACAGACAGTCAGATAGACAGACAGACAGACAGACGTATTTATATATTTGTGCTGGTACCAGAACTTGAAGTCAGGGCCTCTAGATCTCACTAGGCTTTCTTGCTGGTGCTATACCACTAGAGCCATGCCCTAAGTCAGCATTTTGCTGGTTAATTGGAGATGGGCTTCTCTTCAAGCTGGCTTTGGATTTTGGTCCTCCAGGTCTCAGCCTGAGTAGGTAGGATTTTAAGTGTGAGCCCTCTACCCCCAACTTTATCCTTCTGATTCATCTTCCACGGTAACTTCCTATAGGGCAATGACTGTGTTGCCAATTGATCTTTAATTCCTAGTTGTTGAGCCCTAGGTTAATAAAATTAGTTTTAGTGGAATAAATGACTGATCATGAATGAAAAGGTTATGTGGCTGAAAGTCTTGGAACAGGGAACAGATAATAATAATAAAAAAAAGGTGCTATAAAAACTACCCTAACTGGGCACAGGTGGCTCAAGCCTACAGGCTTGATTACAGGCTTGTAATCCTAGCTACTCAGGAGGCTGAGATCTGAGGATCACAGTTCAAAGCCAGTCCAGGCAAGAAAGTCCATGAGACTCTTATCTCCAATAATCCACTCAGAAATCCAGAAGTGGCAATGTGGCTCAAATGGTAGAGTGCTAGCCTTCAGCTGAAGAGCTGAGGGACAGTGCCCAGGCCCAGAGTTCAAGCCCCATGACCAACAAAAAACAAACAAACAAATAAACAAAAACTACCCTAATAAGCCCTGTGTCAGTGGCGCACACCTGGCTATTCAGGAGGCTGAGATCTGTGGATCATAGTTTGAAGCCAGCCTAGGCAATCCATGAGATTCTCATTTCCAATTAACTACCAAAAAAGCCAGAAGTAGAGCTGTGGCTCAAGTGGTACAGTACTAGCCTTGAGTTAAAGTTCAGGGATAGTGCCCAGACCCTGAGTTCAAGCCCTAGGATTAGTACCAAAAAATTAAAAAAAAAAAAATTAACTAAGTTATTCTAGTGATAGTATAAAGAATGAAAATGGATAAAGAGAAATCAATGGTGGAAAAATCCACCAGTAAATGATTCAATTAAAGAAATATAGGGGGCTAGGAAGGTAGCTTACTGGTGGAGTGCTTCTAGCATGCATGAAGCCCTGGGTTCCATTCCTCAGTACCATATAAACGGAAAAAGCTGGAAGTGACGCTCAAGTGGTAGAGTACTAGCCTGAACAAAAAGAAGCTCAGGGACAGCACCCAGACCCTGAGTTGAAGCCCAAGGCCTGGCAGGATCAAATAGTGGTGGTGAACCAGGAAGGACTGGAGGCATTGATCAAGTGATAAGCATGCCTGCCTAGTGAGTGTTAGTTCCTAAGTTCAAACCTCAGTAGCACCAAAAAAGGTGATATCTTACAGTTGTTTAAGGATGAAAAGATACCATATAGAGTGATACTTCAAATGTCCAAACCCAGAAAACCAGGAAAACAGTGTCAAATCAGAAAAAAAAAGGAAAATAGAGCTGGGTGCTGGTAGCTCATGCCTGTAATCTTAGCTATTCAGGAGGCTGACATCTTAGGATCACTGTTCAAAAGCCAGTTTGGAGAGGAAAGTCCATGAGATTCTTATCTTCCAATTAACCACCAGAAAAGTGGAAGTGTAGCTGTGGCTCAAAGTGGTAGAGTGCTAGCCTTGAGCAAAAAAATAGCTCAGGGACAGTGTGCCCAGGCCCTGAGTTTAAGCCCATGACTGGAAAAAAAAAAAGCAAAATAGTGTAATATTAATTTTTGAAAGATAAAGGCTATAATTTTGAATGTATCTAGAACAGATCTAACCTAGAACACTTTGGTTTATTTCACTATCTTGTAACTTCCTATTTCCCTTTCTTTTTCACCTCTGAATTCAGGTCTATCTACATAGAAGAGGAAAACTGGTACTAGGAAAAAAGCCACTTTAATGAACCTCTAAAAATAAAGACAAAGTTTCACAGCGTAAAGTGAGAGGATGTAGCCGGGCAATGGTGGCTCACGCCTGTAATCCTAGCTCCTCAGTAGGCTGAGATCTGAGGATCACGGTTCAAGCCAGCATGGGCAAGAAAGTCCATGAGACTCTTATCTCCAATAAACCATGAGAAAACCAAAAGTGGGACTTGGCTCAAGTGGTAGAGTGCTAGTCTTGAGCTGAAGGGCGCAGGGACAGTGCCCAAGCCCAGAGTTCAAACCCCATGACCAACCAAAAAAAAAAGGTGAGAAGATGTGATTTTACAGTTTATTTTGAAAAATAAAATTAATATGTATGATAGTTTTTCCTTTACACTAAATAAATTACATGGTAATTATGAAACAAAAAGAATCAGGATTTTATTGGTTATAATACAAAACATGACAAACAAATTCTGATTTCATATTTATCACAATCACAATCAATTTTATAAAAATTTTAGAGGACTGCATGAATACTTGTAAGGGCCTCTAAAATCCTTTGTTATTTAAACCAGTTTCACTTGAAGTTAAGACTTTTACAGAGATGACATCATGAAGAAAAAAAATTGAACAGCTGTGGTTCGGGCACTGGGGAAGTATTTGGGATTCACATAAACCTAGCACTTAAAACAATGGATAAAATGAAAGATGGCACTTATTTCTGAAATATATATATGTATGAATATTTTTATATAAACATATCATATATATGTGTATGTATATAAAACAAGTGTAGCAGAAAAAGGAAATACACTTGAAATCTTTAGTTCTAGCATGCTGGATACTTACATCAATATTGACAGGTTCTATTGTGTTTATATGCACATTAGGAGCTGATGAGGACCGGTCCCGTTGCCCAAACTGATTTCTATGATCTTCATCTGCTGGTCGGAAGGGCTGTGGAATTGGAATGGATTTTGAAGGAGATGGACTGGTGAGAATTTGGGGCCTGAAAAAATCAAGTCATCGGAAGGTAAGATTCAGAGCAATTATGTAGATATTTTTTTAAATGGGAGATATCAAGATTTTAACAGGAAAATCTTTCAAATCAAGTATGAAAATTTCAGCTGCAATGGTTTTTTAGTTTAAAAATTAACATACCAGGGTGTAATGGAGTGGCTTATATCATAGAGAGCCTGCTTAGCAAATCCAAGGCCCTCACTTCAAACCCTAGTACTACTTCCCTTCCCCCAAAACACTATATATAAACTGAAAAAAATCCATTATTTTAATTCACTATTTTTTCTAACTTTGTCATTGCTTGATATCTGAAGGTAGTAAAATGGAAATTTTATGGAAAGAAATGGTAAATATTTTTGAGGTTATATCTATGTATTTCAGGACCAGAAAAAGAGATGAGTGAGGCAATACTGAAACATCATTTCCAAATTCAGAAAATGATTTTCATAGTACTCAATTATCTTTCACATTTTAAAACTTCTATTATGCTCAAATAGTGACATCAATAACATGAGAATAACACACCAAGCATTAAACTGGTGTGTGTGTGTGTGTGTGTGTGTGTGTGTGTGTGTGTGTGTGTGTGTGTGTGTGTGTGTGTGTGTGTGTGTGTGTGTGTGTGTGTGTGTGTGTGTGTGTGTGTGTGTGTGTGTGTGTGTGTGTGTGTGTGTGTGTGTAACAATACTGGGGCTTGAACTCAGGGCTTACACTGTCTTGAGTTTTTTTACTCAAGCCTAGTGCTCTACTAACTTAGTCACAGTTCCATTTCTGGCTTTTTGATGGTTAACTGGAAGGAAGAGTTTCTCTGCCTTTCCTGCCCAGGGTTGCTCAGCCTGTTAAGTAGCTAGGATCGTAAGCACAAGCCACTACTGTGCAGCTAAACCAGGTTTTTTTTTTTTTTTTTTATTGTTGTTAGATTTTTTGGTAGTTTTAGTTGGTAGGTTTTTGTTGTTGTTTTTGAACTTGGGGCTTGGGTGCTGTCCCTGTGTACTTCAGCTCAAGGCAAGTGCTCTACCGCTTGAGACATAGCGCCACTTCCAGTTTTTGAGTGGTTTATTGGAGTTAAGAGTCTCATGGACTTTCCAGCCTGGGCTGGATCCTCAGATCTCAGCCTCCTGAGTAGCTAAGATTATAAGCAGACACTGGCACCCAGCTAAACCAGGTATTTTTAAAAATAGTTTTTAAAATTAGGTGATCATATTAGGTGACGTATTTTGGTGTTACAGATAACACTCTACAATCTCTGGCCCTAGGCCCTAAAAGAAACGACATAGTGAACTCTGAAGTTTTTTAAAACAGTTGTAAACACTTGTACAGACTGAGGCTGTACATCTAAGAAAAATCTTTGGGGAACAGGGAGTGAGTATCACTTGCTAGAAGAGAAAGGGCTTTAACTGAACTACAACAACACACACCCAGGACCCAGTAGTAACAAGCTCTAGTCTCATACTGGTTATCATTTCACCCACATTTTATGTGAACTAATCAGTATTATTTAGTCTTTTAGAACAGAAAGACAATATTGACGGGAGAGGATATGGAAAAATATTAAGATAAAAACAGGAAAATGCATAAAGGTTTGAAGAACAAAGGAAGTTCAACAGTAACAAGAAGGCTTTGTATAAATGTTATCAACAGAATATGAAGCACATTATTCAGGATAAGAAAAGAGATTTTTGACTTATGTGTTCATATTAAGTATGTGTATCCATTTAAAAGTGACATATAAATAATGTGTTCTAAGGCTGGAGGTGTGGCTCAGGTGGAAAAGTACCAGTCAAGAGAAAGCAAGCCTCCTGGTGCCAGTGGCTCACACCTGTAATCTTAGCTACTCAGGAGGCTGAGATCTGAAGATCACGGTTCAAAGCCAGTTGGGGCAGAATGTCCTTGAGATTCTTATCTCCAATCAATCACCAGAAAACCAGAAGTGTCGCTGTGGCTCAAGTGGTAGAGCACTAGCCTTGAGCTGAAGAGCTCAGGACCCAGAGTTCAAGACCCACAACCAAAAAAAAATAGAGAGAAAGCAAGCCAATTAAGAACATGAAGCCCTGAGTTCAAGCCCCAATACTGGCACAAAATGAAGAAGGAAAATAAATAGTTGCTTAAAATTATTATATAAAACAAAAATTGTTATAAAAACCAAACCAAACCTGGTTACCAGTCCAATTAGAATTATAAGTTAAACTAGATACTGCAAAAATTACTATATTTCACCTGTGACTTTTTTATGCTGTCTAGTTATTGAAAAAATTTTAGATCATGGCAGAGTTGTTCTTAATCTTGCTGTAGGCAACCAATTATACACCCATATTGCTAGGGAATTTGGGGAGAGATTAAAAAATGTAAAAATGACATTAAAAAATAAAAAAGGTTTTGGGAGACAGCAACTGAAATGGTGACATTGTCCAAGAAGATATACACTCATTACCTGACTTTTTTAACGGTAGCCACTGTGTATAACAATAAATTTTTTATTTATTTTATTTTATTTATTTATTTATTTATTTTTTGGGTCCGGTTGTGGGGCCTGAACTCTGGGCCTGGGCACTGTCCCTCAGCTCTTCAGCTCAAGGCTAGAGCTCTACCACTTGAGCCACAGCACCACTTCCGGCTTTTTTCTTTTTGCTTATGTGGTGCTGAGGAATCGAACCCAGGGCCTCAGGCATGCAAGGCAAGCGCTCTACCACTGAGCCATCTTCCCAGCCCAACAATAAATTTTTTAAAATTAAACAAAAAAGGTTTTGGAAAGTATATTGCTACACTAGTCTCAGACTAATTTAAAATCTCAATCACATTAACGTCATAGGACTTAAAATGTGAATGTATGAATTAACTGAGTCTAATGTAGTCTTAATTGTCCCGGTGTATGCAGAGGTGGCAGTCATTCTTGGAATTTCCTGAGGGATTGAAATATGTACAAGCTAAGAAATCTGAACTATGAATGTAAAAAATAGTGACCTAACAGCAAAATAAAACAAACAAAACAAAAAACTTGCATCTAATCTGTTAAGTTTCATTTTCATATCTTAAGAAGGGGATATATATATTAGAAATGAAGTATCTCCCTATTATACAAAAGCAAATTAATCTTTCTGAAAGGAGAAATTGTACCTTGTTATACAGTCAACTTGCTTAGCAAATATCTACTACAATTGTGGAAAATACCTCCAGTTATCATGCCCTGATGTTCTGAATTTGAACCATGTCTAAATCTCATGTTCAACAAATACTATTTTTTTTTGGGGGGGTGGGGGGGTCCGGTTGTGGGGCCTGAACTCTGGGCCTGGGTGCTGTCCCTCAGCTCTTCAGATCAATGCTAGCACTCTACCACTTGAGCCACAGCGCCAGTTCTGGCTTTTTTCTTTTTGCTTATGTGGTGCTGAAGAATTAAACCCAGGGTCTCAGGCATGCAAGGCAAGTGCTCTACCACTGAGCCACCTTCCCAGCCCCAACAAATACTATTTTTTGATAATTCAGTTTCCCTCAAACATCTTCTAAACGAGAACAAGTGCTGGCCTATCCAACAAAAGAAATCTGGGTTATATAACTGGTACATTTACCACTAAAATGAGTTATTTGGTGTTTTCTTTAGTCTGTTCTGAATTTGTTTGAGTCATTATATTCCTAACACTCATGATAAAATTGATGTTCTATACTGAAAATCCATTTCCCTCTAATCCTGGGGCTTGAACTCAAGGCCTAGCTGCTGTCCGTGAGCTTCTTTTTACTCAAGGCTAGTACTCTACCCACTTGAGCCATGGCACCACTTCCTGCTTTTTCTGAGTAGTTTATTGGAGATAAGAGTCTCCTGAGCCAGGTGACCCTGGCTCATGCCTGTAATCCTAGCTACTCAGGAGGCTGAGATCTGAAGACTGCAGTTCAAAGCCAGCCCGGGCAAGAAAGTCCATGAGACTCTCATCTCCAATAAACCACTAGAAAACTAAAAGTGGCGCTGTGGCCCAAGTGGTAGAGCTCTAGCCTTGAGCTGAAGAGCTGAGGGACAGTGCCCAGGCCCAGAGTTCAAGCCCACAACCCACCAAAAAAATAAAAAATAAAAATAAGGTCTCATGGACTTTCTTGCGTGGGCTGGCTTTGAACCACAATCCTTAGAGCACAGCCTCTGCAGTAACTAGGATTACAAGTATAAGCAACTGGTGCCAAGTTTATACTGGGAAATCTTTCTGGACAAAGATAATTTATATCCTAAGAAGTATCTTGGCAGTCATCCAACTGGCTTTCTCACAATGATATCTTTTTATTGAGTTTTCAGCAAAACTTTTTAATGCAGTATCACATTAAAAATAGAAAGGAAAAAAACATTAAAAAAATAAGAATTTCAAGCCAGGTGTAGGTGGCTCATGCTAGTAATCCTACTCAGGAGCTTAAGATTTGAGGGGGCAAGAAAGTCCATGAGACTCTTATCTCCAGTTAACCACAAAAAGTAGGAAGTGGAGATGTAGCTCAAGTAGTAGTACATTAGCCTTGAGCAAAAATTTTGCTCACAGACAGCACCGAGGCCCTGATTCAAGCCCCAGCACAGTCACCAAAGGGAAAAAAATATTTTCAACTCTAACATTCTTTAGTAAATGACTATTATGCTCTCATTTTTAAGTTAGAACACTTAAAATAAGTTTGGAGGCAAACTGAGTACTTCTGTTCAGTGCTGTATCTTTTCCTTGCAGTAAATGTAATTGACCCTCAGGACCCTTATGACAAGCAATGATTCTACCACTAAGCTTCATACACAGGCAAAATTTCAATTCTGACTATTCCTAAATTTATATATTCTTCAGCATTCTTAAAAAGTAGAAAAGGAGGTAGCTTTTACTTCTTATTTAAAACTACAGGATATTTCCACTTCTTTAAAATTTCTTGGTTATGGCTATTATAGATTTTGACAGGATTAATAACAAAATGCAAAAGGAATATCTAACTTTTATCTTTACAAAGGTAAGCATATATACGGTGACATAATAGTATTAAGATTTATAGTGAGTTCTGAACACATATCTTACCATTTACTCAAGATGATCATCTATTTCAGTTTAAATACTTATAGCATATGCAAATGGTTTCTTTTTTTTTTTTTGTCCCAGTTGTGGGGCCTGAACTCTGGGCCTGGGCACTGTCCCTCAGCTCTTCAGCTCAAGGCTAGTGCTCTACCACTTGAGCCACAGCACCACTTCCGGTTTTTTCTGCTTATGTGGTGAAGAATCGAACCCAGGGCCTCATGTATGCAAGGTAAGCACTCTACCACTGAGCCACCTTCCCAGCCCTGGTTTCTTAATTTTAAGAGAGGAGGCCTTCACTGGAGAACAAATATTATAAATTATACCATTATAAACCTTCAGAGAGGCCAAGCTAATTTTATTATGGACAGCACAGAACTATAACTGTTCACAGAACTGGGAGGTATCATTAGAAAGAAATCATGGTCTTGCTGGGCACTGGTGGCTCACGCCTACAATCTTAGCTACTGAGGCTAAAATCTGAGGATCGAGGTTCAAACTAGCCTGGGGAAGCAAAGACCGTGAGACTTCTATCTCCAATAAACCACTAGAAAACCGAAATGGCACTATAGCTCAAGTGGTAGAGCGCTTGTCTTGAGCTGAAGAGCTGAGGGATAGGACCCAGGCCCAGAGTTCAAGCCCCATGACCAACAACAACAACAACAACAACAACAAAAAACAACGGAAAAAAAAGGAAAAAAAAAAAAGAAATCATGGTCTACAAAATCAATTGGGAGAAATACCATGTTCAACAGACTAATTAGACCAAACAAGTTAGGCCTGGGGTGGCACATTCCCATCATTTGAGCTATTTAGTAGACAGAGAATGTCCAAGGCCAATCTGAGCAAAGGTCAAGAGACTCTATCTTTAAACAAACTGGAAGGTGCTGGTGGCTTATGCCTGTAATCCTATTCAAGAGGCTGAGGTCTGAGGGTCCAGGTTCAAAGTAGCCCTGGGCAGTCCATGAGACTCTTATCGCTCCAATTAGCTACCAACAAACTAGAAGCAGAGCTGTGCCTCAGTGGTAGAGTGCTAGCTTTGAACAAAAAATAACAGGGACAGCTAGGTGCTGGTGGCTCATGCCTGTAATCCTAGCTACTCAAGAAGCTGAGATCTGAGCATCATGGTTCAAAGCTAGCCTGGGCAGGAAAGCTCATGAGACTCTTATTTCCAATAAACCACCAGAAAACTGGAAGTGGCACTGTGCCTTAAGTGCTCGCTTTGAGCTGAAGAGCTCAAGGACAGAGTCCAGACTCAGAGTTCAAGCCCCATGACCAAAAGACCAAAAAAGAAAAAAAATCAGGGACAGTACCCAGGCTCTGAATTCAAGCCCCTGGACCAACATAAAACAAACAAACCTAAAGGCCAAAGGACCGAGAACAGTTCTGAAGTCCTAGAGATTCAATCCCTAGTATTGCAAAAAACAAAAAACAAACAAACAAAAAAACCAAATGGAAACATTTTGACGTGGTCATCTAAAAACTACACAGGTAATTTTTTATATAAATAATGATAGCATTAACAGGAAGAAATTATTCCATCACAGGAGATAAGAATTACAATCTAACAAAAGAATGGGGTGGTTGCATTTTCTACAGGTTCAAAGAGACAGCTACATTTACTTTTCAATATGAAGTTTCTTTACTAAGTTTCTGACCTCTTAGACCTCCAGAAAAGTTGACTTTATAAAAATAAGACTATTTCTATTTCAAGAAATAACATTATGTTGTGAAGAATAAAGGGAAAGTAGGGTAAAAACCAATAATAAGGCTGGGTATGTGGCTTAGTGGTAGAGTGCTTGCCTAGCATGCATGAAGCCCTGGGTTTGATTCCTCAGTAACCACATAAACAGAAAAAACCAGATGTGGCACTGTGGCTCAAGTGGTAGAGCAGTAGCCTTGAGCAAAAGAAGCTCAGGGACAGTGCCCAAGCCCTGAGTTCAAGCCCCAGGACTGGCCAAAAATAAAAAATAAAAAATAAACATAAAAAACAAAAAAGCAAAAAAAAAAAAAAAACACCCCAAAATCCCAAACAACCAATAATAAGTATTTCTGAATTTCTCTGGAATATTCTAGAGCAGGGAATATGCTACAAGGAAATTTTTTTTTTTTTTTCCGGTCGGTCACGGGGCTTGAATTCTGGCCTGGGTGCTGTCCTTGAGCTCTTCAGCTCAAGGCAAGTGCTCTACCACTGTAGCCACAGCGTCACTTCCCGTTTTCTGGTGGTTAATTGGAAATAAGTCTCACAGACTTTCCTGCCCAGGCTGGCTTTGAACCATGATCCTAAGATCTCAGTCTCCTGAGCAGCTAGGATTACAGGTATGAGCCACCAGTGCCCGGCTAGGGGAACTTTTTAAAGAAACAAATTAAAAAAAAACAAAAAAACAAAAAAACATATATCAGACATTGCATACTCCTATCTCTAATTCAACAGGGAAAGAACAAGCAGATCTGAAATGCTCCACAGCAAATTAATACCCATTTAACTTATCATCATTCTGTATTTTTTCTATTATAAATCTTATTTATTTATTCATTCATTCACCCATCTATTCATTCATTTATGTATCTAATGCTGGTCCTGGGGCTTGAATTCAGAGCCTGGGTGCTATCCCAGAGCTTTTTTGCTCACAAGGTTAGTACTCTACCAGTTGAGCCACCCCTCTACTTTAGGTTTGGTAGTTAAATGGAGATAACTTTCCTGCCCAGGCTGGCTTTGGACCTAGATTCTTCTGAATAACTAAGATTACAGACATGAGTCACTGTCACCTGGCTGAATCATAAATATGACTTTTTACATTTCTTAAGACATTCTTTATTTTCTGAACTAATAGTTTTTGTTCTTTTATGCTTTATGTTTTGCTACCACTCCAGTTCAAATCTTCCTCCTCATACATATTTCCTCTATTAATTTACCTGATTTCACTGTTGATTCCCCTCCCCGGCTTCTTTTCCTCTTTTAAGTGATGCTGAGTTTGAACTCCAGAGCATCAAGGTTGCTAGGCTGATGCTCTTGAGCCATATTTCCAGCTCTATAGTCTTTTTCCCCCCTATTATTTTGGAAATAAAGAGTCTAATCAACTTCTCTGCCTCAGCTGGCCAGATTTCCACTTCCTGAGTAGTTATGACCAAACCAATTTGAACATGTTAATAATCTGCTTCAAGACTTATCATTTCCATCTCCTTCTGTAAAGTGAGTAACAGTCTAAATTCTATAACTCTCCATAATGCAGTATCACACATGGTACTTCTCAGTTTACATAAACTTACTTCAGTAGCTCTAAAACCGCCACGTCCGTCCCTTTTTCCCATGCTGTTTCTCTATCTCCCAACATCTTGTTTTAATCCCTAGAGTCACTCAAATTCTACTAATCCTTTAACTTCTTCAAATTCTATCTTCATTAAGTTTTATTGAGCATTTTTCTCACACAAATCTTCCTTACCATGTAAACACTGATGTCCTTATCACAATTTAATATATTCTATCAGAAATTGTCCATAACAATTACATACAGCTTTTTAATTATTTGCCCTCGATTCACAGGTTACTCTCTCTCCTCTCCTGCTCCCTCTCATTCTTTCTCTATCTCTCTCCTGTCTCTTGCCCTGTAGCTTAGGCTGGCCTCAAACCTGTGATACTCCTGAGTGTCCCAAGTGCTGGGATTGCAGGTGTGTAATACCATGCTCAATTAGTGATACCTATTTATACAAGTAAGTAGAAATCAAATACCTCTAGGCATGTTATTATTTAACAAAATGATGACTACAAGGCAGAGACTCAAAATCAACTTAAAGTGGTCCTTATACAGCCTATACTAGCTTTAATCCTACTTCTGGCCAACTGCATATAAATGTGTAAGTGATATGATAAAATAAGTTATGGGGGGGCAACAACCCCTAATTTAATAAGTGTTGAAAAAGTTTACAATTAACTAAAAGGTCCAAAGGAAGGCAGTTCAAGTAACATGTCACTGAGCAGCAGGAGTCAAATCATACCCAATAGAATCTGAGGTGGGTGCAGAAGGGGATGATCCAGATGTAAGGACAGTCTCTGCTAAGGAGGCCTCCTCCTGTGGTATTGGGTGATGTTCAAAGAACTTGGAGACAAACAGCAAACTGTGAGGCAAAAACAAAACAAAACAAAACAAACCTAACTTGTGCAAAACCCAGAAACTTCAGTATACTGAATTTATACAGCTAGTGGAAAAACCTGGGATCAATTACATTTTCAGAAACAATAAAATTCAACTGATGGTATTTTTATCTAAAGACTTATTAAAGATTAGATTGCACATTCAAAGGCAAGGTCAGAATTTAAAATTAATTCTCTTAGGCAAATTTCTACATATTACAGGGGGTAAAACCATGTTTCAAGGTTTAAAAAAACTACAAGAAAAAGTATCTAGTGCTCAGTTAATTTATCATTATACTGTATAAAGTACAGTGGTAAATTCATATTTGCTTAAGTAATCAGGAAAAGATCTTTACAGCAAATAGCAATGACAGAAAGAGACTATTATAGACAGTCTAATTTATTAGAAAAGATGGAATAAAGCAAAAAGAAAATTATAGACAAACTTTGTACAAAGATTTCAAGTCTTAAAGTGAGGAGAGATAAAGGTGAAAAAGACAATAGGAGAGAAGATGGATGAGGGAAAAAGGGAGAAAGAGATTGATGTGTGTATGTGGGGGAGAGAGAGAATATAAACATTATCAAAATAGGAATTACAAAATAGGAATCAGATTCTTTTATCTATGGTTGAGCTTAATGAAATGATACTTCGCCTCTCAAAAAATTATTCAAAAGTGATTTTTAAGAATCTAGGGTCTTTACTAATTAAAAAATAATGTAAAATATAAAATGTATATCTGAATTAGAATTATAGTCTGGGAGAGAACTGCTGTATTACATGTTATACTCTGACCACGCTTTAAAATATTCCCTGTAATAACTATGCTGAACATTGACTTCAAGGCAATCTAGTTTAAACATTATGAAACCTTAAAAGTTAAAAAAAGCTAGAAAAAAAGGTTACTTACTCAAGTTGGTCATAATTAACACACATCAGTGGAACTTCTGTACTACAACGCTGGTGAAATTTATAACCACATGTTTGACAGCGGAAACCTTGGAAAAGCAGCTTTCGACAAAAGTCACAAAAAGCTAAGGTGAAAAAAGTTTTCCGTACCTGCAAAGTAAAAAATAATAGAGAACTTAAAAAACTTACAAACATCTTTTTAGAAATCAATGTATTTATTCTTATCTAAAGGAACTAAGTTTTAATGTTTATCATAAAAACTTGTACTAAAATATAAAAATGAAAAACAAGGGTTTGAGACAATAAATGGGCTATACATATGTATACCTCCCAGTGGGTGTTGGCGATTCATGCCTATAATCCTAGCTACTCAGGAGGCTGAGACCTGAGGATCGAAGTTCAAAGCTAGCCCAGGCAGGAAGGTCCTTGACACTCTTATCTCCAACAAACTACTCAGAAAAAGCTGGAAGTGGTGCTGTGGTTCACGTGATAGAGCCCTAGCCTTGATTAAAAGAAGCTCAGGGACAGTGCCCAGGCCCAGAGTTCAAGACCCAGGACTGGCACCAGAAGAAAAAAAAAAAAAAGCAGCAAAAAAAACCACTTATAAAAATAAAACTGGCAGCCAGGTGCCGGTGGCTCACGCCTGTAATCCTAGCTACTCAGGAGGCTGAGATCTGAGGATCACAGTTCAAAGCTAGCCTGGGCAGGAAAGGCTGTGAGGCTCTTATCTCCAATAAACCACTAGCAAACCAGAAGTGGCGCTGTGGCTCATGTGGTAGAGCACTTGCCTTGAGCTGAAGAGCGCAGGGACAGCGCCCAAGCCCAGAGTTCAAGCCCCACAATCGGCAAAAAAAAAAAAAAAAAAGAATAAAAAAAAATCAAACTGTCATATAACAGTACAAAAACTAGAACACTAATAACTAAAATAGCAAGCAGCATGGGCTGGGAAGGTGGCTCAGTGGTAGAGCACTTGCCTTGCATGCATGAGGCCCTGGATTCGATTCTTCAGCACCATATAAGCAGAAAAAAAAAGCCGGAAGCGGTGCTATGGCTCAAGTGGTAGTGCACTAGCTTTGAGCTGAAGAGCTGAGGGACAGCACCCAGGCCCAGAGTTCAGGCCCCACAACCAGACTCGCGCCCCCCTCCCCCCCAAAAAAAATAGCAAGCAGGAAAATCAACAAAAAGACAATAAGACCATTTATAAACTATCAATTTGAAGAATTAAAATATTCAGGCTCCCTAAACTTATTGTGAACATCATGTTTCTTATACTTTTTGTTTTTTTGGGGGGTGGGGAGGGAGACACAAGTTTTATTTGGGCTGATTTTAAACTGAAAAATGTTCATCTCAAACTTCAAAGTCCTCATAGGTAGACACTACCACATTTAGCTGTGAATTATTTGTTTAACTGCTGGTCCTGGGCACTGTCCCTGAGCTTTTATGCTCAAGGCTAGCATTCTACCACTTGAGAAACAGCTCCTCTTCCCCCTTCTGTGGTACTTAATTGGAGATAATAGTGCCAGACTTTCTTGCTCAGACTGGCTCTGAACCACGATTCTCAGATCTCCTGAGTAGCTAGGATTACAAGTGTGAGCCACCAAGCACCCAGCTAAAAAACATATAAAAGTTCCATGAAGCAGGACATGGTGGCACATGGACGTAACCCTATCACCTGGGAAGCTGAGGCAGGATGATCACAGCCCTGAGCTAGCCTGATCTATATAGTGTGACCTGGTTCCCCCCCCCCCCAAAATGGGGGGGGCAGGGGGAATCACATCAACAGACATTATGGACACATCTATTAAAAGAATTGTGCTAAAGAGAAATTGTTTAAAATATACTTGCTCTGGCCGGCTGCTGGTGGCTCACACCTGTAATCCTAGCTACTCAAGAGGCTGAGATTTGAGGATTGTGTTTAAAAGCCAGCCGGGGCACACTCTTATCTCCAATTAACCACCAGAAAACTGGAAGTAGCACTGTGGCTCAAGTGGTAGAGTGCTCACCTTGAACTGAAGAGCTCAGGGACAATGCCCAGGCCCCAAGTTCAAGCCCCATGACCGAAAGACAAAAAAATATACTTGTTCTGGGTATATATTTAGCAGAAAACATAAGCTATATAAACAATACCACATTCTTAGCAATATCTATTTTAGTCTTGATGATACGATGACTTCTACTTCATTCTTTGTTATATATTCTTAATCACTTCAATTTTCCAAATTTTAATATACAATAGTAATATATATTTTTTTGGGGGGGGTCCGGTCGTGGGGCCTGAACTCTGGACCTGGGTACTGTCCCTCAGCTCTTCAACTCAAGGCTAGCGCTCTACCACTTGAGCCACAGCGTCACTTCCAGCTTTTTTTCATTTTTGCTTATGTGGTGCTGAGGAATCGAACCCAGGGCCTCATGCATGCAAGGCAAGCATTCTACCACTGAGCCACCTTCCCAGCCCCAAAATGTTACTTATTTTAAATTCTTTTTTTTTTTGGTCGGTCGTGGGGCCTGAACTCTGGGCCTGGGTGCTGTCCCTCAGCTCTTCAGCTCAAGGCTAGTGCTCTACCACTTGAGCCACAGCGCCACTTCCTAGTAATATATTTTATAACCTATTATATACCTATATTCACATAACAGTAATTACTCTGACTAAATATAATGTACTTCATGATACATTAGATTTATTTCAAAATCAAAACTATTTTCAGTAAAAAATTATTTACAGTAATAGTTATTGAAGTTAAGCATGATAGGTATAGTATACTTGTCCTTCTAGCACTTAGAAGACTGAGGCAGGAGAATCACAAGTTTTTGTTTTTTTCCAGTCTTGGGGCTTGAACTCGGCACCACCTTGAGCTTCTTCTGCTCAAGGCTAGCACTTGACCATGTGAGCCACAGCACCACTTCTGGCTTTTTCTGTTTATGTGGTACTGAGGAATTGAACCCAGGGCTTCATGAATGCTAGGTGAGCACTCTATTGCTAAGCCACATTCCCAGCCCCAATCATAAATCTGAGGCCAAAAAAAAACACCAAGTTTCATCAAGAAAGTTCTATCCTGACAATCCATTCTGACTTTGTGAGAACATTTACATAGTTGTTTTTACAAGTGGCACTTATTTCATACTCTTTTTTACTTTTTGTATATATTGCTAAGGCATGTGCAAAGTCAAGCACCTATTTTTTTAGCTTTGTTCCTTTTCTACTTGTCTTTGTTTATATAAGAAATGAAAAATGTATTCTGATTTTTCTTTTAGTTTGTTTTGTAGTACTAGGATTTCAACTCTGAAGACTCTTAACTCTTGTGCCATACATCCAGCCTAGTTTAATTTCAGACACAGTTTACTTTTCAGATAGAACTTTTGCCTGGGGTGAGACTTAAGACTGCCATCCTCCTGATCCTCCTACCTATGCTGGCATTATAGGCTTGTACCACTATGCTTAGCCGAAAATAACTTTTTTTAGTATTCTTCATATGGTCATTATTTACCAAACTAAGCATCTTTTATGGTGCTAGCAGAATTTCAGGAAATTGAGCATAGAAAAGCATAAAATGTTTTCAGTTTATCAGTAGCTTTTACTTATCTGATCCTTTGTGCTAATCACGCATAGTCTCAATCATCGGGTAATCTCTCCAGTCCCATGAAGCCCTCCACTTTTTTCATCAATTCAATTGCCTTTCTTCCTGTCATTGACCTACATTTTTAAACTGTATTAAGTGGGGGCTGGGAAGGCAGCTCAGTGGTAGAGGGCTTGCCTTGCATGCATGAGGCCCTGGGTTTGATTCCTTAGCACTACATAAAAGCAGAAAAGGCTGGAAGTGGTGCTATGGCTCAAGTGGTAGAGTGCTAGCCTTGAGATGAAGAGCTGAGGGACACCGCCCAGGCCCGACAAAAAAAACCAAAAAAACAAAAAAATTGTATTAAGTGGTTGGTTGTGTGTTTATACACACATACACACATATTACGAGAAAAAGGGAAAAAGAAAAGGAAAAGGGAAGTAAGTATGAAAAAGAGAAAAAACATTTGGGGACAAAGATATGTGGATAAGCATTTGAGTATTAATTTTAAGCAAAGTGTTTATACCTATAAGAATATGTTTATCAATAAAATAGAGAACAGGAAAAGCTATATTTCTTCTGGGTCACAACTGATGCTCTATTGGGAATTTGAGCATATCTAATCAGTCATGGTAAACTGGTGGGAGCTGTATGCTGGGGACATTTAGCTTATACTTGCTTCTATTAAATGTAAAACACACATAAGGAAGACTCACACAGAGTTCAATATCTAGCTACTCTACATTCTACTTCCATCACCCTATTTTTTTTTTCTTTCTTCTTTTTCCTTTCTGTTGTTCGTGGGGCTTGAGCTCAGGGCCTGGCTTGAACTCTTTTTGCTCAAAGCTATACTCTACAACTTTGAGCCACAGCTCCACAACTGGTTTTCTGGTGAGTCTCATGGACTTTCTTGCTCAGGCTGGCTTGAACTGCAATCCTCAGATTTCAGCCTCCTGAGTGGCTAAGACTGCAGGTGGAAGCCACCAGTGTTCAGCTCTATCACCTTATTCTTCAGAAACATTTATATAAATCTGTTGAGATTCAAGCAGACTATGTTTAATTTGCACGTTAAGATTTATTTTTAAATACAAAAATATGATGTCTTTAACTTTTATTTCCTGAGTGGGGAGCAGGAAATATTTCTATTTTTCCTACTTTACATGACTATATTAAAATAAATCCTTGTTAAAACTTCAAAAAAGAAAAAGAATAAAAGGGGGGACCCTCACAAAAACATAAACATCTCTTAATGGAGGGAATAAAGGTATCAAATAAATTCCTATCCTTATAGATTGTTGTACAATCATTACAAGACTAAAGCTAAGTAAACTGAGAATGTTCTGTTGAATAAAAAAGAAGGAAGGTAGGGGTATCATACAGCATTACTTTCATTTTCTATTTAAAAAAGGAAAATGAATGGAAAGTGATTAAGAAAGCACAAAGAAAACTTTGGGCTTAAAAGTATAAGCATACAGTGGGAGGAAAGGGATGGTAGGGGAAAAACAAAGGAGGAGGCAACAATACTTGATAAGAAATGTACTCATTACCTTACTCGTAATTGTAACTGTACAGTATTTTCATAATAAACTTATTTTTAAAAAGTATAAGCATACTTTTGTGTATTCAGAAAAAACTGAGATGATAATAATCTATATAAATATAAACCTACATAAATTTATTAATTTATATAAATGTTGCTCTCTAGAAGACTATTTCATTTTTTAAATTTTTGTATCATTCAGATTTTTTAGTAAACATCCATTGCTTTAAGTTACAACAAAAGTCTAATGATTAAAACTCTTTAGCTTCAAGTTTTAGAGAACAGAATTTTAAAGTAACATGTCAATTACCATATTATTCACTCCTATTTCATATCTCCTAAACAAAAACACATTCATAAGACCTGAGTATTTTCTGACATTTCCAAAGTATAAAGGTACATACAAAGTTGTGTGTTGTGAGTGGAACATTCTCCAACACTTCTACATGCAACTCCTCCCCAGTAAGCCAGGAAATATCAGTATCCCAACCAATAGGCTTCTTCTCTCTGAAAAATGGAGACATAAGCGCTTCTTAGTTATCATATGAAAGCACATTACATACCTCATGCTGGAGATGTGAAAACTGGTTATTGAGGGGCTAGTAATAGGGAGGTTTGGGTCCCTAGTCTTCCATCGTTAGAAATTTAAGTGGCAATAAATTTTTAAGTTTACCCCAAATAAATGTATCACTCTTGGACAAACAGCAGGGTAAAGAGATGTACTCTTTTCTTCAAGTCAGCTCCAGAAAAGACCTACAACAGCAGAAAATGGATTTTTCCTGGGGTCAAACCCCCTCCCCCCAAAAAAACCAAAAACAAAAACAAAACTACCGGTACAGATTTATCTATCCATTTAGAGAAAAAGAGTACTCAAGGGACATGTTCTGAGACATGATTCAAAATGTGGTTTCAAAAATTTGGAAAGTGAGCCAGGCGTGGTGGCTCACACCTGTAATCCTAGCTACTTAAGAGGCTGAGATGGGCTGGGAAGGTGGCTCAAGTGGTAGAGCACTAGCCTTGAGCTGAAGAGCTGAGGGACAGCACAGAAAAAAAAAAAAAAAAAAAAGAGGCTAAGATCTGAGGATAGCTGTTCAAAACCAGCCCACAGGAAAGTCCATGAGACTTTCCAATAAACCACCAGAAAACTGGAAGTGGTGCTGTGGCCTTGAGCTGCAGAGCTTAGAGATAGCACCCAGGCCCAGAGTTCAGGCCAACCATCACCACCAACAACAAAAAAAATCTGTCAAGTCTTGGAACAATGTTAGATACTTTCTAAAAGAAAAACAGCTCAATAGAAAAGCCACTTTTTAAATCAATCCTTTGAAGCTATGAGTTTGTATTAAAAATGAGAAAGCTCTGGTATGGCTGTATTATCCAAATATTTAAAAATTTCAAAAATAGCAGAACTGCAAACTCCAGAAAAGTATTTGATCAGAGTAACAGTACAGTCAGACAAAGTCATTAACAGCTTGTAAGATTTCTTCAGGCTAACTTAGGATGGATTTTTATTTTTGAAGCTGATTTTCAATTCTTAGGTTTAGAAAAAGTTCCTACAAAAAACCCCAAAGTTTAATGTCTGATGGTTTTATCTTTATACACAAATTCACAACACATACAAACCATACCCATCCTGAATTCTGTAAACAGCACAGCACTCTGGGATAAGACCTCTCATCATGAGTGCTTTCTTTAGGCTGTCTCGGACTGTAACTCCACATCTTGCAGGTACCTACGGTAGCATAAATACAGATAAGAGATATAGAAAATAGATTTTTACTTCTAAATCATTTTTTAACTCAGCAATTTATCTTTAGTAAACTTTAATTATCATATGGATTATTATGACAAGTTGTGGGGTTTTTTCTTTTTGGTAATATGGCTTGACCTCAGGGACTGAGTGCTGTCTCTGAGCTTTTTTTGCTCAAAACTAGGGCTCTACCACTTTGTGCCACAGGGCCACTTCTGGTTTTCTGAGGTTAATTGGAAGTTAGAGTCTCACATGGACTTTCCTGTCCAGGCTGATTTCAAACATCGATCCTCAGATCTTAACCTCCTGAGTAGCTAGAATTACAGGTTTGAGTCACCAGAACCCAACTATGCCAAGTTTAACATCATTTCTATAAGTCATTTAAAGGAAAACCAGAGTCAAATATCTATTATTTTGCCAACATAAACCAAAATTTTTTGTCTTTTATTAAAATTTGAAATATTTTGTATATAAAAAGTAGGAAGTGTAATAGTACTTTACTATCACCCCCCAACATAATATACCTATCACTGAGAAATAGTTGTCAACATTTAAAGCCAATTTTGATCCAACATTGTTCAAAGCTGCAATCCTTCAATCACAATAATGGTCCTTAAGAGACATCTACCTGACATTAAAGAAAATATTTGTCTTCTGAGCATAATTGATACTTACTGTTTAGTTGTCTGGATCCCTATTTCCTCTGAGAACTACCCTTTTCTAGAAACCCACTAGGTACTAGAAAACTATCAACCAAGGCTTACGGCTTTTTGGGCAAATCATCTAATTAGTTTCCAATATCCCTAGCAACTGGCCTAGGTCTACATAAGCCTAAACAATATCAAGTTCTTTTCTATACCCAAATGCTGACTGAGACAAGTTACTGTGCCTATTGTGGTTACAGTATGCCATTCAAATCTGGAGCCCCCAAAACACCGGTTAAAGAATGAACCTAACACAGGGACAAGTACCATCAGCAACAGGAATGGGAAGGACAAGGTAAACAACAACAACAAAAAGATAGTTATCTGTTTAGCTTTTCTGAAGCCTCGTGTCCCCATGTGAATTTGATATGGACTAACGAGGGACAGTGGCAACATAGCGGGAACAGTTTTTATTGGGGGAAGTGACAGGAGGAGAGGATGTTTTAATAATTATAGTAACAATCACCTCATTATTCAATCACCTTAAAAGTTCTTTTTTTTTTTTTGGTCCGGTCGTGGGGCCTGAACTCTGGGCCTGGACGCTGTCCCTCAGCTCTTCAGCTCAAGGCTAGCGCTCTACCACTTGAGCCACTGAGCCACTTCCGGCTTTTTTCTTTTTGCTTATGTGGTACTGAGGAATAGAACCCAGGGCCTTATGCGTGCAAGGCAAGTGCTCAACCACTGAGACACCTTCCCAGCCCAACCTTAAAAGTTCTTAAAGCAACTTAAAAGTTTCTGAAGAAATTTGTAATTTTCATGTTTGAGGGGAAAAATGAAATAAAGGCAGTTCAATTTTAATAGTTATTTAAAGGGAAACAATTCAGAAAGATTAATGCAAACCTGTGATTAGAAACAAAAGGAGGTAGGTGCCAATGGCTTACCTCCATCATCCCAGTTACTCAGGAAGGTAAGACACAGAGGATCTCAGGTCAAATCCAACCCAGGTAGAAAAGTGCATGAGATTCTATCTCTAAAACTGAACAGCAAAAAGCTGGGCTGGAGTTATGAACACCAGCTAAGCAAGCAAGCCAAGAAAGCCCAAGGTCTGAGTTCAAAACTCTGGTATTAGCAAGAAAAAAAATATTAACAGGAGGCATATTTTAGTCCAATATATCCATTAAGACTAGGTACCACCAGACACTACACTAGTGGCTCATGTCTGTCATACTAACTATTCAGGAGGCTGAGATCTGAGGATTGTGGTTGGAAACCAGATCGGGCAGGAAATCCTGTAAAACTATTTTTCTTTTCTTTTCTTTTCTTTTGACTGTTGTGGAACCTGAACTCCAGCCCTGGGCTATCTTCGAGCTCTTCAGCTCAAGGCAAGTTCCCTTCCACAGGAGCCATAGCACCACTTCTGGTTTTTTGGTGTTAACCGGAGATAAGAGTCTCACAGACTTTCCTGCCTGGGCTGGCAGATCTCAGCCTCCTGAATAGCTAGGATTACGGGTGTGAGCTACTAGTGCCAGGCTTGCTGAGACTCTTATCTCCAATTAATTATCAAAAAAGCCAGAGGCAGAGATGTGGCTGCTCAAGTGGTAGGACACTAATTTTGAGCAAAAGAGCTCAGGCCCAGGCCCTGAGTTCAGGCCTCATGACCCAAAACAAAAATAAACCAAAAAAAAGTATTTAAGAAGTGACTGAAAAAGCCAGGTGCCCATGATTCACGCCTGTAATCCTAGCAACTCAGGAGACTAAGATCTGAGGATCGAGGTTCAAAGCCAACCTGGGCAGGAAAGTCTGTGAGTCTCTTATCTCCAATAAACAACCAGAAAACTAGAAGTGGTGCTGTGGCTCAAGTGGTGGAGCATTTGCCTTGAGCTGAAGAGCTCAGGGACAGTGCCCAGACCTAGAGTTCAAGCCCCACAACCGACCAAAAAAAAAAAAGGCTGGAATATGTCTGACAAAGAAGTTCATGTGTTAAGAAAGCTATGATAGTATCAGCCAAATGAAAAAAATATATATATATTAAATAAAAACATAAAAATGATGTTATGTAGTCACTAATAAAAATGTACTCTCAATGCAAAGGATCTGGGGGCTGAGCAAGGAGAAAGATATGACCACGAGATGGCAGTGGTACACGAGAGCTTTACTTGGATGATACCTCTGATAGGTTGTGTACAGTCCTTTCCAGTCTGAGACCAGACTATCCAGAGGGTAAGGTAGGGGGACAAGGGAACTCCCAGAGGGAGAGGATTGAAGAAGAGGGTGCTTATTACATGTGTCACTAAAATTGCTCAACAGAACAGCAGGGTGCCTTCACATGAAAGAGCTTCAAGTCTTTACAGAAGTCAGGGAAAATGCAATTTTATGGAGCTTGTAAACTGAAAATGTGCATATCAGGAATGTATTTAAAACCATCAGATAAACAAAAACTGTACTTTCTAGAAATAATGAACTGAAGGTAAAAGCTCTCTCCTCTGTCACTCATCTTGTACCTAGAACAACATAAAAACTTCCTAATTGGAATTCTTACCTTTACTTTTAAATTTAACCCAATCCTTCTACCCTATGTTTCCAGAGAGATTTTTGTGGGTTTCTTTTTGTTTTTTATTTGGGGGGGGGGTCAGGTCGTGGGGCCTGAACTCTGGGCTTGGGCACTGTCCCTCAGCTCTTCAGCTCAAGGCTAGCGCTCTACCACTTGAGCCACAGCGCTACTTCCAGCTTTTTTCTTTTTGCTTATGTGGTACTGAGGAATCGAACCCAGGGCCTCATGCATACAAGGCAAGTGCTCCACCACTGAGCCACCTTCCCAGCCCCCCAGAGAGATCTTTGTAAAAAGGTATCTTAACTTGTTGTTTCAGAGTCTTGTGAGAATCAGATGAAAGCTTCAGATGTGCTCTAAAACAAAACATTTTGGAGGATTCATGTTACCTGAATACCATGTCCCAGACTGCTAAGAAGTCCCACTTGTAGTTCCCATTGTATTACAGAGAGTATAGATAAAAATTAGTTTTCTAACTCAAGGCCTGTGTTTCCCAGATCTTTAGTTGTTCTACCCCTTTATTTCTATTCCTTCCCAGAATTTCTTTGAAGCATATAATTAAACTGTTCATTCCAAATTTCAAACCACTTAATTTATTTTTTATTTTCTATTCCTTTAATTATGTTATTTTCTTGACTCTGTTATGGAACATTCTCATTAAATTTCAGAAACTTTGAAAAAATAGTATAATTACAATATAAATTCATTCTCTTTGATTCTAAAATTATGATTTTTTTCATACTTGCTTTCTCTTTCTCTACATTCAGTTATTCATAGTGTTATGTGTAAACAAGTTGTTTCAAAGTAATTGACTGAGATAGATGGCCAAAAAAATGTCAAGAATATTTATTATTTTGTTTCTGGAGGAACTGGGTTTTGAACTGTTAGGTAGGCACTCAACTGTTGAACCAGGCCTCCTGCTCATAGTCACTCTTGAATTAGAGGGGGTAAAGAGGAATTCCTTCAAGCATTAGGCATGTTTTGTATCTTAATCTGTAAGGCAATATTGTATGTTAAAAATCACAAACCTGTACCCTTGAGAGTCATACACTTTACTAGGTTGAAGTTGCAGTCATCATGATGCTTCACCCCTAAATATTTAACGGTGTATTTCCTAAGACGAAGGACATTCTTCACGTGATTACCATTAGCACACTTAAATTTAACAGTGTCGGGCTGGGAAGATGGCTCAGCGGTAGAGTGCTTGCCTTGCATGCATGAGGCCCTGGGTTCGATTCCTCAGCACCACATAAGCAAACAGAAAAAAGCTGGAAGTGGGGTTGGGATGTAGCTCAGTGGCAAAGCGCTTGCCTAGCAAGTGCAACGTCCTGGGTTCGATCCCCAGTACCAAAAAAGAAAAGACAAAAAAAAAAATACAGTTAAAAAAAAAAAAAAAGCTGGAAGTGGTGCTGTGGCTCAAGTGGTAGAGCGCTAGCCTTGAGCTGAAGAGCTGAGGGACAGTGCCTAGGCCCAGAGTTCAAGCCCCACGACCGGACCCAAAAAAAAAAAAAAAAAAAGAAAAGAAAGAAATTTAAGAGTGTCATAACACCAAATATTCTATCAATATTCCAAGTTTCTCATCTCAAGAATTCCTTTGATAGTTCTTCCTTAACTCAATACCAAAACAAGATTATACATAGCATATAGTTTTGTTTACAGAAGACCTCCCAACCCTGTTATCCTCTATGACATTTACTCTATCAGAGACCAGGCCTTCTGAGTTTGTCTATTTGCTTCCTAATGGTACTTAATATTTCCTATAAAATGGAATGTTCATAAACCTGACATTCAGTGCAATCATTTCTTGCAAGAATATTTCCTAGATGGTGTCATCCACTAAGTTTGAAATTTCAAGATTATTTAGAATCTCTATTTGGTTCCTTAGGAATGTAATTCTTCTGTTCTTAAAGTTTTCTAACTCATGAGATAGGCTGTTTCTTTTTCTTTTCTTTTTTGTTTTTGGTCAGTCTTGGGGCTTGAACTCGGGGCCTGGGCACTGTCCTTGAGCTTCTTTTGTGCTCAAGGCTAACACTCTACCTACCACTTGAGCCATGGCGCCACTTTTGGCTTTTTCTGTTTATGTGGTACTGAGGAATTGAACCCAGGGCTTCATGCACACTAGGCAAGTACTCTATCACTAAGCCACATTCTCAGCCCCATAGACTGTTTGTTTTTGTTTTTTGATGCTGGTCATAAGGTTTGAACTCAGGGCTTAAGCACTGTCTCTGAGCTGTTTTGCTCAAGGCTAACCCTCTAACCACTTTGAGGTATAGTGCCCTTTCTAGCTTTGGGGTAATTAATTATAGATAAGTCTCTCTGGAATTCTCCTGCCCAGGTTGGCTTCAAACTGCAATCCTCAGATTTCACCCTCCTAAGTAGCTAGGATTACAGGCATAAACCACTGATCTCTGCTGTTGGTTTTATAATTTGGGATGTCGAGCACTTCAAGGTATTATCTTTTAATTCCCTGAGGCCTAGATGGGCCAAGGAGGATTTATGCCTGCTTCTGCTTCAGTACTATAACCACTCTAGGACCAGTTGTTATGTTAATTTAAAGGTTCCTGGACAATGTAGGCAATGTAAATATGAACCTGACACTAGAGTAAGAGCAGGTCCACAGTTTAGGGATACTATAATCTCTAGACTGCTGGCCATAACAAATTTCATTGTTATATATGCTTTGAAACCCTTCAAAGGCACAGCTTTATGTGACAACCTGAGCTCTATGTTTATGATACATGCTGAAGACCTAGTCTTGTGTCCTCAGACATTGACACTGATACCTCTCTGTGATACACAGTGATACAATGAGCCCACTGAATCTCACTAACTTCAGGTAAGCTCAGGCTAGCAGTGTGTTTCAAGCATTAGAGCATGAAACTAGCAAGTGTGAAGCACCAGTTCCACCAAAAAAGAAAAAGAAAAAAAATTGTTTTTAGAGGTCATATAACTGTGTATACACTACAACAATGCTGCTGTAAATAGTATAAAAGGAGCTATAAACAAGCTGTAGACAGATTAGCATTGCTGTATCCCAATAATAGTCTGTGGCCCTGAAATTTTAATTTTAATTTTATGAAGTATTATTTTCCCTTTCATTTTGTTTCCCAAGCATTTAAAACCACAAAACTCATTTTCAGTTTGTAGGCTACGCAAGAACAGGTTGGATGTGGTCAGTGATACCATAAATCAGTTCACAGATGCCTCTGATTGCTTAGTTCCTTCTTGATTTTCACTTTCCAAAGGAATTTCTTACTTGAAGTACATTTAAATAAATGTATTTTACTCAGTGTCACTTGATGAGGCATATTTCTAGACATAAGAATACCACAACTGTGGTGTTAGTAGTATAGTGGTGAGCATAGCTGCCTTCCAAGCAGTTGATCTGGGTTTGATTCCTGGCCAACACAATGCAACGCAATGCAATGGGCTGATCCTGGGCTGGGATGTAGCTCAGTGACAAAGAGCTTGCCTAGCAAGTGCAACATCCAGGGTTTGATCCACAGTACCAAAAAGAAAAGAAAAAAAAAAGTTTAAAAAAAAATATGCCACAAATATGGCATAAATGGGAAATTTCTTAAAACCCAATTACAGTACTTGTAATGTGACAATTTCTCACATTTTTGGTTTTTTGATTTAATAATAATACCTCTCAGAAAAATCTTCAAGTACAACTACTGCGTTAGTTTATCCTTTCAGAGACTGTGTTGTACTACACGATACAACAGTATCGTAATTAATGTGAAAATTTCCTAGTATTGCTGTATTGCTTTTGTCATTATAAACAATATTTAACAAAAACCTCCTCATGTATCACTAATACTAGTGCTTGTCTGCCCCCTCCCCTCCCCTCCCCACTCCCCCTCCCTTCCCTTCCCTTCCCTTCCCCTCCTTTCCTTTCCTTTCTTGGTCGTGGGGCTTGAACTCTGGGCTTGGGCACTATCCCTCAGCTCTTCAGCTCAAATCGAGTGCTGTACCACTTGAGCCATGAAGCCACTTTTGATTTTCTAGTGGTTTATTGGAGAGAGGAATCTCGTGGACTTTCCTGCCCAGTCTGGCTTTGAACAGTGATCCTCAGATCTCAGCCTCCTGAGTAGCTAGGATTACAGGCATGAGCCACTGGCGCCTAGCTTAGTGCTTTTATTTCTATGAACTAAATTCATAATGCTAGGAATACTGGCTTGGAACACACAGTATTTGTGAATTTTCATAGATCTGATCAAAGTGCTTCATAATAAGCTCTACTCCCCTCACATTTCCACCCACAGTGTAATGGACTTCCTCTATATACCCTTGCCAGTAATGATTTAAATTTTGCTGAACAGATGAAACTGTCTCATGGTTGTTTAATTTGCATTTCTCTTATAATAGTGAATTCGAATAATGTCCATGTACAATTTAATCTTAGAATTCCCTTCCTTTCTCTCTCTCTCTCTCACTCTCTCTCTCTTTCTTTCCTTTCTTTCTTTCTTTCTTTCTTTTTTTCTTTCTTTCTTTCATCCTGGGGCTTGACCTCAGGACCTGGGCACTGTCCCTGAGCCTCTCTGTGCTCAAGACTAGTGCTCTACCATTTAAGTCACAGCATCACTTCTGGCTTTTTTGAGTAGTTTATTGGAGAAAAGAGTCTCACAGGGACTTTTCTGTCTGGTCTGGTTTCAAACAGCAATCCTCAGATCTCAGCCTCCTGAGTAGGTAGGATTACAGGCATGAACAACCAGCACCCACCTGCACCTTAGTTTCTTAGTTGCTGGAATTATAGGTATGTACTACCACATATGGCTGTGGTAAACTGCTTATATCTTAAATGAACTTTAAGATGTAGGTCCAATTTATTTTCTTCTAGACATACCAACAGTAAAAATTAAAATATTTACTTTTTTCTCTTGATTGAATCTTTTTGTCATTTTAAATTCTTCTAAATTCTGGGATCAATTTCTAGATACGTATTATATTCTGTAGGATATAATATTCTACAGTGCTGAGTACCCAAAACATCTTGTTTCTTGCCCCAACTCAAAAATGGCTAGAATTGTCTATTTATTTTCATCTGATCATTGATGACTCGGTTCCATCATCATCTAGTACTCAGTTTTCCAGTGAGAATCAATAATCCAAGGCTCACTATGCTTTGTGAAAGGGTCTGATATTTTCTCTCTTAGAAGTTTTTAATTACACAGTATGTGTCCAGATCAATCTCCAGTTTCCTTTTCCTGTTGATGATCAGTGTCATTAATTATATGAAAATGAATGTTTTTTTCAATACAGGGAGATATATTCTTATGCCTGAACAGTTCTTCCTTCTATTTTATTCTACATTTATTAAACAGAAGTTGTAGCTCTTGGATCTATTTTTTTTCCATATTCATGACTTTCATTTTTTTGTTAAATATTTTAGTAAATGTTCTTAGCTGTATCTTTCAAAATACTCATTAATTCCTTTTTTCTATGCCAGTTGTTGGGCTTGAAATCAGGGTCTGAGTTCTGTCTCTGAGCTGTTTCACTCAAGGCTAGCGCTCTACCACTTGAGGCTGAGATGTGAGGATCGTGGTTCAAAACCAGCTGGGGCAAGAAAGTCTATGAAATTATTATCTTTAATAACCACCAAAAAGTTGGGACATGAGCCAGGCGCCGGTGGCTCACGCCTGTAATCCTAGCTACTCAGGAGGCTGAGATCTGATTTCAGGCCCAGGCCCAGAGTTCAAGCCCCACGACCGACCAAAAAAAAAAAAAAAAAGTAGCTCAGAGACAGTGCCCAGACCCTGAGTTCAAGGGCCAGGACTAGCCAAAAATTAAATAAATAAATAAATAAATAAATACTGGAAGAACCTATGAGGAATGAGATGGGTGGCTGCAGACTGTTTTGTAATATATGCTGTTTCAAAAACAGGTTTTCAATTTGCAGATAACTTATGTAAAATTTCACCTTATAGATTTTCTTTTAAGGAGGTATCCATGCAAAGGTATCATTTAGATATTCTCCATTTAATTATAAGATAAATTTTATTTTAATCCTAAAGAAAAGAATAAGGAAAAACTGAGAATAAGGAGAACTGACTGTAATTCTGCATAGTGAATAATTTAGACCCTGCTTTGTTACCACCAACTCTTGTCTGTTTTTGGAAGAAAGGATAGGAATGATTACATTCTTGATAACTCCTTTTGAAAGGAACAGTAACATCAAAATCTACAGGCTTGTAGATGGAAAGTCTATTAGTTCTTAGTCTTTCTTTGGGGGGGGGGGGGGGAGTCCGGTCATGGGGCCTGAACTCTGGGCCTGGGCACTGTCCCTCAGCTCTTCAGCTCAAGGCTAGCGCTCTACCACTTGAGCCACAGTGCCACTTCCGGCTTTTTTCTTTTTTCTTATGTGGTGCTAAGGAATCGAACCCAGGGCCTCATGCTTGCAAGGCAAGCGCTCTACCACTGAGCCACCTTCCCAGCCCTAGTTCTTAGTCATAATCAAAAAAGGAACCAGAGCTGGGCGCTGGTGGCTCATGCCTCTAATCCTAGCTACTCAGGAGGCTTAGATTTGAGGATCGTGGTTCAAAGCCAGCCTGGGCAGGAAAGTCGGTGAGACTCTTGATCTCCAATAAACTACTATAAAACCGGAAGTGGCGCTGTGGCTCAAATGGTAGAGTGCTCATCCTGAGCTGAAGAGCTGAGGGACAGCACCCAGGCCCACGACTACTACTACCACCACCAACAAAAGGAACCAGGCACTAAGACTCATGCTTAAAATCCCAGCTACTCTGGAGGTTGAAATCTAAGGATTGTTGACCAGATAAACCAGCACGGGCAGGAAAGTCAAGGAAATTTTTATCTCAGATTAACTACCAAAAAGCAGGAAGTGAGCTATGACTCAAGTGCTAGCCTTGAGCAAAAAAGCTTGAGAACAGCTGATTTCAAGCCCCAAGACAGACAGACGAACAGATACACATACATAGGCACACACACACAGAGACACACACAGACAATTCAAAAAGGAGCTGGGTGCCAGTGGCTCAAGGTTGTTATCCTATTCAGGAGGCTGAGATCACTGGGTACCAGTGGCTCACGCCTGTAATCCTAAATATGCAGGAGGCTGAGATCTGTGAGACTCTTATTTCCAATAAACCACTAGAAAACGGGAAGTAGCACTGTGGCTCAAGCGGTACAGTGCTTGCCTTGAGCTGAAGAGCTGAGGGACAGCGCCCAAGCCCAGAGTTCAAACCCCACAACCGACCAAAAAAAAAAAAAAAAAAGGTTGAGATCTAGAGGATTGCAGATTAAAGCCTGTCTCAGAAGAAAAATCTATAAAACTCCCACCTCCAAAATAACCAGTGAAAAGTAAGGCTAGAGGGCTGGGATGTAGGTCAGTGGCAAAGTGCTTGCCCAGCAAGTGCAATGTCATCCTTGGTTTGATCCCCATTCCAAAAAAAAGAAAAGACAAGACCAAACAAAACAAAGAAACAGTTAAAAAAAAAAAAAAAAAAACCTCAAAGAGAAAAGTCAGGGATAAAGATGCACCTGAGCCAACAAGCCAGGAAAGTAAAAGTCCCTAAGTTCAAACCCCAAAAACAGGGCAAAAAAAAAAAAAAAAAAGTCGATCCTGGGGCTTGATTGAACTCAGGGCTTAGGTGTTATCACAGGGGCCTCTTTGTGTTCAAGGATAGTACTCTACCACTTGAGCCACAGCTCCATTTCTGGCTTTTTCTGAGTAGTTTATTGGAGATAAGAGTCTCACAGACTTTTCTACCCAGTCTGGCTTTGAATCATCATTCTCAGGTCTCAGCTTCCTGAGTAGTTAGGATTACAGGTGTGTGCCACCCATACTTAGCAAGAAGAAATTTTTTTGGGGTCCGGTCGGGGGGCCTGAACCCTGGGCCTGGGTGCTATCCCTCAGCTCTTCAGCTCAAAGCTAGCACTCTACCACTTGAGCCACAGCGCCACTTCCAGCTTTTTTCTTTTTGCTTATGTGGTGCTGAGGAATCCAACCCAGGGCCTCATGCATGCAAGGTAAGCGCTCTACCACTGAGCCACCTTCCCAGCCCCCCAAAAGAAATTTTTATAAAACAAAAACTGTTGCCCTGCTGAGTGCCAGTGGCTCACGCCTATAATCCTAGCTTCTCAAGAGTCTGAGGATCACTGTTCAAAGCCAGCCCAGGCAAGAAAGTCCATGAGACTCTTACCTCCAATAAACCACTAGAAAACCAGAAGTGGTGCTTTGGCTCAAGTGGTAGAGTGCTTGCCTTGCTGAAGAGCTGAGGGACAGCGCCCAGGCCCAGAGTTCAAGACCCACGACTGATTAAAAAAAGAATTGTTACCCTTTTATTTTTGGCTGTCTAAAGAGAAAAATACCTATTTTGAATCAGCTGATCTGGAACTTATCAGAGTAACAATATACATCAAAATTAGTGATGATTATAGATATATCATTTATCAAGGATATTGACAATATTGTACTTGAAGATTATAAGTCATCCACTTTAATTCTACTTATTTCTCTGCTTTAAATGTTCTTTCAGGGTATACTACTTTAATGATAGCAATACCACTAATCAAAAAAAGGTATTTAGACAAGAGGAAAACTATCAATTACACTGGAAACTCAGCATGTGATTTGGTAACTCAGACTAGAGATTTTTTTTCAAGACCCCACCAAAAAAGCTCATCACTTGAAATTGTATCTAGTATTTAGATTTAAGGGTCATTGAGTTTACTAGCTAGGAATAAAGATGAAATCTGACAATATAATTTAAGAAATATACAGGTTGATTAAAAACCCAAAAAATTAAAGCAATACAGGTTGGCACTGAACAGTTAAATCTTTCCTATTCTTATTGAAACTGATGCCTCCATTTGTGTGACCTGTGAATATAAAGTGATTAACATACTAGTTTTCAATTCATTTTTTAAAAGATATTAGGAAAATGACAACATTAAAAATTGACTCACCACTGTCCTCTGTTTGTTGGGCAGGAAGACTCTAACAATAGGTTTTTGTGGTGACTTGGGGTTGCTCCGAGATACATCTGTGGGATTTTGAAAAACTGAAAGAGATGAAGGTAGCACTGAAAGGCTAGAAGAAGAAGAAGATGTAACAGTGTCCATTGATGCAGAGCTAGAAACAGAAAAATCAGTTCCGTTTCCCAGGGATTCCAATAACTGTTGTTCTCTTTGTTGGAGGGCATCTAGCTTGCTGGTGTATTCTTCATAGGCCTATAAAAAATAAAGTAGACTCATTTTGGATCTGGACTTATCCTGACATTAACACAAGAAAATAAGAATTTTCAGTCACTGATTACCATCTATTTATAATCTAGCTAACAGGGTTTCAAATTACAAGCTACAAAGTAAGTGTCAAAAATATAGTAATTGAAAACTTAAAACTCTTCAGTGGAAGAATTGTTATAAGATACCATTGTATTACACTGAGAAACTTGACCTACATATATTTTGTATCTAGATGGTCTATGAAACTTAAATTAAACTTAAGTTAAAAAGCATGGAGTTTCTAATTTTCTGGCCAAATACTAATTTATGTCCCAAACCACATATTTAGCATAAAATAATATATAAACAAAATTACACTACAGCAAGGATAAATATCACCTCTTTTATTAAATTTACTTTTTTCAGAAAGATATATGAAGTTTCACACCCCCTCCCACACACTCTGAAAGAACGCAGAGCTGGACGCCCATGGCTCACACCTGTAAGCCTAGCTACTCAGGAGGCTGAGATCTGAGGATCTGGGCAGTAAAGCCAGCCTGGGCAGTAAAGTCCATGAGACTCATCTCCAATTAACCACCAGAAAACCGGAAGTGGCACTATGGCTCAAGTGGTAGAGCGCACACCTTGATATGAAGAGCTGAGGGACAGAGCCCTGGCCCAGAGTTCAAGCCCCATGACTGACAAGACAAAAAAAAAAAAAAAGAACATAGAAAGGAGTTGAAGTGTTAAAAGAGTTGGCAAAATTCAAGACTTTCTCAGTCTTGAATAGTGCCAGATCATACTAAAAGAATCAAAACTTCCTCCATAGGGCTCAGCAGATCTATAACTGCTACCTCCTTTCTGAAATAGCCATCAGTTAAAATGATTTATTCTTCAAATAAAAAAAAATACTTTACACCTGGGCATCAGTAATCCTAGGTACTTAGGAGGCTGAGATCTGAGGAATATGGTTCGAAGCTAGTCCAGGCAGGACAGTCCATGAGACTCTCATCTCCAAAAAACTACTCAGAAAAAGCTGGAAGTGGCACTGTAGCTCAAGTGGTAGAGTGCTAGCCTTGAGTACAAAGAGGCTCAAGGACAGCACCCAGACCCTCAGTTCAGGCCCCAGAACCAGCAAATAATAGTAATAGTCTATGCTTCTTACTATGGATCCCAAATTACCTCCTCTGTATCAAGTACGAACTGTATTTGAAAATGTAAGTAATAACCTGTAGTCAGTGAATTTTGGGACACTATCTACCTAGGACACCCTGGCAGAAGTTTCTTTTGACCAAGGCTAAGTCAGATGACCCACGTGAGATACCAAAAAACAAGGTAAAAGTTAATGTGGTATGTAAGTGATATTAAATTTTTACATGTTTTTAGCAGAAGGTAGGCAGCATTATGGGAAAAAATTCAAATATCCATAGTTTGTAAGATAAAGAGCATGAAATCATTTAGATAAAAAATATTAATGTACAGCAGCAATTTTTGCAACAGTAATGTAGCCTATTTATGGATGCACAGACCTACTGTATATGTGGTAGAAGTAAATTTGAGTAATTTTAGTGTACTGAATGAACTGCTTGCACCTTGAGCATTTAAAATTCTCAACAGTAGTCTCCTTGGAATCATATACCTGCGTGCAGTGAGGGGCATGCATGTGTGTATCCCTAGTTCTTTACTCATAGTCCAATATTTCCCCCACCATCTCAAACAGATGCAGTACTGCAAACATTTAGAAAGATTACAAAGGGGAATCAAAGGTATCTTTTGATATCATTTTTCAAGGAGTTTATTTTTGAACTATAGATAAGCAAATGGATGTGTTTTTATTTCTGTAGGTATTTCACATAGAGTTCAAGCCCAGGACCAGCAAAATTAAAATAGAATAAAACAAGACATATGCAGATAGTTCATACCTGTAATCCTCACTACTCAGGAGGCTGAGATCTGAGGATTGCAGTTTGAAGCCATCCAGGGCAGAAAAGTCCATGAGACTCTTATCTCCAATAAACTACCACAAAAGAGGCTGAAAGTAGAGCTCTGGCTCAAGTGCTAGAATGCTAGCCTTGAGCAAGAGAAGCTCAGAGACAGCGCTCAGTCACTGAGTTCAAGATTATTTTGAGCCATAGAAGATGCAAGACAACAAGTGCTTATCACTGTATAAAAAAAAATTACTGAAATAGAAATTTAGTTAGGAATCTTCCAATCTATGCTTTAAAATCTCTAGTATTTGGAGCTAAATGGTAAACTGATCATTATAATTTAGGGTTACCTTCTTTTCTAACTAGTGATTATAGAGAAAGGTAATAAAGGTGAACTGGAGACTGGAGAACCTGATTGCCTGGATTCCACAACAGCTTACTTGCTGTGGAATCTGACTAACTTCCAGAAGGAAACAATCATGCTCAAGGACTGACACAAATCTCAAGGCACAATTACACAGTAAAAGTGAACAATATTAGGCTACTTTAAAATTATAAATTTTATTTATAAGAAAGCAACCAATATAGTTAAAAACTTGTTCTAGAAAATGTACTTTGTAAAATTTCTGAACTAGTATCACTAAACACTCCTCAGGGTAATATTTAAAAAGGGTTTCTCTGTTAGTTTTGCTATTTTCCAAAATATAAAATATGTGTATTGTAATAACTAAAACAACAGAAGTCTAGATAATATAATTATGGAAGAGCTGCAGTCATGGCTCAAGTGGTAAAAGTACTTGCCTAACATTTGCAAGATCCTGGGTTCAATTTCAGCACTACAAAAAGAAAAGGCTAGATAGTAGATAGAGGAATAGACACTGAAAGAGAAATTTAGTTTTACCATATATATGACAAAAGTCATATATATACTACTATTTATGGCAAAAGTAATATGTATATACTAATATGTATTTTATATATGACAAAACTAATTCTTACTAATACACTGGAGAGATGCGCTATTATGGAAGACAGAGGGAAATAAAAGTTTCCTTGATTTCACTCAAAAACAAACAAACAAACCCTAATTCTCTCCAATATCTTTTCCTGAATTTATCACCTAAAAGAATCAAAATTTTAAGAGCAAATTCTTTATATAAAACTCACCCCCCCAAACTTACTCCAAAGATGATAGTAAAAATCTCACCTCCAGGTATATTGATGGTGGATTATGCTCCCCACCAAATTTGTCCAACAGGGCCTCTATATGTTCTTGTGTCAACTTAATCATTTGTTTGATATTCCACACCTAAAAAACATTTTAAAGGAATTTAAATACATTCATTCAGCATATCAATTAGAAATACTTTAATACAGACAAATACAATGTAGTAACCAATAGTACACCTCAAAGAGCTTAAAGATTATTTAATAGAGTGGAGTTTTTCTTTCTTTTATTACTATTTAGATTTTTTTTTTTTTAAAGTAGCAACAGAATCTATTCTCTTTAGTTTCTCTAGAGGAAGGGACCTGTGCTGACATCTTGGTTTGGGCACAGTAGAATCTATTCTGGATTTCTGACTTCCAGAATTGTAAGAAATAATGTTATAATGTTATATAAATGACCAAGTTTGTGATAATATATTACAGCAGCTATAGGAAACAAATGCAAAGGGAAAACCTAGAGAGTAATAGAAATGAAGGTAAATCTAAATAAACAAACAATATAGAAAGGATGGTGGAAGACAAGCATGGAAGCAGTCGAAGACTTGTTATTATTGTTCAAAAACAAGAATACTAGAACATTTTGTTAAGCCGGACAGATGCCAAAATGACAGAGCCACCAAGAGTAGATAAGACTCTTCTCAAATTTGTGAGACTTTTTAAATAAAAGAATAAAGATTAGAAGCCAGGCACCAGTGGCTCATGCCTATAATACTAGCTACTCAGGAGGCTGAGATCTGAGGATCATGGTTCAAAGCCATCCCAAGCAGGAAAGTCCATGAAACTCTTATCTCCAATAAACCACTAGAAAACCAGAAATGGCACTGTAGTTCAAGTGGTAGAGCGCTTGCCTTGTGCTGAAGAGCTGAGGTACAGTGCCCAGGTCCAGAGTTCAAGCCCCAGGACCAACAACAACAAAAAAAGAATAAAGATTATCATTTAATATAAAATACTGTTATATACATACATATGTATATGTATATAGCTAGGCACTGATGGCTCATGCCTATAATCCTAGCTACTAAAGAGGTGGAAATCTAAATATCATCGTTTGAAGCCAACTTGAGGAGGAAAGTACACGAGACTCTTATCTCCAATTTAACTAACAAAAGAGGTGGGGGACAGTATCTCCTTCTTTTGATAGTCTATCAAGAAGCTGTCTATCAAGAAGTAGGAAAACAATGAGGGACTGTGGATATGGTTCGAGGGAAAGAACACACCACACACACACACACACACACACACACACACACACACACACACACACACACACACACACACACACACACACACACACACACACACACACACACACACACACACACACACACACACACACACACACACAGTCAGTGGGTGGTAGGGAATACTATGAATTAGTGAATTACTAAATTATATAATTTTATTTTGTGCAATTTTTTTTTTTTGCTTATGTGGTGCTGAGGAATCAAACCCAGGGCCTCAGGCATGCAAGGCAAGCGCTCTACCACTGAGCCACCTTCCCAGCTCCTAAATTATATAATTTTAAAATAAATAAAAAATTAAGCCTGGTGCTGGTAGCTCATGTCTGTAATCCAGGCTACTGGGGAGGCTGAGATCTGAGGATCAAGGTTCAAACCCAGCATATAGGCAGAGATATCCATGAGACTCTTTTTTTTTTTTTTAATTTAATTTAATTTTATTTGTGAACATACTGTACAGAGGGGTTACAATTACATGGGCAGGATAATGCGTACATTTCTTACCAAGCATTGCACCCTCCTCCTTTGGTTTACCCTTCATCCATGAGACTCTTATCTTCAATCAAGTACTAGAAAGCGGGAAGTGGAACTGTGGCTCAAAGTGATAGAGCACTAGCCATGAGTAAAAGAGCTTAGGGACAGGGCCTGGGTTGAGTTCAAGCCCCATGACCAACCAAAAATTAAAATTAAAAATTTAATGACTGCATTATTCTGGGTAAAAATGATTTCAAACACAACTTCTTATGCAGGGAAACTGCGAACCAAGTGTAAGGGCAGTAAAACCTTTTTAGATATGTATGATCTCAAACTTTACCTCCGTAGGATTCATAGATACAAAGACATTACTAACTTTTGACCTAGCAACTCCACTTCTAAGAATTTTTATAATCTCCCACAAAACTGGGGAAAAAGAGTAGATCTCTGAACCTAGAATTTATAAATATTTTACTAAGTGGGGAAAAAAACAACCTACAAATCCATAAAACAAACATAAAACTTAGGAATATATTGGTCCAGAAAACATAGCCCACAAAAAGCAGTGTTACAAAGTAGAAAGATAAAGGTAAGGTACTATGACAGCCGGGTGCTGGTGGCTCACGCCTGTAATCCTAGCTACTCAGGAGGCTGAGATCTGAGGATTGCGGTTCAAAGCCAGCCCAGGCAGGAGATACCGTGAGACTCCTATCTCCAATAAAACCACCAGAAAACCGGAAGTGGCGCTGTAGTTCAAGTGGTAGAGCACTCACCTTGAGCTGAAGAGCTGAGGGACAGCGCCCAGGCCCAGAGTTCAAGCCCCATGACCGACAAAAAAAAAAAAAAAAAAAAAGGAACTATGACTACAGTACAGATAGTAAGCAAATGGAACAGAGTGAAAGGGTGTGTGTGAGGGAACCAAGAAAAATTCAGAAAAACTAGGCAAGAAGCAGGTAATGAAGGCCCTGAAATCCATGGTAAATACTCTGAATTTTAAGTACAATTAGAAACTAAAGTTTTAAAAGCAGGTTTGTGTTCCATATACATAAGTGTGTGTGTATATATACACATATATGTATATATGTATACATACATTTACATTCACACAGATGGTACTAAGAGTTTGAACTGCTTAATAGGCAAGGTATCCCACTGCTGAACCATGCATCTGCTGGTTATTTGAAAGATAGGATCTTGTTTTACTGCCCTGACACATGCTTAATTGATAATCTGCTTGCTTTAGGCTCTCCATAGTTAACAGGATGACACACAAATACCACCACAATCAGCTTCCCTCTGTTGAGATTGGGTCTTGAAGTCTTTTCTGCTGGCTTTGAACTGCATTCTTTCATTCTTCATCTACAACATAGCTAGGCTTAGAGGCATAAACCAGGGATATCAAGCTTATAGTTTATTTTTATTATTGAAAATTATCATCCTTGTTTTACAAATGATAAAACTGTCACAGAGATACACCTTACTCAAGACCACACAGCCAGTAAATGCTGGTATCAAAATTATGACAGATGGGAAGGGGAAACAAAGGAGGAGGCTACAATGCTTGATAAGAAATGTACTCATTATCTTGCCCATGTTATTGTAACCCCTCTGTACAGCATTTTCACAATTAAAAAAAAAAAAAGATTATGACAGGCCCAGTAGGCCTGCTACTGAGGACCACAGTTCAAAGCCACCCTGTTCTGGAAAGTCTGTGAGACTCAACTCCAATTAGCCACCAGAAAACCAGAAGTGGCACTGTGGCTCAAGTAGTAGAGAACTTGCCTTGAGCTGAGGAGTTCAGTAACAGTACCTAGGCCTAGAGTTCAAGCCCCATGACCAACAACAACCACAAAAAAAGATTATGACAGTCTCTCAGTCCACTTTATATCAGCCACACCCTCTTGCCTTCATCCCTCAAAAAGGCTTTTTCTCTGCTAGGGACAACCTCCTTGGTAGCTCTTGAAAAAAGTCAACTGATACAGTGAGGCAAGCCTACAATTGGACTCCATGAATGAGAAGATTCAGAGTAATAAAGGAGAGACATATGGAAAAGCAAAACTAAGGAATAGCATGAAAACCACAACAGACAAACAGGACAGATGACAAATATGGCAAAACAGAAAAGTGGTAGAGCAGATCCAGAGGGAAAGTAGAAATATCCTCCACAAAGTAAGCCAATTACCTCTGTGACAGATCAGCAGACTGAATTATGGGACAAATCCACGCTTCCTACAAACATTAAACTCCAGTGCAGGAAGTTACCATGTCAGTGGCTCCCCGTGTAACAGGCCAGCATCAGAAAAGGCAGTCTTAATATCCCATTATCTCAGAGAACAACAGCTAGGTATCATCTTATGGGAGGGCCTCCAGCTTGAAACTGGGGTATCAGATTACATAAAGCTGCCTGCAGCTAACCAGGCTCTAGACTGATACACAACTGGAGCCTTGAAAATAAAGAAATAATTAGTGATCACTGTGATCTGCACACCTGGCCAGTGTCCATGTGGTGGACAACTGTCGTAAGTGGAAATTGAGAGTCAACTGGTTTGCAGTGAAAACAACTTTGTAGCCCTAGGGGTCACCATACCAGAAAACAAGACATAGCCTTCTACTGGTAGAGAGCTCAAATTACAGAGTGATCAGTTTTACAATGATTATTGGCTGGCACCTTGTCGCCAGACAGGCTTTGGGATTGAGCCACAACCTGGGAGGGCCTAGAAATTAAGGAACATTTGGTAATCGGGGAAGGCTGGGACACCCAGGCAGGGTTCAGGTGGCAGACTGCCATCAGAACATAGAGAGGAAGACTCTTAACTTAGGCACTGGCAGTTGGCAGCCCCACACAGCAACGTCATTCCCTGAGGGCTATTTCAACATAACAAAAGATCTAGCCTCAGCAGATAGACAGCCCAGACTACTGAGTGATCAGTTTACATTGACTGATTGCAAACAGCATGTGGCCAGACAGTCTTTGGGACTGAACCATAACCAGGAGGTTTGGAGGTCAGAAGAGAGTCAGGGTTTAGGGACTTTTGGGTTTCCCTGTAAGTCTGAAGGACACATCAGAAAACTGGACACACTGCTGGGGGAGAGCTCAGATTTCAGGAGCTGTCAGATAGATCAATCTATATTAGCTTCTTATAAGCAGACTGCAGCTAGCAGGCCTAGAGACAGCCATACCCCAGGGGATGAGAGCACAATAAAGGAGACAGCAGGAGAAGTAGTCTTAGAGTGAATGGGGTCTAGATGCAGACAAGTTGAAGATGCAAGACAGTACCAGAAACTCAGACAGGGAAGGGTTTGGGAGATCAGTGACCCTACTCTCGCAGCCCTGAGTAATTTCTAGTGCCTAAGATTTACAACTACAATAGGACCAAGTCCATGGATGGCAGAGTGCTCAGCATCTACCAGCTATTTGGTGGCAGTGGCTTTTGCCAAGTGAGCTGAGAGCTTTAAGCACAGACTCAGGATTTACATCATTACCTGTGTGTGCGCCCCCCCCATCTCGCGCCCCCCCATCTCCCGCCCCAAGGCTGCAGCCTTATCACTAGGTGACAAGCTGCTGGGTGGAATCTCAAAGAGGAGGTAGAGCACCTGAGTCCCTAAGATCTTCACTAATGGTACAGAACTCATAATCCTCAATAGACACATTAGGGGAACACCATGTGGTTAGTCCATCTGTGGTCTCTGGAGAACAAATCAGAGAACATGTGCATAAAATGGGACCCTGACTGGCCCACAAACTAAAAAGTACTGTTCAACAAGCAATGGCTTCCATTACACAAAGAAGTGAAGCTTCAGAGGTGAAAGAGCACAGAATAGACTGCTGACCGTTAATCAGCCCTACCTTCAACTCACCTACCCCAACTAGTTCTCTTTGGTCTGAGTGGTACTGGGGGAGAGACCTGCTGCACTGAGTACACAGGACAAAGCTTGGCTAGTCTCTAATACAGCAGAGATAAACTACATTGCCAACTCTCCCACTACACAGTTGTTTGTGCACTGTGAACACTTTCAACTTCAAGACTACAAGTGGTTAAAATATCCAACCAGCAAGTTGAGTAAATCTCAACACAGGAACATAAATATGGAAAACAACCCACCATAACACACAGTAGATATCAAAGAAGCCCAGCATTAAGGATAGCAAAAAAGTCCAAACAAAATCACAAGTATGATTGGAAGAATGATCAAAGAAATAAAATATAGAAGACAATAAATTCAGAGGATAAAAATAAAAGATCTCAAAGAGAATACAAATAAACAGCTGGATCAAGAAAGACAATGTAGGATATAAAAGAATAATTCAAAAAAGATACGGAAAACCTGAAAAAGGAAAAAAGAAACAATTCAAATTCAAGAATGACCACTGGGACACTGGTGGCTCATGCCTGTAATCATAGTTACTCAGGAGCCTGAGACCTGAGATCACAGATCAAAACTAGCTAGGGCAGAAAAAGTACATGAGACTCTGATCTCCAATTAACCACCAGAAAACCGGAAGTGGCACTGTGGCTCAAGTGGTAGAGCGCTTGCCTTGAGCTGAAGTGCTGAGAGACAGTGCCCAGGCCCAGAGTTCAAGCCCCACGACTGACAAAAAAAAAAAAAGAAGAAAAAAGAAAAAAGAAAGCTCCGTTAAGTCAAATAACCATGGAAAAGTCTTTTCAGTGGAGTGAATTAAATGGAAGACAGAATATCAGGTTCAAATTTTAAAAATAGACATATAACATGAAGAATTAAGGATGCTGGTGGCTCATACTTGTAATCCTAGCTACTCAGAAGGTTGAGATCTAAGGATTATGGTTGGAAGCCAGCCAGGGCAGGAAAGTCCCAATGAGATTCTTATCTCTAATTAATCACTCAAAAACCAGAAGTGGTACTGTTGGCTCAAAGTGGTAGAGTGCTAGCCTTGAGCAAAAGAGCTTAGGGACAGGGCCCAGGTGTTGAGTTCAAGCCTTATAAGGGGGGGGGGGGGGAGGAAGGAGGAGGGAAAGGAATTAGGAATAAAGAAAAGTAGCTCATGAAAACACACTGGGTCACTATTAAGAAACAAAAGTAAGAATCATGAACATTGAAGTTGTACAAACTAAAGCATTAGAAAACAGAGCTAGGTGCTAGTAGCTCATGTCTATAATCCTAGCTGAGATCTGATGATCTTATGGTTCCAAGCCAGCTAGGCAGTAAAGTCCATGAGATTACATCTCCAATAAACTACTCAGAAAAAGCTGGAAGTGGTGCTGTGGCTCAAGTGGGAGAGTATTAGCTTGGAGCACAAAGAGGTTCAGGGACAAGGCCAGTCCCTGAGTTCAAGCCCCAAGTCCAGCAAAAAGAAAAAAAAAAAAGAAAGAAAGAAAACAGGAGAAAATTTCCCAAATCTTGAGAAAGCAGCAGTCATTAAGACATGCAACAGACCAAACCAGACAAGAATTTTCCCAAGATATATCACAATTAAAGCATTAACTATACAGAACAAAGAAAAAAAAGTGAAAACTGAAGAAAGCACCAACTCACATATAATGGAAATAGCCCCTCAGAATAACAGCAGATTTCTCACCAGAAACCTTACAAGAGGAAGGGCATAAAATGGTGTGTTTGAAGCCTGGGTATGCTAACCTGCATACCCAGCAAAGCTATCATTCAGAACCAAGGAATAAAAACCTTCTAAAATAAAAACAAAATTTATGACAACTAAACCACCCTTATAAAGGGCTAAAAGGAACCCTACATACATAAGAGGAAGATAAATGTAACCATGAAAAAAATGGGAGAAATTAAATCCTATCAGATGAGCAGATAAGCAAATGACTAGGAAAGAACCATATACCTTAAAAACAACTAAACAGCAGGTAATACTACGTATCTTTAAATCCTAACACTGAACATTAAATTCTCCAAACCAAAGATATATAATTCAAAGTTAGATTAAAAAGCATGATTAAACTGGAGGGTCACAGCTTACAGCCAATATGGGAAGAGAAAGCATGTGAGATTCCACTTCCAAAATAAACAACAAAACACTAGGCTGGAGGTATGGGTAAAATAGTGCCAGCTGGACAAGCAAGAGAAAGGAATAAGGCCTTGAGTTCAAATCCTCACACCAGCAAAAATAAAAAGAAACATACCATACATATAAAAACACTGACCTAGAGTGAATGGATAGAAAAAAGACTGCCAGCAAATGGCCTCAAAAGCAAGCTGGAGTATCTTTACTCATATTAGTAGTAGACTTCACATTAATATAAGGAACAAATCATCAAGAGGAAATAACATATATGTGCCAAATATCAATGTACTCAACCTCATGAAACAAAACTCTACTGAACACTACTGGACTTACAAGCAAGGATAGACCTAAATTCAATGACAATGGAAGATTTCTGTATCTCACTCTAACCAATAGGTAGGTCATTTGTACAAGAAAGTAAGCAAAGAAACTTTATAATTAAATTATATTATAGACTAATGAAACTACGGCCAAATGAACTTGTGACATCTACAGACTATTTCATCCAATAGCTACACAATACACATTCTCAATAGCCCATGGAAGTTTCCCCAAAAAACATATTTTAGAACATTTAAGCAAGTTTTAGCAAATATAAGAAAAATGAAATGACTCCCTATATTTTATCCGAATATAATGGATATAAAACTACAACACAACAGCAAAATATACTATAGAAATATGGAACTGAACAGCACATTGAATAATTGAGTCATTGAAGGGGAAAAAATTCTAAAAATTTCTAGAACCAAAAAATGAGAATACAACCTACCAGAATCTTTGAGATAAACAAAAGGCAGTGCTCAGAGGTAAATTTAGAGCCATGAGTACCTACATTAAAAAAATAAGAGCAGGGCTGGGAAGGTGGCTTAGTGGTAGAGCGCTTGCCTTGCATGCTTAAGGACCTGGGTTCGATTCCTCAGCACCACATAAGCAAAAAGAAAAAAGCCAGAAGTGGCACTGTGGCTCAAGTGGTAGAGCGCTAGCCTTGAGCTGAAGAGCTGAGGGACAGTGCCCAGGCCCAGAGTTCAGGCCCACGACTGGACCCCTCCCACACACACAAAAAAAAGATAAAAAAAAGAGCAATCACAAATAGCCTAATAATGATCCTAAAGCTGCTAGAAAAAACAAGAATTAGCCAAACCCTAAATAGTCAGGTAAAAGAAATAATATTGGCTGGGAATATGGCTTAGTGGTAGAGTGCTTGTCTAGCATGCATGAAGCCATGGGTTCAATTCCTTATTACCACATAAACAGAAAAAGCCGGAAGTGGCGCTGTAGCTCAAGTGGTAGAGTGTTAGCCTTGAGCTGAAGAGCTGAGGGACAGCACCCAGGCCCAGAGTTCAGGCCACATGACCGAAAAAAAAAAAAGTAAAGAAAAAACAAATAGGGCACCAGTGCCTCATGCCTGGCTGGAATCCTAGATACTTAGGAGGGAAATGACTAGGACTGTGATTTGAGGCTAGCCTGTGCTAGATGAAGAGCTAGATGTGGTAGCACACATTTGCTATCCTAGCCACTAGGAAGCCTAACATAGATGCATCATGACAGGTTTATGTCCAGGAAGGAAGTGAGACTGTTTCTCAATAATTACCAAGAGGCTGAGTTGTAGTGGCCTACTCCTCCTGTAATTCAACTTACTCAGGAGGCTGAAATCTGAGGATCACAGTTCAAAGACAGCTTAGGCAGTAAACTCTGAAATTCCAAGAAGCCAGAAGTGGAACTGTGGCTCAAGTAGTAAGAGTACTAACTTTGAGTACAAAAGTTCAGGAACAGCATCCTGACCCAGATTACAAGTCCTGGGACAGTATTAAAAAAAAATTTCCAACAGAAAAAAGGGCCAGAGGTCTGGCTTAGCAGTAAGAACACCTGCTTAGCAAGCACAAGGATCAAAGTTCAAATCCTAATACTAACCAACCAAAAAAGAAAGGAAAAAGCAAATAGGAATATCACAACAAATAACAATGAAATCCAAAAGATCATGCATGAGGGGTAACACTTTGAAAACCAACACTTGAATAATCTAGAAAATCTAGAGAAAAAGATATATTTCCAGACATAATTCACAGTAAAACTGAACCAGGAAGATATACACTATCTAAACAAATTTATAACAATTGAGACTAAAGCAGTAATAAGTAGTCTCCTAACAAAACCCAGAATTCACTTACTACTGAATTCTAGCAGACCTTCAAAGAAGACATCAGCACTCCTCAAATTTTGCATGAGATGAAAAAAGAAGAAATGATAACAAATTCATTTTGTGAAATCAGTATCTCATTCATTTCAAAACCAGACAGGAAAGCAAGGCAGGGGGGCGGGGGAGGGGTGGCGGGCCACACACATACACACAGGCCCAATCTCTGATGAACACAGATGCAACATTTTTCAATGAAATACTTGCAAACTGAATTTAGCAATTCAAGAGACTCACATTGTGATTTGTTTCATTCTAGTATGCATTCAAATTGCATAGTATACATTCAAATTTGTTTCATCCTAGTATGCAAGTGAGTTGATATATACATATCAATAGACAAAATGCAGCTCATAAACAAAAATTGTATCATTTTAATTGATGCAAAAAAGTCTTTGACAAAATTTAGCATCCTTATTAATAAAAGCTCTTAAGAAACTAGGAATAGAAGAAATATACCTCAACACAACAAACGTTATATATGACACACCTCTAGCTAATATCATTCTAAACAGAAAAAAATTAAATCACTTTCCCTGGAGTGTAGGAAAAGACAAGGATCCATTCTCACTCATTATAGTAGTGGAACTGCTAACCAGAACAGTGTTAAGAGAATGAAATAAAAGAGATTCAAATAGGAAAAGAAGATATCCAATTACCTTTATTTACTGATAACATGATCCTATACCTAAAGCATCCTCATGACACCATCCCCAAATTCCTCGATTTGATAGTTTTGGAAATGTTAAGAGAATACAAAACCAACACACACACACACACACACACACACACACACACACTCTCTCTCTCTCTCTCTTTCTCTCTCTCTCTCTCTCTCACACACTCTCTCTCTCTCTCTCTCTCTCTCTCTCTCTCTCTCTCTCTCTCTCTCTCTCTCTCTCCTAGCTTTCCTGTACACCAACAATAAACAGGATGAGCAAGAAATTAGAACAATTCCATCATAGTATCTTGGCATAAACAACCAAGAATGTGAAAGACCTCTGTAATGAAAACTATAAACCTGAAGGAAACTGAAGAAGACATCAGAAGATGGGAAGACTTTCTAAGCCTGTGGGTTGAGAATCAATATTGCGAAAAGCAATCTACAGATTTAATGCAATCTCCACCAAAATCCCAATGTCATTCTCACAGAAATTAAAAATCCCATGAAAGCACAAAAGGCCCAAAGAGCCTATTTCCAAAATCAGGTAGGCAAAGAAGACTGAGGACTAGAACACACCAATATTTATAAGGTTGGTGAACAGGATGAGAAGAAATGGACAGTGAGGTAGGCACAAATATTTCTATGTGAAGGTAATCTATTGGCTAAGAATTGAAACCTGAGTTGGGTGCTGGTGGCTCACGCCTGTAATCCTAGCTTAGGAGGCTGAGATCTGAAGATTCAGGGGTTCAAAGTCAGTCTGGACAGGAAAGTCCAGGAGACACTTATCTCCAATTATCCACCAGAAAACCAGAAGTGGCGCTGTGGCTCAAAGTGGTAGACCAGTAGGCCTTGAACAAAAAGAGTTCAGGGCTAGCATCTACGCCCTGAGTTCAAGCAAGCCTCACGATTATCCAAAAAAGAACAGGAACCTGAGATTGTGGCTAAAAGACACTAGGGAGGATGGGAATGATACTGCTATACATTTTCGGTCATCATTTACATACTTTTGCAAATTTATTGGGGCTGGAAAATAACAGCACACTGTGGCTAATAAGAAACTCCAGCAGAGTAGGTGAAAGTGAGGATGTACAAGAGATATTAACTGCAGGAAAGAAGTCTTGGTTTTGGCCATACGAGATAAAATCTGAGCTGGACACTGGTGGCTCTCATCTTGTAATCCTAGCTACTCAAGAGACAGATTTGAGGACAGCAGTTCAAAGCCAGCCAGGAGAGGAAAGTTCATAAGACTCTGAATTTCATTTAACTACCAAAACAAAGCTGAAAGTGGAGTTGTGGCTCAAGTGGTAGAGCATTAGGCTTGAGCAAAAAAGTTCAGGGACAGTGCCTAGGCACTGAGTTCAAGCCCCAGGACCGGCCTCCTGGGCCCCCCCCCAACCCCTCCCACCCCCAAAAAAGCTTCACAAGAGAAAATCTGAGTAAGTAGAGGAATCAGAATGTTAAGTATGGTCTCTAAAAACAAATGAAATAAGACAGAACATGAGGATCAATGTAGATACGTTGGTAAAATTGAACATGAAAAAAATGATACCTGCATTTTTTTTTGTGCCAGTTCTGGGGCTTGAACTCAGGGCCTGGCACTGTCCCTGAGCTTCTTTTGTTCAAGGCTAGCACTTGACCACTTGAGCCACAGCCTTTTCTGTGTAGGTGGTACTGAGGAATTGAACCCAAGGCTTCATGCATGCTAGGCAAGCACTCTACCCCTAAGCCACCCTCCCAGCCCCTGAATTTTTTTTAAATGCAGGTACTGACTGTGTAGCACCTGGTTGGCTGTGAATGCTCAATATTCCTGCCTTAGACTCCTGAGGTTAAGATTACAGGCATGTACCATTATGCATCATTTCAGTTGCATAATTTCTCTGTAAAGTTTGAAGTCAGTCCACAGATTGGAGTAGAAGCTGTAGGCAGTTTGCAGTGAGTAGAAGGGCACTCAATGGGAGAAGTGAAGAAGCATCTGTACTGCCAGACATTGATTCTGTTCAGGTTTTTGGCATAAATTAAATGCGACATCTTCAATTGTCTAGGTGCAAGAAGAGATGGTAGATGGTTGGTATTTTAACAGGCCAATATAATGAAAGAGGAGAAGGGTTAACAAGTCAAAGGCATTAGTAATTTTTATAGTCATTCCTTAGCACTCATTTTATGGCCTATTCTCCTTTCAAAAAATACAGTTTTCAAAGATTCTGCAATGTCTTCACTAATATAAAATCTTTCAAGCTTTCAATTCCATCTTACTTATGTCATATATTCCAATAACAAGTAGTTGCTAAGAATAATATGCAATACATGTTGTACTAGTCCTTTAGCATTTGTATTGAGCACTGTTTATACCTCATTCATCTCCTCCCATCCACTCAGTAAGGTTGGGACAATTATCCCGATTTCACAGATGAGAAAACAGGGAGGTAAAACAGAATTGAACTGTGTTAAACAACAAATAAGTGGTAGCATCACTCATATTTCACAGCCTCTTTGTGTGTTTATGAGAAGAAGAAGAAACATTCTATCAGTAGGTATGCTAACCCAAGTGCAGCTGACAGTTTACACAGCACAATATGAAGGCAAGTTAGAACTATGATACCACTAGAATTTAGATAAAAGTAGATAAGCAAAGATGGTAAATTAAACAACAGTCCCTCATTTCACGAAGCATATATTCTAGTTAGAAGACAAGAACTCAACAAACAGAACAGTGTAAGATGGTGATTAAGGGACTGGGAACATGGCTTAGTGGTAAGAGTGCTTGCCTAGCATGCATGAAGCCCTGGATTCGATTTCTCAGTACCACATAAACAGAAAAACCTGGAAATGGTGTTGTGGCTCAAGTGATAGAGCACTATCCTGGAGCAAAAGAAGGTCAGGGACAGTGCCCAGGCCCTGAGTTCAAGTTCCAGGACTGGCAAAAAAAATGATGGTGATTAAAAGTTACAAAGAAAAACAGAGCTGCTGAAAAGAATAGGGCTAGCGGCAATTAATTATGTAGTACAATCAAACTTGAGGGTCTCATTGAACATATGATATATACACATAGATATGAAGGAAGGCAGGTGAGCCCATCGTGCAGGCATGAAAATGGCAAATAATACAAACAGGGCAGAATCAAGTACTAAAGCCATCAAGATTTCTGTGTATGAAAAACTATTAATGATGTCAATTAATAGCTTCCCAGTGGGCACATTTTACCCTTTAACTTTGTATTCCCCTTTGTACTCTGACTCTAGGTTTCTCCAAATAACTTGCTCTTGTGGTATTTTACAAAATGGTATTAGCAAATATGACCCAAGAAGAGGCTTGAAAAGCAAATGTGCGTCTTGCCATCTTGCACAACTGAACTTGTGTGCACTTTTGTCTCTGTTCTATAAAAACTTGCCTGGGCTAGCTTAATAGAACCAAATTTTGCCATTCAAGGCCATCCTAGAACAGACAGCTACATAGAATCAAACACAACCAAGGTAAGCCCAGCACACAATAGCACATTCACAGACTCAAAGGAGTAGTTGTTTTAAGTACTATGCACTAAGATAGTTACACAACAGAAAATTCATACATTATGTTAGAGGAACAAAGATACACAGAACACACAAAAACTTTGCTCCAAAGCAAAAACACCCAAATGCTAATCACGTAATGAATAAGTTAAATGTAGTGTATCCATTAAGTAGATTCTTATTTGGCAATAAAAATAAACAAAACAGCAACACATACAACATGCATCAATTGTAGACCTGTGGTACCTACAGGTAGTAAGGTTCCAAGAGACCTCTACTGAGGAAAAACGGCAAATGTTCAGGAGGCATAGGGTTCAGTCATATATTATGTGTTTCATTCTTTTTTCCCATAATGCCACCCAACTAAAGACATGTCATCTTTTAACCCATTTTTAAATTTCACTTTACCACTTAAATTAAGTAATCAACTTTTACCTATTTTGAAAGCACCATATGCTTTTTTGGAGGCAGGTTTCTACAATATTAAGTGCAGAGAAGAACAGATCACACAACAAATCACATAATTTAAACCCAACTGACAATAACACAGGACTGACAGCTTCTCCACATCAACTGGGCTACATGATGAATGCACAGGAATTAAAACATTTCATTTGTAAAATACCTTTGATTTTATGTATTATTTATTTTGACCATGCTTGGTTAAAACTGTGTAGTAAATCTATGAATAAAGCAAACTTACTGTATCACATGAAAGAAGCTAGCCACAAAAGACCACATATCGTATGACCCCACTTATAATAACATTTCAAAATTTAAATCTATTCTGGAATTAAAACCCAATTCAGGAATTAAGTGAATAGTTGCTTAGGAATATAAGGAATATAAGGACTATGAAAAAATGGCTAGGACCAGGGATGCTTTTAAGGGAGATGAAAATTTTCTAAAGTTAATTTCAGAGATGAAAATATTCTAAAATTAATTTGGTGATGGTTGTTGTAAAACTCAAGCGATTGGGGCTGGGAATGTAGCTTAGTGGTAGAGTGCTTGCCTAGCATGCATGAAGCCCTGGATTCAATTCCTCAGTACCACATAAACAGAAAAAACCAGAAGTGGCGCTATAGCTCAAGTGGTAGAGTAGTTGCCTTGAACAAAAGAAGCTTAGGGACAGTCTCCAGGCCCTGAATTCAAGCCCCAGGACTGGCAAAAAAAAAAACAAAACGAAACCTCAGTGACTATACTAAAAGCTTTCGAACTGTATAGTTTGACATTTCTATCTCATCCTCTTCCCTTAAGCAAGCATTTTTCCCCCCAAAAAAGAAAATGACAAACATGTATTTTTAAACTACTATTCTGGCTGCTATGTTGAAAATGGACAATATGGGGCAAAAGGGTAAGGTGTCACATAACCAGACAGGAAATAACTTGTCAAGTAAAAGTCTTTTATTCAGACTGGTAATGTGTCAGATCCAGAATGTATTATCAAGGCCCTGGGCACTATCCCTGAGCTTCTTTTTGCTCAAGGCTAGCACTCTACCACTTGAGCCACAGTACCACTTTCAGCTTTTTAACAGTTTTCCTGCCTTAGCTGGTGGCTCATGCCTATAATTGGAACTATTTAGGAGGTTGAGATCTGAGGATCATGGTTCAAAGCCAGTTCAGTCAGGATCATCTTTGAGACTCTTATCTCCAATTAAACACCCAAAAAACCTGGAAGTGGAGCTGTGGCTCAAATGGTAGAGCATTAGCCTTGAACACAAAAAGCTCATGATAGAGTACTTGCTTCACTTATATCAGGCCCTGAGTTTGATCCTCAGCATTCAAAGGGAAAAAAAAATCTTGGTAAAGAAGAAATAAGATGGGGCTGGGAGGTGGCTCAGGGGTAGAATGTTCACCTCGCATGCATGAGGCCCTGGGTTTGATTCCTCAGCCCTACATAAAACAGAAAAGCTAGAAGCAGCCCTTGGCTCAAGTGGTAGGGTGCTAGCCTTGAGCTGAAGAGCTGAGGGATAGCACCCAGGCCCAGAGTTCAAGACCTACCACTGACAAAAGAAGAAGAAGAACAAGAAGAACAAGAAGAAGAAATAAGATCAATTCTGACAGTGTGACAATGTCATACATAAAACAAAAATGAACCATTTTCAATACACTTTATAGGTTATGTATACCCAGCAATATTATGAAAGCCCCTACAAAGTAGAACAACTTACCAATATCCTATATCTGTAAGAATATAGATACAGCTTTTAAGAAATCATGAGAGGGCTGGGAAGGTGGCTTAGTGGTAGAGCGCTTGCCTTGCATGCCTGAGGCCCTGAGTTCGATTCCTCAGCACCACATAAGCAAAAAGAAAAAAGCCAGAAGTGGCACTGTGGCTCAAGTGGTAGAGCACTAGCCTTGAGCTGAAGAGCTGAGGGACAGTGCCCAGGCCCAGAGTTCAGGCCCCACGACCGGACCCAAAAAAAAAAAAAAGAAATCATGAGAGAAATTAAATACTTTCCAACAAATGGATACCAAAACACAACAGAAAAAACATTTATGGGTTACAGAAAAACAGTGCTAAGAAGAAAATGTACAGGGGCTGGGAAGGTGGCTCAGTGGTAGAGTGCTTGCCTTGTATGCATGAGGCCCTGCTGCTGGCAGAAAAAGCCAGAAGTGGCATTGTGGCTCAAGTGGTAGAGCTCTAGCCTTGAGCTGAGGACAGCGTCCAGGCCTGGAGTTCAGGCCCCACAACTGGCAAAAAAAAAAAAAAAAAAGTACAGGAATGTCAGAATATATATAATATTATACCTTCCCTAACCATAACTTATAAATTAAGAAAAAAATTATAGGGCTGGGAAGGTGACTCAGTGGTAGAGTGCTTGCCTTGCATGCATGAGGCCCTGGGTTCCATTCCTCAGTACCACATAAGCAGAAAAAAGCCAGTAAGTGGTGCTGTGGAAAATATATATATATATATATATATATATATATTTTTTTTTTTTTTTTTTTTTTTTTTTTTTGCTGGGCCTGGGTGCTGTCCCTCAGCTCCTTTTTTTTTTTTTTTTTTTTTTTTTTTTTTGGGTCCGGTCGTGGGGCCTGAACTCTGGGCCTGGGCGCTGTCCCTCAGCTCTTCAGCTCAAGGCTAGCGCTCTACCACTTGAGCCATAGCGCCACTTCCAGCTTTTTTCATTTTTTGCTTATGTGGTGCTGAGGAATCGAACCCAGGGCCTCAGGCATGCAAGGCAAGCGCTCTACCACTGAGCCACCTTCCCAGCCCCGTCCCTCAGCTCTTTAGCTCAAGGCTAGCACCCTACCACTTGAGCCACAGCACCACTTCCTGACTTTTTTCTGCTTATGTGGTACTAGGTACTAAGGAATGGAACCTAGGGCTTAGGGCTTCATGCATGCTAGGCAAGCACTCTACCACTAAGCCACATTCCCAGGCCTAGCTAAAATGTTAAAACACTATAAAACACTGGATCTTAGTAAACTTCCACAAAAAACCCATACTTATATGACAACTTAAAATTTATGTATGTATATTTGTATTTTTTGATAATTTGTTTAATGGATATCTCCTGATTGTAGTGACCACATCTTAAAGACAGTTTTATTATTTTCTTAAAGACAGTTTTATTATTATAAATGGCTTTTGATCTGGTTAGACATTATATTTTAGGATATTTATTGTAGCAATAATGTTTAAGTTAACTAACAAGTCAGGGAGGCACTAGAAGCAGAGAGGCCCATTAAAAGCATGCTACAATTATAGCAAAAAAGTAATGAGCCTGAACTACTGTTAATAGATTTACTATTTTTCAACAACTCTGGAAGGAAATAAGAAGGAAGTCATTCAAAAAGGACTGTAAAAACATCTTGTGCAATTAATTCAGCTCTGAATATAGATGATCAGACAAGTTGTCTGCTAAGAGAAATTACAATTCCAACTACAAAATAAATCATCACAATTCCAATTCTGATATGAATACAAAGGAAACGCTTACTCAAATGTATTTATGTCTGGTGGCTAGAAAAGGTCTTAAATCAGAGAATCACAGAAATAACAAAAGCAGGCTGTAGATATTTTCATGTAAAATTTTAAGCCAAATATTCATTCTCTAATCTTAGGGCAGAGGGTTTTCTTTCAAGTATGACCCATACTTGACAGCAAATACCTTTCCAAAACGGAAAGCATCTATTAGCCTGATGAGGTGATTAGGTAGAGAAGTCAGTTCAGAAAATTTCAACTATTTTTTCCTTTTGAATAGTAAGGCTGCAATAAATAATTGACTAATAAATAGCTTATAATGCAGTGATCAAAGCTGTTTTCTACAAAATAGAATACATCCTGAGAACACTCTATTGGAGGTGTCAGCTGGTTACATCTAGTTATACATTCATATAGAAAATTAAGAAAAAATCCACTTTTAAAATGGTCAAGTATCTTAATTCCTAAAAAATGTTGAACATAATATCATTGCTGCTACAGAAAAAGTCAAAGCAGCTCACTGCCTGCTCCTAGTACATAAAAACTCGACATAGCATTCTAATTCAGTAGTTTTCCATCAGATGTAATTTTGCCTCTAGAGACATCTTTAAGTGCCTTTTTAAAAGCACTCTGATATCTCTATTGGGAAGAGAGTACTATCAGCACCTAGTGGGTAGAAGCTAGGGAACCTGCTAAGTATTCCACATATATAGGACAGTTCTCATATTCAAGAATTAATCAGGAACTATACAGACTGGATGTGGTTGCTCACACCTGGATACCAGGCTACTGGAGAAGTTTGAAGGATCGTGGTTTGAGACCAGCCTGGGCAAAAAGTGAGACCTCCATTTCAACCAACAAGCCAGACGTGTAGACTATAACCCCATACACACAGAGAGCATAAGTGGAAGGACTGCTGTTAAAGGATGGTCCTAGGCAAAAATGTGAAACAGTATCTGAAAAAATAAAGTAAAAAGAGGCCAGGCACCAGTGGCTCACGCCTGCACTCCTATCTACTCAAGAGGCTGAGATCTGAAGAGCATAGTTCAAAGCCAGCCCAGGCAGGAAAAGTACATGAGACTCTGATCTCCAATTAACCACCAGAAAACCGCAAGTGGCACTGTGGCTCAAGTGGTAGAGCACTTGCCTTGAGCTGAAGAGCTGAGGGACAGTGCCCAGGCCCAGAGTTCAAGCTCCATGACTGACTTAAAAAAAAAAAAAAAAAAGTAAAAGAGCATGGAACTGGCTGGGTGCTGGCAGTTCATACCAGCTAGCTACTCAAGAAGCTGAGATCTGAGGTTCATGGAAAAGTTCATAAGGTTCTTATCTCTAATTAGCCACCAAAAAGCTAGAAATGGAAGTGTGACTCAAGTGGCAGAGCACCAGTCTTGAGTGAAAAGACCTAGCAACTGCATCCAGGCCCTGAGTTTAAGCTCACGCACACACGAACGCGCGTGCGCGCACACACACACAGAGGGATGGGGGTGTGGGTCAAGTAGAAGTGCCTGCCTACTCAGTGCAAGGTCCTGAGTTAAAATCCTAGTACCACAAAAAAAAGTTATCTAGTTTGAAACATCAAGAGGGCCAAGGTTGAGAAATCTTGATCTAATATCTAACAAGAAACTGGCTTATTAAAAAAAATTATTCAGGAAGAGGATGAGGCAAGATGGCATATTAGATCTGACATTTTAATTTCATGAATGAAAAGACTCCGGTGATACAGAAAAGACTAGATTCTGAAGACAACAAGATAAAGAGAACCAGAAACCATGAAGGAAGTGGCAGGGCAGAGGAAAGTACAGAGAAACAAGCCCAGTAGAAGAAAAGTAATGAAGACTTCCAAACCAGTCCTCGGTTGCCCTGACTGACACAGGTGAAACTGACTCCAATATAAAGTAAAATCACTGGGTCCTGTTGATAAACTGCCAACTCTAGCTGTGGGAAAAGCCATATAACCCACAAATCCCAAGGATCTGTGAGGCAGCACGTACCCTGGGGAGGTTAGTCACAGCGAAGAAAGGTATTCTGTGGTTCCCATTATATTAGCACATGACTGAGAGGCTATCTTGAAAGAGTGCCTATTGGTATGACTGAGCTACTCTGCAGACCTAGGGATAGGTCTCAATGACTCACAAGACACATTGCCATAGAATTTGGGTGTAAATCATTCATAAAAGGTGGCTGAAGAGGGGCTGGGAAGTTGGCTCAGTGGTAGAGTGCCTGCCTTGCATGCATGAGGCCCTGGGTTCGATTCCTCAACACCACATAAGCAAACAGAAAAAAGCCGGAAATGGCGCTGTGGCTCAAGTGGTAGAGCGCTAGCCTTGAGCTGAAGAGCTGAGGGACAGCGCCCAGGCCCAGATTCAGGCCCCATGACCGGACCCCCCCCAAAAAAAAGGTGGCTGAAGAAAAGGAAGTGTGTCCAACTGGGATCTGGAGAGAAGTTTAAACTGTGGGACTGTCAGCTCTGGCTACCGACCCTGGCAGTACTGGTTAAAGGAGGCCTGGGATTCCCTGCTGAGTCATACAGGAGAGGCACTGATGTGGCAGCCACTGCATTCACCACACAGAGGTGCAGCAGCAACTCATGGTGCTTGGCACAGGTTGCCATTAGAGGCAGCTCAGAAGGCAAAAGCTGCTGCTTCAGGCCCCTGGCAGTGAAACCACCCTGGATTTCCTTTTGAGTCACAAGCAAAAGATTCATCAGAGGTAGCTGGAAGTGGAGATGGCATTTGTGGGGATGTGAAGAGTGGGGTACTACTCTCCGTGGCTAGAAAATCCCACTGCCCAAGGGTCTGGTAGCAACAAACTCTTTTTTTTTTTTTTTTTGGGTCCGGTCGTGGGGCCTGAACTCTGGGCCTGGGCGCTGTCCCTCAGCTCTTCAGCTCAAGGCTAGCGCCACTTCCAGCTTTTTTTCTTATGTGGTGCTGGGGACTCGAACCCAGGGCCCTCAAGCATGCAAGGCAAGCGCTCTACCACTGAGCCATCTTCCCAGCCCTGCAACAAAATTTTGAACAAACTTTTGTGCAAATATGGGCCAGTGCCTGCCTATAACTCAACTGCTGAGACAGATGCCTTCCAACCCAGACTTACATCAAGTTATTTTTACCACCTTTTGCACCCCACAGATGTGTACGTACATACATACATTCACATATATACAAATACATACAAACACATACATACAAGGGCAATATAAAAGTGATGGCTTTATATGTCTGTCCTTTTGCTGTTTTAGACTGATTTTGTTTCATTCATTTAACCATCTAGATTTTTTTCCTGTATATTGGATGTAAGTCATTCACTTTTTACTTTTTTAGTATAGACCATTTACTCCCTTTTGCATATGCCTGCACATGCAAGGCTCCAGTCTTGGAGACTGAACTCAATACCTGGGCGATGTCACTGACTGTTTTGGCTCGAGGCTAGAATCCTACCACTTGAGCCACAGTTCCAACTTGGGCTTTTTGGTGGTTATTGGAGATAAGAGTCTGATATTTTCCTGCCCAGACTGGCTTCAAACCATGATCCTCAAATCTTAGCTTCCTGAACAGTTAGGATTACAGGCATAAGCCCCAGTGCTATGTCTCCCTGCCTTTTCCCCAAAGTCATCATACCTAACCCCTACCTTTTGCCCTTCTTTTTTTACATTTTCCTTCTATCTACAGGTAGAATTGTTTTCTTGCACATATTTTCTTCTACCTGTTCTTCCATCTCTAATTCTTACTCATTATCTATACTCTTAGTAACTAAATTACCCAAGCATCTTTTTTATTTTTCTTATGTATGTATGCGTGTTGTTTTGTCGTTCTTCTGTTTCATGTAAGTTGTTCTGAGTTTTGTTTTGCTTGGAATTTTTGTCATTGATATATCTATGAGGAGCTATTTGTTGGTATCTCACCATTGCAGTCCTCCTGTACCCCAACACAATATTAACTATATTTTTTTCAACTTACTTCATTCCACTTTCTCATTAACCTCTTCTATTAAGCTTAGCTTCTACCTATTTCTCCCCGATAGTAAAGGCTAGCATTACTTATTAATGTTATCCCTACTATCTCCTTTCTATCACTGCCTAGGGTTTCCTAGAGTATGAAGATATATCTTTGCTTTGATGTTCATCTAAAGACACTGGAGCAGTTTTGGTGACCACTCTTCTTTAGGGACTGTCACAAACACAAGGTTGTGGTTTGTCATCTGCAAATGCTTTTTTTATTTTTGGCTGGTCATATGGCTTGAACTCAGGCCTTGAGTGCTAGCCCTGAGCTTTTCTTGCTCAAGGCTAGTGCTCTACTACTTTGAGCCACAGGGCCACTTCCAGTTTTCTGTTGGTTAATTGATGGTAAAAATCTCATAGACTTTCATGCCCATCCTGAGTAGATAAAATTACAGGTGTGAGCCAGGCACCGGTGGCTCACACCTGTAATCCTAGCTACGCAGGAGGTTGAGATCTGAGGACCACAGTTCAAAGCCAGCCTGGGCAAGAAAGTCCGTGAGACTCTTGTCTCCTCCAATAAACCACCAGAAAACCAGAAGTGGCGATGTGGCTCAAGTGGTAGAATGCTAGGCTTGAAGTGAAGAGCTGAGGGACAGCGCCTAGGCCCAGAGTTCAAGCCCTACGACCAACAACAACAACAAAAAAATACAGGTGTGAGCCACTGGTACCCAGCCTGCAATTGCTTTTGTAGCCAAGTTTCCTCACCCTGAGTAGAGTTCTTCACAATGTCATGAACGTTGAAACTGATTATTTGAAACTAAAAGGTGTTCTTCCAGTTTACTAACATGAAAATATACCACAACCCTCTCATTCCCCCATCTTAAGTAATCTGAGAAATCACCAACTAAAATAGCATGGAAGAATGAAATTCTAGAGGAAAATCACTAACTTCATGAATAATCAAGGCAAATGTCTCCCTCAAAAGCCAATAACTTCGCCGGGCGCTGGTGGCTCACGCCTGTAATCCTAGCTACTCAGGAGGCTGAGATCTGAGAATCGCGGTTCAAAGCCAGCCCGGGCAGGAGAGACCGTGAGACTCTTATCTCCAATAAACCACCAGAAAACCGGAAGTGGCGCTGTAGCTCAAGTGGTTGAGCGCTCGCCTTGAGCTGAAGAGCTGAGGGACAGCGCTCAGGCCCAGAGTTCAAGGCCCATGACCAACAACAACAAAAAAAAAAAAGCCAATAACTTCAAAATAAAAGACTTAAGTGACATAAAAGAGGAAGAAATGTCAATAACAAGAATGACAAGGAGGCTGTGTATAAATAGCTAAATAAATTATCAAAGGATACAAACAGCTAAATGAAATAAAGAAGACAACAAGACATGAAAAAGGAATTCTATATAGAATTATTGAAAAAGAAATTGAAATCCTGGAAATGGAGAGTTCAACAACCCAAATATAAAACTCAATAGCAAGTCTGGCTATTGAGTTATATAGAACAGAGCAAACTGAAACAGGATAGCAAGGACTGAAGCTAAAGCAGATGAATAACATTAAAAAGTCAAAGATATGTTTTTAAAAACACTAAGAAAACATGAATGAAATTTACAAGACCTCACCAATTCTATCAAAAGATCAAACTGATGAATCATTGGCAGAGAAGAGAAGAGATACAAACTAAAGACACTGAGAGCCGGGGCATGATGGCACTCACCTGTAGTCGCAGTACTGGGAAGGTAGAGGTAGGGAGATGATGTGTTTGTGGCCAGCCTAGGGTATATAGGAGAGACCCTGTCTCCAAAGTAAAAAATAAAAATAAAAAAATAAAATCTAGATTTAAAAATACAGGTTTGTATCCACTATTATAATAATGAACATTGTTATATTATGACAAGATATTAACCTAAAGACAGACAAAGCAATGATAATGACAATCTTAACCACTTTTTATCTTAGCTAAAAAAAGTTGTTAATATGCTCATATTTAATGATATACTATTATAATTTCATGTAGTGGTACATGCATAATTTTAAAATAAAACAAACATACTGAAGGCAATGGGCTTAATCTGTAAAAATACAGCACAAGCTTTAAAAGTCTGGTGACTGATGATTCAAACAACTAAAATTAATGACGGTATCAGCACATTCATTTAAAAATTTCTTAAGGGCTGGGAAGGTGGCTCAGTGGTAGAGTGCTTCCCTTGCATGCATGAGCCTCTGGGTTCGATTCCTCAGCACCACATAAGAAAAAAGAAAAAAGCTGGAAGTGGCGCTGTGGCTCAAGAGGTAGAGCACTAGCCTTGAGCTGAAGAGCTGAGGGACAGCGCCCAGGCCAAGAGTTCAGGCCTCACGACCGGACCCAAAAAAAAAAAAATTTTTTTTTCTCTTAAATTTCCTTAGATCCTTTCCCCACTTGCCCCCAAAAAATAATAGGAAAAAAACAAATCCTGGCAAACACATGGTTTATTCTTTAGGACTTAGTCTCTAGGATTCTCAAGGTTCTAACCATAATTAGGATAGTAATCCAGACATCAGTGGAAAATCAGTGAACATTCCAGAAGTTATCAAGAAAGTTGATAAGCTATCAACAACTGTGGTTAGTGAGCAACATCATAAAGGGATGGCTATAAATTATATTACAGTAGCCGGGTGCCGGTAGCTCAAGCCTGTAATCCTACCTACTCAGGGGCTGAGATCTGAGGATGGTGGTTCAAAGCCAGCCCAGGCAGGAAAATCCGTGAGACTCTTATCTCCAATAAACCACCAGAAAATTGGAAGTGGTGTTGTGGCTGAAGTGGTAGAGGCTTGCCTTGAGCTGAAGAACTGAGGGACAGTGCCCAGGCCCAGAGTTCAAGCCCTATGACCAACAAAAAATAAAAAAAAATAATATCACAGTAAATGGGCAGGCTCCAGTAGCATAGTAGTTAAGTCGCAATGTCTAGGTCCAGGTCCTACATCTTTCACTTAAGCAGTGTGTGTAGCCCAGGCAACTTGCAGAAGTTTATAAACAAACTTCATCTACAAAGTGGGAGTAAAAATTACAATACTTAACTCTCAGGGTTGTTGCAAAAAATTATTGTACAGTGTATTAGTAGTTAAGAGCACAGACTAAAACAAGAACTCCCAACTTGGAAATTAGCTGTGTAACCCTGATTAAGTCACTTATCACACAAGTGAGGTGTTTTGTTTTTTGTTTTGTTTTGTTTTGTTTTTGCCAATCCTGAGGCTTGAACTCAGGGCCTGGGCACTGTCCCTGAGCTTCTTTTGGTCAAGGTTAACACTCTACCACTTGAGCCACAGTGCCACACCCAGCTTTTTCTGTATATGTGGTACTGAGGAATCAAACCCAGGGCTTCATGCTTGCTAGGCAAGTACTCCACCTCTAAGCCACCTTCTCAGCCTATCCCCACAAGTGAGTTTTTTCTATTCTTTGAATGATAAAAACTTCAAAGAGTTACAGGAGAATAAAACAGGATCCTCAGTGCCTGGTAGAAAGCAGATCACTAATGAGATGAAATAAGTGAAGCAAATAGTTCATTAATTTGATAAATCACAAAGTTGAAGTGGTAGATTAAACATGTCTGTGCATCATTAAGGGATTTCTGTAGTACCAAACATCTAATAACAGACATGCTTTTATTGTATTTAGTCAAAATTAACCAAATGTCTATGCTTTCAGGCTTGTGCTGCTTACAGGATTACAGTTTTAAGCTACTGGTGCCAGTCTGAATATCAGCAGCACATGAGAACATTTCTACTTAAAAACCTGTAACAGTGGGAATACAACAACTTTAACAAACCTTCCAGGTAATCCTGATGTATAGTCAAGTTTCAAAACCACTGTAATAGCCAGGCACCTGTAGCTCATGACTGTAATCCTAGCTACTAAGGAGGCTAGGATCTGAGCATCACAGTTCAAGAAAAGTCCAGACACTCTTATACTTCAATAAACTATTTAAAAAGCTAGAAGTGGAGCTGTGGCAAAAAAGCTCAGGGACAGCACCCTGGCCCTGAGTTTGAGCCCAAGGATCAGAATAAACAAACAAACAAACACCAGAGTAAAGTAACTGCCGAGGAACAGTACTGATCATTCTTGGGCATCTTACTATTTTCCAAAGTAGTGCTTCTAATGACACTATCATCAGCTGTGGAAGAAAGTTCCCACAGCTCCTTATTACCACCAGTGGTTGATACTATCAGTTTTCATTTCTACCAGTCTCATATATACAAAATTGTCTCTTGTGGTTTTATTTCCCAAAATTGTTCATGAGATTAAAATAATTTCTTTCATTTGTTTATCAGTTATTTTAAAATTCTTTTTTTGTTTCTAGACATAGGATTTCATTATGTATCCCAGGCTGGCCTTGAAACTTGCAATCCTCCTGGATGAGCCTCTAAACTGGTGGGATTAGAGGTGTTCTACCACTTCTGACTAAATCCATTTTAATCAAATGTCTGTTCTGCTTTTTTTTTTTTTTAATTTTAACCCCTATTTTCTATTTTGTGTTCTGTTCTTGTCTTAGAAATTCACAGCAACTCATTATGTGTATTTTTCACCTCCATGTTTGTCCATGGTAAGAAAAAATAATACTCTTTATTCAGTATCCCCTGTGGTTTGGTACAACATGTGGTGTACCCTGAGTGGTAGCTATCAGTCATTCTTTCAATGTGCTTTTTATAAAGCCTTAAAATAGTATCATATGGTGTTCTTGGTATAAAGGACCTGGTGCTCATAATTAAATAATAAGAATCTTATGAGAATGCAGTATTATTCGCGCGTGTGCGCATGTGTGTGTTTGTGTGTGTGTGTGTGTGTGTGTATGTGTCGGTTGTAGAGCTTTAACTCAGGGCCTGGGCACTGTCCCTGACCCTCTTTGTGCTCAAGGCTAGCATTCTACCATTTGAGCCACAGCGCTACTTCCAGTTTTCTGGTGGCTAATTGGATATTAGAGTCTCACAGCTTTTCTGCCCCAGCTGGCTTCATTCAAACCAGGATCCTCAGATCTCAGTCTCCAGAGTAGCTAGGATTACAGGCATGAGCTACTGGTGCCAGGCTTATTGTCATTCTTCAAGCAATGAGAACAGGCTCAAATGACTTCAAATGACATGTCCAAATTCACATCTTACTTTCTACTCTGCTATCACACCTAAAAGGACTAGGAAGGTTTCATGGGAAATGCAGAAGAATGGACTTCAGAAATAGAAGAGAAAAAGATTTCAGCATTTCAGGTAAATTGGAAATGGCTAAGACTAGAGAGCTCAGTATATTCAGAACACTAAAGCTATTACTGGTTTGTACTAGCAATAAAACAGGAAAAAGAGCAGAAAGAGATAGGGCTGTAGTTATTAAATCAGGGCTTTGAATGCTAAAATAAATAAATTTGTAGGTGATGGAGTGTTACTAAATGTTACTGATATGACTATGCTTTAAGTGCATTAGAACATTTTTACCCAATGGTGAGTGAGTACACTACATTGAAAACAGAAGTATACTAAGGACAAGACAAACATTGTCTTAAGATAACAAGACCTTGGGCTGGGAAGGTGGCTCGGTGGTAGAGTGCTTGCCTTGCATGCATGAGGCCCTGGGTTCGATTCCTCAGCACCACACAAGCAGAAAAAGCCAGAAGTGGAGCTGTGGCTCAAGTGGTAGAGTGCTAGCCTTGAGCTGAAGAGCTGAGGGACAGCGCCCAGGCCCAGAGCTCAGGCCCCATGACTGGCAAAAAAAAGATAACAAGACCTTCCAATATTAGGTTCTTGGAGAAAAGTAACTGATGCCTAAATTAGAGGAATGGGGAAGGAATAAATGGACAGAAACATAAGAAGGAAAATAAAAAGCTAGGAAGAGTTGGGCTGGGTTGTGTAAACATCTATAATCCCAGCACATAGAAGGCTAAGGCATGAAGATCTTGAGTGTACATCATAGCCAGCCCCACTGCGTCCTCCCCAAAAGGATGTCCACATGGGAAAGACAAAGGAGAAGCAGAGTCTTTGGTGATGCAAGCTTAAATTATAGAACATGGAAAGTATCAGCATGGGGCAGATGTAATTTAAAGGTATGATAACTAATTCAGTTTAGGACTTCAGACTTTGTGGTGTCAGTGAAATATTGAGGTAAGAAATCTGAGTCAGAGAAATGCAGAACTAAGCTTACAGCTCAGAAGATACTTGACTACTGAGAAGAACAAATTCCGCTAATGTAAGAGAAGACACAGATTGTTCTGTGATGTTCCAGACCAGAAAATGAAAGTAGGGTGTGATGCTTGAATTACCTTACTATTAAGTATTACTGAATTGAATGCTTAATCATTTGTTATAGATGACACAAAATCTTGGCATTTTAATTAAGATTTTACTACTTTTATAGTTTATGTTTACTTCAATGCAGTCTCGAATTTTCCACTTGATTTGATCTTCACTTCACATGCACCTCTCATCCTTTTATCTGGACTTTCTACCTACAATACATACTTCATAAATGCTTCCTATTTCCTTGAAAAGGGCCTGATGAAGCTTATTTAACTATATTTTCATTTTACCTTCATGAAGAATAATTCAGGGCAGGGAATAATTGCTCATGCCTAGAATCCTAGCTACTTGGGAGTCAAAGATTGGGAAGATCATAGTTTAAGGCCAGCTCAGGCAAAAAGCTAGCAAGACCCTATCTCAACAAACAAGCCTATGGTGCAGGCATATAAATCCCACTTATTCAGGGAGTGTAGGTAGGAGGATCACAATCCAGGGCCAGCCCAGGCAAAAAGTACTAGACCATATCTGAAAAACAACTAAAGCCAAAAGGGCTAGGGCTCTCAACTCAAATGATAGAGCCTCTAGCAGTCACAAGAATTCAAACTTTGCTGGGCACTGGTGGCTCACGCCTATAATCCAAGTTACTCAGGAGAGGCTGAGATCTGAGGACCACAGTTCTAGCCCTGGGCAGTGAAGTCCACAAGACTCTCATCTCCAGTTAATCACAGAAAAAGCTGGAAGTGGCACTGTAGATCAAGTGGTAGAGTGCTATGCTAGCCCTGAGCAAAAGCAGCTCAGGGACAGTGCCCAGGCCCAGAGTTTAAGCTCTAGAACCAGCCAAAAAAAAAAAAAAAGAGTTCAAAACTCAGTACTATTATTTTTTTTAAGTAATAATGTCGATTTCCCAATGAGTCTTTTAGTCAAAATGAGAATGACTCAATTTACCCTTATCTGGAAGACCTAACACCAAAAAGCAAAGAGATCCACAATGCTGTCAGGACATCTCATAAGCTAATTTTGCCCATTAATTTTACTATTTCTCTGTAGACCATGCATTCCCACATGCTGCTACATTTATTCCTCTCCTAGAAGCACTATATTCCCCAATCCCCAATCTCAGCTGATAGCCTCTTGCTTTACTGAAAAAACAACAACAACAACACCTCCCCCCCCCCCCGTCGGCCGTGGGGCCTGAACTCTGGGCTTGGGCGCTGTCCCTCAGCCCTTCAGCTCAAGGCCAGTGCTCTACCACTTAAGCCACAGCGCCACTTCCAGCTTTTTCTACTTATGGGCTTCATGTATGCAAGGCAAGCACTTTTCCAGCCTAGCACTCAGATTCTTAATACCTGGCATGGATACTCAAATATTTATTGGATACATACATATCTACTGTTCTATAAGATGACTCAATGAAAAATATGGTTTGGGAGCAAAGCTAATATTGACCATTTTTTAAAATCATTTTTCCTCTAAAACCATGAAACACAGACTTTCTACTACTGTATTAATAGGTTTACCTATATCCCTTCACTTGCTTACCAAATATGTCAATGTTTCCAATTCAGATTTAACTCCTTAGTGGTTTAAAAATATCACTAACATTATCAAAACTCTATCTCAACCAAGCAACTAGCCATAGTGGTAATATACTGTCAGTACAGGTCTGCCCAAGCAAAAATGTAAGACTCTATCTGAAAAACAAGTAAAGCAAAAAAGGGCCGAGGATGTGATCCAAATGATAAAATGCCTGCCTAGCAAGTGTGAGACCCTTATTACTTTTTTTTTTGGCGGGGGGGGGGGGGGGGGAGGGGGGTCCAGTCATGGGGCCTGAACTCTGGGCCTGGGCACTGTCCCTCAGCTCTTCAGCTCAAGGCTTGTGCTCTACCACTTGAGCCACAGTGCCACTTCAGGCTTTTTTCTTTTTGCTTATGTGGTGCTGAGGAATCGAACCCAGAGGCCTCATGCATGCAAGGCAAGCACTCTATCACTGAGCCACCTTCCCAGCCCCCCTCCTATTACTTTTTAAAAAGCATCCTGAAGTTTTTAGTTAAGCAATTCTAAAGCTACAAAGTAATTTTTCCAGTGTCATTAACGGTGGTATATTTTAGTGTAAAAACAAAAACAAATAAAACAAATAGCCCCCAAAGACTTTTAAGTCTCATTTCATGGAAATGGACCAGAAAATGTTTCTGTTTTCTATTTCTCCCTACTGTGTTGTACTAAAATAAATCCCTGTTAAAACTTTTAGAAATGAAAAATACATAAAAAAACAAACTTTTAAAATATGGCTGCTAGTACTCAGTCTTGAATTCAGAGCCTCTCATTCTCACTTGACTTTGTGCACTCAAGGCTGGCCCTACAGCCACACTTCTTCCAACTTGTTGTTAGTTAATTGTAGATAAAGAATCTTATAGATCTGCTTGCCTGGGCTAGCTTCAAACTGAATTCTCCAACCACAGCTTATTAAGAAACTATGATTATTATATATATCATATATATATATATATATATATATATATATATATATATATATATATCCTATGATGAACCACAGCCATCAGTCTGCCTAAAACAAAATTATTTCTTTTTTTTTTTTTTTGGGTCCGGTCGTGGGGCCTGAACTCTGGGCCTGGGCACTGTCCCTCAGCTCTTCAGCTCAAGGCTAGCGCTCTACCACTTGAGCCACAGCGCCACTTCCGGCTTTTTTTCTTTTTGCTTATGTGGTGCTGAGGAATCGAACCCAGGGCCTCAGGCATGCAAGGCAAGCGCTCTACCACTGAGCCACCTCCCCAGCCCCAAAATTATTTCTTAATTTAAATGCAAAGTATCTTTTACAATAAGGAGATGGACATAATATCTATATATTTTTTAAATATAGTAAGTTAACAGTTGAAACTGTGAGCCAATTTTTTTTTCTCTTTCTCTGAAAGTCGAATTTCAGAATCTGCAAATGATACTTTTTACATTTTAAAAGTCCTAGACAGGGCTGAGTGTGATGCCCATCTATAATCCAGATAAATGAGAGGCAAAAATAGAAGGATCATGGTTTGAGACCAGCACAGGCCAAAACAAAACAAAAAAATTAGTGAGACCCCTTTGGCTTCACATAGTGGTGCAAACCTGCAATTCCAGATACACATGAGTTGGAGATAGGAAGGGCTAAATCCCAGACTAGCCCCAGGCAAAAATGAGATTCACTCTGAAAAAAATAACCAATGCAAAAAGGGCTTGAAATGTGGCTCAAGTCTTAACAGCAAGCGCAAGACCCAAGGTTCAAATATCAGGTACTGACAAAGCAAAAGGCTAGACAAGTTTCTGTATTTCCAACTCATATGACTTGGTACTGGTTAGGTATTCTAGACCTATTTTCTATGAACATGGGTCTCCTGAGTCGTTAATTCTTAAGTGAAGATCATGATTAGAAACAACATTTTATATTATACAAACGTCTTCACCACTGAGCAGTAAAAAAAACTACTAGTAGTATAATTTAAAACAAGGTGGGTGACCTCCCTTATGACCCAGTCATACCACTTCTAGGCATCTATCCTGAACAACAGAAACCAGTATACAAGGACACACGCACCTCCATGTTTATTGCAGCACTGTTTACAATAGCCAGGATATGGAAACAACCCAGATGTCCCACCACAGATGAATGGATCCAAAAATTGTGGTATCTATACACAATGGAATATTATGCAGCCATTGGAAATGACAAAATAATGGCATTTGCAGGGAAATGGATGGAGCTAAAAGAAATCATGTTGAGTGAAGTAAGCCAAGTGCAAAGAGACAAATGGCACATGGTCTCCCTGATAAGTGAATGTTAAGTCCAAAATGTTAGGTGATATGACAAAATTAACAGGACTTAAGAAACAAAGGACTGCCACTCATCTGGTCGAATCACTACTAAATAAACCCCATGCTGCTGATCACATGTATAGTATATATGTGCATACCGGAGGGAAACCAGGACGACGACACAGAACTAGAGGGAATCAGGGAAAAACAAACATACAACAGCAGGACCCATCAGCTGCACTGGACATTGACCAAAATGAACTAAGCAACTCAATGGCAGCAATGGGAGGGAGGGAACAAGTGGGAAAGAGGGAACAGCTGATGCTATGCAAAACAAAAGAAATGTACATATCACCCAATGTGGAAGAAATAACTATTGCAAAGCTCATAGAACTCATAAGTGTTATAGACCATGATAGACAATTTGTCCTATGAAAGTTAGACTATGTTTGTGACTTTAACTAAGCTTTACTATCCCACAATACTGTGAAACTTGGGAAATTATGTAACCACTTAATCACAATAAAAAATTTGAAAAAAAATAAAAATAAAACAAGGGGGTGCTCTATGTAACTCACTGACCCAGTGAAAAGGACAGAGCTGTGACCACCACCATACAAAACAATATAATTTTCTACCTTAGATTAAAAAGATGTGAATTCTTTCTCCTTCCTTCCTTCCTTCCTTCCTTTTTTTTTTCTTTCTTTCTCTCTTTCTTTCGCCAGTCTTGGGGCTTGAACTCAGGGACTGGACATTGTCCCTAAGCTTCTTCTGCTCAAGGCAAGCACTCTACCACTTGAGCCACAGTGCCACTTCCAGCTTTTTCTGTTTATGTGGTACTGAGGAATCAAACCTAGGGCTTCATGTATGCTAGGCAAGCACTCTACCACTAAGCCATATTCCCAGCCAAAGATGTGAATTCTGACAGTACAGAGACAAAATAAGTTTCAAAGGGGAACTCTTGTAATAAAGACAGGGTAATATAGCTATTTTGTAAATTCCTCCAAAGCCTGATGGACATTTTCTTTTTGGGTCCGGTTGTGGGGCTTGAACTCTGGGCCTGGGCACTGTCCAGCTCTTTAGCTCAAGGCTAGCGTTCTATCACTTGAGCCACAGTGTCACTTCCGGCTTTTTTCTTTTTGCTTATGTGGTGCTGAGGAATCGAACCCAGGGCCTCAGGCATGCAAGGCAAGCGCTATACCACTGAGCCACCTTCCCAGCCCCTGATGGACATTTTTAAGTGACTTGTTTTGGTAAATAAACATAATGCTATACTCACTTTCTCATATACATCATGACTAATTTCATTATATTGTAATATGGTAAAAAGGAAATAATTAATATTTTGGTAGTACTAGATTTTCTGTTTTATTTATTTCTATCTGTCATGGGGCTTTAACTCAGGGCCTGGGCCACTTTGAGCATCAGCTCTACTTCTGGTTTTCTGGTAGTTAACTAGAGATAAAAGAGTCTCATGACCTTTTCTGCTCTGGCTGGCTTCAAAGGTGATCATCAGATCTCAGCCTCCTGAGTAGCTATGATTACAGGCATGAGCCACCAGTGCCCAGCTAAGTACAATTTTGTTTTTTGTTTTTTGTTTTTATTGGGGGGGTTGTTTGTTGGTTGGCTGACTGGTCACGGGGCTTCAACTCAGGGCTAGAGCACTGTCCCTGAGTTCTTTTGCTCAAGGCTAGCACTCTTGCCCTTTGAGCCATTTCTGGTGGTTAATTGGAGATAAGACTCTCGTGGACTTTTCTGCTGGGCTACATTTGAACAGTAATCCTCAGATCTCAGCCTCCTGAGTAGCTAGGTGTGAGCCACTGGCACCTGGCTTAGTACTTAGAGCTTCACACTTATTCTTTGGGGGGGTGGGTCAGTTGTGGGTCTTGAACTCTGGGTCTGGGCACTGTCCCTCAGCTATTCAACTCAAGGCTAGCACTCTACCACTTGAGCCACAGCGCCACTTCTGGTTTTTTGGTGGTTAATTGGAGATAAGAGTCTCACGGACTTTCTTGCCTGGGGTGGCTTTGAACCACAATCCTCAGATCTCAGCCTTCTGAGTCGCTAGGATTACAGGTGTGAGCCACCAGCGCCTGGCTGGGCTTCACACTTTCTAGGCAGGCACTCTACCAACTTGAGCCATAACTTTTTATCTAACATACTAGAATAGTTTCTTTATTGCTTATTAGGAAATTTAATTTTTGATTAATTTTTAATTAAGATTAATTTAGAGTAATCTTTGGATTAATCTAGTTAACAAGAAATTTTAAAAATCAACTTTCAAAGTGTTAGTTCTCTGAATTGGACTTCACCTAACTTAAAAACTTACATACAGATCAGTAAAAGAGCAGAATCAAAAACTCACAAACACAAGGAATTGGTTTCAAAAAGTGCCAGAGTAGCTGGTCTTTGAGACAGGAGTGCCAAAGTACTTATACGGAAAAAGATGAGACTTCAACAAATGTGAAACACTTAGATATTAATATGAAAAAGAAGGAGAGAGCCTCAACCCTTACTTCACAAAATATAAAGGGTCTATCCTAGGTATTAAGTAACTGCATGATTAATTCCAGGACCTACTCAGTTACCAACATTGGAAAATGCTTATACAAATAGTTGTTATAATAAATTTCTTAGGGAATAATGACAAGAAAAAGAAGTTTGTACATGTTCAATACAGACACTTTTTTTTGCTTTTGCTAGTAGTAGGGTCTGAACTCAGGCCTCATACTAGCTTGACTTGCTTGCTCCACTGGAGCTCTATCAATTGAGCCACTCATCCAGCACTGCTTTTTTAGTTATTTTAGAAACAGTTTCATGTCTTTTTCTGCCTGGATTTTTTGCCCAGGTTTGCTTCAAACCTTGATCCTCCAGGTCTCAGCCTCCTGAGTAGCTAGGATTACAGGCATGAGCCATTAGTGCCCAGCTACAGACACAAAGAGAGAGAGAGAGAGAGAGAGAGAGAGAGAGAGAGAGAGAGAGAGAGAGAGAGAGAGAGAGAGAGAGAGAGTGAGAGAGAGAGAGAAAGAGAAAGAGAAAGAGAAAGAGAAAGAGAGAGAGAGACAGAACATCTGAGAGAGAGAGAGAGAGAGAGAGAGAGAGAGAGAGAGAGAGTGCATCTCAGACCTGGGCTTGAACTCTCGCTCGGGGGCTGTCCCTGAGCTTTTGTGCTTAAGTCTAGTACTCTACCACTTTAGCCACAGTTCCATCTTTGACTTTTTGCTGGTTAACTGGAGATGAGTCTCACAGACTTTTCTGTCTGGGCTGGCTCTGAACTGTGACCCTCAGATCTAAATCCCCTGAGTAGATGGGATTATAGATATGAGACACTGGCCACGCCAACACAATTAAAAAAATATATATATATATATATACACACACACACACATATAGAGAGAGAGATACTTATATATTTATATACAATTTATTGGTGTGTGGTTAAATCTGAAATGCAAAAGAACAGAAGATATAAATTGTTAATTATATACAAAAATTAACTCCAAATGGATCAAAGATCTAAAACTGGCCCAATGCCAATGGCTCATGCTTGTATTCAGGAGGCTGAGTTCAAAGCCAGCTCAAACAAGAAACTCTTTGAGACTTCTCTCCAATTAACCACCAAAAAATGGAGCTCTCAAGTGCAGAGTGCGAGCCCTGAGCAAAAATGCTCAGGGAGAGTGCCCAGGCCCTGAGTTCAAGCCCTAGGACCAATAATAAAAACAAGAAATTCTGAAACCATAGAATTTCTAGGGAAGTCCTAGGGGCTTGAGTACAGGGCTTGGGCACCATCCCTGAGCTTCTTTTGTTCAAGGCTAGCACTTTACCATTTGAGGCACAGTACGACTTCCAGCTTTTTCTGCTTATGTGGTACTGAGGAATTGAACCCAAGGCTTCATGCATGCTAGGCAAGCACTCTATCACTAAGCCACATTCCCAGCTGGGGGGAAAAAAAACAAAAACAACTTTTATGACTTTTAAGATGTATTACATAAGAACACACTATGAACTGTAAAAAGAAATAATAAAAGCCAGGCTCATGCCTGTAATCCTAACTAATCAGAAAGCTAAAATCTGAGGATCAAGATTAAAAAATCAAGCTGGGTGCCGGTGGTTCATGCCTGTAATCCTAACTACTCAGGAGGCTGAGATCTAAGAATTTCGGTTCAAAGACAACCTTGAGAAAGTTAGTCCGTAAAACTCTTATCTCCATTTAACCACCAGAAGACCAGAAGTGGTGCTGTGACTCAAGTACTTGAGCTGGACTCAAGTAGTAGAGGGCTAGCCTTGAGCTGAAGAGTCAGAGTTCAAGCCCCACACCAATAACAACAACAAAAAGCACAGGGATAGTGCCCAGACCCGGAGTTCAAGCCCAGATCACACACAAACACATGCGCACACACACATATACAAATTGAGAAACTGAATTAACTATGTATCACCTCACAATTCCCCAGTAAGAATATACACAAAAACACACTGTTTAAACACTTCACCAATTAAAATGTATGGGTACTAAATGAGGAAAAGTGCAAATTAAATTAATACTACAATGAAGGCTAGATGCCAGGGCTCACAAGTGTAACCCTAGTTACTCAAAAGGTTTGAGACCAACCTGAGCACAAAAGTCCGTAAGACTCTCTCCCTCACCTCTCCCGCCCTGGTCCTGGGGCTTGAACTTTGTGCTCAAGGATAGCACTCTACTGCTCCAACCACAACTTTAGTTCTATCTTTTTCTGAGTAGTTTATTGGATATATGAGTCTCCTGGACTTTCTTGCCTGGACAAGCTTCAAACCATGATCCTCGGATCTCAGTCTCCTGAGTAGCTAGGATTACAGGGCATGAGCCACCAGTGCTTATTTTCCATAAGACTCTTATCTTCAACTAACTAGCAAAAGGTTGGAAGTGAAGATATGTGGCTTATGTGACAGAATGCTAGCCTTCAGCAAAAAATGCCAAGTGAGCATGAAGACCTAAGATCAAGCCTCAGTACCAGCACTAAATAACGCAAGCATAGGAACTAACTACTACTGCATTTCTAATAGAATGTCTAAAACAGAGATTGACAATTCCAAGTGTTGAAAAGAAAAAAAGAGTAAATGGAACTATCAATTGTCTGGGCAGCAATGCAAAATGCAATACCACTTTAGAAGTTTGGCAATTTCCTATGAACTTATGAGCCAACAGTCCCACTTCTAGTCTCTTTATTCAAAAAGCAATCTCCAAAAAAAAACCTGAATCCAAATGTTTACAGAAGGTTGATTCATAATTGCTAAAAACTATAAACACCACACATATCTACCAACTAGGAAATGTCTAACAAATTGTAGTATATCCACACAATAGACTAGTGTTAAGCAATAAACAGAAACTACTGATACTGCAACCATATGATGATGTGTTTCAAAAACATCAGACTAAGTCAAAGAATCCAAATACGTAAGATTAGATATTATTCCACTGCTATAACCTTTTAGAAAATGCAAAACTAGAGATCATACTAGAGTTTGCCACAGGATGAGAAATGTAATTGAATGCAAAAAGAAATAGAAAACATTGTGGCATAATGAAAATGTTCTACATCTTGATTATGGTGGAATTACATGACTATTAACAAATTTGTCAAAACTCAGCTATATGTTAAAAGTATTATGTGTAAATGGAATTATGAACTTTCTTTGAAGCCATGTCTTCATTTTAAAACTTCAAATAGAACATAGTGCTCTCCTCGAGACTTCAGGAGTCAGGAACGTCAGTCCATAAACTAATAAATCTAGTCTACCACATGTTTTGTATACAGCCAGCAAGAATTCCTTTTACATTTTTAAGTGGTTGAAAAAAATTAAGGCTGTTTCTTAAGAAAATTTTTGTCCATAAAAGTGTTTTACTGCAACACAAACAAAATAATTCATTTTTATGGGCTATTAGCTAATTTTGAGCTACACTGGTATTGATGAATAATTATGACAAGAACCCTATGGTTCATAATGTGTAAAATATTTACCATTCCAACCTTTAACAAAAAAAAATGCTGACCCTTGCTTTAAACACCAATTTTTGAACATTTCTATACATTTTAACATGAGAAAATTCAAACTATACAGAGTAGCTTGAAGGATTTTACAGCCATAAACCCTTTTTTGTTTCAAGAAAACCAACACATAAAGCAGACTAAAAAAACCTCAATAATTAAAGTGTAAACATTAAACAAAGCCTCAAGGCAACTTCTCACGAAAGCCCTTGAGATCCCAAAGACCACTGTTTGAGGCCAGACAGCTGCAAAAAGTTAATGAGACCCCCCCCCCATCTCAACAAATAAGTCAGCTATCATGGTTTATACCTTTGACTCTAGCTATGCAGAGACACAGTTAGTGGGATGGATAGCCCTAGGCTAGCCCTGAGCACAAGTGGAAGGCTCAACCCTACCCTCCAAATAGCTAAAACACAAAAGCTCCAAAGCACTCATTCATTATTGCTCTGGTAGTAGAGCAGCTGACAAGTGCAAGGCTCTCAGTCCAAACCCCAGCACTACCGAGTGAATGAGAAAGAAGAGAGAGGAGAGGAAGGAGAGAAAAAGGAAGCTTTTGAAACCTCCCAAACAGTGATTTTCAAATTACCTATTGAACCAATTTGGTTGTCAACTATGTAAGCTGATTTTAACTAGTATTTAACTACATATATATGTATTTATGTATATTTATATAATATATTATATTATATTTTACTATATTATATATAAAATCATATAATATTATATATAAAATTATATATTTATATATGTATATAAAATGGTAGAGAAAAATGAATTTTCAAACCTAATGTTTTCATTCATTCTTTCACCAAATATCTGAGTACCTATCTATATACCAAGTGCTTTTATAGAAGATGAAGATAAAAACAATGTATAAGCCAGGCACTGGTGGCTCACGCCTATAATCCTAGCTACTCAGGAGGCTGAGATCTAAGGATCACGATTCAAAGCCAGCCCGGGTAGAAAAGTCCATGAGACTCTGATCTCCAATAAACCACTAGAAGACCGGAAGTGGCACTGTGGCTCAAGAGGTAGAGAACTTGCCTTCAGCTGAAGAGCACAGGGACAGCGCCCAGGCCCAAAGTTCAAGCCCCATGACCAACCAAAAAAAAAAATGTATAGCCGGGTACAGGTGGCTCATGCCTGTAATCCTAGCTACTCAGGAGGCTGAGGTCTGAGAATCTTGATTCAAAACCAGCCTAGGCAGGGAAGTCCATAAGATGGGTATCTACAATTAACCACCAGAAAACCGGAAGTGGAGTTGTGAATCAAAGTAGTAGAGTACTAGCCTTGAACAAAAGAGTTCAGGGACTGCTCCCAGCCCGAGTTCAAGCCCCATGACCCACAAAAACACACACACACAAAAGATATATAAAAACATATGTGAAGCAGGGCATCGGTGGCTCACACCTCTAATCCTAGCTACTCAGGAGGCTGAGATCTGAGGATAGTGGTTCAAAGCCAGCCCAGGCAGGAAAGTCCATGAAATTCATCTCCAATAAACCACCAGAAAACCGGAAGTAGCGCTGTAGCTCAAGTGGTAGAGCGCTAGCCTTGAGCTGAAGAGCTGAGGGACAGTGCTCAGGACCAGAGTTCAAGCCCCATGACCGACCAAAAAAAAAAAAAAAAAGTGAAAAACTATTTTACATATAAAAATGTGTATTTTTTTATTTTTTATTGTAAAGATACTATACAGAGGGTTACAGTTACATGAGTAAGGTAATGAGTACACTTCCTATTGAGCATTGTTACCCCCACCATTGTTTTCCCCCTACCATCCCTTCCCTCCCTACCTTCCCCGAGGTTCTTTTTTTTTTTTGATTGTGATTAAGTGATTACATAATTTCCCGAATTTCACAGTATTGTGGAATAATGATGCTCTTTAAAGTCACAAGTTCATTCTAACTTTCCTGGAGCAAATTGTCTATCACAGTCTATAACATATAATGGTGTACACATATACACCATACATGTGATCAGCAGCATGGGGATATTTAGTAGTGGTTTGACCAGATGAGTGGGAGTTCTTTGTTTCTTAAGTCCTGTTAGTTTTGTCGTATCACCTAACATTTTGGATTTAGCATCCACTTATCAGGGAGACCATGTACCGTTTGTCTCTTTGCTCTTGGCTTACCTCGCTCAACATGATTCCGTCTAGCTCCATCCATTTCCCTGCAAATGCCATTATTTTGTCATTTCTAATGGCTGCATAATATTCCATTGTGTATAGATACCACAATTTTTGGATCCATTCATCTGTGGTGGGGCATCTGGGTTGTTTCCATATCCTAGCTATTGTGAACAGTGCTGCAATAAACATGGAGGTGCACGTGTCCTTGTATATTGGTTCCTGTTGTTCAGGGTAGATGCCTAGAAGTGGTATGACTGGGTCGTAAGGGAGGTCAATCTTTAGCTTTCTAAGGACCCTCCAGACTGCTTTCCAAAGTGGTTGTATAAGTGTACATTTCCACCAGCAGTGTAATAGGGTTCCTCTTTCTCCACATCCCCTCCAGCATTTGTCGTTGGCTGATTTGTGGATGTGGGACATTCTGACTGGGTAAGGTGGTATCTCAGGGTTATCTTTATTTGCATAAAAATGTGTATTTCTTACAGCTGTAAAACTTTCTAAAACTTGTCCTGGAGCTCTGGAGTACTTTGAAAATCATCATGCTATGATACAACTGTCTCAAAAGTGTTAGCAATAACTATAGCTACATAATAAGAATAAAAATGAAGCTTCACTTGATGTTTAATTTCTAGAAGATATAAAGTTAATTGAGTTCACAGCAATTTTTTTTTTTTTTTGGTCGCTCATGGAGCGTGAACTCAGGGCCTGGATGCTGTTACTGAGCTCTTTTGCTCAAGACCAGTGTTCTACCACTTGAAGCCATATTACCAATACCAGTTTACAGGCAGTTAACTGAAGATAAGAGTCTCTCAGACTTTCTTGGGTAGGCTGGCTTTGAATGGCGATCTTCAGATCTCTGTCTCTTGAGTAGCTAGGATTATAGGCAAAAGCCACCAGCAGCTGGCCAAAGCAATTTTTTTTTTTTGGTCGGTCATGGGGCTTGAACTCTGGGTCTGGGCGCTGTCCCTCAGCTCTTCAGCTCAAGACTAGCACTCTAGGGCTGGGAAGGTGGCTCAGTGGTAGAGCGCTTGCCTTGCATGCCTGAGGCCCTGGGTTTGATTCCTCAGCACCACATAGCAAAAAGAAAAAAAAAAAAAAAAAAAAAGACTAGCACTCTACCACTTGAGCCACAGCGCCACTTTGGCTTTTCTGCTTATGTGGTGCTGAGGAATTGAACCCAGGGCCTCATGTATGCAAGGCAAGCACTCTACTACTGAGCCACCTTCCCAGCCCCCAAAGCAATTTTTATATTCTGTATCAAGGGCATTCCCAGGGTCCAAGAAGGAATTATTGGGCATCCAATTTCCTTCAAATGCAAAGACTTGATATAAGAAGGAACAAGAATAACAGTTTCTTTTAAGCTCAAGAGAAAACATGAAAAACAAAATAATCTCAAAGGATAAAGGTTAGAAAAAAAATTAACGTTAGAGCAATAGCAATAGGAGCTTCTTTTGACTACCATGTTCATTAAGTATAATAGTAAATTAGGTTCCTAGACAAAAGAAAATTAAAAAACTATCTCCCACAACACATCAATTCATCTATAAAATATTTAAGAAAGGAATGGAACAAATGAAAATTATATTTTTGATTAACGAATATGAAATTATATGTAACAATACAACTGAAATAATACTGCTTAACCTTAAAAAAAAAGCTTCCAAATAGGCCCATTTATTTTTAAGTCATAAGTTGTATTATTATTTCTAATTCTGACTTTACAAAATAATCAATATAGGTGAAATAAACAGTAAACTTAAAATTTGAGGGAGAATAAGAGCCACAAACACAAAGAAAAACTTAATGATAATTTTTGGCAGAAATTTAAGAATAGGAACACATAAGATTTCATAAAACAAGTGGATTATGACACAAGTTCACTAAGTACTCAGCTCAATTACTATTAAGGTTTCAAAGAAACAAAATGCCACTTCTGCAAAGGAGAAAATGATGCCATAATGAAAGAAAAAAAGAAAAAGAATTCTAAAATGTTGTCCTATTGTACAACTTGGTAGGTAACAGGTCTTAGTAAATACAAATATAAAAACAACAAGAACAAATCCACACACAAGACAGTGAACACTGAATTTCTTCCCCATCACTCAAGAGAACACAGACAGGTTGCCAGCTGCTATCGGCCTGTTGTGATTCCTAGTTATCCAAATCAAGAAAGCAGAGGACAGAATAACAAGAAAAGTCAGAATGCTCTTGTTGGTTACTCTAATTTTCCTGGCCTAATGTCCAAATAAAATCAATCTGTGACCACAATTTACTACATTCAATAATTCAAGCACTCAGCCTAACATTCCCTTCTCATCTGCTTGCTGACAATTGCCAACCTGTAAATGACTGATACCAGATAACTTTCTAAATAAAAGGATGAGTGTTATCTAAAGGAAGAAGTTCTTTAAGTGAGGAGAAAGAAAAAGGTAGAAGAGGAGAACATGGAAATGCCAAAGACAGATACTTCATAACTTTTGCCTAAAGGAAACATTTGAATAATATATTTAAGCAAGAACTGCATTTGCAGTACCTTAGTGAGAATACCACTTTTAGGGGGTATGATGCAATCCAACTGGTATGGTTCACAAAGATGAGTTTTAATACAGTGGCCTCATTATAAAGGAGATCTCATTCCAGAATATTCCCTAGCCAATGCATTATTATAATTACATGGCTTAACCAATACTGATGATAAGAGATCTTAAAAACAGAAAATAATACAACTATAATTACAATGCAGTTGTAAGAAACATGGCGTAAGAGGAATAGGTAGTAAATATTACACCCTGGTATCACACATTTTTTTAGATAAATGTATTTATTACACCATATGGTCATATTATGCCATATACCATATCAAACCATATGGTCACGGAAAGTAAATAACATGAGGAAAATATAAATGGACAGAAGTAAATGTTTAAGTATAAGCTTATTCATTTAATAGTGGGTTGATGAATAGTCTCTTTTGGGCACTTACATAGTACAAATACATAAGAACTTTGTTTACTCCCCACCAACATTTTAAAATACTAAAATCTACATTCTTTGTTAAAGATGCTTGATAACAGCCAAGAATTAAAAATAACCTAGTATCACCCAAAACAATCAGTTAAATAAATCATATTTTATCTAATGATAAAAAGTTTTGCTATGTTGTTTAAAAATTTCCAAAATCATATAGTGTATTACACAATAAAGAATAAGTGCAAGCTGGGTGACTGTGGCTCATGCCTATAATCCTAGCTACTCAGGAGGCTGAGATCTGAGGATCACGGTTCGAAGCCAGCTGGGGCAGAAAAGTCCAGGAGACTTTTATCTCCAATTACCCACCAGAAGTAGGTAGCACTGTGGCTCAAAGTGGTACAGCTAGCCTTGATCACCGACGTAAGGAATAGCACTCAGGCCCTGAGTTCAGGCTCTATACCTTCCTTCCCTCCTCCCCACCCCAAAAAAGAGAACAGCTTGAAGTGCAATACAGAAAGAATAGATGGAAAATGTGTATCTATATCTTGATTGTAAGATTATAGATGACTTTTCTTGTATTTTTCCAAAGTTTTTCAAATTTTGAACATGCATTCCTTCTACAATTGTAGTTTGGTTTGGGGAGTTTTTGGTGAATCTGCAATTTCCCATTGCAACCTTTTTAAAGGTAGTATTTTACTGGCAGTTAAGCCAAATATTGAAAATAAATCATTATGCAGACAATTTTTCATTTCATGTAGTTAACAATGACAAGATATTCCTTTAAGTGAGCATAAGGAAAACAGTGTTGGAGGTTCACGCCTATAATCCTAGCTATTCAAAAGGCTGAAATCAGAGGATCATGGTTCAAAGCCAGCCCAATCAGGAAACTTCCTAAGACTCTTATCTCCTATTAACTACCAAAAACCCAGAAGTGGAGCTGTGGTTCAAGTTATAGAGTACAAGATTTGAGCAAAAAGTTCAGGGACAGAACTCAGGTCAAGAGTTCAAGCCCCAGTACAGGACATACGTATATACATGCATACATATACACATAAAAGACTATAATTTATGGAAGTGGTGCTGTGGCTCAAATAGTAGAGTGCTAACCTTGAGCACAAAGAGGCTCAAGGATAGGGGCCAGGTCTTCAGTTCAAGCTGCAGGACCAGTAATTAAAAAAAAAAAAAAAAGTATAGTTCAATTTCAGTATCTTCTGAATTAATAACAATTTTAAATTTTAAATTATTTCTTAGAGGAATTCTTTTATCTGTAGTACTTCTATCTACATTCGACCGAAGTCACTTTTATAAATTTTGTCCACCTCCAAATAAATTACCAGCTCTTACAGAACAAAAATCCATTCAACAGTAAACACTAAAACTTGAAGAGGTCAACGGGAAACAGTTTCAGAAGATCCAAACACACTTTCTAATTATTGGCAATTTATATTTAACTTCATTTAGCCTAGAGATTCTCAAGCCCTAACTGGTCATTGTCAAGGAAGTGTACCAAACACATAAAGCTATGGCCCTAAAGCTTAAAGCTCTCCTTCCTGAATCAGAAGCTTCAGGATGTATATAGTCCAACAATCTGGCCCTTTTAAGTAAAGATAACAGTGTAGAAATGTAACAATAAAAAGCTTCTCTACAGAATTTGCAAACTGTAACAAAATTCTCCCTGTCATAGAGAATTAGTTAGTACCTACCATTAACACGTCCATTCTTATCTATAGTAGGCCTTAAACATGGATACAGTTCAAGAAAATCACACATGTACTGCAGAGTAAAAGCAAACCCCAGAGGCACCTGTGCCTGGTAACACAAAGGCAATATCTCATTCCTGAAGAAAATAGACAGCAGATGTGACCCCTAGTATTTATCCATTAAAAACAATGTATTCTAAAAATAAATTTCCATGTCAACAGAACAAAGCTGTTTATAAATAAGAAGGAATTTGGAGGTGTGAGGAAGACAAGAGGAAGCATCAGTAAGTTAAATAGCAAAAGGCAGGAAACAAGGCAGAATGAATGGTAACTGGGGACAAGGGAAACAGACTAAAGTAGGAAATTGATGAAAGGAAGAGCTTTATCCTTGGAATCCAAGAAGCTGAGATAAATGAGCAGATATTATTGATAGAAACTTACCTGAGCAGAAATACAAACTAGACAGTGGAATGATTTTAAGTTAGAAAAAAGTATAAGAATTTTTTTTGCCTAGATCAAATGATGGTACAGACACATTTTGGGCGAAAGTGGAGAGGATATAAGAGATTGCAAAAAAAAAAAGCAGTGAAAACAGAACAATGAGGGGAGGAGAACAAGATTATGAAAGAATAGAAGTATATAAAATAATAGAAGTATATCAGCAGAATCTCCACAGACATTAAAACAGGTAAAAGAAAATTGCAGAGAAGAAACAATCAGTGTATGAGGGTTAGGAAATAAAAGGTTAAGTAACCGAAAAGAATACTTTGGGCAAAGTCAACAGAAGTTACATTATCTAATCAATAACTGTGAAGCACGGTTCCCATATTATTGTTGTTTGTAAAACATAAAAAGTGGAGAGAGTAAAGAGATAGTGTTCACAAAGAAATATACTCATTACCTGACTTATGAAACTGTTACCCCTCTGTACATCACCTTTAAAATAACAATTTTTAAAAACACAACAGTGTACTATTTTATGCAATCAAATACCAAAATACTACATGTAGCAACTTTATGTGGTAAAGAGAATGTCTATTAAATTGACGAAAAGACGGTAAGTTGAATAATGAATGCAACACAAGCTGAGAGAAGACAACAGAAATCAATCAAAGCTATCCTTTAAAAAAAAAAGGAATAAAGAGGTGTGAACACACACTAAAGGACTAGCCACAAAGTGCCAATAGTGCAAGGGTGCAAAAGCCAGGTGAAACTTGATGGTATCTTGACAGCTTCAGGGTTCGGAAAGTGAGTAGCTAGCTCCGAAGTGTCCAGAAGGATTTGTGACGAGAAGAAGAGATAACGACGTTCGGGAGCGGTGGAATGGAGGCGGAGGCCTCGAGAGGCTGGGGGTGGGAGAAGCGTAAAACGCTCTTCCGTGGAAGCTGAGGTTAACAGGCAGGAAGGTCCGATTGGAAAATGCAAGGCGCCGGGGCGGAGGATGAGGACGGGATGGGGGAGAACAGACAGCGACTGGGCACCAACCAAGGACCAAAGACCGGGATGCCAAAATGGGAAATGGGGCGGAAATGGGGCGATCTGAGGTGGACAAGTAGAAGACTAAATCAAAACCATCCTCTGGGTCAAACAGGTGAAGAGAAATGCCCCCGACCACGTAGAAAACGGGGAGGGGGGACAGCGGCCTGAAAGCGGGGGGGGGGGGGGAGGAATAAAGGCAGGGGGGAAGCGGGGGGGGGAGAGGGAGGGAGGGAGACGCTGCGCCCCGTCATCCCCGTGATCATGTACTAATTACACACGGCGGTAACTCGGGCTGGGGTCCTGGCTCCGTTCACGGACCTCGGTGACACCGCCGCCACCCACCCCTACCCCCCGAAGAGCGAAAACATCCGAGGGATGCAGGGCTGGACACTTCAGCCAGGCGTGACCTTCCCCGACCAGCCCCCGAGGTTCGCCCCTCCGATCGCCTCCTGCCCCCTCCACCGCCCCGATCCCCCCCGTCCGGGGTGGGGAGCAGGGAACCCCCCGGGCCGCCGTGTGTGTGTGTTTACGTAGCCAGGGGCCGCGTGACGGAGAAGGACGCGCGGGTGATGCCCACCTCCCGCGCCGCGGAGCCCGTGGGAGCAGCGGGCCGAGGGGCGCCGAGCCCCCCGCCGCCGCCGCCTCCGTCCCCCCCCCCACACCCCGGTAAACACCGGCCGGCCGGCGAGCGCGGGGCCGGGCGGGGCGCCGGCACTCACCTCCTCAGGAATGGCGGGGTCCGCAGCCGAAGAGGCCGCGGCGCCGGCCTCGGCTTCCATGTCCCCGTTGAACAGAGCCTGGCCCTGCTCCGCGCCGCCGCCGCCGCTCAGCGCCGCCATCTTATAACCGAAAGCCGGGCCCGAGCGGCCGCTGCTGGGCGGGGAGGGGGAAGGGAGGCGGAGGGCGGGGGGGAGGCGGGGGCGGAGGGCGCGGGGGGCGCGGGCAACGCGAGAGGGGCGGCCGGGGCGGCGCCGCGGGAGAGAGGGCGCCGGGGCCACCTCAGGTTCCCGGCCCGCGGCCCCCGGCGCAGCCGAGCCTGAGGGGATCCGGGGAAGGACCCGGGGCGGGGAGGGGGGAGGGGGGGAGCCGGCGAAGGGGGCGGAGACGACGAGGAGTCGCCGCGGCAACGGCGTCACTGGCGTGTCACGGCCGTGACGTCACCGCAGGCCGCGTGACGTCATCGGAGGAGCGCCCTCGCGCCGCCGTCGGGGGAGGTTCCTTCCTCGCCCACCGCTCTCGGCGGCCCCCTGCCTCCCTCCGCCGTTTCCATGGCTCCCACTTCCTACTTTTCCTCGGCTCCTGGGTCCTCAGGCTGTCCTGGGAGTTACTAGGGAGCCCGGGCGGCGGGGTTCGCACAGACGGAGAAAGCCTAGAGCGAGGAAGGCGGGGAAGCCCGCAGCACTTGTATTTCCATTACCGCGAAATCTGCGGGTCATCAAAATAGGACCGTCCACCCCAAGGCTGAAACACCCCGGGCGAGCTTCCGAGAATGCGTTCGGAACGGTTACGTTGTGAGTGTGGTGCTTTACTCATTCCTGAAAGGACGCGACCTGGCAGAATGAGTCTTAAGTGGGAGTCTAAGGCTGCTGAGTGGGAAGGTAAGGGAAGCCCATTTAAGGTCATCTGTCTCCCCCCAGATTTAACAAGAGCGAGGACCTGTGCCAGCCACATATCATTTTAGACATCTGAACATCAGAACTAATCATTTTTACCAGTTGGCCCGCTCCACCAGATCCTTTTTTGTGTTGGTTATTTTCAAGATGGGCTCTCTATGTATGTGTATGGCCAGTCTGGACTGTGATACTCCTATTTGTGGTTCCCGTTCCCATTGGGATTGCATGCACTCCCCTTTGCACCATTTGTTTCCCCCATATCTTGGGATGCAGGAATGCCCCCACCACATTCTGGTCATTAGCTGAGATGGAGTTTTAAGAACTTTTATTCCTTGAGCTGGCTTGGATTATCCAGTCTTGGATCTGCGTTGCCCATGGAGCTATTACAGACTTGAGCCATTGTGCCTGGGAAAATTAATCTCCCTCCCCCCCTCAAAAAACAAAACAAAACAAAAACCTTGTATGCTTTGTGCTTACATGGATAGAAAGAACACGCCAAGATAGCCAGGTGCCAGTGCCTCGCACCTGTAATCCTAGGGACTCAGGAGGCTGAGAGCTGAGGATTGCGATTCAAAGCCAGCCTGGTAGGAAAGTTCATGAGACTTTGATGCACTACTAGAAAAGCTAGTAGTGGAGCTGTGGCTCTAGTGATAGAGAATTAGTCCTGAGCACGAAAGCTCAGGGTCAGCACATAAGCCCAGCGGTCAAGCCCATGACCAGCACAAAAAAAGAAAAAAAAAAGAATATGACCAAATATTCTCTGTAAATATGTATGATAGGAGGTCAAGTAAATTTTCTTTCAGAAAACCAGTTACTGAATGGAATGAGACTCTTTTTTGTTTTGGTTTTGGTTTTGAAGCTTGAAGGCTTGAAGCTTCAAGTCAGAGCCTGGGCATTGTGCTCTACTGCTTGAGCCACAGTGCCACTTCTGGCTTTTTGCTGGATAATTGGAGATAAGAGTCTCAAAGACTTACCTACCTGACTTCCGAGATCCTCAGATCGCAACTGCCTGTAGTTGGGATTATAGGAGTGAGCAACAGGGACCTGGCCCAATTCATTATTAAAAATAAAGATAGGGGCTGGGAAGGTGGCTCAGTGGTAGTGTGCTTGCCTCCCATGCATGAGGCCCTGCATTCGATTCTCAGCACCACATAAACAGAAAAAGCCAGAAGTGGCGCTATGGCTCAAGTTGTAGAGACCTAGCCTTGAGCTGAAGAGCTGAGGGACAGCACCCAGGCCCAGAGTTCAAGCCCCGTGACCAACAAAAATAAATAAATAAATAAATAAAGATATATTTGATATAAAATTTAAGGAAGACAAAAACGGGAGTTAGAAACAAGTTACTGATGGTGTCTGATTAGTCACCAAAAGAACCTAAACACAAAGTCATAAAAGCTTAAGGAGACTTTGTCTTTTTTGTGTTTCCAATGGGATTACAGAATCTACCAGTAACCTCTGGGTACTTAGGATATTGAAGCAGTATGAAGCTGTCCTACTGAGGCTGGAAGGCTGGGAGCTGATACTTCCTTCAGGGTGAGAGATGGGTGTGTGGTTGCCTGATGAATCAGAAAATATTAAGGTTCCTATACTCCTAAAAATACCACCAATCAGATACCACTCCATGGTATATTCTCTTTCAAGTAGGAAAATTTCTTTGAAGGACAGTTGAAATCAGAAGGTGTCTAGACAAGCAGAGAACAAGTGAAAATGATTCCTCTTTGAGGTCGCTTTTCACTACTTGCAGTTGAATTGCCTATGTACCCCCAGGCCCATTATCCTTTTCTGGTTTCTTTTCTCACAGAACTTGTGTTAGTCAGTTGAGGCTGCCATAGCAAAGTGTCATAGAGTGGGTGGCATATAAAACACAGAAACTGATTTCTCAGAGTTCTAGACCCTGGAAGTGTCAGGTCTTGGTGTCTATGTGGTCAGTTTCACAGTCTATGATATCCCCACCTGTCAGAAAGAAAATGTAAGAATTCTTAGGATTCCTTTTCCTTTTTGTTTGTTTGTTGCTGGCCCTGGGGTTTAAACTTGGAGCCTGGGCACTGTCCCTGAGCTGTTTTTTGCTCAAGGCTAGTATTTGTGCTCTACTTAGGACTTTTTTGGTAATTTATTGAAGACTTTCCTGCCGGGGCTAGCTTCAAACCTCAACCCTCAGATCTCAGCTTCCTAAAGCAGCTAGGATTAAAGGCATGGGCCACCAGCTAGGATTCCCTTTTTATTGATCCCAATCTGGAGGGCCTTGTCAATTCAGGACCCTCTCAAAGGCCCCCTCTCCAAATACCACCATACTATAAGGTCAGGATTTTGGCATCTAGTTTTACTGGCAGAACACAGACAATCTGTTGCAGAACTTCTACTTTGAAAAAAACAAACAACAAAAAACAAAAAAACCCACAAACCTATTCCATTGTTTCATTTACAATGACGACTTCTAAATCAGTATCCCGGTCCAGTTCTCTCTCCCTGGCTTCAACTTCTGCTTCTGGCTGCCTAGTAGAAACCTGCACCCAAAGGTACCATAAACAGTGTGTTGTCAGCATCTCCCCAACTAAGTTCTACAGCTCCCATTTAACTTCAACAGCTGTTGAACCTGAAATAAAGGATCAAGTATCAGTTTGCCATACCATCTTAAATATGAATCCCACATTTTAATCTCTGTTGTAGATATAAAACAGATTTTGGAGCTCCAGTCTGTGTAGGCATTTTTTAGTAACTGAATTCAGCTACTTCAGAAATTTTTCTAACAACAGAATGCTAAGTGGTTGTCTCCTTAATGTCCCATCTTTCTGCCCAGTTATCTTCTGCGGAAGGAAATATAGATTTTCCCCTTTTAAAAAAATTCTCATTTAAGCTGGGCACTAGTGGCTCACCCCTGTAATCCTAGCTGCTCAGGAAACTGAGGTCTGAGGATCATGGTTCAAAGCCAGCCCGGGCAAGAATGTCCATAAGACTCTTACTTCCAATTACCAGAAAACTGGCATTGGTGCTGTGGCTCAATTGGTAGAGTGCTTGCTGTGAGCTGAAGATCCAGGGACAGTGCCCAGGCCCAGAGTTCAAGCCCCACAACTGACAAAAAAAATCCCATTCATTCTTTTGATACTCCTTTAGCTATCTTGTTTGTTCTTGGGTCAGAAGTTCTATTTTCAGCATCTTCCATTCATCACTTTCTTTCACTTTTTATTGACATTAGATAAGTGAAGACAAATGTTAACATTTTTATTAATGTACCTGTTCTCTACTATTATAAGTCAACCGCACATGGGGTGGAGGGGTGCACACTGGTCCTGGGGTTTGAACTCAGGACCTGGAGCACTGTCTCTGAGCTTCATTTGCTGAAGGCTAGCACTCTACCACTTGAGCCACAGCTACACTTCTTCTATTTTTGGTAGTTTTTTGGAGATTAGAGTCTCATCAACTTTACTAACCAGGTTGGCTTTGAATGGCTTGCCCCAAGTCTCAGCCTCCTGAGTAGATAGGATTATATGCGTGAGCTACTGGTGCCTGACAAAGTATGTATTTGTATTTTTATATATAAAGTAACAGAGATCATGGGCTGGGAAGGTGGCTCAGTGGTAGAGCGCTTGCCTTGCATGCATGAGGCCCTGGGTTCGAGTCCTCAGCACCACATAACAAAAAAGCTGGAAGTGGCGCTGTGGCTCAAGTGGTAGAGTGCTAGCCTTGAGCTGAAGAGCTGAGGGACAGCGCCCAGGCCCAGAGTTCAGGCCCCACGACCGGACCCAAAAAAAAAAAAAATAAAGTAACAGAGATCTTTGAATGCAAATATTCTAATTATTCATATAATGATGGAGAAAGATTCCATCTTCCTAAAGCTGTTCAGAATTTCATGCGCTTTTGTAGGTGCCGCTTTTCATATAAGAACTTCCCTTACATGAATATAAACATATTCTGCCTTATTTTATACATGACAATTATTCACTCTGAAGGAAAGTCAGAGAGTAGGAAACCCAAGAGTCAGAAACACTATTACTCAAGTCAGAAGACTGAATATTCTATCATTTTACCTTTCATGTTGTCTGCTACATTTCAAGCATATTGTAAGTGCAGGGGATTGTTCCAAATGAGATTAGGGCCAATGAGTTTTGAAATGTTAAAGAGAAGATGTGGCTAAAATTGTCACTGAAAAGTTAGGAGCAAGAACAGCTGTAATGGCAGCAACTATTAGAAGTCAAATTTTATTGCTCCTGGCTTATATGGAATATAAGGATATATATATATATATATATATATTATATATATATATATATATATATATATATATATATGATACAAATGCAAACAACAGCTCTAACAACTACCTTTGGAAGTTTAAAGATACATCAGTTGGGCGCTAGTGACTCACACCTGTAATCCTAGTTACTCAGGAGGCTGAGACCTGAGGATCACAGTCTGAAAACAGTGGGGCAGGAAAGTCAGTGAAACTCTTATCTCCAATAAACTACTCAGTAAAAGCTGGAAGTGGTGCTCTGGCTCAAGTGGTAGGACACTTTGAGCACAAAGAGGCTCAGGGACAGTGCCTAGGCCCTGAGTTCAAGCTCTAGGATCAGCAAAAATAAAAATATAATAATAATAATAATAATATATTTAATACATATAAATCAAGCCAGGTGCCTGTACCTCATGCCTATAATCCTAGCTACTCAGGAGGCTGAGATCTGAGGATGATGATTTGAAGCCAGTCTGGGCAGGAAAGTCCTGGAGACTATCTACAATTAACCTTAAAAAGCTGGAAGTAGATCTGTGGGTCAAGTAGTAGAGTGCTAGCCTTGAGCATAAAAGCTCAGAGACAACTCCCAGGCTCCGAGTTCAAGCCCCAGGACCTCCACACACATACACATAAAGGTTGAGACTCCCATCTCTAAGCAGAAGAATGCTTAGAGGTTGCCTGACACCCGTGGCTCACTCCTGTAATCCTAGCTACTCAGGAGGCTGAGATCTGAGGATTGCAGTTCAAAGCTAGCCCAGGCAGGAAAGTCCATGAGACTCTTATCTTCAATAAACCACCAGAAAAGTGAAAGTGGCATTGTAGCTTAAGTGGTAGAGTGCTAGCCTTGAGCTGAAGAGCTCAGGGACAAGTGCCCAGGCCCAGAGTTCAAGTTCCATGACTGACCAAAAAAAAAAAAAAAAAATCCTTGGAGGTGTCTCCATCTAAAAATAAACACAATGAAAGGAAAATACAGACAATAAAGAAATATAAAACCCTTTTGCTTTTGGAGTTGACTTAGCTAAGTTTTGAAGTATTCAATGTGAGGCTGCAGAAATGGCTTAGTGGTAGAGAACTGTGTAGCAAGCACCAGGCCCTGAGTTCAAACCCCAGTACTGAGGGAAAAAAAAAGGCAAGGTTAAGAACAGCTATCCTCCTCACCCCTGCCTATCTTCTTCACTATCAATCTTCCCACCCCTGGGTAGTACTAAGGATTGAACTCATGGCCTGGTACTTGGTAGTACCACTTGAGCCATGCTCACAGCTTTTTTTGTTTGTTTTTTATTTTTTACTGTTTAGTTGTGGGCCTTGTTGTTGTTGTTTTATTTAGGGACTTGTGTTTTACCTGGTCAAACTTAGACCATAGTCCTTTCTCTGCCTCTGAGTATATGAGATTACAAATATGTGCTACCATGCTTGGCTTGAACTGGCTTATTTTTATTAACTCTGAAGATACCTATCTATCCCATTCATTGAGTGTACATGTCTGTTATAAAGTGTGAGCCATGATCAGCTTCAGAATTTTCATGATAAGCCGGGCATAGGTGGCTCACACCTGTAGCCAGCCTAGGCAGGAAAGTCTGTGAGACTCCAATAAACTACTCAAATAAAATTGAAAGTGGCTCTGTGGCTCAAGCAGTAGAACAGTAGCGTTGAGCAAAAGAACCTCAGGGACAGAGCCCAGGCCCAGACAGAGTTCAAGTCCCAGAACTGACAAAAAAAATTCATGATAATGTGGAACTAGACCAGCTAGGTTAAAGCCATCATATTTTTGCTTAAGACACTTGTTTCCTAATTTGATATTGCTGGATGTTGGAAACAAAGTTATATGAGGTAGAAAAGTCTTTTTTCCTCTGTCCATGAAAACTTAACTTCATTGTGATGTTTTCAGCATCCAAATAACTGTATATCTTTTTTTTCTGGTGGTTAATTAGAGATGAGTGTCACAGCCTTTCCTGTCCAGGCTGGCTTTGAACTGTAACCCTCAGATCTCAGCTTTCTGAGTAGCTAGGATTACAGATGTGAGCCACAGACACCTGGCTTTAATTGTACAACTTTGGATGTGATTAACTTAATTACTCACCATGGAAGAATTGGGTCTAGGGAAACTGTTTTGGAAATATGAAATAGGTGTGGTAAAGATTTTCTTGGTTTTTTTGTTTTGTTTTGTTTTTGGTGGTCCTGGCCTGTGCTTCCTTGTCAGGTGCTCTACCTCTGAGCCATGTCTCCTACCTCAACTACAGATTTTTAAAAATTGAAAATTACCAAGCTTTGTTTTTAGATGGGTCTAAATATAGGCAAACACCTAGTGTCTTTTTTCCTTAAAAAAAAAGAATTACTATTAAAATAACCACAGATCTTGTGTTCTGATTTAGATATATGTTTCTTTGCTATCTTGCATGGAGGTTGCAGATGCCATATGGAGCTGATGGTACATTAGGTATTCAGATAGAAAATTCTAAAACTCTTGCCTATTTTGCGGATAAAGCAGACTGTCAGTTGATGGTGGGACAGTGTTTATTGATAGATGATGGCAGAAGAAGAAGAAGTGGAGAAGAGATAAGACAGGATATTTTAGAGAGAGGTTTTGGTAAAGGCAGTATTGAGAACCTGGGAAACAAAGTGTCATGGATATAGGGACTCCCCCTGGCTTTTGTATCAGTGTGCAAACAATAGAATACAAAGAGCCAGCACCCTTGGCATGAGGGGAAGGTGGGGAAGGTATCCTCAGAGTTAGATCAGAGGATGTCAGAAGCAGTGAGCAGTCACCAGGACTAACTGATGTAGAAAAGAAAGAACATAGTGGATCCCAAATAGGATCTGATTTTGAAATGTCCACATAGCAGAGCCTCAGAGTTATACCATTCCAGGTTGACCATTGTGACTCTCAGATGTGCTCTGGGAGTGTCACCTAGAACACAGTGTGAGTCCTGCCCCCAGGAATTGAGCAATGTGCCTGTCTGGTCTTGGGAAGCACCTCTTTAACAGACTCCCAGAAATAATTACAGGGTGTTTTTTATGAGCTGCTGAGGTTCAGTCTATCGTACTGGTAGAGACTCAAGCCACTAATATTTTGAGTTAGTATACTCACATTTTATTCCTCTGATAACATCTTTGAATCCTGATTGCTTTGTTGTTGTTGTTTTTTAGATTATCATTTTTAATTTTACCACTTGTATAACAGGAGTCAGCTAGAATCCAACCAGTTATCCAGATTCAAATGTATTTGGAGAAATGGTGGGACATGCTTCCCAAGAACATGAGCTTATAAGAGTTTGCCACATCTTATGGGTGATTCAAGGACTACAAACTACTGTTAAATAAAGTGGTATTTGCTGGGCACGAGTGGCCATTCCTATAATCACAGGTACTAAGGAAGCTGATAATTTGAGAATCGAGGTTTGGAGCCAGCCCAGGCAGACAAAATACATAAAAGTATTATCTACAGATAACCAGAATAAAAAACTGGAAGTAGAAGCACGGTTCAAGTGATAGAGTGACATCTGTGAGCTAAAAGACTAGGCCCTGAGTTTAAGCCAGCAAAACAAGGTGTTGTTTTTTTTTTTTTCCAGAATAATATTATATCATTCAGATGGCTTTCTTTTTTTCTTTTGTCAGCCATGAGGCTTGAACTCAGGGCCAGGGTACTGTCCCTGAGCTTTTGAACTCAAGGCTAGTGTTCTACCACTTTTGAGCCACAGCTCTCCTTTGTGTTTTGATTGGAGATAAGAGTCTCACAGACTTTCCTGCCTTGGCTGGCTTCAAACTGTGATTGATCCCCAGATCTCATCCTCCTGAATAGCTAGGATTACAGACATGAGCCACTAGAGACTGGCACAGATGGTTTTCCATTCCTGCTGATTCCTACACCTTAAGGAAAATATGAAAGAAGACACACTTAATTTAAATCTGTTTTGCATGGAACTTACAGCAACTTCCAGTGGGAAAACTACAGTACAGCTTCTTCTAGAGTAAGGTTTATGACATCTGAAGAAGAGAATTACACATTTCTGAAAAACATTTCCTGGCATGATCTGGTCCCTGAGAGGCCAAACCTTTAACCACAGGTCCTGAAATGCCTCATAGGACTTTGTCAGACCTGCCAGTTCCTAAAGACAGATAGACCTAGGAACAATTGATTCAAAGTTTGAGATGTTACATTGCAGATCAAACTTGATGAAGCACAGAAGGCACAGATCAACAAATCCAGAGACAAATAGGCTTAGACCTCTATGTCATCTGTGAGAGTTGCATGGTTGACCTTCCATTAGATCAAATTTATGGCTTTACTGTGAGAAGAGGTTCTATAAATCAGTTTGAAGGATGAGGAGAATGCCTAAACTTGGTTTTCAAGATTGTCAGCATAGTACTTGGGTGCAAAATGCATATGAATGTGACTGCATTATATCTACCCTTAAGGATGGCCTTGAATAACAGTGGGCAAGAAAAGCCTTTCCAATGGATAAGCTGTGAGTTATACAAATGGTCATCCACTTTGTGTGGAAGAAGTGGCAACAGATGAAAATACATGCATATTCTTGGATTGTGGTCCCCCAACAGGGTCCAAGACATAATGGACTGACCAAAGACAATGATTTCTAGGGAAATAGCCGATGAAGCATGTTTTGTATTTACAAATGCAAAATACATGTTTGTAAATTACAAAACATGTAGGTCTTCTTTTCCCCCAGTCCTTTATTGTTGTTGTTCATGAGGCTTGAACTCAGGTCCTAGGTGCTGTCTCTGAGCTTTCACACTCAAGCCTAATACTCTATCACTTTGAGCCATAGCACCACTTCTGGTTTTCTGGTGGTTAATTAGAAGTTTCACAGAGGGCTGGGGATGCTTGCCTATAGCATGCATAAAGCCCTGAGTTTGATTCCTCAGTACCACATAAGCAGAAAAAGCTAGAAGTGGTACTGTGTCTCAAGTGGTAGAGTGTTAGCTTTGAGCAAAAGAAGCTCAGGGACAGTACTCGGGCCCTGAGTTCAAGCCCTAGGACTGGCAAAAAAAAAAAAAAAAAAAAAGTCTCATAGAGTTTCCTGCCTGGCAGGCTTTGAACCAAAATCCTCAGATCTCTGCCTCCTGAACGAATAGCCAGGATTACAGGCATGAGCCACCAGTGCCCACTTCTCCCTAGCCCTTTTTGCTTTAGTTGTTGAACAGGTCTCATGGTTTTACCAGAGCCAAACTGAACTAATATCTTCCTATTTATGCTTCCCACTTAGCTGGGATGACAGACATGCACCTCCATGTCCAGTTTATTGGTGGACATATAGTCTCACTAACCTTTTGTATGGACTGGTCTCTAAATCTTGATTCTTCCAACCTTCACCTCTCAAGTGGCTGGGATTACAGAGGTGAGTCACTGTGTCTGGAACAACATGCACAGATCTTCATATCAAATATTAACACTTACTAGAAAGCATTTGGCTTGGTGAAGAACATGATGGATAATTTTGAGTCAACTTGACTGGGCCACAGGGTTGTCCAGACAGCTAATCAAACATTATTTTAGGTGTGACTGTGAAGATGTTTCTGGGTGGGGATATTATCTGAATTGGAACCCTCAGTAGAGTAAATTGCCTTCACTAATGTGGCCAAGCAGGCTGGGAATGCAGCCCAAGTGGTAGAGTGCTAGCTTTGAGCAAAAGAAACGCAGGGACAGTGCCCAGACCCTGAGTTCAAGGCCCAGGGCTGACTGGCAAAAAACCCCAACAACACAAAAAACTAATGTGTCTAAGCCTTGTCCAATGTGCTACAGATCTGAACAAAACAAATAAGTTTGGTCTTCCCATAAGCCGAGGAGTATTTCCACTTGCTTGACCTCAATAAGCTAGGATATCAGTCTTTCTTTTTGTTTTTTGTTTTCCAGTCCTGGGGCTTGAACTCAGGGCCTATGCAGTGTCCCTGAACTTCTTTTGCCCAAGGCTACCACTTGAACCACTGTTTCTGTTTATGTGGTACTGAGGAATCGAATCTAGAGCTTCATGCATGCTAGGCAAGCACTCTACCACTAAGCCACATTCTCAGCCCTTTTTATTCTTGACTCTTCTCTCAAACTGAAACATTGGCTTTCCTTGGTTCTTAAAACTTGCCAGTGTTTGGACGAAAACCATGCCCTTGGCTTTCCTGTGTCTGCAGCTTGACAGCTGCACATCTTGAGTCTTCTTCGTATGTTCCTATATCAAAATGTACAATAACATTTCTATATGAATAAAGATATTTCCATAAACGAACATATACAAATAAAATAAAAACATGTATGGTATGTAGACACTAGCCCAAACGTGGACAGTTACACACTGCAGCCACTTTCTGGAGCATGTACAAAGGACTAGATGAAAGCAAATTCTCCCAGCTGGCAAGACTTTGAACAGTACACTTAGTGGTTAATTTTGCTTGGGGAGAAATGGACAGATGTGTGATTATATATTATTTTGTAGCTATGTGGACTTGGAAAGAATACAATTTTAAAATGTAATGATAAGGAAATTTAAAGAAGAGGTATGTGAAAGACAAGGCAAGCACTCTACCACTGAGCCACCTTCCCTGCCCCAGCCTGAGAATTCTATTAACCAAGTGGGTAGCATGATCCAGTCTGGATGCCAGTGTGTAGACCATGAACAAAGTTGCAGTAGCAGCTCAACCTGGCTATATGATGCCCAGTCTACAAGCAGTATTGACCAATGCTTAGTTCTTACAACTTCCAGGAGTGTTCAACTAATGATGGTAAGAAAGAGCAGTATTCTGTTCTTACTTAAACTGATACTTAATTCTGGATATAATTTGCCCTTCTCTGTATACAGTGATTCTGCCAACACTGCCATTTGTGGGTTTACAATATGCTATATCCACCAGCATTTAGTCCAGACAGCATTGCTTCTGGTCAAGAAAATCACAGAAAAAGAAATGAGCCAGGCATGGTGGCTAATGCCTGTAATTCTAGCTACTCCGAAGGTCGAGATTAGGAAGATCGCTGTTTGAGGCCAGCAGAATGATGAAGGTATTCAAGATGTCATCTTAACTAACAAAAACGACATAGGAAAGTGTGCCTGTCTGTCATCCCAGCTAAACAAGACATATTACCAAGTAACCCCCCAAATCAACTGACAGAGTTCTAATTTATTTGTTCTGTGAACAAAGCTAAAGAAAAAAGTGCTACGTGTAATTTTACCTTAATGCTTTTTTCTCATAAGAAATATAAAATATATTTATCCATGCTTGGAAAAAGATACAAGTAAATGTAATTCAAATGAATATTTCCAGATTATTTTTTAATTCTCTAGTACTTCCTCTTTCCACCAACCATATAAGAATCTTCTGTGGGGTGCTGGTGGCTCACGCCTATAATCCTAGCTACTCAGGAGGCTGAGATCTGAGGATCGTGGTTCAAAGCCAGCCCGGGCAGAAAAGTCCGTGAGACTCTTATCTCCAATTAACCACTAGAAAACCAGAAATGGTGCTGTGGCTCCAGAGGTAGAGCACTTGCCTTGAGCTGAAGAGCGCAGGGACAGCGCCCACGCCCAAAGTTTAAGCCCCACGACTGACAGAAAAAAAAAAAAAATCGGGGCTGGGAAGGTGGCTCAGTGGTAGAGCGCTTGCCTTGCATGCCTGAGGCCCTGGGTTCGATTCCTCAGCACCACATAAGCAAAAAGAAAAAACCCGGAAGTGGCGCTGTGACTCAAGTGGTAGAGAGCTAGCCTTGAGCTGAAGAGCTGAGGGACAGCGCCCAGGCCCAGAGTTCAGGCCCCACGACCAGACCCCCTCCCCCCAAAAAAATCTTCTCCCCATATTCTTGCCAGTAATAGGTATGAACATTCCTTTTACTTGACAAATAGATTTAAAATAGCACCTCATCATTACTTTTTTATATTTCCCTAATTACAAGTTTAGTGTATCTCGAAATATCTATTGGACACTAGATTTTCTCTTCTATGACTTGTCTGTTCATATCTTTTGCCCACTTCTCTACTAGTCTTTTCTTCTATTTTGTTTTAATTTATAAGAGTTCATTATTATTGTTATTGACTTTTTCTCTCCTATTATAAATATTTTTGAATATACTATCTTTGATTGATTTTGATTATGTCTCCTCTAAAGGTATTCATATAAAAGCTTAAAAGAATCATAAAAATCAAATATTTCTACTTTGTCTTGTATAACTTCTGGCTTTCTGAGACCTCTATAGGCTAAAGAGATTTTTCTACTCAATACATGTGTTTGATTAATTTTTTTTAAGTTTCTAAAAAAATTCACCTATTAATTTTTTATATCTGGCAGAAAATATAAATCTGTTTCTTTTTTAAGTTTTTTAAATGCACATTTATTTGCTACTAATAATTACACTAGCGCATCAAAATCTCCTTTTATTACAATTCAAATACTTGAAAGCCAGAATACGATTAATCACTTCCTAATTCTTACCTAATACTCTTTTAAATACTTAAGCCAGCATAATTTATTAAATAATTCAACCTTTCCACAATGATTCTACTTTACTTTTCATATGTAAAACTGAAATTGCTCTCCCCATCCTTATTCTATTCCATTGATACCTTTGTGTATTCTTCTGGATGATTCTAGAAAAATCATCTAGATTACGTATTGAGGTCGTATCAATGACTTTTCAGTACTAACATCTGCTAAGTCTTCCTATTTTGCTATTCTTAGTCCTTATATGGTAATGATAAGGATTTTCATTTTAGGAGTCCTTTGAACAAAATAAGAACCAACCACTAAGGCAGAACTTTTCCCCTAAATAATGAAGAGTGTTCTCTATTAGGTGCAGTGCTTAAATGAACAGGCCTAGTTGCTTAAGGCATGAGCATTTCCTCAAAGTTTTATTTTTAGTTCACAAATAACAATATGGGCTAAATGGAACTTAATGCATATTTATTTTTCACTTTTCTCCCCGTAATTATCAGCTTTGCCTCCTGTATGGAATTTTGTGTGTGTGTGTGTGTGTGTGTGTGTGTGTGTGTGTGTGTGTGTGTGTGTGTGTGTGTGTGTGTGTGTGTGTGTGTGTGTGTGTGTGTGTGTGTGTGTGTGTGTGTGTGTGTGTGTGTGTGCATATGCTCCTGCTCATTCTGGTGGCTAGAACTCAGGGTCTAGGCACTGACCCTTAGCACTCTACTACTTGGGCCACAATACCACTTTCTGCTCTTCCCCCCCCCCCCCCCTTTTGGTAGTTAATTGGAGGTAAAACTCTCATAGACTTTCCTGCTCTAGCTGGCTTCAAATCATAATCCTCAGATCTCAGCCCTCTGAATAGCTAGGATTACAGGAGTGAGCCACAGTGCCCAGCTTATTATACAGATTTATTTTATTTTAGTTTTCCATTTATTTTGCTGGGCCTGGACCTTGAAATCAGGGCCTAGACTCTGTCCCTGAGCCTCTCTCTGCTCAAGGCTGGCACTCTACCACTTGAGCCACAGCACCACTTCTGGCTTTGTCTGAGTAGTTTATTGAAGATGAGAATCTCACAGACTCCAACTCGGGCTGGCTTCCAACTGTGATCCTCAGATCTCAGCCTCCTGAGTAGCTAGGATTATAGGTATGAGCCACCGGCACCCAGCTACATAAAGATTTTTTTAAAGCAGAAGTTTCTAGTGGGGAAATACAATGTCCCTCTTCATCATCAGCAACAATTGAGAGTTATGTGAGATCTTACAGCTTCAGTTGCTCTCATTTCTATTTTATTTTAATATGTGATGTTTTTAATATTTATTTAATCTTCATATAGTTGTACAAAGGGGTTTCAATTCAACTGATCAGCTTATGAGTTGAGTTCATCTTGATCAATGTTCTCTTTTAATAATATGAAAATCATGTTCTTTGGAAAGACTAATAATATTAATAAACTTTTTTTGTGTGTATGCAGGTGCTGGGATTTAAGCTCAAGGCTTGAGTACTGTCCTTTAGCTTTTCACTCAAGGCTAGCATAATGGTTTTGCCTGAGTCAGACTGAACTAATGCCTCCAACTTAGCTGGGATGACAGACATGCACCTCCATGTCCAGATTATTGGTGGAGACACAGAGTCTCACTATTTTAATCTTTAAGTAGTTATACAAAGAAGTTTCAATTCAACTTGTCAGTTTATGAATACAATGCTTTTTAAAGAATGTTCTCTTTTAATAACAAAACATTTTCTGGAAAGGCTAATACTAATAAACTATGTGTGTACGCGTGTGAACTGGGGCTTGAACTCAGGACCTGGGCTTTTTCACTCAAGGTTGGTAATCACTTCCAGCTTTTTGGAATGTGCCTAGCACATTGAAAGGAAGGTAAGAATGAGGCCTCAAGAGGCAAATTACTTCATTTGCATCAGAACTTTATCATTTGCCAGCCTGCCATTAGCTTGGTTTCCTCATTTATAAAGCAGGGAGAATGTCACCGTCCAACATGGGTTGGAAAAGTGGAGAGATATCTACATGCTATTCATAACTATAAAGTCTTACTTTGTAGTAAATACATGGTAAATGCTACTTATTATTTGTGGAATAAAAGATTACATGTAAAAACTTCCCTCTAGGCATGTTCATGTCTCAAGTACTCTGTTGCTGAAATAAAACTTAGCATCAAAAGAACTTTATTCTTCTCTCATCTAGCAAATCACAGAAAAAAAGACTAGATTAATGCTGCAGAAAGCACAGTGTTTTGTAGCACTTAGAGCATTTGAAGCAGTGGCGTTTGTTGCCTGTGATGGACATTTTGTTTTTTACCATCTGACAGTCTCCTTGTATTTACTTTTGTTCTTGAAGATTCCTTGCTCCTGTTCTATTTGCTTTGAATGTTTTGTCTTTTTCTTTTGTGAAAGATCACCAGCACAGGGGAAAACAGATAATAATAAGCTACAAGGGCATCTGCAACCAAAATGCATCAACCATCACCACGTGTTTCAGAGTTACATTTTTAAAAATATACACATGTTTAGAATCCCTAAGCCATTACTTTCTCTTTTCCAGAGATGATCATTATCCTGAATTTCATACTTATTTATTCCCATGCACGGTTCTTTTGTTTTGACAATCCTGGGACTGAACGCAGAGTCTGGGCATTCCTTTCCAGCATCTGGAGGATGAGGCAAGAGAATTTTGAGTTTGAGGCCCGCCAGAGCTTCCTAGTGAGACTGTCCCAAAAACAGCAAGCAAGAAGAAAACTTTAGTGTAGTTATTGAACCAGGCTTATTGAGTGATAGTCTAGATCTAGTATCATGATATTTAATTCTCTAACTCCAGTTTTAAACATTTTCTGGAAATGTTTGTATAGTGTAAAGGTTTCCTGGTGATTAGGTGAAGTTCTTCTATAAAACCTTCTGTGCTTGGTGACCATTGATAGGGAATGTCTTCTTGAGTCAATTTAGTTTTATTTTATTAATAACTAATTATTAACAACTAATGTATATTTGTACAGAGATATTGTTTCATTGTGACATTTCAATACATGTATACAATGTATTCCAATCAACCTCATCCCTTACTTCCTCCCCTTAGAATAATTTCATTGTTTCATTTTGCTCTGTTTTCATACAGGCAAGCAGTCCATTTTTATGATGTGTATTCTTTTTTTTTTTTTTGGTCAGTTGTGGGGCATGAACTCTGAGCCTGGGCGCTGTCCCTGCACTCTTCAGCGCAAGGCCAGCGCTGTACCGCTTGAGCCACAGCACCACTTCTGGTTTTCGAGTAGTTTATTGGAGATAAGAGTCTCAAGGACTTTCCTGCCCAGGCTGGCTTTGAACTGCAATCCTCAGATCTCAGCCTCCTGAGTAGCTAGGATTACAAGCGTGAGCCACCAGCTCCGGCTCGTATTCTTAAATATATGTATTAGGAGAGTGATAGAGGTGGGGAAAATGATTGGATTACATTGTAAACATGCGTGGAAATGTCACATTGAAATACCCTTTAATAGCTGTTGGTTGCTAGTGGAGTAGAAAAATAGCCAGGACAATCAAGGTTTAACAAGGTTTGCTTATCCAGATTTTCCTTAGCCTCAACTTGCAATACTATATGATAAGAATGTTACTTCTCTTCTGGTAAGGAAAATGTCTAACACCTGAAAACCTTACTCCTGCTTTGAAGAAGAATGGACAGAGGGGCACTTGTTGCATCTGCTACTTTTCAAGCTCATGTAACTAAAAATAGTCATTATGCTAGAGTGGAATATTTTGGAGCGACAAAGACAAATGAACAATTCATATTTTTCTCCTACTTGGAAATAATCTATATACTCAATATCATTTAAACATAACCTAACTTTTAGAGTATAAATTACTAAAACCTCTGTTTTTTAAAGTTAATCGGTAAGCTTTGTCTTGTAGCCCAAGCTTCCTGGGATTTGCAACCATCTTGCCTTACCTCCCATTACACACATTTATCACCATGCCTGGATAATTTGTTTATTTTTCAACAGTTATGCTTGGATTACTCTTTAAAGTTTTGTGAGTTATTATACAAAGAGCCATCATCTTAAATTATCTTTCTGACAAGTTTTGTAACAGAGATGTGAGTTCATTTTATTAGTAAACCTAGTAGAAAAAGTATGTGTCTCTAATATATTTAACAAATTAACTTTAGTAATATCTGGAAGCATAAAAAAATGCCTCATGTTGGCTTGGAAGGTGGCTCAGTGGTAGAGCGCTTGCCTTGCATGCATGAGACCTTGGGTTTGATTCCTCAGTACCACATAAGCAAAAAGAAAAAAGCCGGAAGTGGTGCTGTGGCTCAGTGGTAGAGCGCTAGCCTTGAGCTGAAGAGTTGAGGGACAGCACCCAGGCCCAGAGTTCAGGCCCCACGACCAAAAAAAAAAAAAAAAGCCCCATGTACACACAGACATGGAGACAAACATAAACATGCAGACAGCTGGGAGCAAAGGGGCAATGCTTTTATTCCAGCCTTTAGCTGTGGACATGCACAACAATGCAAAAATGGAAGATTCAAATTCTGTTCCTGGCAGTTATGGTTACCACGCAGAGATAATCCAAGGTTTTTCTACTAATATCTGTGGAAAGGATTTAAAACTGTTTTTCATGTGCTAGTTTGTTTCTAAATAGCTCTTTTTCCTCTCCTTGGGATGACTCATCTTCCTGGAGGTTACATTTCAAAGAGATGGCTCTCAGGTCCTAGAGAAGATAGGGTAGAAATTTTATATCTGAAAGAAGCAAAGAAACAATTCAAGGTTTCTTTTAAAAGAATTTTTGAGACTGGATGTAGTTGTTCATGTCTGTAATCTCAACTACTTAAGAGGCAGAGATCAGGGCAACATATTCAAAGCCAACTCTGAGGGAAAAGGTTAGCAAGACCCCTATCTCAAACAACAACAGCAAAACAGTGGGTATAAGCTGAGCACTGGGCTCACTCCTGTAATCTTAGCTACTTGGAGATTGAAGTAAGGAGGATCAAAGTTTCAAGACCAACTTGATTGTATACCTGAGAACCCTTCTCAATCAATAGCTGGGCACTGTAGCCCTTGTCTGTCATCCCTGAGACAATGGGAAGGCTGAAATAGGCAGATCAATATACAGGCAAGACCCTATTTCAAAATCAACTAATGAGCTGCTTGCCAGTGGCTCATGCCTGTAATCCTGCCTACTCTGGAGGCTGAGATCTGAGGATCACATTTCAAAACTGAGTCTCTTATCTCCAATTAATCACTGGAACTGGCATGTGGTTCAAAGTGGTAGAGTGCTAGCTTTGAGCAAAAAGCTCAATGAGTTCAAGCCCCATGACCACCACCACCACCAGCAAAAAGCAACTAATGAAAAAAGTTCTGGGGGTATGGTTTAGCACTAAAGCATCCCCCTATCAAGGGCAAAGTCCTCATTTCAAACCCTAGTATTATCAACAACAACAACAAAAACCACAGCTGAGCATGGTAGTGCATACCTGTCACTCCAGATATGCAGGAGGTATTACCCAGGCTGGCTGGACAAAACAGTAGACCCTACTTGATTTTTTTTTTTGTGTGTGTGTGTGGGTTGTGGAGCTTGAACTCTGGGCCTGGGCGCTGTCCCTCAGCTCTTCAGCTCAAGGTGAGCGCTCTACCACTTGAGCTACAGCGCCACTTCCATTTTTCTGGTGGTTTTATTGGAGATAGGAGAGGAGTCTCACGGTCTCTCCTGCCCGGGCTGGCTTTGAACCGTGATCCTCAGATCTCAGCCTCCTGAGTAGCTAGGATTACAGGCATGAGCCACCAGCACCCGGCTGAGTTTAATTTTCGTAGGTAATATAAGGTAAGAATACAGATTCATTATTTTGCATGTGGATATGCACCAAACATCATTTGTGGAAGAGATTGTCTTTCTCCCCCACTGAATAGTCTCGGCCCTGTTGAAGAACTCTCTTGCCATATACGTGAGGCCTGGGCTCTCATCTCTATTCTGTCTGTGTACATATCTATGATCCAATATCACACTGATTAATGCACATACTTAATATGTATTATTAATAATGTTTACATTTTCCAGTAATTCTGTCTTTCCACCAAAAACAATATATGTTTTCATACTCTAACCATACAGTATCTTCTGGGCCTAGGCGCTATCCCTGAGCTTTTTTTTGCTGAAGGCTAGTACCCTGCCACTTGAGCCATATGTCTTTTTGGTGTTAACGGAGGTAAGTGTCTCCTGGACTTTCCTGGCTGGCTGGCTACCAACTGCAATCCTCAGATCTCAGCCTCATGAGTAACTAGAATTATAGGTGTGAGCCACTGGTGCCCGGCATATTTAGTTATTTTTAAGTTTTAATTTAGTTCTTAAGTCTGTCCATAAGGCAGATGGAAAATGTGGAGAAAAGAGAGGTGCCTTGCTTCGTATTCAATTGTTATTCCTGTCAGTGTAGCCACAGAATCTTTCCATGTTCCACTCATCCCTTCTCACCAGAGGTCCGACGCTTCTTTATGTCTTTTTAGGTAGATAATGTAGGAGTGGGCAGGTAGATAAATGCCCACGATTCTATTGCACTGACAAAAATTATTTGTATGTGCAAAGCTAGCTTTGGTAGGTGCGGGTGGCTCACACCTGTAATCTTAGGTACTCTGGAAGCTGAAATCTGAGGATTGAAGCTCCTAGAAAGACAAATCCAATAGATTCTTATCTTTAGTTTACCAGCAAAACAGAAGTAGAGGTGTGGCTGAAGAGGTTGAATGACAGCCTTGAATAAAAGAGCCAAACAAGAGCAAGACCCTGAGTTCAAGTACTAGTATTAGCACAAAATAAAAACCAAAAAAAAAAAAAAGCTTTATGGGAATATAATACACTCGCCATTAAACTAATGCATTTCAAATGTGTATCTCACTGATTTCAGTGTGCTCACAGAGCTGTGTAATCATTACAACGATCTGATGTTAGGACATTTTCCTCATCTCAAAAAAAGTAACCCAAGTAACTGCTTCCAACATCAAGGAAAACACTTTTGTTGCTAATGAAATCAGTTTTTGTAATGGCAGTCAACAAATAAAGGGACACTTATTCAAAAAAAAAAAAAAGAAACCCAATACCCATAAAGCAGCTGAGAGAATAATGTGACACTACTTTTCCACTTCTTTTCACATTTTTTTTCTAATTCTAAACATGGCATATCTAACATTTTGTGTATTTAAAGATTTTTTTGCTCTAAATTACAAGAAATTTCAGTTCACATAATTTTAATAATTGTCATTGAAAGATTAGACTTTGCCAGAGAACCACACAGACATCCAGGTACAGAGAACAAAGAAAGGTGTATTGCTGGGAAAGGGGCCCACAAGACCCCTTCTCACAAGGGAGAAGTGAGCGGAAGGGCCGGCTATTGTCTGAGGTGACCTGTATATCCTAGGAGGCTTAGGAGGGGCTAGCAGAGCTAGGAGGCGGAGACCAGGGTATAGACGTGTGGGCCAGGGGCTTCATCATGGCGGATTAGGATTTATGGCTGCGGTCCAAACAGTAGATAAGGGGCCCTGCGGCTACCCAGACCTGAAGGTCACTCTAAAGGGCTCTTGTTGCCTTCTATGACGTAGCTGCCCCAGAGAAGTGCCATCCCAAGGTAAAGGGGAGTGGAAGTTGATTGTTCACTGCCTTTACTACATGGGCCTAGTGTTGCCTAGGAAGGGGACATGCTAAGCTGTGGAGAAGGGAAGGAGTGGACTAAGCTAAGGTAAGAGAGCTTATTTTTCTAGCAGTCATTTTAATATTTTTGCATCATACATCATTGTGTGGATTTACTGTGTGCTATCCTCACTAAAATGATCGCTGAGGCTTGGTTTTCAGTACAGCAGTGCGAAGAGGCACTGAGGACTCAAAGACATGATGTTCTGAACAAATTAATGCTGTCTCTTGGGTGTGAGTGACTTCTTACTCCTGCAAGACTGGATTATTACCTTGAGGGCAGTTTGTTACAAATCATATTTCCTCTCCTGCACATCTACCGTTGCCCTTCTGCTTTCTGTCAGTCGCTGACACAACATGAGGTCCTCATAGGAAGTAAAATAGATGCCGGCATCTTGCTCTTACTTAGACTTCCTGGCCTCCAAAACTGTGCATCTCAATTCTTTACAAATCTCCCAGCCTCAGACATTCTGTTGTAGCAACAGAACACAGACTAACACAATGTGATTGGCTCAGAGAAAGTAAATGTTTTCATCTAGGCAAGATTCATGATGCTACTTACTAGAATTGGATTTGTGTGTGTGTGTGTGTGTGTGTGTGTGTGTATATATATGTGTGTGTGTGTGTGTGTGTGTGTGTGTGTGTGTGTGTGTGTGTGTGTGTGTGTGTGTGTATATATACTTACTAGAATTAGATTTGTGTATATATATATATATTTTATTTTATTTTATTTTATTTTTTTTGCCAGTCCTGGGGCTTGTGCTTGGGAATTCAGTGCTGTTTATTGGAGATAAGAGTCTTAGGAACTTTCCTGCCTGGGCTGGCTTCAAATCATGATCCTCAGATCTCAGCCTCCTGAGTAACTAGAATTACAGGCGTGAACCACCAGTGCCTGGCTAGGCAGTTGCATTTGGTATAAAAGAAGCTCTGGCAAGGACAGCGCCAAGCTTTCTGGAAGCTGTACCCACTGGGGAGGCAACCAGCTTTACGGATGTTGTGAGACACTGACTGAGCCTTCAGTATAGACAAGTTGTTTTGATTTTTGGAGGTACTGGGATTTGAACTCAGAAACTTTGACTTGCTAGGCAAGCACACTACTACTCTAGCCACATCCCTATCAGCATAGGCAAGTTTTGCTCACTAGAGAAAGGCACATCGAAGTGCCTTGTGTGAATGACTGCTTCTCCCTTGTAGAGAGCACTGTCTCCCTTCTGGCTACTTCACTTCCTCCATGCCAGAGCGCCCTGCACCCCAAGAATCTAAGGTCCGTTCCCTAGTCTTTTGTCTTTTATGTCAAACAGAACTCTGCGGTTATGTTCCTAAAAGATACAAGCCTGTGTGTTTCACTGTTCTTCGAGACACAGGAAGCTTTTAAGGCTTATTGATTGTCCCTGAAATAAACTCTTGGCAGGGCTGTTCCCTTTAGCTGCCTAATTCTAGGGGCCACCATTCACAAAAGCCACAATGTGAATGGCATGCCCTGGTGAGCCTTGGCGACACTGGCCATGGAGAGCAGAGATGGGACAACAGCAAGTACAAGGCAGGAAGGGTGACCACTGGTCACTTCGTGGCACTTTTCGGTTAATAGCATCTCATTGAATCTGTGAAGGTAGGGTAGATTCTCCACACCTTTACTGTGGCAGCAGATGAATAAAAATAGCACTAAGCTGACCAATAAAAAAAAAATGGTACTATGCTGGACACTGGAGGCTGAGCTCTCAGCATCACAGTTTGAAGCCAGCTCAGACAGAAAAGTCTGTGACACACTTATCTCCAATTAACCACCAGAAAACCGGAAGTGGCACTGTGACTCAAGTGGTAGAGCACTTGCCTTGAGCTGAAGAGCACCAAGCCCCTGAGTTCAAGCCCCCAAACCACCATCACCACCACCACCAACAACAACAAAGAATGGTACTGGAATTTGAACCCAGGGCCTTGTTCTTGGTAAGCAGACACTCTATCACTTGGGCCATTCCAACAGCCCCACTTCACATTGGTTATTTTCAAGATAGGGTCTAGATTTCTGCCTAGGCTAGCCTAGACTGACTCTCTTATTTCCCTTTGTTGCTAGAAGTCAGGCACTGGACACTGTACCCTGCTGTGTACTTTCCATATAGCTTATAATGACAGACACACACCACTGTGCTAGCTCTTGGTTAAGACAGAGTCTCACAAACTTCTATGCTACTCTGGCCTTGAACCACAATCTCCTTTATCTCTACCTCTCAAGTAGTTAGGATTACAGGCTTTAACCACCATGCCTAGCCTTTTCATTCTTTCTTTCTTTTCTTTTTTTGAGTTGAGTTCTTACTCATCTAGCCAAAGTTGATCTGGAACTCCTGGTCTTAAATGATCCTCCCGCCTCAGCCTCCTGAATAGCTACAACCTAATGTTTTGTTGGACATAAACATTGTGAAATAACTGCCACACTGAAGCTAATTAAAATATCTATTAGCTTACATGATTTATATTTTCTTTGTGTGTGTGTGATGAAAGATCTACCTTCTTGGGCTGGAGTGTGGTAACACTTGCCTACAATCCCAGCTAAGTGAGAGGCAGAAGTAGGATGTTGGTCAGAGGGCAAAAAGCCCAGGACCCATACCTGAAAGACAAACTAAATCCAAAAGGGCTGAAGGCATGTCTCAAATGCTAGGATACTTGGCTAACAAGAGTAAGTCCCTGGGTTTAAACCCCAGTACAAAAAATCCCTTACAAATTTCAAGTGTAGAATACACTGTTGTACATCCAGTCTCCATCAGGTATTCATGTACATAATTGAAACTTGGTATCCCTTGACCAACATCTCCCCATTTCCCCCTCCCTTTCACTTCCACTGTCCACCTTGATTTTACATATGCAGTTCCCTCTGGCTGAGACATTCTTCTGTAACTTGGCATAGTCTGCCTGTCTCTGTTCTTTCTCCTCAGTTTATAGCTCAGCCCCCACCTTTTTCAGCTTCCTCATGGATCTTCCTCTCCTCTGTGCTCTGCTGCTATGGCACCTGTGCACATCCCAACCCCAGGGCATGCATATATATATACACATACATATACACCCTGGGGATATATATATATATATATATATATATATATATATACATACATACATACATACATACATACATACATACATACATACACACCCTGGAGCTGTTTGCCTATGTCTCCATGAAAGGATTGTGAGTGTTCAGTAATATTCACTGAACTTATTGATGAAGTATTGAGACTAACAGCGTAGATCCCAACTTATGGGAGCCAGAAATAGGGCCTTGGTCTTTGACTTTGAATTCCAAGTTCTTTTCTTACATTACATGTGGACATTTGTCTGTTCATAATTAAAATCTCAGCTGTCAGGTGTTTGTATGCCATATAACTTCACATAAACCATATGCTGATCAGTTGTGTGGGATGAACTCAGAGAATGTGTCTTCATTTAGCTTCCCACTCTTCTTTCCTCCAACACTGTCTATAGGTAGAAGAATGCCTTCATCTCTCTTCCCATGCTCTGGCCCCTCCTAACCAAGGGTGTTCTCTCTCTCTGTCTCTGTCTCTGTCTCTCTCTCTCTTTCTCTCTCTCTCTCTCTCTGGCAGTACTTGCATTTGAACTCAGGGCCTCATGTTTGCTAGGCAGGGGCTCTACCACCTAAGCCAGTCTGCATGCTCTTTTTTTTGTTTGGGTTTTTTTTTAACTGTATTTTTTTTGTCTTTTTTCGTACTGGGGATCGAACCCAGGACGTTGCACTTGCTAGGCAAGCGCTTTGCCACTGAGCTACATCCCAGCCCTGCATGCTGTTTTTGTGTTGGTTTTTCTTTTTAATTTGGCAGTCCTGGGGCTTGAACTCAGGGCCTGGACACTGTCCCTAAACATTTTTTGCTCAAGGTTAGAGCTCTACCACTTGAGCCACAGTGCCACCTCCAGCTTTTTCTGTTTATGTGGTATTGAAGAATCAAACTCAGGTTTTCATGCATGCTAGGCAAGCACTCTACCACTAAGCCACATTCCCAGCCCACTGTTGGTTATTTTTAAGATAGGGTGTTACACAAGTATGTGCTTCCCAGTGTAGCTGGAATGACACACACACACACACACCACCATGCCCAGCCATTGGTTGAGATGGAGCCTCATGAACACTTTTCCCTAGGCTGCACTCAGACTGTGATCCCTCAATCCCTACCTCCCACATAGCTAGAATTATAGTTGAGACACTGTGCCCAGCATAACCAAGGTTTCTCAGTTTTCTGATGTTGAAGGCGAGAAGGACAAAGGGAAGCTAAACAGGAAATTAGGGTTAGGAATAAGGCACTCAACTCAGGTGCAGAATTGAAATGGGCTCTGAAATCAACACAGTATTTGGAAAAAAAGTCTAGCTTAAATGCAAAAAATTAAGAACGTACACAATAGCAAAAATATAAATAAAAAGCCAGGCACTGGTGGCTCATGTCTGTAATTCTATCTACTGAGGAGGCTGAGATCTGAGGATCATGGTTCAAAGCCAGCCTGAGTGGGAAAGTTCAAGAGACTATCTCTGATTAGCCACCAAAAATCAGGAAGTAGAGTTGTGCAGAGTGCTGTCCATCTATCTATCTATCTATCTATCTATCTATCTATCTATCTATCTATCTATCTATCTGAATGACTTGTTTTTATTCCATGATTGAATTAATCTCTAACAGAAATATTGTTTCTGATGAACCTGAGGTTCACAAGCTATCTTGGCCCTCCCTGGATGGGTTTATGAGGTTTTACAATAGAGTATGAGCTGACTAGGAAGCCTAGAACTTTAAAATTATAGAGCCTTTTAAACTTTTCTCCTTGGTTTAATTTGGGAAGATACTTTTTTTGTTTCCATGGGGCTTGAACTCTGGGCTTAGGCGCTGTCCTTGCGCTCTTCAGCAAAAGGCCAGTGATCTACCACTTGAGCCACAGCGCCACTTCTGGATGGTTTACTGGAGATAAGTATCTCATGGCCTTTCCTGCCCAGCTGGCTTTGAACCACAATCCTCAGATCTCAGCCTCCTGAGTAGCTAGGATTACAGGCGTGAGCCACCACGCCTGGCTTACGCCTCCCTTTCAAACCCCTATTGACAATGACTAAAACTCACAATAAAAATTCCAAAGATGAGGGGCTGGGAATGTGGCATAGTGGTAGAGTGCTTGTCTAGCATGCATGAAGCCCTGGGTTTGATCCCTCAGTATCACATAAGCAGAAAAAGCTGGAAGTGGTGCTGTGGCTCAAGCAGTAGAGTGCTAGCCTTGAGCAAATAGAAGCTCAGGGACAGTGCCCAGGCCCTGAGTTCAAGCCCCAAGACTGGCAAAAAAAAAAAATCCAGAGATGATAATACAGTCTCACTATCAATGAAATAACACAAATAAAAGACATGAGGCCAGGCATGTAGCTCATTAGTAGAGCCTATGCCAAGTATGTGCAAGGCCCTGAATTTAATCCTCACCAACTCCACAAGAATAGGTAAGCTTTGATGACATATTCAAGAGCACATTGTTGCTCTTGCAGATAACTCATGCCTGTAATCCTAGCTACTCAGGGGGCTGAGATCTGAGGATCCAGGCTCAAAGCCAGTCTGGACAAGAAAAGCCATGAAACTCTTATCTCCAATAAACCACCAGAAAACTGGAAGTGGTGCTGTGGCTCAAGTGGTAGAGCGCTAGCCTTGAGCTGAAGAGCTGAGGGATAGCATTCAGGTCTAGAGTTCAAGCCCCACGACCACCACCAACAACAAAAAAGAGTATGTTGTTGAGCTGGGCACCAGTGAATCATGCCTGTAATCCTAGCTAGCTCAGGAGACTGAGATCTGTGGTTCGAAGTCACCTCAGGCAGGAAAGTCCATAAAACTCTTCCATCTCCACAAACTACTATAAAAGCTCAGAAGTGAAGATGTGCTTCAGGTGGTAGAGTGCTAGCCTTGAGCAAAAGAAGCTCAGGTACATCACCCAGGCCCTGAGTTTAAACTCTAAGACTGGCATTCTCTCTCTCTCTCTCTCTCTCTCTCTCTCTCTCTCTCTCTCTCTCTCTCTCTCTCTCTCTCTCTCACACACACACACACACAAGAATACATTGTTAATACTGATTTTCTCCGGAACTTTAATTCTGCAAATGAAATGTCAAAGTACAGGTCAGCCATTTTTCTAAGTAAGCAAATCACGAATGCAAAAGGAGTCCAATTAAATGAGGCTTAACAATGTGATTGCCTTTATTATGGTGTATAAATATAATTCCAGTCTTTTGGGGTATTGCTCTGAAAAATCATTAGCCAGCCTCAGGCTGACTTGCTTGTGTCATTACTATTAGCACTCCTTATACAATTTAGCTTATCTAAGAAAATCCAAATCATAGTGTTTCTCATTATGTCTGTTGTAAATTAAAGCAGACAATGTTGCAGCATGGGAATTTATCAGATATTGTGTTTGTCTTAGCAAGTTGACATTCATCCATGTTGTTAAATGCAATTTCTTCAAGGACGCTCTGGAGCATGAAGGTCCCCGAATACTCTCCATGGTTTACAAGCACAGGGACCATCCCTATCCTGGCCTTCCTGTGTCTCCAGAGCCTAGTACAGGGTTGGTGTTCAGTGGTCATGTGTGGAATGAATGGATTCATTTACTCCTTCATCTGTGTCAGGCCCAGTGTTCCTTCCAGGAGAAAGATAAAGTTCCTGCCTCTCCAACAACTAAGCAAGTAATGGACAATTGTCATGCAGTCCTACTTTGATAGGACACATCCAAGTTATGTGGGAACACAGAGGGAGAAATAAGTCATCGAATCAGGGTACAAGCAGAGTTCTAGTCTGAATGGAGAGCTCAGAGAAAGTGTGCTGGAGGAGTAATGGCTTGGATTAAGTGTTGAAGGACAAGAAAAGTGTACTCAAGTCTCAGCAGTAGAAAAGAACTTACATGTTTGCAAGGAAAGAGGCCAAAGGGTGTGTTTACATAGCAGCGCTTCTATAATAAGGCAGAGATGGCCTGGTATGTGTGTGTGTATGTGTGTGTGTGTGTGTGTGTGTGTGTAAGCCAACTGATGCTCATTCAATTGCTCTTGCAATTCTCCTAAAGACCTAAAACCCTATATCCTTCTATAATAAGGCAGAGATGGCCTGGTGTGTGTGTGTGTGTGTGTGTGTGTGTGTGTGTGTGTGTGTGTGTGTGTGTGTGTGTGTGTGTGTGTGTGTGTGTGTGTGTGTGTGTGTGTGTGTGTGTGTGTGTGTGTGTGTGTGTGTGTGTGTGTGTGTAAGCCAACTGATGCTCATTCAATTGCTCTTGCAATTCTCCTAAAGACCTAAAACCCTATATCCAAATATACTTTAGACTAAAACAATGTTTGACATCTGCCTGTTCAATTCTTTACAGCCAATTCCAGCCTTATTCTTCTCTTCCCCTGCTGTCCTACCCCTCATCCCCCCACCCCCAACCCTGCTCCTGCCATCATTTAATTGCTTTTGATGTTTGTCTTTACCTGGTCACTGTTCCTTTACTTTTCAGCCCTTGAATGGGTAAGTGAGACTTCATTTGCTTGGACAGTGATCCTTGGTATGGAACCATCTGGAAGTCAGGCCCAAGATGGTTGGTCATCCTAGAACAATGAGACCCATTCATTGCACACATGACAATTTTTCCTACCTATGCAATTATCTGTTAAATGTCTTTACACTCAATGACACAGTCTAAGTATTGTGTCTTTATGTAGCTACTTTTCAGTAGCCATGGAGAAGCAACACAACAATGAAATATCACCAATTTTTCTTAATGCCACCACCACTGATTGGCTGTATAACTTTGGAAATGGGGATTTTCTTGTATTTAAAACACAAGTTGGGCTGGTACTAGGTGTTCCCTAAAGTAGTGTTGTGCTTGAATTCTTATCAAACAGAGGAAACAAATAAGGCCCTACATTGAAGGCAGGGAGGCACATTGTAGGTGTTGAGCAGAAATAGTGGTAACTGCAGCTTTCTCTGTTTTACACACACACACACACACACACACACACACACACACACACACACACACACACACACACACACACACGCTTGATAGAAACAATTCAGTTGAAGCAACTTGGCTTAACAGAAACCCAGCAGTGGGAAGAGAGTTAGCATTCTCCATAAATGTTTTGTTAATTGTACATTTGTAATTAAGTTCTACTTGACAAAACTGGTTCTCGCAGTGCAGCTTGAGAACTTCCCGCGCTACTTATTCAACTCCAGAGACTCTCGCCAACCTAGTAGCCACTAATTTACTTTGTCCCAGGTCTACAGAACTATAACACTGTCAAGACACAGGAGCATCTATGTAACTTTTGACGCCATGGACATAGGTGAACTTTATTTTCAGAAAGAAAACAAAGTAGCAAATCTGTGTATGTTTAGTTTTTGAATATCTTCCCATCTACAGAAGAGCTAATTATCCTGTTTTGCTTCAAGGGGGTAGTTGGTTCTGTATTTCTACTATTTTGTTTGCGTGCATATGTGTGTGTGTGTACCTGTCTCAAATAAAGTAACAATTCCAGTTTGGCAACCCCCTAATTGCAGGGATTGCTAAAAAGATTATTATGCATGTTACTGCAGAGAACTCGGCACCCTATAAAGTCATGGGCAGGAACTAGGGCATTTCTCAATTTACCACATTAGTATTGCAGTAATCGGGCTTCTCTCCTCTGTGTAAACATGAGGTTTAGGTGCCGGCCTGCAGAATGGCTAGAGAAATCAGCCCCCAGGAAGATAGGGGAAACAGCAGTTTTGTTCATCCTTATCTTGGCTTTGGCTTTTCTCCTCCTTCCATTTCTTTTTTTTTTTTCTTTTCTAATTAGAAAAGTAATAAACTTTCTGTTTGTGACGTATAAAGAAACAGAAACAAAGCAAATTGAAATTCTTCTTCCCTGTTAGGACCACTACAAGCCTTTGACAATTATATCCCCTTCCCCTTCGTCTTTTTTCCATGCTTTATGCACATAATATTATGATAGGCAATAAAAATTATTTGTAGGTATCATTTTAAATGGCTGACTAAATGTTTTATTTGCCTAAATGGGCTTCAGTTATTGCATGCTAAGTTTTATGTCTAATTTTTCTCTTACATAAAAAAAAAAGCTAGTAGTTGGAAATGTGGCACAGATACCAAGTTTGAGTACCAGTCTGAGATTTAAAAAATGCTACACTGGTTGTTATCTTAGTGTGAAAATATTTGTGCGTTTTTGGGTCGCTGGAGCAACAGAATTAGAAAATAAACCATTTTAAAGCCTCTAGCAGAGGGGCCTAGCATGCATGAAACCCTGGGTTCGATTCTTCAGTACCACATGAACAGAAAAGTCCGGAAATGGCATTGTGGCTCAAGTGGTAGAGTGCTAGCCTTGAGTAAAAGAAGATCAGGGGCAAAAGAAACCCTGAGTTCAAACCCCAGGAATGGAAAATAACAAAACAAAACATTGCAGAGTTGCTATTCAAAACCATTTTATTTTTATTCCCACAGACAGCAGCACGTAAAAGGACATGTCTACCATCCTATGTAAGGTGGGAATTTATATTTTAATACATCTTTGCCAAATACGTAGGCAGGCAAAGGATCATATATTTGCAATTTTAACTCAGTTATTTTATTATTATCAACGTTGGTTATTTTATCAAATATCTATCACCCAAATGAAAACTCCATTGTCTGTTTATATCCTTTGTCCATTATAGACATAAGAAAGTTGTTTGTCGGTTGTGGGGCCTGAACTCTGGGCCTGGGCACTGTCCCTTAGCTCTTTAGCTCAAGACTAGCGCTCTACCACTTGAGCCACAGAGCCACTTCTGGTTTTCTGATGGTTTTTTTGAGATAAGAGTCTCATGGATTTTCTTGCCCAGGCTGGCTTTGAACCACAATCTTCAGATCTCAGGATCCTCAGATCCTCCTGAGTAACTAGGATTACAGGTGTGAGCCACCAGCGCCCGGCAGAGAGTTATTTTTTATTTGACTCATTTGTGTGAACTCAATTTTTTTTTTTTTTGGCTAGTTGTGGGGCTTGAACTCTGGGCCTGGGCACTGTCCCTCAGCTCTTCAGCTCAAGGCTAGCGCTCTACCACTTGAGCCACAGCACCACTTCCAGCTTTTTCTGCTTATGTGGTTTTGAGGAATTGAACCCTGGGCCTCATGCATGCAAGGCAAGCACTCTACCACTGAGCCACCTTCCCAGTCCTCACTAAATCTCTACTTCATAATATTTGTTTAATATTTACTGTTTCCTAGCAAATCATTGCTTATATTTCAAACCTACATGTATCTTTTTGGCATGTAGAAATAGAAATATTTAATGCAGTTCAATTTTTCAATCTTTTGCTCTCTCTCTTTTCTGCTCTCTTCCTCCTGTCCTTTTTCTCTCTTTCCCTATTTTTCTTTCCTGGGGACCCAATCATGCTAGGCAAGTGCTCTACCTCTGAGCTACATTCTCAGTTCCTCCTCTTTGCCCCTTTTTCCTCTCTGGCCTTTTTCCTTCCTTGCTTCCTCCCCTCTTCTCCTTTTCGTGTTTTAGGCAGGCTAGCCTTGAACTCATGATCCTCTTTCTCATCCTGAGTGCTGGTATCACAAGCTTGTTTTCTCATATTGCTACTGTTTTTTGTGGGGTTGGGATGGAACACAGGGGCTTATGTAAGCTAAGCCATACCACCGAGCCTTACCTTCAGACACCTTTAAAAATCATTTTTAACTTTAGAAAATTATCTTGAGAACACAGATTTAATAAGGCTTTCTGTATATATGTTTGTATTTTTGTCATCATATATATATATATATGTATATTTACATATTAAGTGCACCATAAACACACTGTCTGAGGACATAGCAATCAGAGGAAGACAAAGGTAATGATTCATTAAGAGGTTAAAGTCTTCTCCTGTTAGGAACCAGTTGGACCGCAAATTCCAATTTGATTTAAAGGGAGTATTTCTAACCGGGTGAGCAGCTGATTGCAGAGTTGGGGGGGCCAGGAAGGAGGTTACGGGAGAACCCTGTAGACTGAAGACATGAATTTCCATTCTGATATCTTCCATTCTCTTCTTTTATTCTGAGCTTCTAAATGAAATTCTAAGCAACGAATCCATGGAATGATGACAAGAGTTGGCTGTGTGCAGAATGCTATGGGTCGCAGTTGCTCATTTTCAAAAGGCACCAACAGAAACTGAAGGGTTAAAGAAGTAGAAGAGGGCTGGGAGATGTAGCTCAGTCACTGAGGGCTTGCAGACCAGGCCCTGGCTTTGCTCCCTAGCATAATCTCCCCCTACCTGGTAGGTGAGGGGTGGCAAGAACTGGAGGCAACCATCTGCCCCCCAATAATCAGAAGTAGCTCCCTAAGTGAAAATCCGAAGCAGGATCTCAAGCACAGAAGGTGAGCTAGCTCGTGGTGAAATCGACACAGCAGACCTGCTTACTTTTATTTTTACCACTGGGGGTTGTTTAAATATTTGCAGTGGTTATACATTCAGCAAGCACATTTACTTTTTTAGTTAAAAGGATCACATAGACCCTCATCGTGATCTTCCCTTGGAAAAAAAGCCTAAGAGTGGCTTAGCAACTCCCACCTTGGCTTTATTCTTTAACCTATTTGAGCTGTAGGCATCCTGACTAAGAGGAACTACTTGGTTTGTTAAGAACTGGCTGCGTGAGCCTGGGCTTAGGAACTGACCACAAATTTCACAAGTCAACACATGTGCCTGCTTGAGCACATTTGTCAAGAGTCCTACATAACTCGGGTCTAGTTCTGCATCTTCAAGGGTTTGTGGGCAAAACACCCATCTCTTGACATGCTAAGTTTCTCACATATAATGTATGGGGCTTTGGCTAAATCTCTAACCACTTTCTGGCTTTAAAACTTTGATTTTTTAAAAAAATCCTGCAATTAGGAGAAACCTAACAAGCATAGCTTTTCTTGTGTTATTACGTGCAATGATATTTTCAACAGAGCCAAAAGGAATCAGCCTAGAAATTCCTAGCTGATCAGGAAATCTAGAAAGATCAGCATATAACTAGGCTATCTCTGACTTCAGTAAATTTGTTTCTCTTTTTTTTTTATGTTTTTATTTTCATTTGTTTGCCTTTTCTTTTCATTTTATTGGCATGCAAAGCATTATCTACTATATTCAATTAAGTGAAATAATTTAAATTATAAATGAATACTTTTCAAAGAATAAATATACATGTTACTTTTTTTTTTTTTTGGGTCCGGTCATGGGGCCTGAACTCTGAGCCTGGGCACTGACCCTCAGCCCTTCAGCTCAAGGCTAGTGCTCTACCACTTGAACCACAGCACCACTTCCGGCTTTTTTCTTTTTGCTTATGTGGTGCTGAGGAATCGAACCCAGGGCCTCATGAATGCAAGGCAAGCACTCTACCACTGAGCCACCTTCCCATCCCTACATGTTACTTTTTGTATGTGTGGTATTGATAATTAAACTCAAGGCCGCACCGTGCTAGGGAGGTGCTCTACCACTGGGCAACACTGGCCCTAGATCACTGTCTCCCCTCCCCCCTTCTAGTTTTGGGGCTTGAACTCAGGGTCTGGATGCTGCCCTGAACTTTTGTGGTCAAAGCTAGTGCTCTCCTATTTGAGCCATAGTTCCACTTCCAGCTTTTTGGTGGTTAATTTGGAGATGAGAATCAGACTTTCCTGTTCAGGCCGACTTTGAACCTCAAGTCTCAGATCTCAACCTCCTGAGTAGCTAGGATTCATGTGTGAGCCACTGGTGCCCAGCCTGAGGTCACCCTCTAAATAGCCAGGTGCCTGTGGCTTATGCCTGCAATCCTAGTTACTCAGGAGGTGAAATCAGAATCACAGTTTGAAGCAAGCCTGGACAAGAAAGTCCGTAAGACTCTTACCTCTAATAAAACTAATCCGAAAAGGCCAGAAGTGGCGCTGTGGCTCAAGTGGTAGAGCACTATCCTTGAGCAAAAAGAAGCTCAGGGATAGTGCCCAGGCTCTGAGTTCAAGCTCCAAGACCAGCACACGCGCGTGTGTGCGCGCGCACGCACACACACACACACACACACACACACACACACACACACACACAAAACACCCTTACTAAATCATAAATCATAAATGACTGAGGCATCACTGCCACCTAGTGGCAGGTGGCCTAATTACAGGAAAAGTATATTAAAAGTTCTGTTTTGTTTTTGTTGGTTGTGGGGCTTGAACTCTGGGCCTGGGTGCTGTCCCTGAGCTCTTCAGCTCAAGGCTGAACCATAACACACTTAAACCATAGCACACTTCCTGTTTTCTGGTGGTTAATTGGAGATAAGAGTCTCACATACTTTCCTGCCTGGGCTGGCTTTGAACCGTGATCCTCAGATCTCAGCCTCCTGAGTAGCTAGGATTATAGGTGAGCCACTGGTGCCCAGCTTTATAGATTGTTTTTCTATTAAAAAGAAGCTAATTGGTAGGAGAAAATAAAGGAAGAGATAAGTCTGCTCCCAAAAAAGAAATGTACTTGTTACCTGACTTATGAAACAGTTGCTCCTCAGTACATTACATTAATAGTAACCATGAAATTATATTTTAAAAAGCTGATTAGCATGTGTGTGTGTATATTTCTATGGTACACAAATGGAATTCCTGAGTCCAAGGATAATCATATTATCTTGTGTACATGTTCATAGGTTTCAGTGCAAGAGCCCCTTCAAACTCAGATAGCTTCTCTTAATGACCACTACCAGGCCATGTATTACCAATGGCTAGGCTCAATCTGTGGACCACTTGAACAATTCCTATGGCTCATTAACTGCTTACATCTGTGCAATGCTGACCAGAACAGAGCAGTGACTGCTACTGCAGAACAGATGTCATCTCTGGCTCTGTTTTCCCCTGCAAGCTGGCACATGACTACAGTCTCTCAAGAGTTCATTGTTAACCTGAGGGGTTATGCCAACTCTGCTAACCGCCCTTAATTACCTGCATGTTTGCTGGTGTGTTTATTTTAAGAATCTAGCTACTAATTATTGTGACTCTTGGATTACTATTTCTGTTCCACTTTACTTGCTTCTCTTTACAATTTTCTTATTCATAGACAACTTAGTAATGCAGGTTATATATAGGCAAGAAAATATTGGAGTTACTTAGCCTTATGTAAATCAATGAAATCATAATTAATTTTGTAATATCACTGTAAGCAGGCATTTCTTCTGCAGCAGATACATTATGCTTCAGGAGATGGGTGGTGTGCAAGAAGAGGGGTAGAAATAGTTACCCCAGTGAAATGTGGACGGAACAATTCTCTCTAGCAAGGCACTGGTGTCTCATGTCTGTAATCCTAGCTACTCAAGAGGCTGAGATATGAGGATCATGGTTTGAAGCCAGTCCGTGAGACTCTTATTTTCAATTAACCTCCAGAAAACTGGAAGTGGAATTGTGGCTCAAAGTGGTAGAGTGCTAAAAGCTCAGGGACAGTGCCTAGCTCCTGAGTTCAAGCCTCATAACTGACAACAACAAAAAACCCCAAAAGACAAAACCTCTCTAGGCCAGAGGAAGTTGAATCATTGCCAGCTAAAAATATAAGGAAAGTGACTGTAGATAACCGTAACGGACTATATAATTCTAAACAAATCTAGAATAGAGGATTTTGAGTGTTTTAACCACTTAGAAACAATAAATATTTGAGAAGATAGATATAGTTAATGGAAGCCAGGTGCAGAGGTTGCATCCAAGAGGCTGAGGTGGGGTGTACTCCCGTGTCCAGGAGTTTGTCACCAGCTCGGGCACATCATCTCAAAAACATGAATAAAAAGTAGATAGGCTTACTCTCATTTGAGAATTATATAATGAATGTATGCCTGTATTGAAACATCATGTACATTTTATGTCAATTAAAACATACAAAAATGAGTCTTTTTAAAAACGTGAACATGTGAAAATGGCATGATTAATTGTTGTATGACCAAACAGTGGAAAGAAACATGTAATGGTTTTCATAATCTTCTGTTTCAAGTCTTTGTCTAGGTGCCAGGGACACAGGGTATGAGTTATTCACACTTTCATGGGCACATAGTATGAAACCAGCACCATACAAGCCTGGATATAGGAGCAGAAAAGGGAGCAGAAAGGAGGGAACAATTAGTTTTGACTTCAGGAATCAGGCATGTTTCAATGCAGGTATGATCTTTGGGCTGGGCATGGAAGGATGAGTAGGAGTTGGCCTTGTTGATGAGACATAATGGAAGGTAAAGAGAGTAATGACTTGTCTGAGTAACTCCAGAAAGGGCTGTTTCTGGATCCCTGGTACCACTGTGGCCTGGAGATTATTATAGATTCTCGGACAGTAGGCCTTGTATTTTCACTGTATACAAACTATGTGGGGATCTTGTCACCGTGTAGATTTCTGAGGGCCTGGAGTAGGCCTCTGATTCCGCATTTTAATGAGCGCTATTCAGGGCCTCTACAGACTGCACTCAGAGCAGGAAAGCTCTGTGTACTGCAACTACTATTTCAGTTCAGCCTGCTAGTTGGTGCAACCTAAAAGCAAGATGGACTTTGCTTTTTGCTCTAAGGTAATTCATAAAAGAACATTAAGAAGCTCTCTTTTTGAGACGGTGACATTTCAGGAATAAATTCTGCATTGTCCCTGAACCAGCCAGGGTGTAAATCCAGAGTGACTCATCCTGGAGGTGACCTGCTCAGATGACATGGGGCTGGACCTACAGGAAGGGGAAGGGGAAGGCTTAGACTGGCCTGGCCAGTTCCAGGGGATGAATTCCCCGGGCAGTGGTGAAACCCTCTGTCTGAGAGACTCTGGTGGCCGGGAGAAGGAAAGCAAGACACATGGTATCATCACAGATTTTAAAAATTGATTGGAACATCTTCTTAAACAATAATTTTTGGATTAAACGCATTGGATAATAATAATTAGGATAACAACAGTTATCACTTAGGAAAACATAATCCATACCACCATTTCGGTGATGCCTACTTAGGCATTTATTTTTCAGTAAGAAAATAGCTGTAGTACTTTTATGCTCTGGTTTGAGTTAATGACAGTGTTCTTTCTTTTTTTATGTTGGTCATGGGGCCTGAACTCTGGGCCCGGGTGCTGTCTCTCAATTCTGCAGCTCAAGGCTAGCGCTCTACCACTTGAGCCATAGCCTCACTTCAGGCTTTTTCTGCTTATGTGGTACTGAGGAATGGAACCCAGGGCCTCATGCATGCAAGGCAAGCACTCTACCACTGAGCCAGCTTCGAAGCCCCTGACAGTGTTCCTTCTATTAAATTCAACTTTTTAGCCATAGAAGTGTACTTGCTCTTGGCAGAACTTTTGAGAATAAATGGAATTTGGGGGTATATAGTCAAATGGCTGATCTGTCATGATTTCCTCTTATTCCCGTTTTGTGTGAATGGGCTGGTGGCTCTGCCTTCCCCAGGGAGCGGGCACCAGTGAAGGTTTGATGATATGGCAAGTAGAACCTGAGCTGGGAGAATGGTAGAGTGCTTGCCTGCTTGTTAGGCTAGAGACAGTCTGTGATCTCCAGGTGAGATCGCTAAACTTCCCTTCACTTTCATCTTCCTGCTGTTTATGCTGGCTGTGGAGTGCCATAGGGAGACTTTGTAAGACTAATGACGGAAGAAAAAAGATCAAGTGATTATCTTCTCTAAGACGACATTAGTAGCTCCCATATGTAGGTTCCAACTTTTCACAGACAATCATAAGCAGACCAAGTGGCTAGAAGTTAGCACCAGAGATTAGGAGAGTCTCATTACCTCTGGATCCCCAAACATGCCCACATGAACACTGTAGAGATGAGCTCACATTTGAGTGATAAACAGTTGTCAACACCAAGGACTGGCCAAGAAGAAAGCCAGACAGATTTATGTGCTGCTGCCGGAAATGATCCAATTAGAGGCCAGAGGAGCTCAAGTGACCACCATACAGTCCACTCAAGACATCACAGGCCCAGCCTGGGGCTCACAAAGGATGCTTCTTGGACCCAGGGTTTCTCACTTTCAATTGTGGTTCACTAGAATTCCCCAAACAGGTATCCATGTTTTAGAGTGCCACCTCAGCACCTGGAAGAGCATGCCCAGAATGCAGCTTCCTCAACTGCAAGCATGGTGGCCTGCAAACTCAGAGAAGCCCTTTGTGACCTTGCTGATGGAGGGGGGTGGAGCCTCTCTTTGGAGCAGATGACCTTCAGGAATGCTCACGGATGGACAAGGAACTTTGAAAACAAAAATCAGTATAGGGGCTGGGAAGGTGGTTCAATGGTAGAGCGCTTGCCTCGCATGCATGAGGCCCTGGGTTCGATTCCTTAGCACCACATAAGCAGAAAAAGCCGGAAGTGGCGCAGTGGCTCAAGTGGTAGAGTGCTAGCCTTGAGCTGAAGAGCTGAGGGAGAGCACCCAGGCCCAGAGTTCAGGCCCCATTGTGGACAAAAAAAAAAAAAAATCAGTATAGATCTGTGACACCAGGAAAGAACATTATTTTTTTATTCCCACTGGTCTATCACCAAGAGCTAAGTTTAAAGAGTGGAAAAAAATTGAGAGAATGAAAAACAGAATAGACAAATTTTTTTTTTTGTCGGTCGTGGGGCTTGAACTCTGGGCCTGGACGCTGTCCCTCAGCTCTTCAGCTCAAGGTGAGCGCTCTACCACTTGAGCTACAGCGCCACTTCCGGTTTTCTGGTTTATTGGAGATAGGAGTATCACGGTCTCTCCTGCCCGGGCTGGCTTTGAACCGCGATCCTCAGATCTCAGCCTCTTGAGTAGCTAGGATTACAGGCGTGAGCCACCAGCGCCCGGCAGAATAGACAAGTTTTTACTTTCTCATAATAGTATTTTTGAAATGGCATTTGTAGCTTCCCTGATCCCTATCTGCACACTCTCTCTTTTTCTCTCTCTCTCTTTCTTTCTCTCTCTCTCTCTCCCTCTCACTCACTCTCTCTCTCATTTTAGTTACTTGTAGTTAAGCTCCAAAAATATTACAGGGAAAATTCCAGATATGAACAAATCAAAATAACTTGTTATAATTTTCCATTTTATATATTGTCCATCTCTCATTGTGCCTGGTTTATCACAGGTCTGTCTGGAAAGGAAAGAGCGTAGCAGGTATAGAGTCTGCTGCTATCAATGGTTTTAGGTAGCCTCTAGGGATTTAGGAATCCCCAGGATAGATGTATCTCGTTTGTTTGTGCCTTTATTTTCAGCCCTACTTCACTCACCACCCAGAATATAGCTGCTTATGAAAGGCTGCACCAGACAGCATCAAGAGCCTGTATCTTGGCAGGAGCAGAAGGCTGGTTGACCTGGGGGCTCCCATCCCAGGATGACTGCTGAGGTCACCCTGCCAGAATCTCACTCAACCTGAGCTCTGCCCTAACTTCTCAAGTTGGGCTGCAGACCCACAGTAACCCAACCCCTTGTTTTCTTCTTTGGGGTGCACCTCTTGTCAGACCAGCTGCCCCACGAGTGTGGCTATTTTGCTGGGTTCTATGGTTGCTGACCAGAATCCAGATGACATTCTCAATTAGAACTTATGCAAGACAGCCAGCAGTTCCTTCTTACATTTGCTAGAAACCAACCATCCCCTTCCTCCGGAGAGTCAGTCCTTGTCCCTTCTCACCTCTGCCCCCAGGCCTCACACACGTGTCTAGCACCTTCGTGCACACCACACCAGATCCTGTTTTTTTTTTTTTTTTTTTTACCTATTTTGTCACAAAATTTTAAGAGACAAAGAAAATGGACATTTTACTGCTTATAGAAGAACCTGCTAGTGTCTTCTTCAACATATTTCTCCCTCTTTTATCAGTGTGCACCTGTAGGTATCTGTGGGTCCTGGAACATGGCTGCCTAGGTGGCACTCAGGGCTTCAGAACAGCATCTCTGGGGACCTTGTTTCTTTCATATCAAGCAAATCAGGCAGATAGCACCTCTTGAGGGCCCCCAGGTCCCGGGCTGTTGCCTGGATTTAGCTGCTTCAGTGAAATCCTGACACAAATCGAAACACTTGGAAGTCTACCAGAGAGCCAGGCAGGTAACAGAAGTGAGAGAGGCCAGCAGGGACAGCCCAGGAACAAATGCAAATGCTGGCCTCTCCTGTCGTGGAGGGATTGGAAAATGCAAATCCTCCTGTGAGGCAGTTGTATAGACCTGGTGTGTTCCTGTGACTTTTTCCTTTTCCTCCCTCTCTTAAGTAAATGCCGGACTGAGCCAGTGGCTCACATCTGCCATAGCTCTACTGCCAGCTTTTTGGTGATTAACTGGAGATAAGTCTTTCCTCCCAGAACTTTGAACGGGATCCTCAGATCTCAGCTTCCTGAGTAGCTAGGATTACAGGTGTGAGCCACTGGCGCCCAGCTTTTTTTTTTTTTTTTTTTTTTTGCCAGTCCTGGGGCCTGAAATCAGGGCCTAAGCACTATCCTTGAGCTTCTTTTGCTCAAGGCTAGCGCTCTACCACTTGAACCACAGCACCACTTCTGACTTTTTCTGTTCATGTGGCACTGAGGAATAAAACCCAAGGCTTCATGCATGCTAGGCAAGCACTCGATCACTGAGCCACATTATCAGCACTGAGCCACATTATCAGCCCTCTAATGCCATTTTATGTAATTTGTCTGTCTCCAAGACTGGAAGTTCCATGATGCAGAGACTTTCTTTTAACTGCTGTATTCCCAGGGCTCCAGAACCATGTATACAGTAGGCATTGAATACTCCCTTTCCCAAGAAAGCCTTTGATCCCACTCAGATGAGCCTCAAAGAAGTAGGTGGAGATGGCAATAAAGTTTGTAAGCTTGGTGGTAGAGAAGTGTCTGAATACCCAGAAAGATGAAAGGTTAGGGCTGAGGAAGAAAGGAAGAACAAGAAAATTCAAAATACTCATTTAATGAGGTTCCCCTAGCCCCTCAGCATCCCACCTCCATGCTAAACATATCATTAGACAATAATTTACTTGCTCTATTGCGGAATTCGGTAAGGCCAGATTACAAAACTAAGGGAAAACTAATTTTGCAGAATTAGAATGTGTTAATAACTGGATTGGGCTTCAACATGAGATGATTGTGTCTCTCCAAATAACTTTCATTAAAGATGACAGTCCTCCAGTATGTGGAAAGATGCTGATATACCTCCCTGAGTCAGTAAGAGGAAGTCTCCTTTCTTGATGGGACAACACTATTTCTTTTTTGATGCTCTTTTTCCTTCTCCTTTCCTTGGTTTCCCCTTCCCACGGAGTTTCTTGAGACGCCTTTGCTCATCCTTAAAATCCTGATGCTCATCTCTAAACAAAGAAAGAAACATTAATTGACCAGTTTTGTTTTTTTGTTTTGTTTTTTATCAGACTTGAAAGCACACTAATCCAGCACTGTTCTTTTAGGTTGTTTGGGTTATTGATCCCTGACTCCAGGGTGCATGCTCACTTGGGAGGACAAAAAGTGCAGAGGTTGTCAACATATGGAGGGGTTGGGTTCCGAAATTCCTTCATTGTAGTTTCCCTTGACAGAAGCAATGCCACAAATGGCCGTTAACCTCCCAGGCCAGCTTAGGTAAACCCATGTAACTACAATACACACCAACTACTCCCATATCTCCCAACCTTAAGCCTAAACAATGAGAGGCACTGCAAGTGTGTAAATCTTCAGTTGCATGGAGACCCTGAATGCCCCAAGAATGAACTTCTACTAACAATGGGCAGAGGGCTGGAGGAAGTGGCCTTGATGGCATTGAATGGCTCATATGAAAAAAGCTTCTGGAAAGACTCCAGTAGAAGAAAGCCAGATCAAAAGACAAATAGCTAAGACAAGGTTACCAGCACTATTTATGTTTGTGGATGGTATAGAAGTTGAAGACCGCCTATGCTGTTAATGTTCCATCTTAAGACCAACCACATAGCTATTTAAATCACAGTTCAACCTTTACTGTCTCTATGGCTCTGGATAAGTGATCTCTTTTTGAACCTTAGTTTCCTCATATGTAAGTCAAGAGCATGCTAGCACATAAATTAGATGAAAGAAAAGGGTTTGCTGGGCCCAATTTTTGTTTTTGGTCCATCGTGGGGCTTGAACTCTGGGCCTGGGCGCTGTCCCTCAGCTCTTCAGCTCAAGGCAAGCACTCTACCGCTTGAGCCACAGTGCCACTTCCCATTTTCTGGTGGTTTATTGGAGATGAGTCTCACAAACTTTCTTGCTCGGGCTGGCTTTGAACCGTGATCCTCAGATCTCAGCCTCCTGAGTAGCTAGGATTAGAGGCGTGAGCCACTGGCACTGGGCCAAATATATAACTGCCGAGGCTGTTATAAAATATATGGGTCGGGCTGGGAAGGTGGCTCAGTGGTAGAGCACTTGCCTTGCATGCCTGAGGCCCTGGGTTTGATTCCTCAGCACCACATAAGAAAAAAGAAAAAAGCTGGAAGTGGTGCTGTGGCTCAAGTGGGATAGCACTAGCCTTGAGCTGAAGAGCTGAGGGACAGCGCCCAGGCCCAGAGTTCAGGCCCCACGACCGGATCCCCCCCCCCCAAATAAATAAAATAGATGCGTTTTGCCAGTGGCTCCCATCTGTAATCCTAACTACTCTAAGGCTGAGATCTGAGGATGGTGGTTCAAAGCCAGCCCAGGAAGTAAATTTCATGAGGTTCTTAGCTCCAAAAACCACCAAAACAGTGGAACTGGGACTCAAGTGGTAGAATGTTAGCCTTAAGCAAAAAAGCTCACGGCCAGCCCTGACTTCAAGCCCTAGGACCAGCAGCAGCAGCAGCAGCAGCAGTGTGAACGTGCAAGCACGTGCACACATACATACTCTCATGATTGGTTTTACAGAATTTGATGTTTCATTCTGTAAATATAATGGATAGTATACAACAGACTTCTGGATTAGTTATGAATGCCAAATATTTCTCAACAGAGCATCAGGACCATACTTAAATTATGTCAGGAGGGAAGCAAGATGATGAATGAGAAGCAACAAGAAGCCAAATTGCCAGAAAAACTGAGTTTTGAAGGTCCAGCTCAGAGGCCAACCACTACCAGGAATTACTGTCTGTGGGCAACTGGGAGCAAGGTGGGAAGCAGCACCAACTACACTGAGGCAGGAACTCCATGAATCAAAACTCAGATCCAAAATGCCACTGCCACTAGCTTGGGGTGCATTCTACGTGAGTGGGAAGCCAAGTGATAGTTGGTATGACCCTAAGCAACGTGAGAATCTAAGTTAAAGCCAGAGTCAGGGCGGGAAGCAAATTGCATGGGGAGCAAGTTGGTAATCCTGAGGTCGGATGACTTTCAAGTTCAGAGAGGCAGAAGTTGCCGTGAGAGGAGTAGGGGCTGTGGTGGGCAAGCCAGGAGCCACCAGCAGCTTAGGAGTCCCGTACAGGAGGCCAGCCCTTGCAAACAGCAAGCTGCAAACAGCATTTTCTGTCTGCATGCTGCCTAGGGTCCCGGCTCAGAGTCTTGCAAAGTTATTGGGCTGGCACTCTGCCATGGAGCTAAATCTCCAGACAGGCCTCTCCGGCCCAACCTGTTCAGACTTTAAAAAAGTCTGGGGAAGAAGCCACTCTTTCCAAGGAAGAAATACTCTTTTTTTTTTTTTTATAATATTATTTTATTTTATTTGAGAACATACTGTACAGAGGGGCTACAATTACATGGGCAGGATAATGCATACATGGAAGAAATACTCTTGTTGTGTCTTTTATCTTTTCTGTCTTTCTCTGTACATGTTCTTTTGTGTTCTCTGAATTATTCTGGTACCTTCAAAACATACTTTTCCCATCATATCACACCTCTTCTTTCCATTTCCCCATCTTCCTTTTTTTATTACTTTTTTTTTTAAACTTTATTACATATACTTTTAATTTTTTTTCCCCTGGTCCTTGAGCTTGAGTTTTGGTCCTGAGCACTCTCCCTGAGCTCCTTTTGCTCTAGGCTAGCACTCTACCACTTGAGCCAGAGTGCCACTTCCAGCTTTTTCTGTGATTGATGGGAGATAAAGAGTCTCACAGACTTTCCTGCCTCGGCTAGCTTCAAACAGCAATTCTTAGATCTCAGCCTCCTGAGTAGCTAGGATTACAGACATAATCTTGTCTTGGTGCCAGGCCTTACTTTTAACTTTTTTTTTTGTTGGTTGTAGGGCCTTAACTATGGGCCTGGGTGCTGTCCCTCAGCTCTTCAGCTCAAGTATAGCATTCTACCACTTGAGCCACAGCATCACTTCCACTTTTTCTGCTTATATGGTGCTGAGGAATCGAACCCGGGGCCTCATGCATGCAAGGCAAGCACTCTACTATTGAGCCACCTTCCCATCCCCACTTTTAACATTTTTAAAAGACAAGGTTACACTATAAATACTCTAATTTCCCACTCAATTACCTTGAAGGAGGTAGCTGATATTTACAATAGATTTTTACTACATTTAAATATTTGGTATGAACTCTGGCTAAGAACACAACAACAAAAAAGAAAATTATGGACCAACTTCCTTGATGAATATAGATACAAAAATTCTTCATAAAATACTTGTACCTTAGAGTACTTTAACAAGATCATACACCATAGTCAAGTTGGCTTCATTCCAGACACACAAGGATGGCTCAATACACAAAATAAATGTAATAAAGCACATAAACAGAACGAAGGACAAGAAAATTACATGATTATCTCAATAGATGTTGAAAAAATCTTGGATAAAATTCAACATCGTTTCCTGAAGAAGCCTTGAAGAAAGAAGGAGTAGAGTAAAAGGAAACTACTTCAACATAATAAAAGCTACATATGACAAACCTAGGGTCAACATAGCACTAAATGGGGGAAGAACTCCAAGTACTGGCTTTTAAGTCAGGACTGAGACAAGGATGTCCGCTTTGTCCACTCTTACGCAATACAGCAGCTGAATTCCTGGTCAGAGCATCAAGACAAGTATATAAAATATAAATTGGAAAGAAAGAAGTCAAATCATCCCTTTTTGCAGATGATATAATCCTATACTTAAAAGACCACCAAAAGGCTATTAGATCTGATAAACAACTTTCAGAAAAGTGGTAAGATATAAAGTCAACTACAAAAACCAGAGGCTTTTCTATATACCAACAACAAATGGGATGAGAAAGAAAGCAGAAAACATTCCTATTTCAATATTAAAAACAAACAACCCCCCAAAAGAAAAACCCCACAACAGCTGGGCACTGCTGGCTTCATACTTCTAATCTTAACTACTCAGGAGACTGAGATCTGAGGATCACAGTTCGAAGTCAGCCCGGGTAGGAAAAGTCTGTGAGACTCTTATCTCTAATAAACTACTTAAAAAAAAAAAAAAAAGCCAGCAGTGCTGTGGCTCAAATGGTAGAGTGCTCACCTTGAGCAGAAGAATCTCAGAGACAGTGCCCAGGCCCAGAATTCAACCCCTAGGACCAGCAAAAAACAAACTAAACCAAACTAAACCAAATCAACCACAAAACACAAACCAATACCCCCCACAAACAACCAACCTAAGAATAAACTAAAACATAAGGTGGGAAAATCTTCCATGTTCACAGCTTGACAGATTTAATACTGTAAAAATGGCTGCATTACTGAAAGCTATTTACAGTTCAGTGCAATCTCCCCAATCCCAATGATATTCTTCACAAAAAGAGAAAAATCTGAAAATTCACATGGAAGGATAAAAAACCTGGATGGCCAAAGCAATCCTGAGCAGAAGCGCAATGCTGGAGGTTATTTTACTACAAATGATACTACAGAACCACAATTACAAAAACATCATAGTACTAGCACAGAAACAGATAAACTGACCAATGGAATAGAAGATTAGATCCAGAAATAGACACACATAGCTATGGTTTTGACACCTGGTAGACATATATTGGAGAAGCAAATGGTATTGGTAAAACTGAATATGTACATACAGAAGTTTGAAAGTAGAGCCCTGTACATCCTTCTTCAAAAAATAACTCACAATGCATCAAAGACTCTAGTTTAAGATCTGAAATTTTGAAACTATAGCAAAATATATGAAAAGCTCTTAAAGCTAGACATAGGTAGGAAATAGACATAGCTAAGGAAGAACTGACAGATGGGATTGCATCCAATTAAGAAGGTTCTACACAACAAAACAATCTAGCATTAAGAGACAGCCTACAAAATGGGAGAAAAACTACTCATTCAACAAAATATACAAAATATATACAGAACTCAAAAATTAAATACCAGAAGAACAATTAATGAATGGGCATATGAAATAAAATCAAATGTATGTCTCAAAAGGTATATAAATGACCAAAATGCACAAAGAATTGATCTACAACAAGTAAACAATGCTGGCAAGGATGTGGAGGTGAGGAAACCCTTAGACATTTATACTGGTGGGCGTATACATTTAGTGCAGCAATTGTGGAAATCAGTACAGAGGTTCCTCAAAAGACTAAATGTAGAACTAAGAATATGATCCTCCTATACCATTCCTAGGCATATCTACAAAGGAATATGTCAGCACACAATGGAAATATCTGTACTCCCATGTTGATTATAGCACTATTTATAATAGCCAAGCTATGGAATCAACTTAGGTGCCTTTTAACCAATGAATAGACAATATGACACACACAAATGTATACACACATATATGTATGTATACACACACAGGGAATATTACTCAGCCATCAAAGTGAATGAAATGTTGTCACTTGCAGAAACTAGATTGAAATGAAATGAAGATAATCATTTAAGTAAAATAAGCCAGATCTCCTATTTCCTTTCTTTCTTCTTTTGACGGTCATGGGGCTTGAACCCAGGGAATGGGTGCTATTTCTGAGCTCTTCTGGTCAAAGATAGTGCTCTACCACTTTGAGCCACAGAGCCACTTTTGGTTTTCTGGTTGTTAACTGGAGATGAGTTTCATTTTTCTGCCTGGGTGGACTTTGAACCTGGATCTTCAGCTCTCAGAATTCTGAGTGGGTAGGATTACAGGTGTGAGACGCTCTCGGCAGATCTCTTTTCTTTAGCATGAAAACCCTATTACTTATGATGGTATTCAGACTCTCACCACCTGCCTCTGGTCTTCTCAGGGTCCCAACCCTACACTTCTTTTGGGTGATTCCAGGCACACTCCTGCCCAAAGGCCTTCTCTTGTCTCTTCCCTACCTAGGTGTCTTGTGGCTCATTCCACTACCTTAAATTAAACCCTGCCTAAATCTCATTCCCTCACTGGGGCTGGCCCTGACTGTCCAGTCCCATTTCATGTGGTAACAACCCTCTCCACCCACCACAGGTTCCGTCAGCACATAAGATCCAGCTCAGCCAGCTCTGCCTTTTCCCTTACAGCACAGAATTCACTTATTATGATTTGTTCGCCTTTCTTTCTTCCTTCCCCTATTTCTTTCAACCTTTGGACAAAAAACAAACAAACAAACAAACAAACAGCCTCACCAGGCAGGGGCATTTGTTTCCATTGATGCTAAAAACCTAGAACCTGTTTAAGTAAGTGGATCAATTATTTTGAGAAACTGTGCTTCCTCTTTGCAGGTCTTTGAATGGAGTTTTCTTTACTGAAGGGTCTGTCTAGCTTAATTGAGGTGGTTGCTTTTGAATGCTCATGAAAATAATTTTGCTTTTCCAGGGATAACTGTTCACTATTTTTCCCCTGGTCTCCACAATCATTCTTCAAATGGAATGGCAGGAAACAGATATGTTCAATAATTGAATATGATTAGTTACGGGTTATACTCAATCAGTTTTTATTTTCTGAGCCCAGATTAATGGTAAGAGACATAGACCCAAGCAATTCCAGACATTCAAAATAGGTCATGGAGTATAATTTCTAATAATATTTTAACTAAGAATATTCTGTGTGTATCAGTTGTGGGGCTTAAATTCAAGGCCTAGGTCCTGTCCCTGAACTTTTCTGCTCAAGGCTAGCATCCTACCACTCTGAGCCAGCACCACTTCCAGTTTTCTGGTGGTTAATTGGAGATAGGAGTCTCATGGACTTTCCTGCCCCAGCTGGTTTTGAATCACGATTCTCAGATCTCAGCTTCCTGAGTAGCTAGAATTACAGTGTGAGCCACCAGCCCCCAGCAACTTTTATTTTTTATTTTTTTTAAAAGAAAAATCATCACACAGGTATTTGATCTTTTTTTCTTTCTAGATAGGCATATAGTCGTAGGTCTACCCAAACACATAAGCATGGTGTTAAGAGCCTATGTGATTTATACATTACTCTTACTGGGAATTATAGCTAATTTAAACCAAATTCATATATTGAAAAGCTACAAAAATGCCAGAAATGAGTGGGAAGAAATAACAATGCTAACAACACTGCCATCAGCAGAGAAAGGAGGCTCCCACACACCGGCTAGGAGGCAGATCAGGTGTAGGCAGGGACTCTGTTCAGCTGACACCAAGAACCCCTGGCAACCCTGGCGCTCCCGGTGTTTTCTTCCACAGCATTTGCATCCATTTTGCTCTTGGTAGTCTTTCTCTAGTGCTCTTAGGTTAATCAATTATTAAACATTGCCCCAAAGCTCAGTATCAACTCAACATTAGTAATGTTTTATACATAACTATAATATGTCTAAAATATTCCAACAAGCATGTGTCTAGTGCTTTTGTTGTTTTTCCCCAGTGTGCTCAGTATGGATATTCTGAAAGAAGTCTTTCCCCCACAAATTATACCTTTTGAATGACCTGGGTCTCTAATAAGATCCACAAAACTCTTAATATAAAGGATATAAAAATACCCTCCAAGCTGGGCTCAGGTGACACATGCCTGTAATCCTAGCTACTCAGGAGCCTGAGATCTATGATTGCCATTCAAAGCCAGCGGGGCAGAAAAGTCCATGAGAATCTTGTCACTAATAAAACTATTCAGAAAAAGCCAGAAGTGGCGCTGTGGCTCATGTAGTAGAGCACTAGCCTTGAGTAGAGAGGCAAAGGGACAGTGCCCAGACCCTGAGTTCAAGGTCCAGGGCTGGGGAAAAAAATATCCTCCAGTTCCCTCTTTTTTTTGGTCATTACCTGTAAAGGCCAAGAAAACGGAGTGTGCCCATGAGCGCAAAATATGTGTTGTGACTTGGATACCAGTCATAAGTCTCCTTCCTCTTGGCCAGGGGCTGTTCACTGAACAGTTTCACCACTTTCATGGATTTGGAATCCGTAGGCCTGGCAACTTCACCAAAGAGCCGGGCACTCAGACGAGTCATGCGCAATGCATATTCTGAGAGTGAAGACATTTCTTGAGCACTGAGGAGCAAATTCCCTATACAGCAAGTAAGGAGAGATAAACATGAGAGGGTGAGAAACTCTAAGATTATCTAATGAGCATTTTTTTTAAAGAAAATATAAGTCACACATGAATCAGTGTGTACTATTAGCAGGACGTGCTTTGGAAGAGAAACAGCCACAGTTCTGAGAGCTATTTCCTTTGCAAGCTCCATGTTTACCTTCACACACTATTGTTTTCTTGCTGTGGTGCCCCTTTTACAGTGACCTATTTTGTAATGCAGTAAGTTATTTACTGGTAGTCAGTTCACTTATTTGCAGGCTGATGAAGAGGACAGGGAAACAAGTTCTTCTACCTCAGCATTGTCATTATACCTTTCAAAAACAACCACCTAAGCAATCTGTAAATAAATATGCTGACTACCTGCCATCTAAAGGTATAATCATGGCAAAGAAAAAATTATGCTGCTGTCTTTATCATCAGTCCTTTGAACACTGTTCCCCTTCGGGGCACCAGATGGCTCTGAGAACTACTAATGAGTTATGAGGTCATTTGGCCTCTAGGTTACTGGATTGAATTCTGCCTAGAGACTGAGAGGAGCCACGTGGGAAAAACAGACAGTAGTTTTATAGAAATAACATGCAACAGCTTAAATAAAGATCAACAGCTTAAGAAGTTTCCTGTTATTCTGAATCAAGACCTTAATAAAAACTAAGTTGGAGCCGAAAACAGTAACTTTTTCTTCAGCGACATAGAATGTTGAAAAAGATGTAAGCATGTTAACCATGATATGCAGAAAGTGCAGCTCATAAGACATAAAAAGCTATATAAGGGATCTGTGAAAATCAAGAACACTGTTAGTGGAACTATGCCATCCTGTTCTAGATTATATATGTTGGCCACTGTTGGAAAATAGGCTAATTTACCTGAAATTTTAATGAAAGATAAGTCTTTGCTTACTAAAAGTCTATCTGGGAGCATAATTTAGCCGATATATATATATATATATATATATATATATATATATATATATATATATATATATATATATTTTTTTTTTTTTTTTAAAGGAACTGATTTTGAATAGGGGAAAGAAAACCCAGATAACTCCCCCCCCCCCCCCCCCCGCCCGGTGCTGCTCCTGGGGCTTAAACTCTGTGCTTGGGCAATGTCCCTGAGCTTATTTTTCCTGATGGCTAAGATTCTACCACTTTAGCCACAGCTTCACTTCTGGTCTTTTTGGGGGTAGTTTATTGGAGATAATAGTCTCTTGGACTTTCCTGCCCTAGGTGGCTGTGAACTATGATCCGCAGATGTCAGCCTCCTGAATAGCTAGGATTACAGGAGTGAGCCACCAGTGCCTATCTAGTTTCCAGCCTTTTTTTTTTTTTTTTTGCCAGCTAATTGGAGATAAGAATCTCCTGAACTTTCCTGCCTGGGCTGGCTTTGAACCATGACCCTCAGATCTCAGCCTCCTGAGTAGCTAGAGTTATACCTGTTAGCCACTGGCACCTGTGGATAAACCAATCTTGAAAATAATACACACACACACACACACACACACACACACACACACACACACACACACCTGTGGATAAACCAATCTTGAAAATCACACACACACACACACACACACACACACACACACACACACACACACACACACACACACACACACACCACAGAGCACCTAGGAAAAGTTGCCAAAATAGCTTCTTAAAATATTTATACATACCTTTAAATAGTATTTAGACCAGATTAATACATCAAAAGACTTCCACATATCGGCTAAGATGCCGATCTGGTGTTGGGCCAAGAGCTGTATATTCACTTGATAAAATTTCAAAACAGTGTTCAAGAGAATGAACTCAGTGTTTAAGGAGGTTTAATGTCCATTTCAAGATGCATTACAAGAGCAGCTGACCTGAATTCAACCAACTGCAGAATATCAAACCACAAATCATTTACCATTTCAACACCAGCCAATCAATATTGGGCCAGCATTGCCACCTACAGGCCAGCAAGGGGCAAACTGTCAGATTCAAGTCTCTGTAGCCCCTATATGGAGATCACATACAAGCCTTGCTTTTTGCTTTGCCTTTTCCACCATGCACTCCTGACCCTTGCTCCACTGTGTGGATTCAGGTGGATTAACACTGGTGCTGTTAGGACTAGGGTTTTATTTTTATCATTGAGAAAAAAGGTCACTAACAGTATAATGTTTAAATAGAAAACAGTAACAAATCAGCACTATAAAGTTTGGAGAGTTGGAAATGTCTAAAAGTCACCCTCAGAAACTACAAAGTTTCATTGCATGCTAACTCTTTCTTTTACCTTAAAACATCATTTTCCAAATACCAGTTTAAAAATTAACAAAAAAATTGTTTCATTAACTTTGCCTTGTTTTAATTAATTACCATATGGCATCAGAATAGATTTTTAGTGCAGGGGCTGGGAAGGTGGCTCAGTGGTAGAGCACTTGCCTTGCATGCATGAGGCCCTGGGTTCAATTCCTAAGCACCACATAAGCAGAAAGAAAAAAGCCAGAAGTGGCACTGTGGCTCAAGTGGTAGAGTGCTAGCCTTGAGCTGCAGAGCTGAGGGACAACACCCAGGCCCAGAGTTCAGGCCCCACAACCGGACCAAAAAAAAAAAATCTAGATTTTTAGTGCAATTGCACAGTATTTCCACAGATACTTTTTTAACTTTTTTTTTTTTTTTTTTACCACTGATGAAATTTTACTTAAAACACCATCACAACTGAGCATTTTGTGACTTTAATCAGTTCTCTCTAAGACAATGCTTCCTATTCCATTATTGCATTAAAAACTAGTTATTCTGGGCACTGCTGGCTCACACCTGTAATCCTAGCTGCTCTATAAGCTGAGATCAGATGATTGCAGTTCAAAGCCAGTCCAGGCAGGAAAGTTCATGAAACTCTTTTTTTTTTTTTTGGGTCCGGCCGTGGGGCCTGAACTCTGGGCCTGAGAGCTGTCCCTCAGCTCTTCAGCTCAAGGCTAGCGCTCTACCACTTGAGCCACAGCGCCACTTCCGGCTTTTTTCTTTTTTGCTTATGTGGTGTTGAGGAATCGAACCCAGGGCCTTGAGCATGCAAGGCAAGTGCTCTTACCACTGAGCCACCTTCCCAGCCAACAATAATGTTTTAAATCGCCGAGGTTCTGAGTGCTCTATATAGTTTTTTTTTTTTGTCGGTTGTGGGGCTTGAACTCTGGGCCTGGGCGTTGTCCCTCAGCTCTTCAACTCAAGGCAAGCGCTCTACCACTTGAGCTACAGCGCCACTTCCTTCATGAAACTCTTATATCCAATTAATCACTATAAAGCTATGATCACAAATATAGATTAGAAATCTTTCTCCAAGGGCTGGGAAGGTGGCTCAGTGGTAGAGCACTTGCCTTGCATGCATGAGGCCCTGGGTTCGATTCCTCAGCACCACATAAGCAAAAAGAAAAAAGCCAGAAGTGGCGTTGTGGCTCAAGTGGTAGAGCGCTAGTCTTGAGCTGAAGAGCTGAGGGACAGCGCCCAGGCCCAGAGTTCAGGCCCCACGACTGGACCCCCCCCCCAAAAAAAGAAAGAAATCTTTCTTCACAGATACTTCTAAGCCTTTCTGGAAATATTCTCATTTTACAGGAAATTTTTTTTTTTTTTGCTGGTCATGGGGCCTGAACTCTGGGCCTGGGTGCTGTCCCTCAGCTCTTCAGCTCAAGGCTAGCGCTCTACCACTGGAGCCACAGCGCCACTTCCGGCTTTTTCTGTTTATGTGGTGCTGAGGAATCAAACCCAGGGCCTCATGCTTACAAAGCATGCACTCTACTGCTGAGCCACCTTCCTACCCCCTTTACAGGAAAATTTGTCTTGAATTCCAAACCATTTTTTTGGTCGGTCATGAGGGCTGGACTCTGGGCCTGGGCGCTGTCCCTCAGCTCTTCAGCTCAAGGCTAGCGCTCTACCACTTGAGCCACAGCACCACTTCCGGCTTTTTTCAGCTTATGTGGTGCTAAGGAATCGAAACCAGGGCCTCATGCATGCAAGGCAAGCATTCTATCACTGAGCCAACTTCCCAGCCCAGAACCATTTTTTTAAAAATATAGGCTACAGGAAGTCAAGACCTAGCTTTGAGTACTGCCTCTGCCATTTACTACCTGTGCTATTTTGGACAGTTATCTATCCTAAGTATCCTTTTTCTGAAAACAAGCTTGCATGGGCTATGTGAGAAATGAACAAGACAAAGGTATTCAGTAAATGATACCATAAAAGAAAATTCTTAAATCTCTTTGTTCAAATATTCCACTCAAACACATTTGTTAATTCATTGTTGTCATTAATTATGCCTGAAAGAGGGTGTGTATGTGTGCATGGGGCGGGATGATGCCCATTACAATTATACTTTTCTCCTACAAGCCTTATAGCCACAAAAAAATAGCACAGGGACCAGCACCTAAGAACCTGACAGGTAGGAAGAAGGAGCTAAGACTGTAACTATCACAGGATGCTGTCATCTCCATGCTCACTTCGTAATGTAACAGATTACTAGAGAGAGTAACCAGAAAGTCACATTAGAATTCATTCAAAGAAGTTGGACATGTTTATACATGGCTGTAGTCTCAGCACCAGGAAAGCTGAGGCAGGATCACCAGACCAAAGCCAACCTAGGAGGGAGAGAGGGACAGAGAGAGGTGGAAGGGGGAATCTATAGGTACATGTATCACAAAACCCAAGTCCCAGGCTGGGAAGGTGGCTCAGTGGTAGAGTGCTTGCCTTGCATGCATGAGGCCCTGGGTTCGATTCCTCAGCACCACATAAGTAGAAAAAGCCAGAAGTAGCGCTGTGGCTCAAGTGGTAGAGCACTAGCCTTGAGCTGAAGAGCTGAGGGACAGTACCCAGGCCCAGAGTTCAGCCTCACAACCAACAACAAAAAACAACAAACCCAAGTCCCCAAATTTTTATTAAAGACAATGGGAATAAGCCTTTTCAAATGGAATCCTTTATTAGAAGAAAAGAGCCACTTACTTGCTGAACAGGGAAACTGAGAGTCCTTATAATTACCAACACCACTGGTTTTCAGTATACTTTTTTTTTTTTGATACTGGGATTGAACTCAGGCCCACAGGTAATTCCCTGAGCAATTTTGCTCAAGGCTAGTACTCTACCACTTTGAGCCCAGGGCCACTTGCTGTTTCCGTGTGGTTAATTGGAGGTAAGTCTCTCAGACTTTCTTGACTGGGCTAGCTCGATTCTCAGATCCCAGCGTCCAGGGTAGCTAGGATTACAGGTTTGAGCCATCAGTGCCCAGCTACTCATTTCTGCTCATGACAGGAGTCGGATACGGATTTTTGTTTTAAAAACAGGCCAAAAAATTCTGGTGTCCTTGAGTATAGGTTCTAAGACTAACCAATTGCCACTTTTTACTGATTTCAAAAAGTAAAAGAAAAACCTTAGTGCTGGTTGTGCTTCCTCATAAACTCAACTTTATCTTAAAAAACAAACAAACCTGATGTCCTAATAATGGTGTTAAAGATAATAATTTACATGTCAGTAACATTTTGATTCACTTAAACACTATTTTAAGGTGGGCAAAACAGTCGCTGAAAACCGTCCTTCTAGCTGGGCGCTGACGGCTCACGCCTGTAATCCTAACTACTCAAGAAAGAGGCTGAGATCGGAGGGTCAGGGCCCAAGAAAAGGCTGGGGTAAAGTCCGTGAGACTCCAATTAAACACACACACACACACACACACACACACACACACACACACACACCCGGAAGTGGAGCTGGGGAACAAGTGGTAGAGTCTCGAGCAAAGACGCTCAGGGACGCGCGCACGCCCTGAGGGAAGGGAGAGGTGGGAGCCCCGACCCCGGCTGCGCCCCGGGCCCGGGCCGGAGCTTCCGGCGGCGGACCCGCGCGCGACACGCCTGCCCCGAGTCCTGCAAATGCGCCGAAGGGCGCGGGGAGGGCCTGGGTGTGGGAGACACACACAGGATGATCCATCCGAGGTGATCACTGGCGAAATGGAGTCTCCTCATTCCCGGCAACTCTACAGTCCTGGAGACCCCGCAGGAGCTGTAGCGCCTCGGCCGCCAGCTCCCTGTAACGCCCCGAAAAGTCTCCAGCCACCTTACCTGCTCCTGACCTGCCTCTCCTGCGCACGCGCCTCCCGTTCCGGAAGACCCGCCCCCTCCCCCGCTCCAAACTCCCGGCCACCAATGCAAAGAGCAGTTAGAGAAACGGAAGTGTGCCGGCTAGAGTGCAGCCCTGGTAACGACCCGGAATGACTAGCTTGCTTTCTTCGAGGAAAATTGAGTGGGGGGGGGGGGGGGGGGAGAGGAAGGGGGGGGTGTGCTACTTCGACGCCTGCGCAGTGCGGTGGCTTGGAGGCGTGGCTTTGAGGGAAAGTGGGCGTGGGGACCGAGTGCCGTGTGTTGTGCCTGCCTGGGGCCGAGGCAGCCTAGGCTTTCTTACCGGGTCCCGCAGTGGTCGCCGACTTTTGTTGTTGGTTTTTTTCTTTCCACAGGGGCCGAAGAAGTCCTCCTGACCTATTCCGGGGCCCGCTCCCTTTCTCTTCCACCATCTGTCATCCTTGAAGCTCAGGCCCACCGCCCCCATCCGGGCAGACGCACTGGGGGGCCTGGCTTGTCCCTGCCAGTGGGGGCTGCCGACCCCCACCCCAGTGGCCAGGAAGGTTCTTCCGGGAACTGGGATGGGACGTGTCTCGTCTAGTGGTTATCTAGAACCTGCCTGACCCCCCCCCCCCGTAGAAATACTGTTTGCTTTGTTTTCAAGCCATCCACATTTTGCAGGCCTTGTATACAACGCTTAATGAATACTTGCTAATTTGGTGGTGAAGCCAGCACAATTCAAGGCTTAGGTAAATACTCTTCCAGGTACCTTGGAATCTAGGCATCTCAGTAGGGAGACGCTTAACAACCATTCTCCCTCTTAGAGAATTTGTAAATATTGTCACCGGACAAAAGTGAGGTTTAGTGAAGTTTCCCTTTAAATGTAGGAACTCTTCATCTAGGGTCCTTGGCTTCGGATCGCAGAATAATTTCTGGACAAATCACGATGGTAAGAGCTTGGCAGAGCTTTATTGAGTAAGTAAGCAGGTAACCTGACATGCATGCAGATAGACAGAAGGGCAGGGGCACACTAACAGAATGTGTGTGTTCTCTTAGGAGATAGATACAAAGAAACACACACAGACACACAACTCTTTAGCTGTTGGGGTATTTATATGGCAAGGCAGGGGACTCTGGCTTCAAAGTTATGCAAAGATAGGTGTTTTGTCTTTGCTCTGATCACACTTGGTGTTCTGAGTTTCCAGGTAAGAATGCTTTGTAAGCCAGGTAGCTCACTCCTGTAATCCTAGCTACTCAGGAAGCTGAGATCTGAGGAGCACGGTTCAAAGCAAGCCTAGGCAGGAAAGTCTGTGGGACTCTTATCTCCAATTAACCAGAAAACTGGAAGTGGTGCTGTGGCTTAAGTGGCAGAGTGCTAGCCTTGAGCTGAAGAGCTGAGGGACGGCGCCCAGGCCCAGAGTTTAAGCCCCACAACCGACAAAAAAAGAAAAAAAAAGAAAAAAAAAAGGGTCCTGCCATTAAACAGATCCTGAGATAAGGAGTTGCCCTGCTATCTGCATTTGGAACAGGAGGTGGCTTAAGTTTGGAGAAGCAATTTTCTCAGGAAGGAATGTATCCTGGTTGTCTCTAAATACCATATTCCTGAGTAGCCTTCACTAGGCCTCTGTTTCCTTAAGTTATCCTGTTTCATTTTCCCCTAAATGACTTTGGTCCCTTAATTTTAAGGGAAGTACACGAAGGAATATCTCCTGTATTTACTGTAAGCTGACTGTACCTCATTTTCCCTTTGTCCATCCTGCTTTATCAAGTTAAGTTCTAAGCTTTACACATGGTAGAGCTAACAGTCATATAAACTTGAGTCCAGTGATTCTAGTTACATTTTCCTTGAGTGTAATGAGAATCTTATGCATAATTGCAGTCCAAAAAATGTTCTGGGTAGCAGAACTCCTGGGTAAAGTTGCACTTTGTTTTTTATGTTTCTATGGGGTTGGTGTTTGTGTGTGTGTGTGTGTGTGTGTGTGTGTGTGTGTGTGTGTGTGTGTGTGTGTGGAGTGTCTGCTCTATTTGTATTCCCTTGTTGGCACCCTTTTCATTTCTCTTCTTTATCTTTGGCTCTGTTTTCTTTATCCATTATTTATATTTATCCATTCACTTATTATTTGTATTACCAGTATATTTTCTGAATCTACATAAACTACCATAAATCTTTTCTGAAATGCAGTGAGGAATATTAGTCTTTTTTGTATTGTTAATAACAATACCACAGATTTAGTAAACTATAAAGGAAAGAAAAGACTTATAAAGGAAACAGGTAGGACAGCTGACTAGCAAGCATGAGGCCCTGAGTTCAAACCCCTGTCCTACAATAAATAAATGAGTAAAGTGATTTTAGAGAAGAAAAGAGTTTTATTTTTTTACTCATGGTTCTCTTCCAAAGGTGAGGACTCATGTCTGGTGATGCACTTCTTGCTGGCCAACTCCCAAGATAGTGAAGACATTCGATGGCAAATGTGTGTGTTTGTGTGTGGTGTGTGAGTGTTGGCATACCCATGTGCATGTGTCTGTATGTTTCTGGTCTCTTACTATAAAATCACTCCAATCATGTGGACTCCAGCCTCCTAGCCTCTTTACCTAATCATCTTTCAAAGCCTCCACCTTTAGACACAATCAGACAAGTTTCCATTCCTTTATTATCCATAATGAAAATTAAATTTCACCATAGAAAACTTTGGGGGACACACTCTGTTAGAGTATTTTAGACTTTGCCAGAAAACCACACAGACATGCAGGTACAAAGAACAAAGAAAAGGTTTATTGCTGGTAAAGGGACTGGCAAGACCCCTTCTCACAAAGGAGAAGTGAGAAGTGCTGGCTTTTTTTTTTTATTTTATTTGTGAACATACTGTACAGAGGAGTTACAATTACATAGGCAGGATAATGCGTACATTTCTTACCAAGCATTGCAGCCTCCTCCTTTGTTTACCCTTCACATCCCTTCCCAGCCTCCCCCCTCCCCCCCCATCCCAATCCCAATCCTTCTCCTTCCCCCCCCTTTCCCCCCCCCCCTCCCCGCACCGACGTTGTAAAGCTCGTTTTGGACATGACAACTTGTACTTCTCATTGTTGCAACGGGTCCACCTGTACCCTTAAACAACTGGTTTTTCCCCATCTCCTCCACAAGTTATACTGACATCAAATATAGTGAAAGCAGGGGTTATACTGTGGGGGAGGGACATACAAAGCAACAAAGAGATAATCTTATAAATGCGTAAGAAACACAAGAAGTGCTGGCTTTTGTCTGAGGTGATCGATATATAACCTGTGGAGGTTAGGAGGGGCTAGAAGGGGCTAGGAGGTGAAGACCCTGGTGCAGATGTGAGGACCAGGGGCTTGATCATGGTAGATTAGGATTTATGGCTGCTGCCCAAGTAGTAGATAAGGGGTCCTGCAGCTATCCAGACCTGAAGGTCACTCTAAGGGGCTCTTGTTGCCTTATATGATGGTAGCTGCCCCAAGGCAGTCATTCCAAGGTGGAGGAGGCTGATTATTGGGGGTCCAGTTGTGGGGCCTGAACTCTGGGCCTGGGAGCTGTCCCTCAGCTCTTCAGCTCAAGGCTAGCGCTCTACCACTTGAGCCACAGCACCACTTCCAGCTTTTTTCTTTTTGCGTATGTGGTGCTGAGGAATCGAACCCAGGGCCTCAGGCATGCAAGGCAAGTGCTCTACCACTGAGCCACCTTCCCAGTCCAGGAGGCTGATTATTTACTGCCTTTACTAGGCTAGTGTTGCCTAAGAAAGGAGCGTGATAAGCTGTGGAAAGGGGAAGGAGTTTGCTAAGCTATGGAAAGGGAGCTCATTGGGTTAACACACTCAAACCATGTCCAGACCATAGCACAAAGTATACAGGGTATGCAGAGTAACAGGTGAGTGTTTAGGCAGTTTGTATTATGGATATCATTAAATCAAGACCCTGGGTATAATACACAGAATTTTCCCTCACATTTCTGGAAGTCTAAGTTCAAATTCAGTATCACTGAACCCAAATCAAACGTTGATGAGGTTCTGTTTCCTGGGGAGAATCAGTTCTTTGACTCTTACAGCATTTAGAGGCTGCTGGCATTCGTTGGCTTGTGGCCACATCAATTCTGTTTAAGGCTAGCATCTTGAGATATCACTCTACTCCCTAATTGCCACCAACTCCATATGTTTGATTTCCCATCGCTTCCCTCTTATAAGGACACATGTGATTATATCTAGGACTCATCTGGCTAATCTAAGATAGTTTCTACATCTTGAGGCCCTTAACTTCACCACACAATCAGAGGCTCTTGTCCAGTATAGAGTAATGTTTGAGAGCTTCAGGAATTAGGATCTTCTATCTTCGAGGAACATTTTTTAAAGCCAATGATAGAGGTAGAAGCAGAAAACCCATGAAACTATTCTAGCAGAGACTTATTGACCAAAAGGAAAATTGGAATAATAGCAGTGGAAAAACAAAAGTAACAAAATGAGTTAACCCTTTGTGGACATTGACTTTATTCACCTGTACCTCCAAACCAATGTTTTGTTGTTATTGTTATTTGGAGACAAATCTCTCCTTGCAGTTCCAGGGTAGCCAGGCTTGAGCTTTTGACCCTTTGGAGTCACTTTCCAAGGGCTGGAATTACAGGTGTGATGCCTAGTCCTTCCAACAACCATTCTTTATTTTTTTTGGTAGTACTGTGCTTTGAATTCAGTCTTGAGCTTGCTTGGCTTGCTTGCTCAGCTGGTACTCTACCATTTGAGCCATGCCTCCAGCCCTGCCATTTTTACTGGTGATTTTGAAGACAAAGTCTCACAGACTTTTCTGCCCAGGCTGGCTTTGAACTGTAGTTCTCTAGATCTCAGCCTCGTGAGTTGCTGGGATTACAGCCATTAATTACTGGTGCCACTAACAATGATCTTTTAAGAATTCTTCTCATGACTGACTGTGGTGGCATATACCTACAATCCCAGCTCCGTAGGATGAACTGGTAGATAGATCAGGAAGCACAGATAGAAATATCATAGTCTGAGGCCCACCCCATACAAAAATGAGAGACCCTCTCAATAAAAACAAAAGAACTCTAGCAAAACGGGTTTGGAGTATGGCTCAAGTGGTAGAATGTCCATGTAGCAAGCATGAAGCCATGAATTCAAAACCCAGGACCACCAAAAACAAAAGCAAGCACCAAATTAACAAAGACCACTGCTTATACTCAGAGACTGCTTTATAGTTTGAGATAATTTTCTTTATTTTTATTTTCTGTGGCCTATTGTTTTCACATTGGGTGGGAAACATGAGTTGATGCTCTATTAGATCATTGAATAATCTGCAAAATCCATGTGCTTAGAACTTAGTCACCAGCTTGGTGGTATTGAAAGTTGGTGGAACATTTAAGAGGTGGGGCCTAATGAGAGGTCTTAGGCCATTGGTGATGTGCCCCTCACTGGGGTAAATTGCTTTGGTTTTCAGCTCAGCCATAAGGTGAATTGGACATTTGCTCTGTATAACCTGTCACTGTGGTGTGCTACCTTGCTACAGGCCTAGTACAAGGCAGGGAATTGGTCATTGACTGAAACTTCCCAGACTCTGAGCCAAAACAAAGCTTCCCTCTTTTTTAAAGTTGATTTATAGTTTCCTCTTTATAAGTTCATTGTTAAAGTAATGGAGAGCTGACTGACAATGTTGACTATGTAAACAGTTTAGTTGGCCAAGACCAGCATTAAATGACATTAGAATGGGACGTATGAAAATGAACTGCATGATGTTTCGTGGCATGAAACAATATGCGTGTGTGTGTCTTGGACCATAATGTAAAGTATGCTTCTCCCTCTAGGTTGTGGTAGCAGGGAAAGCCTGTGCTATAGGTGATTTTATTATTCATCATACTCTGAGGCTGATATTCCTTACTAGAAGGCAGAGCAAGAACCAGAGTTCATATGGATTTCAAATTCGTATTGTGTGGCATAGGCCAAGGGGCAATGTGGCTATCTATTGCTTTAAGTGAATCAATTCATAGATCTCCTATTTCCATAAGCACACTCTTGGCATCATATGGTTCTTTTCTACTTCTGGACTTAAAATAGTTCTTTGATTTTTACAAAAGAAAGGCCTATCTCTTACCCAGGATGCAAAGCTCCCCAGGACAACCATAGAAGGATAACTCAAATGTCTTTGAGAAAACTTCTTGCAATGATCATTTAGGGTACCATGAATGCTCTTTAACTTTCCTATCTCTTGGTGTGACACATGTATATGTATTCCAGTTAAGGGTGAGTATAGTTGTTAGAAGTATTAGTAACTAGATATTTGTTGAGATTTTTCAGAAATCAGATGTACTGAGTGAATGTGAATGATGGTATCTTTTAAATTCCCTAAGAAGTGCATTGTAGTTAACAGAGTACTTGGGCTTGAACTCAGGGGCCTCATGCTCAATCTACTTTTTTACTCATAGCTGGTATTCTATTTGAGCCATCCCTTCCAGCCTGGCTTTTTGTTAGTTACTTTGGAGATGAAGTCTCTCAGACTTTTCTTTTGCCTCAGTCGATTTTGAACCTTGATTCTTTTTTTTTTTTTTTTGATGTTAAACATTTTTCACAAAGTAATTTATTAAAAATTAAATGTCACTCAAAACTCTTTAAAATGTGTAAAGTACTATTAAAAAACCTGAAAGTAATAAGATTTAACATTTCATTTACAGTTGAGATGCATTATTATCACACAATAAAATGAATATATTTCACAGCAAGAAAAGGATTCAGTAGCTAGAAAATGTAAATAGTTGATCTACAAAATCATTATGTGAACCTTGATTCTTGGGTCTCAGCCTCCTGAGTAGCCCATAAGCCACTGACACCCAGCTTACCCCTTAATTCTATTTTACATACTTAATACATAATTCCTTTGAGCTTTTCCCAATATTTATCCACAAAAGGAGTAATTAGCTGAAAAGAAAAGCAGGCTTGAACAGCTAGTGGAGTCTAGAGACAGGGATTATTACAAACATAATGTGATTGTGTTCAGGGACCTTTCTACTTTTCACATTCCACTGGAATAAGCTGCACAGAGTCAGACATAATTTTATTTTAAATTTGATATGTGTTATTCAAAAGGTTAACATGCTTGGTGATAATCATTGATCCAGTCAAATAATTCCCATTTCCCTCTTCTTTGGTTGGATTATATCTCATAATCTGGGGGTTGGGTAAGGCCTTGTTTCTCTTCTTCTGACAATGAGTTATGACCAGAGTCAAGAGTCACCTTGTGGCCAGCACAGTTAATTATCCTTATGAATATTCAATTATCTCACTGACAATGATACTGCTCTATCAGTCAGTGCTCCTAAGAGGTTTTAACAGGTAGATCCTGGTCTGCCAGTCAGTTTAAAGTGGAAATGAGCCTTCCTTGTTTTTAAGCCATGCACTTCTGTTTGTTAGTACTGAAGGACGTAGCTTATCTTTCATGAGATCTATAAATACTTCAATCCAGGTGGAGAAATCCTAGCTCAACTCATAAAAAGCTGGGTGTGGTGATGCATGTCCTTTATTCCAGCGATGCTGTCAGTGAAATAGGAGAATTTTGGTTCAGACTTCCTGGGCATGTGCACAAGACCTTAGTCAAAAAAATAAGTGAAGCAAAAAGGACTAGCTTTGGGCATGGCTCAAGTGGTAGAGCACCTGCCTGCCAAGAGCAAGGTCCTGATTCATACTCCAGGATCATCAAACATAAATTACTTCGATCCTGACTTTATTTCATCTTTTATATGTGGATCAGCTTTTGCCTCTCGTTAGCAAATATCAAATTATGCTTTAGTTGCTGGGCTGATTTTTCATTTTCTTTTCTTGTTTTTTTGGTGGTTCTTGGGTTTAAACTCAGGGAGTCACACTTGCTAGGCAGGTGTTCTACTTGAGCCATGGCCTCTAGCCCCAGGCTAATTAAAATTTTATAATATACACATTTATATTTTATTAAATGTGTAGGAATAATGTAATCATTTTTCAAGAAAATGATTAAAGCATTTCCAGAATTTGTTTTATTCTTTTTTTTGTTTTGTTTTGAGGGTGTCTCTGTGGAGCTCATTTCCAACCTAGAACTTGCTAGCTATCCCTGAATGTCCTTAAACTTCCTGTCTTCCAGCCTCAGCCCCCAGAGTGCTGGAATTACAGGTGTGCATCATCTCTCCTAGCCACTAGCACTTGGCTTTACTTGAACTAGGGCTGGGTAGATGGCTCAGTGGTAGGATGCCACAAAGCATGCATGAAGCCCTGGGTTCGATTCCTTAGCACCACATAAGCAGAAAAAGCTGGAAGTGGCACTGTGGCTCAAGTGGTAGAGCCCTAGCCTTGAGCTGAAGAGCTGAGGGATAGCACCCAGGCTCAGAATTTAAGCCCCATAACCACCTCCAACAAAATAAATAAATAAACAAACAAATAAATAAAAAAGAATAATCCATATCTGCACCTCCAAGGTCTAATATGCATGTGTATATGAAAGCATATTTGTATATGTGTGCTATGTGCTCATGTGTGTATGTGTACTATACGTGTGCTACAGAGAGAGTACATAACAATATTTTATACTAACTTAGCAATATTTCTATTTTCCTAATTTAGCTATCCCCTTCAAGAGTTATTTCAGGTAAACAAATGCTTCTAGATGGAAACAAAGCAAATATAGAGTTGGCAGATCTCAGTATTGCATTTTTGGTCTCTTTCCCAGACATTGTGAAGAAAATGACTATATAATAATTTCTTTAAAGGCCAGATTGAAAACAATTCTTTCATTTTTAAGAAAGTTAGGGGAATTAGTTTTTAGTTGATAGATCATTGCAAATAGTTTTTGTGATGGATTTCTCTTTACTGGGTATATAATTCAAGAATTGGGTGATATTGTCATGTCACCTGATATTGTCATTGGGAATGCTGATGTTCAAGAGTTTGATTCTGGTATATCTGGCTGTAGTTTTATTGTATTTGTGATTCTGTTAATTTCTTTAATCTGGAGCCATATGTCTTTCATCAAATTTGGGCTGTTTTGGCTATTCTTTATAAGTTTTTGTTGTTTTTGGTACCAGTCCCGAGGCTTGAACGCAAGTCTTGGGCACTGTCCCTAAGCTTTTGTGGTCCAGGGTAGGGCTCTACCACTTCAGCTACACCTACTTTTTTTGGTTGGTTTTTGTTGGTTAATTGGCGAAAAGAGTCTCACAGACTTTCCTGCCTGGGCTGGCTTTGAACTGTGATCCTCAGAGCTCAGCCTGGTTGCCCTCAGAGTAGCTAGGATTACAGGTGTGAGCCACTTGGCACCCAGCTTAAGTTTTTTCTTTTTCTTTTTCTTTTTTGTTGGTCATGAGGCTTGAACTTAGGACCTGAGTGCTGTCTCTGAACTCTTTTGCTCAAAGGTAGTGATCTACCATTTTGAGGCACAGCTCCACTCCTAGTTTTCAGGTGGTTAATTGGAGGTAAGAGGCTCATGCACTTTCCTTTCCAGGCTGGCTTTGAACCACAATCCTCAGATCTCATTCTCCTGAGTAGTCAGGATTACGGGAGTGAGCCACCAGCTCCTGGCTGAGGTAGTCTTTTTTTATATCACTACTTCTTCTGTCCTTCTAGAGTTTCAAAGAAAGGACTGTGCTGATCATTTGATAAAATTGTGTTGATTTCTTCCCTTCTCTGTTCTTCCGATTGAAAAATGTTTATTAATCCACTTTGAAATCCATAAACTCTTTTTTTTTTTTTTTGGTCGGTTATGGGGCTTGAACTCTGGACTTGGGCGCTGTCCTTGTGCTCTTCAGCTTAAGGCGAGCCCTCTACAGCTTGAGCCACAGTACCGCTTCCGGTTTTCTAGCGGTTTATTGGAGATAAGAGTCTCATGAACTTTCCTGCCCGGGCTGGCTTTGAACAGTGATCCTCAGATCTCAGCCTCCTGAGTAGCTAGGATTACAGGCAAGAGCCACCGGCGCCCGGCCATAAACTCTTTCATTTGTTATTACCTCCATTTTGCTAAGGAGTTTATCCAGTGACTTTTGCAAGTATTACCCTTTTCATTTCTAAAATTTACAATTGATTGCTGATAATTTCTGCATTGCTATTCAAGTTGGAGGGTTTACCTTTATCTCGTGAAACATAGGTATTTTAGTTACTTTAAAGTTTGAGTTTACAGAGAAACTTGCTCAAATAGTTATAGTAGTTTTACTTTATTTATTTATTTATTTATTTATGTACTTATTTATAGGTCTGAGACTGGGACTCACACTTGGTACCTTCCACATTTGTTCATTAGCTATCACTCTATTAACCAAGCCACACCTCTAATCCCAGTAGCTTTACTTAACACTATTTGTAAGTAACCCTAAGTATAAAACATCTCAGATGTCCATCAAGTGGTAACTAGATAAGTAAATTGTAGTGTCATATACAAATGGTATATATTATATATATAAGTAATAAGAATAAAAATAAGTAATATAAAATGTAAATATAAAATAAAATGTAAGTAATAAATAATAAAAATATAAAATCTAAGTAATGGTATATACAAGTAATAAAAGGGATACCTTATAGATATACACAAATACATGATTGAATCTAAAAAGTATTATGTGGAAGAAATCAGATAGAAAGGGGTATCTACACTCTGGAAAAGGCCTTCTGTAGGGAGGAGGAAACTATAGGGAAGACCCATGGTGGCCAATGGGCATGTATTGACTTCTGAGGGTCCCCAGGGAAATTTTCTGAGTAATAAGATGGTCTTCAGTTGTTATGGTTGTATAACTGCATAAATCTGCCCCAAATCATCAAACTGTGTATCTAAAAAGCTGAATTTTATGGTATGTAAATTATACCTCTATAAACTAGAATTTTTAAACAAGATGGGTTCTTTTTATAGCTTGTTGAATGAATGCCTCCTTTACTTCTTCCTTTTTAACATTTAGATTTTGCACTGTAAAAAAAATGGTGGAGATGTAGCTAAACCTCTAGCCCTCCCCCTCCCCCACCTTTCCCAGAGCTAATGATTTCTCAAGATGGTGCATATCATTCCCATGTGTTTATTTTTACTTTTAGGACATGTGTATATATCTGTGAATAGTATACAAACAGCTATTTCTTGTTTAAAATTATATAGATGGTATTATTCTGTATGTATCTTTTGCAGCTTGCTTCAATTACTTGAAATTGTGTGTTTGAGATTCATCATGTTAATATATACAGAAATAACTCATCCATTTTAATTTATGTAGAGCATTCCACTATATGAATAAATTATCGTTATTGAACCATATTTACACGAAGGTTACAGTTGTCTCCATCTTTTTTTGGGAGGTCTTTTACCAGAAACAATGATCCAACGAATATCTTTTTGCAGAATATCTTTAGTATATGTATGTATGAACCACCTTAGGTGAGGTGTCTGGAAATGGTATTGCTGGCTTATAGGGCCAGGCTTCCAAAATGATTTATATTCCACCAGCAATGAATCTAATATTCCATAGGATCAGATTTACTTAGCTCAGGATAATATAACACCTCCTGTGGGTATCCTAAATTACTAGGAAGTGTGTTCATCTCTTATCTCATTATCTCTTCCTCCCTTTTCCACCAATCCCACTCCTTCTTTCAAGTTAATCATCCCAATAAACAATCCCACTAATATTCTAAAAGCTTGACCTAGAAATCTGGGCCATCCGGAGTTCTTATCGCTCCATCTTCCTCTACCTCAATCTTCTCACGCCTCCTTCCCTTTAGTTTTTGCTCACAGTCACAGTGGCCTTCTCACTAGTGTCTTGCCTCAGTGGGATTCTCATATCTCCTTGCCTATTCTCCTCATTGTACAATGATTATCTTTCTGAAGGATTTCCCCCGGGACTTCCCATACTCTTTGGTCTGGGTCTACAAGTCTTATCACAAACTGGCCTCTGAGCCTACAGCCTCATATTACTCTACCCCTTTCCTGAAGATCCTCATTAGAGTTTTCCTGAGCTACTTTTAATTTTAGGCTATATCTGTACCTGGAACATGCTTGCTTTTTGTTTTTGTTTTTGTTTTTTCTTTGTCAGTTGTGGGGCTTGAACTCAGGGCCTGGGTGCTGTCCCTGATCTCTTTTGCTCAAGGCTAGTGCTCTATACTTTGAGCCACAGTGCCACTTCTAGTTTTTGGTGGTTAGTTGGAGATTAAGAGTCTTACAAACTTTCCTGCCTGGGCTAGCTTTGAACTGTGATCCTCAGATCTCAGCCTCCTGAGGAGCTAGGATTACAGGCGTGAGCGACCAGCACCTGGCTGTTTTTCTTTTTTTCCTCTAATAATTTCTCTTTGTTCTAAAATGAAGTACTATTTTCCTGTAGTGATTTTTTTTTCTGATGATCTACAACAGTGTTTGGTAGTATGTATGTATGTATGTGTGTGTGTGTGTGTGTGTGCGGGTGCCAAGGTGTGTATATGTAGTGTGTCTCAGTCTGTTTTCCTGTTTCCTCTTTCTGTGATGGCATACCTGAGACTTGGTGCTTTGTAAGGAAAAGAGATTTATGGAGCTCACAGTTCTGGAAGCTATAAGTCCCTAAGTAGGCGGGGCATCTGGAAGGTGCTTGGTGCTGAGTCATACCAAGGAAAACACAGAAAGATAGGCATGTATGGAAAGGGGAAAGCACAAGACACACTATACTTTGTAACAACTTGCGCTCATATTTAGTCTCCAGTGAGATTTACATGAATCTCTCTTCATGAGCTAGTCCCTCTTAAAAAGAGCCACCATTTCTCAACACTGTTACATTGAGGACCAAATTTCAACATGAGCATTTGGAGGGAAAGAACTATGTTCACATGCTAGCAGGGCACCAGCACAACATGGAGGAAAAGCTTCTGGTTAAAGACTGAACATGAGTAGTATCTTGGCTAGAATCCTGGCTCTGCCATTTCCCAGTTGCATCACCCTAGTCAAAGTGACTTCCTCACGACTCAGTTTTCTTGCCTGCGAAATGGCAATAACAACAATCACAATCAGAACCACCTCAAAGAAATTGTTGTAACAAACAAAAGGAAAATATACACATAAAGAGTTTAGAGCAATGACAGTTACAAAATGCTCCTTGAATGTTGGCTGTATTGAAATAGCATTCTTGCTTTGCAACAGTGGCTCACATCTGTAATCCTAGCTTCTCAGGAGGCTAAGACTTGCAAGATCATAATTCAATGCCAACCTGGCGTAGAAAAGACTGAGAGACTCCACTTCCAAGGAATCAGCCATATGCTGGCCTGGAGGCATGGCTCAAGTGGTAGAGCACCACCAATGAGCAAGAAAGCCAAGCAGACAGGAGGCCTTGAAATCAAGCCCTAGTACTGGCAGGTACACACACACACACACACACACACACACACACACACACACACACACACACACACACACACACACACACACACACACACACACACACACACACACACACACACACACACACACACACACACACACACACACACTAGCCTTCTTTCCTTTTCTTGAAATTATTTACTTGTTTTTACCCAGTATTTTAGACTCCTGGGGGATGGAGATTTGTGAGCATCTTGTTTGAAATTATGTATCTTAAGGCTAGTGTAGTGCCTGATCCATAGTAAAAATTTAATCAGAATTTACAGCTTGGTTGAAGGAATGTATAAGTAAGACAATGCTTGGAGTCAGCCTGGCTGAAAAGTATTCTTTTCTAGTTTCATCGGTAGGATTTTTCTTATTTCTGTGTTGTTATCCACATCTTAATGAAACACCATGAGGTCAGAATACCACAGATTCTCCCCAAACTCCTGCTCCTTCAGGATTTTCCTCTCTCCTTTTTTTTTTTCTCAATCAGTATGACTGATTACCTCAAACCTTCTTAGAAAATCCTGCCTTCTTCCTGCTCACAGGGCTTCTAGAAACTCTCCATCATTAACAACAAAGTATCACTATTGTCAACATTAGTCTAGGCTTCTATCTATGAAATAGTTTTATGCATCAATTGGCAGCAGCATGTGGTACTGGGGATTAAACCCAGGGCCTTACACATGATATGCAAGAGCTCTACCACTTGAGCTGCTGCCCCAAGCCTTTTGTTTTTATTTTGGTTTTGAGAATGAGTCTTGTTACTTTTTGCTCAGGTTGGCTTCATCCTTGTAATCTTCCTGTCTCTGTCTCCTGTATAGGCTGAAATTATAGGTGTGCACCGTGATAGCTGGCAGACCATATGATTTTTAAAAAAAAACTTTACCTGTTAATATGCTAAGTTGCATGGATTGTCCTGGGGTTTGAACTCAGGATTTGGGTGCTGTCCCTTAGCTTCATTTACTCAAGTCTAGTGCTCTACCACTTGAGTCATAGCTCCACTTCTGACTTTTTTGCTGGTTACTTGGAGATAAGATTCTTACAAACTTCCCTGCCTGCGCTAGCTTTGAACCACAATCTTCAAATCTCACCTCTTGAGTAGCAAGGATTATAGATGTGAATCATAGGCACCTGGCTAGATTTTCTTTTTAACACAGTTGTAAATAACTTGTTTAGGAATTTTGTATCTCTGTTGATGAAGCTGCTCAGTCTATAATTTTGAGAAGTATTCTCAAAATGTATTCCATCTGGTTTGGTTGTCAAAGTTATGCAAACTCATAAAACAATGCAAGGCTTGTTCTCCTTTTTCTTTTTGCTAGAAGAGTTTTGAGGTCCGTATCCTTTCTTCCACAGCTATTTAGTAGAAGGCACTGGTTCCTTTGAAATGATCTGTGTTTACATTTCTTTTTGGAGAAAAATTACATTATAACTTCATTAACTAATTATTAAATTATAGATTCATGTATTACTACTATTTTTTTCTAATTCTAATCTTCATTCCATGTTCTGGAAACAACTCATTTGATTTTTCTTTATGCTCATGTCATATTTTCTAGAAAATTGTTGATATTACTAAACTTCTGGTATACGTTGACACAATATGCATTATCAATTTTCAGAGAACCGGCTTGAGGCTTATATTGTGTTCTCTTCCATATGATTCCTTTCTATTTGATTATTTTCATTTATCTTTATTACCTTTCTACTCCCAATGGGTTGACTTTGCTGGATTTTGGTGGTGCTGGGTTTGGGCTCCAGGGCCTTATACTTGTTTAGGTATGTGCTCTACCACTTGATCCACTTTGTAGCAACTTTAGTTATTTTTCATATGAAGTCTTTTCCCTTGGCCAGCATGGACTGTGATTCTTTCTTTCTTTTTTTTTTTTTTTTTTTGCCAGTCCTGGGGCTTGAACTCAGGGTATAGGCACTGTCCCTGAACTTCATTTGCTCAACGCTAGCACTCTACCACTTGAGCCACAGCACACTTCTGGTGTTTTTTCTGTTTCTATAGTACTGAGGAATTGAGCCCAGGGCTTCATGCATGCTAGGCAAGCACTCTACCACTACCCATTCCCAGCCCCCTGGACTATGATTCTTCTATATATGCTTCCCTTCTACCTATTTATAGCTGGGAGTACAAACATGAATGACCAGGCTTGGTTTGTTTGTTCAGGGCAGATCTTGTTAAAGTCTATAACCAGGTACCAATGAACTACACCAATAATCCTAGCTACTTGAGAGGCTGAGATCTGAAGAACTTGGTTCAGAATCAGCCCAGGCAGACAAATCTGTGAGACTCTTTTTTGTTGTTGTTTTTTTGTTTTTTGTTGTTTTTTATTTTTTTGGGTCCGGTTGTGGGGCCTGAACTCTGGGCCTGGGCGCTGTCCCTCAGCTCTTCAGCCCAAGGCTAGCGCTCTACCACTTGAGCCACAGTGCCACTTCCGGCTTTTTTCTTTTTGCTTATGTGGTGCTGAGGAATCGAACCCAGGGCCTCATGCATGCAAGGCCAGCACTCTGCCACTGAGCCACCTTCCCAGCCCAATCTGTGAGACTCTTATCTCCAATTAGTCAGCATAAAAGCCAGAACTAGAGCTGTATCTCAAGTGGTAGAGTGCCAGCCCTGAAAGGAAAAGCGTAGGAGAGAATATAAGGCCTTGAGTTCAAGACCCAGTTAATCCTCCCATACACACACACAAATGCACACACACACAGCACACAGACACACACAGACACACACAGACACACAGAGTCTATATGAAAGCTTTATTGTGATTCTGATCATGATTATAATGATTAATGATTATTGTTATTACTGTGGTGCTGGGACTGTACAAAGGGCCTTGGGATTCATGCCAGGCAAGTATTCCACCATAAACTACACCCTCTGGGTCCTTAGACAGTATTTGGAAAAAAGAAAACTGAATATCCCTTGTCTGCTCAGGGACCTTGTGATGTTGTGCTAATGAGAATGATATTGTCACTGGTGCTTTGGCCTGAGGACTTATAAATATGGAAATCTGGGAAGATGGGACCTTTTTTTTTTTTTTTTGTAGGGCTTGAACTCTGGGCCTGGGCGCTGTCCCTCAGCTCTTCAGCTCAAAGCTAGCACTCTACCACTTGAGCCACAGTGCCACTTCTGTCCTTTTCTGCTTATGTGGTGCTGAGGAATCGAACCCTGGGCCTCATGCAAGCAAGGCAAACACTCTACCACTGAGCCACCTTCCCAGCTCAAGATGGGACTTGTGTGTGTGTGTGTGTGTGTGTGTGTGTGTGTGTGTGTGTGTGTGTGTGTGTGTGTGTGTGTGTGTGTGTGTGGTTTTTATTTTTTTAATTTTTAATTTTAACTCCAAAGCCACACTCAGATCTTAGAAGTTAAGATTCTAACAGGACAAAAGCATTGGGCAATATCAGAGGGAAAGAACTTAGACAAAGATGTTACTTCTGATTTTCTGGTGATTTATTGGAGATAAGAGTCTCATGGACTTTCCTGCCTGGGCTGGCTTTGGGGTGTGATCCTCAGATCTCAGCCTCCTGAGGAGCTAGGATGACAGGCCTGAGCCACTGGTGCCCAGCACAGCTCCACTGCTGTTGTTGTTGTTTTGGTAGTTATTTGGAGATAAGAGTCTCACAAACTCTCCTGCATGGGTTGGTTTAGAACTGTTTTTTCATATTTCCTGAGTAGCTAGGATTACAGGCATGAACCATTGATGCCCAGCTCCATCTTTTTTCCTTTTTTTTTTTTTTTTTAAATCCCTATCAGGGTAGACTGGTAATCCTTAGAGAGTTGTGCTCTTCCAGATTGGAGACATGGTCTTTGTTAGAACTAGGTGTGAATCCCAACTCTCCTATTAAACACATTTAGACATTGTTTTAGTTATTTTCCTCATCAATAAAATGGGTTGACTATAGCTACCTTGCAAAGTAGCTATGAGAATTACTCAGCACCATGTGTGAGTTATGTAGGCTGTGTTTGCCATTATTGATTTCTTTCAATTTTATGTTGAACCAGCCTGCCTGACTGCCTGCCCGTCTTCTTTCCTTCCTTCCTTCCTTCCTTCCTTCTTTCCTTCCTTCCTTCCTTCCTTGCTTGCTTCTTTCCTTCCTTCCTTCCTTCCTTCCCTTCTTCCTTAATTCCTAAGAGTTATGTGAACCCTAATTATCTATGTATTTGGCCAACAGAAATTCCATTATCTCTATTTTCAGCATTTATGAACATTATTAGATCAGACGTCTGATTTATATGTTTTTCATATCTCTTCATTTCTGATTCCCAAAATTCTCTCAAACTGTAAGGTTTGTCTGCACTTGTGCCTGGGGTGACAGAGAATTCTTGTCCCTGGGTAATGTGGGAAGGTTAAAAATTCTTTTTTTTTCTTACATGTATAATCCTAGCTACTCAAGAGGCAGAGATCTGAGGATCATGTTTCAAAGCCAGCCTGGGCAGTTTATGAGACTCTTACCTCCCGTCAACAACTAAAAAAGTCAGAAGTGGAGTGGTGGCTCAAGTGGTAGAGCACTAGCCTTGAGAAAAAAAAAGCCCAGAGATAGCACCCAGGACCTGAGTTCAAGCCTCAGGACCTAAACAAAAAATTATTTTTGTTCTCTTCTAATTATTTAGTACTTGTTAAAAAAAAGGTTACAATTCTATATATCAGCTTATAAGTACAAAGCATCCTTTTCTTTTTTGTCATGGGGCTTGAACTTAACCTGGGCATTGTCCTTGTGCTTTATTGCTCAAGTCTAGCACTCTACTGCTTTGAGCCACAACACCACTTCTGGTTTCCTGGTTGTTAATTGGACATAAGAGTCTCATTCACTTTCCTGCCTACGTTGGCTTTGAACCTTGATCCTCAGATCTCAGCCTCCTGAACAGCCAGGATTACAGGTGGGAGATACCAGTGCCCAGCTTTTTTTGGGGGGCCAGTCTTGGGCTTGAACTCAGGGTCTGGGCACTGTCCCTGAGCTTTGTTGCTCAAGGCTAGTGCTCTCCACTTGAGCCATAGCTCCACTTCCAGCTTTGTACAATGTTACCACTTCCCCCCTCCCTGGTCCCATTGCCCTTTCTGCTTCCTAGTAATCTTCACCCTGGTGAGAACACTATTTGACTTATCTCACTGAAGTGTCTTATCTGGGAACTTTTCACTGACTGCATTAGCATTCTGAGAATATCACATTCATATTTCTATATAAACCATCTTGAGTTCTTAATCAAGTCATAATAATTTGGAGAGCATATATTATTTCCCAATAGCACCGAGGGGACTTGGAGTTAACCAGGACGAGAGAAAAGGATTTGAAAGAGAGTTTGAAAACCCAGGAGGAAAACCCATTTGCTTTGTAAATTTGCCTGTGGTTAGCTTCTCCAGTGACTACACTGATAAAGCGTGGACTCTTTTCTAGTATCTTTGAGTCTCTGTGGCTTCATTTCCTTGTCTGCAAAGTGAGATATAATAATGTGTGTGGTCATTGTCCTCTGATGAGAGTGGGCATAAATATTCATGTGATTTATTAATAATAAGAGTGTTGCCATACAACCTCCCAGGGTCAGGGAGTCAGGAGAGTGTTGATTAGACACAAGAGTTTTAGAGCCAGACAGCCTAAGTTGAAGCCCAGTTTTGCTAGTTATCACCTGCCCCTGACCTTGAGCAAGTCACTTATATTTTGAAGCTTTACTTTATCTGCAAAATGACAGTAATAGCTTCTACTTCATAGAGTTGTTAGATGATTGAATGAAATCATCTTTGGTATTTCAGTCAGTGCTCTATACAATTTTAAAGTGGTTGTTCTTTAAAGTATTAATGGAGCCAGGTGTAGGGTTCATGTCTTTTACCTAGTTGGGAGGCAGAAATTAGGGTGATCATCATTTGAGGCTAGCCTGGGCAAAAAATTTAAGCCACTCTATCTCAACCAATAAAAGTCATTTTTTTTCCTACTGGAAAAATAACTAAAGCAGAAAGGTCTTGAGCTTATGGCTTAAGCAGCAGATCAGCTGCCAAGCCAAGTACTGAGTTCAAAACCCAAGTACCACTAAGGAAAACAAAAGTACTAATGGAAATTAAGTAGATATGAAAGCTGCAGCACAGTAGGAGCTTGGTCATAAGTGACAGAAGTCGATAAATATTTTCCACCCTTCCCACTGTCTTCGCTCTGAAGAGCAAGGATGAAAGGCATGTGGCCGCTGAGCTTAGCTGTGTGCTAACGCAATCCTAGTTATTTGAGAAGTAATATTTATAAAATAGCGATTGGATGAACATTTGTATTTAAATTTTTTTCCTTTCAAACAAAGCTTTTTTATGCTTTCTACTAATATTCACTCTGGTAAGAACCTTATTTGTCTTAATATATAAAAGCGTGCTTAGAATTCTTAGTAAAATGTGAAAGCCAAGGAAAGAGTTTTGTCTATTTTGTATAGCTAGCAGTGTGTTGTTGAATGGTAGACCATAGATAGGTAACAGGTAGATAATGTTGCTCTTCCTATTTGTTCCCTGCTCTGCAAGATGTTAGGATTTTGATATGGTTTGAAAGTTTCCTCTGCTGGAAACTTTCCTACCAAGATACTGTTCTGACACACAGTCCCAGTGTGGGGACAGGTGGAAGGTAATTAGCTTACCAGGGACATGCCCAAAGAGGGGATTCATGCAGATCTCAAGGAGTTAGTTAATCTTGTAAAACTGAATTATTATAAAGAAGGCAAGACTGGCCCGGCGCTGGTGGCTCACGCCTATAATCCTAGCTACTCAGGAGGCTGAGATCTGAGGATGGCAGTTCGAAGCCAGCCCAGGCAGGAAAGTCGGTGACACTCTTATCTCCAATAAAAAGTACTCAAATACCGGAAGTGGCGCTGAGGCTCAAGTGATAGAGTGCTCGCTTTGAGCTGAAGAGTGCAGGGACAGCGCCCAAGCCCAGAGTTCAAGCCCCACAACTGACCAAAAAAAAAAAAAAAAAAAAAAAAAAAAAAAGGCAAGACTGGCTCCTCCTCCTTGCTTTGACTTCCTGTTTCCCTGTGATTTCTCCTTCTTATATGTGATGCTTCTGTGGTGCCATCTACCATATTGTAAGGCAGTTGAGTGGGCCTTCACCAGACACTTTTCAAAAATGAAAAAAAAAGTTATTATTAAGGTGATGTCCAGATGGGTTACCCTTTTATAAGCCAGGTAATGAGTATAATTCCTTTTGGGCAATGTCTCCCCTTTCTTCTCCCCCAGTTGCCCCCTCGTGTCCTGGCCCTTCTTGATTGTGACAATAGAATTAATGATTTTCTGAAATAAAAGTCAAGAAACATGTCTTATGGCAGTTTATAACATTAGGAATGGTGAACTTTGCTGGCTCATCAACACATAAACACCAATAATTAATTTGGTTGATACATTACCAACTTCTATTCATATAAAATGTAACCACATATTTCACATTTTGCATCATAAGGATGTTTTTTATTTGTTTTGTTTTTGACCAGTCGTGGGCTTGAACTCTGGCCTTGGGTGCTGTCCCTGAGTTTTTTGATCAAGGCTAAGTGCTCTATCACTTGAGCCACTTTCCTGGTGGTCAGTTGGAGATACGAGTTGCATGGGCTGGCTTTGAACCAGGATCCTCAGAGTAGCTAGGATTACAGGCATGAGCTACCAGTGCTCAAGGCTAGCACTCTACCACTTTGAGCCACAGCTCTACTTCCAAAGATGTTTGTAAGGTAGAAGAATAGAATCTATTATAACTTTTAGAGGTTTGGATATTCAGCATGTCGCCTCCATTTCTATGCTTCCCTAGTCCTTTGTGTGCTGGGGCCAACTTCCTGGCTCCCGCTTGGCTTCTTAGTTCTCTCATATCCTTTCATTTTGTACAAATAGATTCATGCATGTTTCTTTATGCACCCTTTTGTTTTGAGAGTTAGGGGGTGAGTAGTATCTCCTCAAAAAATAGGCTGAAGTCCTCACCTCTTAGCAATTCAGAATGTGACCTTACTTAGAAGCAGTGTGCCTATATAACTGAGGTCATTAGTTAAGATGATGTCATTCTGGAGCAGGATAGGCCTCAATCCCGTGGAACTGGTATCTTTCTGAGAAGGAGGCAATGTAGAGACAAAGTTGCACAAAGGAAAGATGATGTGAAAGCATATGAGAAAAGACAGTTATGTGACTGCAGAGGCAGAGACTAGAACAAAGAATTTGTAGGTCAGGGATTGCCAGAAAATCCTGGAAGATAGACCAGGCAAGAAAACACTTTACCTTAGAGGATGCCAAAGGGGGCGTGGTCCAGCTTACACTTTGAGTTTGGACTTGACTTCTCTGAGACAGTACACTTCTGATGTTTTGAGGTATGGGGTTGTGGTAGGAAACCAGTGCAAGTAGCATGCGAAAAATACTCTTTGCCTTTGAAAAAGGTGTGTGTGTGTGTGTGTGTGTGTGTGTGTGTGTGTGTGTGTGTGTGTGTGTGTGTGTGTGTGTGTGTGTGTGTGTGTGTGTGTGTGTGTGTGTGTGTATCCTGGAGCTTGAACTCAAGGCCTGGGCACTGTCCCTATGCTTCTTTTGCTCAAAGATAGTGCTCTACCACTTGAGCTACACCTGTACTTTCAGCTTTTTGGTGGTTAATTGAGATAAGAGTTCACAGACTTTTCTGCCTGGGCTGGCTTCAAACTGTGATCCTCAGATCTCAGTTTTCTGAGTAGCTGGGATTATAGGTGGTACCTGGCTACAAAGTGTTTTTACAAGCTAGATACCCCAAAACACATCTGGGTCATATGAAACATCTTTTTTCTCCCAGCAGTGACTCCAAATGGTGCCTTAGAGTGGCTACATGAATCCATGATCCTACCATAGCTGTACAATGGCCTGTTTCTCCACATTCCAGCCAACACTTGACATTAACAGGCATGTACATTTTTTACCCCTTCTCATAGGTGAAATCAGCATTGAAAAAAAAATCTGTATTCTCCAGATTACTAATGAGGTTGAGTTTTTAATATGTTAATTTTCATTTGAATTCCTTCTTTCTGTAAGTTTTCTCTATTATAAACCTTGCCAATTTGTCTGTTGAGCTGTTGGTTTTTTTTCCCTTCTGAGGTGACATTTTTCTTTATGTAGGAGATGATCTTATTCACTTAAAACAGTTCCTGCTTTTGAAAGAGCTTTGAAATATCAGGCAAGTTCGTTGGGCCTAATTAGTTGCCTTTTCAGCATCCAGTGAGATGATCAAGTGATATTTATTTGACCTATTGATACGAGCCACCTGTTATTGTAAGAACTTTAAAAAGCAGAGCCATTAAATATTTATGGGCAACGAGGAACGACGCCCATGTGCGACTTTTTAGAACATATTTAGAGGGTGGAAGTCCCTGGAGAACACAGGCTGCAGCCTTAGGCAGGGTGTGGTTAGGGGTTAGTGGGTTGGAATTTTACCTCCCAGACAAGATGGAGCTACAGCAGAATTTTGAATGGAGAGCCGTAGAATTTACGATTAATATAGTGGTGTGGTAGAGGAAGAAGCTAAAGGCAAGTCTTGTGTTATAACGACTCTCAGGAGGAAGAAAAGAAGGAAGGATGCTCAACAATACCATGATGACTTTCTAATAAGCTGAGATGTAGAAAGCAGGTGTTTAGCATAGAGAATGCCTGTTGAGGCAGAAATAACAGCATTTCTCAGAGTTGGGGAGCTGTGTTGGGAGGGCTTAAGCCCAAAGTCACTTTTGGGTTGCACCCCATGTCAGTCTGTGAAGTGAACTATGGAGAAAAAGGATGAAGGCTATTTAAGAAGTAAGGCTTTTTCTCTGGGCAAATGATGCCATATTGGTAGCGAGATGGCAAAGAGGCCACATCCACTTTTCCTTTGCTTCCAACTGAGATGTCAAGGGTGAAGTTGAAGGGCGGGGTAGAATAAATATGGTAGCTGAGGACAGGGGTACAATGGGGAAGGAAACTCTTTGCTTGAGTAGTCTGGATTCTCAGAAGCTGAGAGAACTTGCAACCATATATATATATTTTTTTATTTTTTATTTTTATGCCGGTCGTGGACCTGAACTCTGGGCCTGGGCGCTGTCCCTCAGCTCTTCAGCTCAAGGCGAGCGCTCTACCGCTTGAGCCACAGCACCACTTCCGGCTTTTTCTGTTTATATGGTGCTGAGGAATCGAACCCAGGGCCTCAGGCATGCAAGGCAAGCACTCTACCACTGAGCCACCTTCCCAGCCCTTGCAACCATATTTTTGTTTGTTGGTTTACCTGAGAAAAAGCTTGTAGAATGCTACTGCTGCATCAAAAGAAGTGTGTGTATGCACATAGAATTTTGAATTTCATAAACTGCAAATCAATTTATTTATTTTTCCTTAAGTGTACTGGGATTTGAACTCAGGGTCTCACACTTGCTAGGCAGGCCATCACTGAACCAGGTTAAAAGGCAAGAGCAATGGAAGAAGAATGGAAGCAAGAGGCAAGGTTAAGCACAAACTGAGCTGTACACTTATTGCAAAATGGGCACTGCTGGGTTGCCAAAAAGGTCTCAGGATCTGGTTCCAAAGAGGGAGAGGAGAGTTGGGAACGAAGAGATGGAGGCTGTAGTGGCTGGTTGTGCCCTGACTTTTTTATGGGTGACCTTTTAGGTGTTATTTCACCTCTCAGCTTCCTCCCTGTGTCATACGCAGATTCCCAGGGCTTTAGGAAAGAAAATTTAACCTGTGTTAAGTGGGTTAAAAGAGTTGGTGCCCATTTGTTTCCTTACGTTCACAGGTGCTACTGGGGGAGAATCAGTAAGAAAGAGTAGAAAGAGAAATGGGAAGACACTGTGCCATCTTAAAGAGCCCAAGGGCGAGGACCTGGCCCAGGGCACGTTCCTGCGGCGGGGGTCGGGGGGAAGACCAGCCGGACCCTCAAGGACTGTTTGGGCATCCATCCTCCTTTTCGCTGTCCCTTCAGTAAAATCCCATTGCGGAATCCAGGGGCGAAAAGAGAGGCACGCCCCTCCCCCACTAGATGGCACTGAAAGGCCTTGTTGTAGATATTCAAAATGCGTGTGTGTGTGTGTGTGTGAGAGAGAGAGAGAGAGAGAGAGAGAGAGAGAGAGAGAGAGAGAGAGAGAGACAGACAGACAGACAGACAGACAGAGACAGAGAGACAGAGACAGAGACAGACAGAAGGCAGACAGAGCCAGTGAGAGGGAGGAAGAGGGAGAGAAGACACAAAGAATATGGTGGAGGCGCACTCATTTCGACTCCCGTGCCCATTTGTGTCTCGCCGGGTGCCTGGCATTCTCATTTCCCCAGGGCAGTGGGTGGCAGTGTGGGTGGGGGTTCCTCGACTTTGGGGTGAGGGTAAAAAGATGGATGAGCATTAGAGTGCGGTGGAATGTGGGGGTGAAGGGAGGCGCCCAGCGTGTGCAGCCCCGCCGGGTCTCACGTGGGGGGGGGCAGGGGTTGGGGATGAAGCAGGATCCACGAGGGGGGCGGGTGTGTGTGTGGAGGGGGGAGCGGCTCAAGGCCTGGGGTCCCGCCGACCCCGTCCGGAGCCCGGGCTGCTGCCATCAGCCCTCGGATAGCAAACCCTACCCCAAGGTTGCCTTGAACACAGGCTCCCCCTCCTCCACCCACCAGAGCCCTTGGCTGGGAGAGTAATTTGCTTAACCCTACCCCGTGGCAATCTCTTCTTCTGGCCTTGCAGGCATCAAGGTTTCTTCTTTTCCTGCTGGAGGGAGGGCAGGTGGGTGGAGGTGGGGTTGTGTGTGGCCGGTGCCCAGACTGGGGTTGATAGGGAACCCCAGAGCCGCTCCCTGCTCGGTGCTGGGGGTAGGGAGGGGGGCGGGAAACAAAGATCTAATACAACCCCAGACACCCCAGACACTAGTGATGGACGCCACCAGAGTTCTCTCATCCGCTGTCAAAGCCGTCTCTGCAATGAGTCCTTTTAAAAATAAAATTCAAGGGGATCCGTCCTGGCTCAACAGAAACAGATGTAAGCACTCCCCCCCACCATGGGTAACAATACACATGTAAACATGTTCCATGCCCCATGGATGCCTATGGGCATAGACAGGCATGTGGTTGAGCGCAGGGCTTACCTGTAAGGCACCATTGACTTGCCTGGCTACGGAATCAAGTGGAGCTACTTTGTGCCTGGGAAATGGTGCAGTCTAACTTTAAGAAGGCCAGAAAAATAAGGGATGGGGCTCACGTTGCACGGATGACATCACTAGCTTTTGGCTGCGCGCTCCGTGCGCTCGGCTGTGGGTTTTAGCCAAGGCTGCAGCGCCCCGGCGGCCGCCGAGCCGAGCGAGCGAGCGAGCGCCGCAGCGGCTTCCTCCGGGCGCCCACACCCGGGCGATGCGATTTTTGGAACCCCTGGGGTACAGCCTGGGACCATCTCGTTCCTCCCCGGTCCCAGCCGGGCCCGCCGGGCCTCGGAGCCGCGGCTAAAGGAGGAAGCTAGGGGTGGGGAGAGAGAAAGCCCGTGCACCCAGCCTCCCTCCCGCCCCTCCCCACCCTCGCCCCATTCACCTCGGACCCCCCCTACCCTCCCCGAACCCCGATCCTCCGGACAGCGCGAGCCGAGGCCACGACCAGATTGTCCCCACGCTGCGCCGCGGAGGGAAGCCGGCAGGCGGGCGCCCGAACGCCCGGGTGGGCTGCCGTAAAAATGGTGCAGTCCGAGAGCGGCTGACCCCAGCGGACGGAGCAGACCCCGTGCCCGGGTGCCCGGCCTCGGCTGGCGCGAGCGCGGGGCGGCCTGTGTGGCGGAGCCCAGACCTGGGTGGTGGTTGTTTTTCATTTTCTTTCTTTCTCTCGGTGCCCGCCGCACCTGGGCAGCACCATTCCTGGGGTGCGGGGAGCCCGATGAGGTGAGGCGGTGGCAGATCTGGAAGCAGCCGCCCGGTGGCCCCGAGAGGAAAAAGGAGAAGAAGAAGGAGGGCCACGCGAGAGAACGAGCAGCATGACGCCGCCCGGAGGGCCGGCTGCAGGGCGGGCTGCACGCGGCCGCGGCGCGACCTGTCCGTGGTGTTGAAGGCGCCGTGCACCGAGCTGCCCGCGCCCGCGCGCCCGGCCCCGGTGCGCCCTCCTCTGCGCAGCCGCCCGCCGCTCGCGCCCGGCCCAGCCTCGGCAGATCACCGGCCCGGACGAGTCCGAGGAGCGCTGCCCGGCCGTCGGCGCCGCCGTCCGCCTTTCGGGGCCGCGTGCATGGAGAGGCCGGAGACGGGCCGTCCGGCAGCTCGCAGGCCGAGGCGGGCCGCCGCCGCCGCGCGTCCGCGGGAAGCTCGCCTCTAGGAGCCGCCGTCGGGACCCGAACCGGCCACGAGCCTGCAGGTGATCAGACCACGGAGATTTGTAATTTTGGGTTTTAAAAATAACACTCGATCCGGAGAGGAGAACATTTCTGGGCTAGCATCCCCGGGCAAATCCCGGAGAAGGGAGTTCCGGGCGGGACTCAGGGCAGCCGGTCCCGGCGTCGGGAGGGTTCCCCGGGGCCGCCGGCTGCGGGTGGGTTTCAGCTCCATCCTGAGGACCAGCCACCTCCGGACGCCCCCCCACCCCGCCTCACCCCGTTCCCAGAAAGCTCGGGTCTGATCTCCACGCCGCACAAAGGACCCCCAGCGAGTCCCAGCGGCAGCGGAGCAGTCGCGGGCGCCCAGGGCAGCGGCGCGCGGGGCCTCGCCGTCCCTTCCTGCGGGGCGGGGCGGGGGGGCGGCGGCCGCCGGGAGGCTGCGCCAGCCTTGGAGGATGCCCAGGAGCCCGCGGGAGCCGCTCCCCAGCAGAACTTTTTAGGCTTCCCGCCCCGGATCCGCGCACTCCCGGGGCTGCGCACCGGTCGGTGGGGGGGGCTTCACCACGCGGGCCCCCCTCCTCCCGTCCCCTCCTCCCGCGGTCCTCTCCCGCAGCTCGGGCGGGCGCTGGGAGGGAAGGCGCGGCGCGGCGGATCATGCCCATGGTGTAGCCGCCCAGCGGAGGCATGGCTGCCGGAAGGTTGCTGCTCTACACGGGCCTCTCGCTAGCGCTCTGCGCCCTCGGCATGCTGGCTGTGGCCATCTGCTCCGACCACTGGTACGAGACGGACGCCAGGAAGCACAGGGACAGGTGCAAGGCCTTCAACACTCGCCGAGTGGACCCGGGCTTCATTTACAACAACAATAACAACTTGCCTCTCCGGGCCAGCCGCTCGCGCCTGGACCGCTGGGAGGGCAAACTCCTCCGCGCCCGGAATCGCCGGCAGCTCTTCGCCATGAGCCCCGCGGACGAATGCAGCCGGCAGTACAACTCCACCAACATGGGCCTCTGGAGGAAGTGTCACCGGCAAGGCTTCGACCCCGAGATCGCAGCCCTCATCCGGAAAGGTAAGCGCCCAGGGGCGCGGCGTGGCGCCTCGAGGTAGGCCCCGCGGCCACCTGCCACCCCCCATCTCCTCATGGGGGGGGCGGAGGGGGAGGGGATCCTGGCATCCACAGGCCGGGCGGAGGCTCGGAGAGGACCGGACTTGCCTGTCCGTGGGCTGGTTTGCGGCACCCGGGGCAGGGGCTCCGGCTCTGCTCCGCTGCGGTCTTGTGTCTTATCTGGGCCGCCTCACCTGGCCCGCTTCTCCTGGCCCCTAGGATACGGGGCTACCCCGGCCTCAGAGAAAAAGAAGGGACCCCATCACGTGGGGCTTCTAGAGGAAGCCCCGGGAGGCGTGGTGGTGTGTGTGTGTGGGAGAACAGATTCGGAATGGTGATCTTTGCTCGCCACATGGAACTGATCCGAATGGAGGGGGAGATAGCAGGGAAGGTCTCAAGCCGAGGCCTTGCTCTGGGAAGCGCGGTCCCAGGCCCGGCGCGGGGCCGGCGCGCGTCCACGGCAGTCGGTGAGATTCCCCAGCCTGTTGGTCCGGAGCACGATCTTCCAGTCCTTTATTTCTCCTTTTGAAAAAGTCGTGGGCGACAGTGATCGTGTGCAGCGAGTATCAGCAGGGTCTCATAGACGCCAGAAAAGTAGCGCCAAAGCGGGCACTTCAGAGCGAAAGGAATGCCATTTTCTGAAGATTTATATATTTTAAAAAGGGCCCCAAGTAGACTACAACAGGAAACAGGCTGCACTTGGATAGTGGTAAAATTGGTTACTTGAATATGATTACCTACATTAAGAAAAAAATTCTGCCTCCTGGGTACAGTTTGTAAATCCTGTATGATTTCTATGTTGGAGGCTATCCTGTTCCATCAGCCTACTGAAATATAGTTAGCTGTAATGCTTCTCTGAAGAGCGTATGTTCTCTTCCATGGAGGCCTGTCTGGGAAGATGGGTAGCTTGTTATGTGTTGCTTCTATTATCTCCATGTTTTACTCTCTCCAACTATCACATAGTCATTCCAGGGTGGTGAACGTGCAGTGCCATCATTTGCAAAGTACTCTGAGGCCAAGACATAAGACAATTCTTCATGTCTCTTACTTATAAGGCTGTGAAGTTTGCTGGTTTAAAAATAATACTTGTAAGGGCTGATGTGCTTGGATTCATGCAGGTGTTAAAATGGATCAGAAAAAAAAAATCGGTGAATTTGAGAAAGCCAAGTCAGTAGGTACGCTCTGGAAAGCCAGTTCACATTTCTGAGGTGGGGGACAGCCGGAGGGAGAATGCATCTTGGTGTTTGTAGTGGGGATTGTTTAGCATGACTAGGAGATTTCAACGGATTTGGTTCTGTGTGTGACCTCTTCCTGTGACAAGGCTGTTGTCTGGAACGCCACAACTTTGTAAAGGTATACAGGATGTGAGAGGATTCCAGAAGAACAAGTGTTAGGCTTGGAAAACAAGAGGAAGTAGAATTGTTTTGACAATGGCTGACTTTATCCCAGTTTTCAGATTTATAAAGTGGTTCCTTTCTCCGTCATGTTCTGCTTTCTTTAAAATCGAAATGGTAGGGAGTTAGCTGAAATGTGGGGGAGAATTCTTGTCAACATGACTGGAAATACCAGCAGGATTTTCTGAAGGGCATTCTTGAATTTCTTCCTTGAACCTTGTAGAATGAGACAAGTATCTTGTGTCTGGTACTGGTTGACCTCACTTGGAGAAAGGGGGCATGGAATTCATGGCTTCTGGTGGCTCCTTCCAGGTCTCTGATTCTGTGATACTCTGCTTGGCAATTGGACTAGAAAGGTTGACTTGGTCTGGGCACCAGAGAGATTGGTTACCATAGTGACATCTTCTTCCGGTGAAGCTGGAAACACAGTGAAGAGGAAAGGGATAGGGGAAGAATGTACAACATTTTGACTTGATATCGACTGATTTTTAATTGCAGCAACAGAAAATGGACAGGCACAGCAGGGGGATTGAATACACTGATACCTAGAGTTGGCAGGGCATTGTATTTCACTTGAACTAATGGAAATGCTGTTCCCCATCACCCCAAATACAGCAATCACTGTCAGCTGCAAAGCACCCGCTTACTATGGCTGTTTCTGTCCATTTGACATTCTTGTTAGGAATTATTGAGATAGATGGCATGCCAGCCTTACAAATCTTGAGAGGCTTAAGGTCACTATCTTCATTTTTAACCTCAGAACACACACACACACACACACACACACACACACACACACACACACACACACACACACACACATCACCAGAGCTTTCTTTTCTTAATAGCAATAAACACATTTTGGAAAGAAGTTGATCTTATATCATTAGAATTCACAGGCAAATGCAACAACATATATTACATAATTTCTCCACTTAATCAATATTCTTCCTAGGGGGAAAGTTTTATAAGGAAGCTAAATGGAAATTGATACCTGTATTTAGATTTAAGACATCTTCTAAAATGAGATAGAAGATATTTATCTTACGTTATTCATGAGAGGTCTCAAATGACATCTTAGACCTTTGTCTTTTTTGTAATTTTTTAAAGTAGAAAAATTAAAATTAAATATAAAAATAAATAAATTTAATATATTATAAATAAATTAATATTAATATTTAATTGATATTAAAATTATAAATAAAGTAAAAATATTAAAATTCTGGAAGAAGTGTTTTGGACAAGGGGAAAGAAAAACCAGAGAAACAGATTGCTTAGTAATTTATCAATATTATGCTAAGATAAGAGATTTAGGTAAATGATCCTGTAGTCCCAAAGATCTCAGTCATTTGTTAAATCAATGTTTGTTACATTAGAGCGTTCTACTTACGTATTTAAAAATACGACAAGCCTGGTGCAGGTGGCTCATATCTGTAATTCTAGCTACTCAAGAGGCTGAGATCTGAGGATTGATGTTTGAAGCCAGCAAAGGCAGGAAAGTCCTTGAGACTCTTATCTCCAATAAACTCAAAAAGCCTATAGTGGTATTGTGGCTCAAGTGTTAAGAGTGCTATCCTTGAGCAAAAAGAAGCTCAGGGACAGTGCCTAGGCTCTGAGTTCAAGCCCCAGGACCAGCAAAAATAAATAAATAAACAAAACCACCAAATTAATAAGAAGAGCCAAATCTGTATCTGATCTGAAGATAAGGCCCTTGGATTCACATTCTTCCTGAAATCTTTGTTTCTCAGTGAATTGCTGCCATGGTTGTATCCACAAATGATGCACTGTGCATTTGTTTTCATGAACAAACTTGAAGTTCCTGGAGGGTAGGAAAGACAAATACTTGTAAAATAGAGAATATTTCATAAAAATTAACTTTAAGATAATGAATCCAGTAAGAAAGACTTATTTTTTTAAAATTAATGTTGCCTTTTGTTTATGTGATACCAAGGAATCAAACCCAGGGCCTCATGCATGTGAAGCAAGTGCTCTATCATTAAGCCACAATTCCTAGCCCCAAGAGCACCTTCTAATGATAGAAATTAATACCTAATTTTAGAGAATTCCAATAAAAGATTATTTCAAAAATTATGATTAAAAAATTCAGCCAAAGGCCCGGTGCTGGTGGCTCACGCCTATAATCCTAGCTACTGAGGAGGCTGAGAAATGAGGATGGCGATTAGAACCAGCCAGGGGAAGGAAAGTCTGTGAGACTCTTATCTCCAACGAACCACCAGAAAACTGGAAGTTGTGCTGTGGCTCAAATGGTAGAGCAGTTGCCTTGAGCTGTAGAGCTTAAGGACAATGCCCAGAGTTCAAGCCCCATGATTAACGAAAACAAACAAAAATCCTACAAATCTCCAGCTAGATTGGCAATTAGGACTGCTTAACATGGCGGCAAATGCTGGTAATGCAACAAAGAAAGATTTGCTGAGTAAAAGCATTACTCAGAAATGGGGGAATCACCCAGTTCTTTTTGGATAACATATGCCAACACCCATTATTTTTCATGTTCAGTAAGATTACATTTATTTTCTTCTTGGAGGTAGGATTGCGGTCTCTTTGGATTGGATAGATAGATAGGATAGGTGATAGATAGGAACCAAGGATAGATGAATGGCTCCCAATTCCCATAAGGAGTCTTAAATCAGGAACTCTCAGCTTCTAAATCTCATCCCTGTCTCCCTGAAAAATTACTGTAAGACCTGGAAACAGATCTCTGGTAAGAACAGCTTTGAAATCCAAGAGACATCTAGGCCCTCAAGAGGAAGAAGCTGTAGGTTGGATTTTGTTGACACGCCCATTTATGTTCTTTGGTTTGTACTGACACCTTATGTTGTTATGTTCTGAAATAAATAGACTTTCAACTTATACTCTAAGAACTTCTTATTTAGAAATTTATAATGGACTTTGACCCAAACAATAATTATGAAGTGGTTGTCAGTACTCTGAAATTTTTTTTAGAACATTGTGCATAGTTATAATTTAATAATCTATTCAGCAAATATCTATTGCACAAATATTATGTGACAGCTTGGCAGACATAACTAGAATGAAAGGATGAATAAGACAAGGACCTCAACCTTCCTTCCTTCCTCCTTCCTTCCTTCCTTTTTTCTTTCTTTCCTTCTTTCTTCCTTCCTTCCTTCCTTCCCTCCTTCCTTCCTTCCTTCCTTCCTTCCTTCCTTCCTTCCTTCCTTCCTTCCTTCCTTTCTTTCTTTCTTTCTTTCTTTCTTTCTTTCTTTCTTTCTTTCTTTCTTTCTTTCTTTCTTTCTTCCCTCCTTCCTTCCTTCCTTCCTTCCTTCCTTCCTTCCTTCCTTCCTTCCTTCCTTCCTTTCTTTCTTCCTTTCTTTTGTCAGTTGTGAACTCAGGGCCTGTGCCCTGTGTCTAAGCTCTTTTTGCTCAAGGCTAGTGATCTACTACTTTGAGCCACAGCTTCACTTCCAGTTTTTGAGTTCATCGGAGGTAAGAGTCTCATGGGGACTTTTTCTGCCTAGGCTGGCTTTGAACCATGATCTTCCGATGTCAGCCTCCTGAGTAGCTAGGATAACAGGAGTGAGCCATCAGCACCTGGCTCAAAATTCTTAGAGACTCTTAGTGTCACAGACACTAAAATGTAACAGCAGGGTAATGACAGCACCCCTTAAAATGTACTGAAAGAAACAAGGGGCGGGAGCGGGGGGGTGGGGACAGTGGTAGCAGCAGAGTGTATCTGCTGTGAGTGAGATATCTGCTGTGAGGGAGATAAGAGAGCTGGGAAAGTTGTCCAGAGGAAATGAAATCTGAACAAGGCTTTGATGAGATTTGGAGGGGGGTTTGGAGGAAGGCCATGTCAGGCAAAGGGGCCAGCATCTACAACTAGCCTGCCCAGTAGGGTACCCGCTAGCTATATGGGGCTGTTTAAATTTAAAATACACAGTAGTAAAATTAAAAAATATTTACTGAGTTGTACTGGCCACATTACAAATATTTAATCGCTACATGTGGTTGGTAGCTGTCAGTTTTAATTGTGCAGATTACCGTGAACATTCCCACCATCAAAGAAAATTCTTTTGGGCAGTGCTACATAGAGTCTACAGCTGCTAAAAAATAAGCTCATGCTTTGTTTCAAATGAGGATAATTGAATGGTAATTTGGGCTTACATTTAAGAACTTTATCTCACACTTTAGGACACCTTTTGCTTCTTGAATGTTTGGGGCAGAAGATTTTAGTTTATGCTTGTTCTAACTGTATTTTATTAATTTTACATCATTAATTCTCACTGCTTTCCCTTTCTCTGGCTTCATTAAAACAATTCACAAAATTGATAGAATGGGAAGGAGATTAATAATAATAGTAATGACCAAACCTGAAACTTGGGACTCTTCTTAAAGTTTTATGTCTATTCACTAATTTATTGTTCATAATAACCTTCAGAAATAGACATTTTTTTTTCTTTTTCTCTTTTTTTTTTTGGTGGTCATGGGGCTTAAACTTTGAGCCTGGGGCTGGCCTTGAGTTCTACAACTCAAGACTAGTGCACTACTACTTTGAGCCACAGAGCCACTTCCAGTTTTCTGGTGGTTAATTGGAGATAAGAGGCTCACAAACTTTCCTGGCTGACTTTGAACCATGATCCTCAGATCTCAGTCACCTGAGTGACTAGGACTACAGGAGTAAGCCACCGGTACTCTGCAGGTGGCTTATTGTGTGTGTGTGTGTGTGTGTGTGTGTGTGTGTGTGTGTGTGTGTGTGTGTGTTTAATATTCTCATTCTATAGTAGAGGGAACCAAGGCACACAAAGACCAACCTAAAATTTGTAAAATCTCACCATCGCCAAATGAAGGTGGCACGATTCAAATTCTGGCTTCAAGTTTGGGAACCTCCACTGGCTCCATGGAATCAAGAGACTGCTTTGTTAATTCCCTAAATTAACAACAACAACAACAACAAATAATAATAATGCTTTCAGAGTCTTTGTTCTAAACTAAAGTAGCCTTGTTCTGAGACCTACTGACAGAAGCTGCTATATTTTTGCCATAGAAGTTTTGATATCTATTTTGCTTAATGTGGCAGAGACTGGAGTTTTTATAGATGTATTCACTAGTAGTTCCTCTCCCTCCACCCCCTCAATCCTGGGGCTTGAATTTAGGGCTTGGGTAACTGTCCCTAAGCTATTTTGCTCAAGGTGAATATTCTCCCATTTGAATTTGTTTGGTAGCAAATTGGAAATAAGAATCTCATGAGCTCTACTGCTTGGGCTGGCTTTGAACGACAATATTCAGATCTCAGCCTCCTGAGCAGTGAGGATGACAGGCATGAGCCATTGCACCTCATAGCATCTAGCACTTTTGAGAGGACATGGGCTGAGCATCCGGTGCATTGTTGACAAAAAGGAAAAAGCTAAGTCTGGCCAGAGTGGGAGAATACAACAAATAAATATTGATAGAATAAAATAGTATCTAATAATGGAATTGCAATATATAATACAGCATAAGCTAATATCATGAAGGGTCTTTGCACTTAGGAAGCACAAAGAAGAAAAAGTAAGCGAACAATGAAATTGTTCTATTAGTTTTAGAAGCTGCGAGTGATCTGGGAAAAACAGGGGTCAAATGTGGTGACTCATGTTCCTGGAGGGGAGGAATTATTCAGTTTGTAAATCAGATTTAGGTCTTTGTACATAGTAGGTCCTGAAAAATATTTTGCCCACTGACTGAAAATCTTTAACCTAAGATACACACATTCATATACAACCCATGCCAACACTCCTGGTCATGTAACAAGTCTCATGTTCGATCAGTAAACATGATAGTCATGCTGCTTCCTTTCAGCTCTTCCCAAACACAAGGAAGCAGGGAGAGGTGATGATTAGGGAGGGTGTTTTGTGAATGGGTGAGAACACATGGCTAGAAGGGAGAGACACCTGCATCCTGCTGTGTCCTGAGCTCTCTGCCAGGTATTTGGGAAAGAGATAAGGGAGACAGGACAAAGAGTTACAGTGGTCCTTCGGAGCTTGTACTCTAGCTTACTTTCCCAAGTTGACTGTTGGGTGTGAGTGTATGAGGATCTTGCTCAAGAGACCACATCAGCATCAAGTGCATCAGAAATCAACTGGGGTTGGCCCTCACCCGGCGAGCGCTTTTTATTGACTCAACAAAGTCAAGAACCTTATTTCAGATCTAGAAGGCCAGCTTGTTTGTTCTTTCAGTGGTGGGTCAGTAAGGAGCAATTAGAGGATCAATTCTATATATCCCACTCTGGATTTCTAATTAACAATATTGTCCCCTTCTCTGCTCTATGGTAATCTTAAGCCTTTATCCAAAATGCTAAATACAGTCTGGGTTAGTTTGACCCTACACACACACACACACACACACACACACACACACACACACACACTCACACTCACACTCATATATCAACATATCACATATCACCCCATATATTGCTTCTAGTTGTTGCACTTTAGTCACAGACACTTTTGTAACTTATTGCTCTAAACAAAACTCAGGAGAGGAAATGTGTGACTCAGTAGAGGAACAGAAAAGAAAATTATTCTAATAGCTTCATTATGTACTGCTTGTATTCTTAAAGAGGACTTTGTTTTCTCCTATGTAAAATGATGGTTCGGATTCTGTAAACTCTAAGCCCTTTCACACTCCAACACATGATGAGAAAGCTTAATTGAAGTGACAGAAAGTAGATGAAAGGCACACGATTAAGAAGTGTATAAAGAGGGGAATGGAAAAATGGGGGAGAGGAAGAGAGCAAGAGAACAAGATGGAGAGATAGAAACAGCTATTGCTAAAGAGATTCTCTCCAGTACTAATTTGTAATAGAAAGTGGCAGAAAACCAAGCATTTAACTTCTTACCATGATTTACTCATGGAATAAAATGAACCCATTCTCTTTCTAATGACTTAACATATTACTTAGCAGATTGAGGTTAAAAAATTTACAGTCTAGGGGATGGGAAGGTGGCTCAGTGGTAGAGTGTTTGCCTTGCATGCATGAGGCCCTGGGTTTGATTCCTCAGCACCACATAAGCAGAAAAAGCTGAAAGTGGTGCTGTGGCTCCAGTGGTAGAGTGCTAGCCTTGAGCTGAAGAGCTGAGGGACAGTGCCCAGGCCCCGAGTTCAGGCCACATGACCAGCAACAAAAACAAAAATAAAAACAAAAACAAAAAACCGCCCAAAACACAATCTAATAGAAAAAAGTGGTGCGGATGTACTTCTGCCATGGAACTCTACACTTTAAAAAATAGTTAAAATGGTTAGTTTTGTTATGGATATTTCCCCCTATGTTAGTCTATTTTCTATTACTGGAACAAAAGATCTGAGGTAATACAATTCAAAGAGGGAAGGTTTGCTTAGGCTTCCAGTTTCAGTGCGTGGTTGTTTGGCCCTGTTGCCTTTCGGTTATGGTGAGGCAGTGCATTGTGGGAAGGCATGGCAGAGAAAATTACTCACCTCCAAGAAAAGAGAAAAGAGGGTCAGGGATCTCATGTCTTCAAGAGCATGTTCCCAATGACCCAACTTCCTTCTAGCTCACTTCATGGCAGTCAGAAAACTGTCAAGAGAAACAGGAAAGGTTGCGACCCAATATCTACTTCAAGAGCATGCCCTCAATGACTTATTGTCCTTCTAGAAGATTCCATTTCCTAAAGCTTCCACCACCTCCTGATAGTGCCCTGGGTGGGGGCCAAGCCTTCAACACAAGGGTCTTTGGAGGACATTCATGGTCCAAACTGTACGATCATATTCCCCCAGTTTAAATAAATAATAAAAGAACTTTATAAAATAAGGGAGAAAAGTACTGGATTCCATTCAGTATGAAGAACATTTTAGGCATGAGTATTTGTTTGTTCAGCACATTTTAAAGTACCTGCTATGTGTCAGGCATCAGGCCAAATATGTTTGAGACACAGAAGTTAATAAAACAGACAAAATTACTACCTTCATAGGCTTATGTTTAAACATTTTTTTAGCATTAGATTTTTAAAAATTTCCTAAACAAAACTTTTTTTTTTAAGGGGGGGAGGTAAGACTGAAAATCAATCCCAGAGCCTCACATACACTTGGTGAGTTCACTATTGCTGAGCGATTGCCCTAGCCCTAAACAAAACTTTTAAAGTACACACACACACACACACACACACACACACACACACACACACACACACACACACACACACACACACACACACGCACACGCACACGCACACACATGCTTTATAGGAGGAATGAATAAATTCATGGGGTCATTTAAAAATCACTGAATGATGTACATTTCATTGTACCAACTCTACAATGTCTGTTGAACAGCAGCTATGCCAGGAGTATTATGTGAGGTGGAGGATATGAGTGAAATCCATGGTTCATGTTTTCTTTTTTTTTCTTTTCTTTATTTATTTTTCTAGGTTTTTTTATTGTGAAAATACTGTAGAGAGGGGTTACAATTACATGGGCAAGATAATGAGTACATTTCTTACAAGCATTGTAGCCTCCTCCTTTGTTTCCCCTTCCCATCTCTTCATGGTTCATGTTTTCAAGGAGCAAAAGTAGAAGACAATGTGGCAGAAGGCTGACAAATACACATTCCGTGCTTGGTTCTGTGAGACAGCTATGTGGTAGCCCAGGTGACTGGGTATTACTTCAGAGCAGACAGCAGATAGAGCAGGCTTTTCAGCAAAGACAGATGGGCTGTCCACATATAGTTATAGATATATAGATATATCCATATATAGATATACAGACATATGGATATCTATATATATTAGGATATACATATATTAGGATACATGTAAGGATAACATAGATAGGATATCTAATTTGTTATTATCCTAATATAATATATATCCTAATATATATCTTACATATCCTATTGTGGTAGTACCAATCAGTGTGTGTGTGTGTGTGTGTGTGTGTGTGTGTGTGTGTGTGTGTGTGTGTGTGTGTGTGTGTGTGTGTGTGTGTGTGTGTGTGTGTTGGTACTGAGGCTTGAACTCAGGGCCTAGTTGCTGTCCTTTAGTTTATTGTGCTCAAGACTAGCACTCTACCCCTTGAGCCACTCCTCCACTTCTGGCTTTTTGGTAGTTAATTGGAGATAAGGATCTTATAAACTTTCCTGCCTTGAATGGTTTCAAACCATTCAATCTCAATCTCCCAATTAGGATTATAGGTGTGAGCTACCAGTGCTTAGCTAAAATAGTTTTAGAGAAGTATCTGTGGATTGGTAACTGAAATCTTAGGCTCATTGAAAAAGTATTAGCTAATTAGCTTTTTGTTGTTGTTGTTGGTCGTGAGGCCTGAACTCTGGGCCTGGGCGCTGTCCCTCAGCTCTTCAGCTCAAGGCTAGCACTCTACCTCTAGAGCCACAGCGCCACTTCTGGCTTTTTCTGCTTATGTGGTGCTGAGGAATCAACCTCATGCATGCGAGGCAAGCGCTCTACCACTGAGCCACCTTCCCAGCCCAGTATTAGCTAATTCTAACGAGGTAATATTTGTCTGTCTTCCACTCTCTCCTTTGTATTCCAGACTTTCTGACCATCTTCTATGAGGGAGCCTTCACTACCAGATTTTTATAAATCCCATCAGAGACATTCTGTTCATAATGTCCAAAACCCATAGTACTTAGGTTTACAAGCTAGATGGCAAGCACATGTTTTGAGTCTGAACAATGTTTTTCTTTCATCAATTTGCCTGCACAGAGATGCACCCTTCTAGGAGTCATTAGCCATTGTTTGCCATGAGGTTTAGTCTGAGTAGTACAAGCTGCTGTTGGCATTCCAAAAAGTTTGACAGATTTGCTGTTTTATGGGAGACTGCAGCATCTGAATTATTTCAATTGATTTTTTTGGCGTCAACGTATTTTGCCAAGAAAAGGCAATTTACATTATATTAGGTCATCTTCCTACATTTATATCATTTCCTGCTCTTAAAAAACACCCTGCTGTTTCATATTGAGGACTGTACTCTGTTGGACACTTCATATATTCGAGAGCATCTCTCATTGAGTTTTGTCCTAAATTCCTCTTTATGTCCCTAACAGTGATTCCATTTCACACTCTGACCCCCCTGCTTTCCAAGGTGGTGGAGTATTTCACAGACCTGGATGGAGCACAGTTGATTTGATTGTATTGAAGGTTTGTGCTTGTGGACTGTTGCAGGTCAACTGGCATAACAGACACTGGGTCATGAGGTTGAAGACGTGCATACCTCATATCATAGCCAGGCACACAGGCGGCCTGAGTGCTAATGTGTACGCAAAACTCATCCAAGGAGGGCTGTAGCACCACAGTTTGTAATAGTAAAGTAAAAAGCATTTAAGTTCCCCTTAGAAAATTGGGTAATAAGCTGGGCCGCGGTGGCTCATACCTAGAAACATAGTTACTCAGGAGGCTAAGATCTGAGGGTCAAGGTTCAAGGTTCAAAGCCAGTTTAGTCAGGTAAGTCCATGAGACTTTTTTTTTTTAATCTCCAATTAGCCAACAGAAAGCCAGAAGTGGAGGTGTGGGTCAGTTGGTAGAGTACCAGCCCTGACTACAAAAAAGCCAAGCAAAGAGTGTGAGGTCTTCAGTTCAAGTGCCAGTATCAGCACAGAAAAAGGAAAAGAAAATGTGTAATGAGTTATATTCATACAATGGAACCTGTTGCAGTATAGCTATAGCCATAGATTTCCAAATGCAGAAATGTAAGTTAGAGTAAAATAATGTGAAGAAAGAAATGTAGAATAAGATGATGATTATATGAAGTTAAAAGCAAGTCAAACAACATGAGATGTTATTTATGGAAACATTTTCTACATAGTACAAAATGAAGGATGGGGGCTGGGAAGGTGGCTCAGTGGTAGAGCGCTTGCCTTGCATGCCTGAGGCCCTGGGTTCGATTCCTCAGCACCACATAAACAAAAAGGAAAAAGCCAGAAGTGGCGCTGTGGTTCAAGTGGTAGAGCGCTAGCCTTGAGCTGAAGAGCTGAGGGACAGCGCCCAGGCCCAGAGTTCAGGCCCCACGACCGGACCCCCAAAAAAACCAAAAACCAAAAAACAAAATGAAAGATGGTGTTTACCTTCTTCAAGAAAAGGGAAGAAAGAGAATTGGGAAGGGTGCCAGTAGCCTTTATAAGAATCTGTAATATTTTATTAAAAAAAAACTTTACCTGACTTATGTAACTGTAACCTCTCTGTGCATCACCTTTATAATAATAACAAAAAGATTAAAAAAAAGAAGTTCTCAAATAAACACGGCATCGCCATGCTCATGTCTCAAGTTCCATGGAAGATCATTATCATTCTGACACAAAAGTTAGCATCTTAATCAGAAGCCCATGATTCCATGCCTGTAATCCTAGCTACATGGGAGACTGAGGTTGGGAGGTTTCAGGCCATCCTGGACAGAAAAGTTTATGCAATACCATCTTAATGGAAGAAGCAGGATGTGGTGGTCTAGGCCTGTCATCTTAGCTACAATGAGAACCCAAAAATAGGAGGACTGCAGTCCAGGTATATATCTGGGCAGGAAGTAAGTCCTTATCTCAAAAAATAACCAGTGCAAAAAAGAGATAAAGCACCTGCTTAGCAAGTTTGAGGCTCTGAGTTCAAACTCCAGTACTTCCAAAATAACGAAAATGAAATAAATCCTAACATCCTGTTGACAAGTCTTCCATGCAGTGTCATAATGCAGCTTCTTCAAGGGAAATTCTTGGAAAACTTCATCTTTGAGGCAGCCTGGGACTGCCTTTTTTTTTTTTTTTTTTTAAACAAATCAGTAGCGATAAGAGGTATTTAGAAAAGAGGAGAATGAGATGACCAATAATTAGCAGTTTTCACTGAAAGTAACTGATGAAGAAGGGCTTAGAAATAATTAAGTTGAGTTTCCTTATTATGTGGTATAAGAAGAGGAAATCAGGGATTTAGTTGTGACTAATTGCTGAAATAGAGAGACACACAAGTCACTCTCCTTTTGTTAAATTTCCCATTGCTTGTGAGGAATAAAAATCAAGAGCACTGAAGGATGGACAGTTAATCTAATGCATGTTTTACCTTGTATATGGAAGCCAGATTGAGCTTATGAACTTATAAGTAAATATGTTGGGTAGTATGCGAGAGTAGTAATAATTGAAATATGATAAATTCAAGGGAGAACTCAAAATAGTGTAATTCCTTAAAAAGGCAAAGTCAACAAAATAAAAGAAAATACAGTTCAACAACATGAACACCAGGAAGCAGGGATTTGAAAAGGGTGGGGCGGGGTGGAGTCAGGGGGGAAGGGGTAGAGGAGCGCAGAGGTGAAGAGGGAGAGATTACAATCAACACTTCAATGTGTATTGTACAAAATTGAAAAGCGTGAGGGAGGAGGTGAGTCGGGAGGCATGGAGAATGCTGAAAGGGGCGATACTGAGCAAAACGTATTATCATAAACTGCTTTGTTATATGAAAAATCCTTTATGCAACTAGTTAATTAAAAACTCCCTCACCCAGGGTTGGGTATGGCAGAAAAAAAAAAAAAGAAAGAAAAAGAAAAAGAAATAGAAAGTTAAGCTAAAGCTATACCTTCAGTTAAGTTGCCCAGACAATAAGCCTACTCTAGTCAGGACACCAAAAGGACATTCAACTAGCTATGGAGTGTGAGAACGAATCAAGCACTGATCACATTGCTCAGAGGGCATTTTATCCCCAAGGGAAAAACTTCAGGGTAAATTAATAAATAAAAAAGAGGTTAAGAATTGATTTCAGAAGAATCAGAATTATACGTTCCTTCTTCTTCTTCTTCTTCTTCTTTTTTTTTTTTTTTGGGTCCGGTCGTGGGGCCCAAACTCTGGGCCTGGGTGCTGTCTCTCAGCTCTTCAGCTCAAGGCTAGCGCTCTACCAGTTGAGCCACAGCGCCACTTCCGGCTTTTTTCTTTTTGCTTATGTGGTGCTGAGGAATCAAACCCAGGGCCTCATGCATGCAAGGCAAGCGCTCTACCACTGAGCCACCTTCCCAGCCCCTATACGTTCCTTCTTTAGCAGTTTTTAATGTCACTTTTGAAACAGTGTAGAGAATGTCAATAAAAGTTTAAATAGTGTTATTATTGATGAATACCATACGAGTACCTATATATTTACTTTTTTCTCGGTTGTGGAGCTTGAACTCTGGACTTGGGTGCTGTCCCTGAGCTCTTCAGCTCAAGGTGAGTGCTGTACCACTTTAAACCACAGCACCACTTCCGGTTTTCTGGTGGTTAATTGGAGATAAGAGTCTCATGGACTTTCCTGCTTGGGCTGACTTTGAACCAGGATCCTCAGATCTTAGCCTCTTGAATAGCTAGGATTACAGGCCTGAGCTACCAGTGTCTGTCTCTTTTTTAATTAAAAACAATTTTTTTTTACTTGTTATCATAAAGGTGATGTATAAGTCAGGTAATGAGTACATTTCATTTTGGACAATGTATTATCTCTTCTTCCTCCTCCTCTTCCTTCTCCCCCTCCTCCCCCTCCTCCTCCTCCTTCTTGTATTTCTTCTATTGTTGGTTGTGGGGCTTGAACTCAAGGCCTGGGTGCTGCTGCCCTTGGACTCTTTTGCTCAAGTCTAGAGTTCTACCACTTTGAGCCATAGTGCCCTTCCAGTTTTTAGTGCATAATTAGAGATAAAAGTCTCACCAGGACTTTTCTGCCCAGGCTGGCTTTGAACTATGATGGTTAGATCAGAGCCCCCTAAGTAGTTAGGATTACAGGTGTGAGCCACTGGCACCTGGCTGTGTTATGTATTCTTAAAATAGGGTAGCTTCAACCAAGAATCCCTACATTACAATGACTTGTTCTCACTCAGTGCATTTATACACATTGTAGCTGGAACAGAAAAAAAAATCCCATCAGGATTTTAGCAGGGGCTCCATTTTCACCTGACAGTGCTATAAAAAGCCAAAGCTGGGCCTGACCTTACCAAGGGATCATGAAAGTCCTGTGGGATTTCACGAGTGTTGAAGCAGAATAATTTCCTTGCTTGTATTTCAGTAATGACAGGGCTAGAAGCGCTGTTGAGAGGCAACACTGGAACATCATAAGAGGTCCCAGGATGAGCTGCTAGATCCATCATGCTTGTCAGGGGTTGAGTACACTGCGCTTCCTTGGGTGACTGACCTTCCACGTTAGCAAGGGCTGACCTCTGTGTCTTCAGCTGACTCCCTTTTCCCCCCGTGCTCCCATCCTTCCTCCATTGTGCTGCCAATACCAATAAAGTGGAATGTGGTTCTTGCTTGGACCCCCATGCCTGTTAGCGGTAGCTTCTCTCCTCCGGCTGCCTTTTGTGCATATGCCCACTTAACACATCTCCACCTGCGACAGCTTTTCCTCTTTGAAAACTTTGCTTTTCCTGGCTCTTCCTTCAGGCATTCTTCTCTCCTGCTTCCAGCTGTATTCTGTGCCCTCTCCTTTGATGACACTTCTTTTCTTGGCCTGTGTATCAATTCTCTGGAATAATACTTTTCGTTTTCCCTTCTTCATCTTCTCCCTCATCCATGTTTAAAGTCATCTTCTTTCATGTTCACTAGTTGTGCTGAGTCTCTCTAGCTCAGATTTCCCATCCCGACACCTTGTTGACGACTAGATATCTCCATTGTGATCATCCATACAAAACTGTTGCATCTTTTTGCACCTAGCCTCATCCCTCATCTCCTCATCATGGGACTGACATCTTTGCCCCTCTCCTTGCCCCAAACTAGAAACTCAAGGTTCATTATGAAGACTCTCTTCCCTTCTTTCCTGTTCACTCAAGTAGTGAACATATTTCTTTAACTACCAGTAGCTTTCCTGTTCATTCTCTGGTGCTAATATTGATGCTGTCCTTTGTGGGCTGGTGATCTGAACTCTTGCTGTGTCTATGTTTGCCTTCTCTGTTCTCTAATCTCATTGGTTGTCAACGCCTTCTATTTAGAGTGCTTTAAAAAAAATGCAGTTCTGAGCCGGGTGCTGGTGGCTCACGCCTGTAATCCTAGCTACTCAGGAGGCTGAGATCTAAGGATCACGGTTCAAAGCCAGCCCGGGCAGGAGAGACCATGAGACTCCTATCTCCAATAAACCACCAGAAAACCGGAAGTGGCGCTGTAGCTCAAGTGGTAGAGCGCTCACCTTGAGCTGAAGAGCTGAGGGACAGCGCCCAGGCCCAGAGTTCAAGCCCCATGGCCAAAAACAACAACAAAAAAATGCAGTTCTGATGATGCCATCTCTTTGTTTGCAACTCCTCAGTGGCTCCTCACTGGTAGACCAGCCCAAAAAAGGTCCATAATCCTCAGCATGGCACTTTGCGTGGTAACTGACCAAGTCAAACTCTTACTCTTTTTCATGCTTGTACCACAACAGAGTGTTTTCTAGACAGGAGAAAGTGAAGTAACATGGTCCTATTGTACCCTCCAATTTGCCTTGTAAATGCTTACCAACCTTCTGGGAGTGAAGTTAAGACCTCACAGTCTTGGTTGATGGTCTGTCATCTCCTCCTACCGGGTTGAATGCCCTTCTCCTCTTCTTCAGGCTTTGGTATATACCAAACATCCTTACTTCCTGCCAACAGTGCTATTTTATTATATTTGCTTACTCATATGTTTCCCTCCTTTTTGAATTGGTTGTTATTATATTTTGTTCCAAAGTGTTTTTTCAGAATGTAAAGATGTAAATCATGTGCTACAAAAGGTATTTAATAAATACTTGTTGAATGAATGGTTTAGCTCAGTGAATACAGTAGATCTGGAAATACCATTTAAAAAGATTCCTAACTTCACTGGACTAGGGGTACTCATTATTAAGAGAGCCTTGTTGTGAACTGTTTTGCAATGCATATGATAAACTTCAAGTTGTTTTTTTGTTTAAGCTTGCTAGCTCCATAAAGCACTTGATTTATAAGAGGGGAATTGAAAAGTCTGGACTATTCTTATTTTCCAGGATTAGAGTTCCTCTTTGTTTTTTTCTTTATTTTTTTCGCTGGTTCTGGGGCTTGAAATCAGGGCCTGGACACTCTCCCTGAACTTTTCTTTGCTCAAGGCTAACCCTCTACTACTTGAGCCACAGTTTCACTTCTAGCTTTTTGGTGGTTAATTAGAGATGAGAATTGTATGGACTTTCCTACTTGGGCTGGTATCAAACTGCAGCCTTCAGATTTTAGCCTCTTGAAGTAGCTAGAATTATAGGTGTGAGCCACTGGGATCTGGGTGAGAGCTCCTTATTTTGATCTTGTCCACTTTGTCTGCTCTTCTTGCTGGTCTAGGATGGTTCACCTATCTATAGCATCACTGGATAAAGAAAGGCTACCCTCATTTCTGGATATAAGAATTTCCACACTTACCTGTGTGTCTTCTGCTAGCATATCTGATCACTCTTCCAGGATCCGTTTCCAAACTTCTCAATATTTATCATCAAGAGCATTTTCAGGTTGCCTCTGTGAAATGTCCCTTTTACCTCTTCATTTAGGACAACCTCCTCCTGGCTCCTCTTGTATTAGTTACTTTTTTGTGTGTACTGGTCCTGAGGCTTGAGCTCAGAGCCTGTGCACTGTCCTTGAGCTTTTATGCTCAAGGCTAGAGCTCTACCACTTGAGCCAAAGCTTTACTTTTGTCTTTTGATGATTGATTGAAGACAAGAGTCTCACAGACTTCTCTGCTCAGACTGGCCTTGAACCACGATCCTCAGATCTCAGCCTCCTGAGTAGCTAGGATTACAGAGGTAAGCTACAGTGGCTGGCTGTATTAATTACTTTTGCTGGCTGCATTGATTCTGAGTGTATGGTGAGAGAGCATCCCACCATGTGCTGTGACAAAAGAGCTTCATCTCAAGACAGACAGCAGAAAGAGAGATGAAGGGCCTGGGGGCCAAGTAGAACCTACTGCTGCCCTGCTTTCTCCTGCGAGGCCCTCACCTTGGAAAGGTACCAAAACCTCTCCAAATTGTGCCAGTGTTTCACATGTGAGCCTGTAAAGGACATTTCATATTCCACTGACATACCTCTGATAGTGATTTTGGTGAGATAATCAGCAGAAAGCAAACTATGCCTCCTAAAATTGCTCCTACCTGGTTCAAACTTTACATTTCATGACTTTCAAAAGGAATGTGTCAGAGCTGCTGGCCAAACAGGACCAGTCTCCCCTGCGTGCTGTCAGAGCACTACTGCTGTCCGTGGTCCTGATCTTCTCCACTCTTCGGAATGCTCTTTTTAGCTTCCTTGTTCTCTAATATCACTTCTAGTCAGTGCTTTCTACTCAGAGAAAATTTTCTCACATGTAACTCTAATCATGTTATCACCCTGCTTAAAAACCTTTCAGTGGCTTTCCATGGTTAGGAATAAGGTCAATAATCCTCACCATGGCCCATTGGGGTTTGTGAAGAGCATTACTCACAGAGAGCATTCATCTCCTACAGTGAGACTGAGAGATGGGAAGATGTTTTGAGCAGCTCATACATCTTTGTTTGTGAGGACTACCAGGTTCTAGTTCAACAATGGGGGAAAGTTTTTCACTCTCCAAAGTCTCACAGAGCAGCAGATTCTCTCTGGAAAAATCAGTGATTTTTTTTTTTTTTTTTCCAAGATGGGTCATCTCCCTTTGCTATAAGATCAGCTAAGGCACAGCCCATTGCCATCTAATTTGGATTAAGTAGAGTAATTCTTTTGAATTCAGCAGATAAATATAGATACCACTGTATTGTTTGGCTCCCTAGATGAGGTTGAATAAATGATTCATATCAGAAAAACATTTTTCTGTAACTATTATAATTTCTGGATTGATATCAGTTAGGTCTATGGCAAGTTGAATTGGAAAATGTCTTCTGGCACTTTCTTCCCCAGTGGTGTAAAATGCCACAGGTTAAATTTAAGATTATATGCTTGATAGTAATCACTGGATAGGCATTCTAATTAAATTTGCATCTTGAAGGGCTAGCTTTGATTCTAAAAAAGAATGATAAGACCAGGTGCTGGTGGTTCATGTCTGTAGTCCTAGCTACTTAAGAGGCTGAGATCTGAAGATTGCAGTTTGAAGCCAACCCAGGCAAGAAAGTGTGTGAGACTCTTATCTCCAATTAATTACCAGGAAACTGGAAGTGGAGTTGTGCTCAAAGTGGTAGAACTCTAGTCTTGAGCAAAAGAGCTCAGGGAGAATGCGCAGGCCCTGAGTTCAAGACCCGTGACCAACAGTAACAACAATAACAAAAAGAATGATAAGACTTATTCATGAGTTATACAGTAATGTGAGTCTTGTAAGATGACAGGTAACCTTAACCCTGGAAAACACTCTGACTGTTTATTTTAAAAATCAGTAGGAACCCAGAGGCTTATTTCAAACTGAAGGTGGCATTTCATCTCTCTGGGTCAGCAGAGTTGTTAATATTTCAGAGGAGGATGTGTATGCTCCTGTGCCCACAGCATGCCTGTATCAGCTTTTATTACACACTTGTAGTGGTGTGGTGGCTGACTGGGCACTTGTAGATCAATAAACTGCTAAAAAGAGAGATGCATTGGAGACCTTAATGGCTTCTTCACAGAAGACAGATGGTCTCCAGGTAGTGAAGTGCATTTAGGAATAACAAGAATGTTATCCCTGCACTGAGATCCTTGCTATTTAGAAGAAAGGCATATATTCCCTTAAGGTGATGAGTCCTAGAATAGAGCCTTATTTGTTGAACATGTTAAACATACATTCCAGGCGGTCTTATGTCCACTGTTAGGATGGAAATAAAATCAAATTCAGTTTGCCCTAATAAAATAATTCCCAGATAGAGAATCAGTTCATTTGACTTCAAACATTACTCTCACAGTTCTTTTTAAAAAAATATTCTTTGTTGTAAAGATACTGTACAGAGGGGTTATAGTTAACATGAATAATGTAATGAGTACATTTACTATCAAGCATTGTTACCCCCTCCTTTGTTTTTCCCCTACTATCCCTTCCCTCTCGACTTCCCCAGGTCCTTCCTCCTCTCCTGAAGTTGTAAAGTTCATTTTCAATATGGTATCTTGTACCTCTCATTGTTACAATGGGTCAGCCTGTATCCTTGTTTCAGCATTTTGTTATTTCTCTCCCCCCTCCCCAAATTAGAAAAATGTATATATAAGATACAGGGCACTGAAATCAAATACAGTGAAAACAGGGGTTATACCATAAGGGGAAGAACATACAAAAGAAACAAGAAAAATCACATAGTACATTAAAAACAACAGTAACAAAGAAAAAAACTTTTGTGTCCATATCTTGGGGTTCATTTCATTTAGAATCATCTTATATGGTCATATGTACATATGTACATAGCTTTTGACCTTTTTTGCTTGTCTGGTAAGATTATCCTAGCTATATACTAGTTACTGCAAATAATATTCTTGTCCTATTAATTGTTTAAAAATTCTCATAATCTGATTACTGATTTTTTAAAAAGAGACTTTGACTGATTGGCTTGGATTTAGCATCAGAGAGGAAATGAGAAAGGTTAAGAGACTAACAATGAAGTGATTTAGGAAGGGGTAGGCACTTACAGGAGATGACACCAAGCTCCTTGACTTGAAGGCTGGGGACATGCTGAATTTACTGTGCTGAGTGTACTTTTGGTCTGACATCTACTTGGCATAAGAAAGGGTTATGGCTTTTTCCAGTAGAATAATCATTTTATTTTTGCCAGTACTAAGGCTTGAACTCAGAGTCTTGTGCTTGTTTTATTTGCGCAATGTTGGCGCTCTACCAGTGGAACCACACCTATACATCCTATTACAGCAACTTTTACTCTGTGGTTGTCCTTCATTATGCATAAATACATGACACAGATTATAAACTCACTTTTTTCAATAGGTATTTCATGAATTCTTTTTATACCTGGATTTGCACTAGGGACTTAGGGTACAGTTGGGCACTAAATCATAAAAAAACCCCTTGTTTGCATGGAATTTTTATTCCAGGAAGAGAAAACCATTAATAAGAAGAGAGATAAAGGCTGCAGGTCAGTGGCTCACACCTATAATCCTTGCTACTTAGGAGGCTGAGATCTGAGGACTGAAGTTTGAAGCCAGCCTGCACAAGATAGTCTATGAGATTCTGATCTCTAATTAGCTAGGCAAAAACTCAGAGGTGGTGCTGTGGCTCAAGTGGTATAGTGCCAACCTTGGGCAAAAAAGCTAAAGGAGAGCACCCAGGCGCTGAGTTTAAGCCTCAATATTGGCACAAAAAAGTGAAATAAATAAAATTCGTCATTCTTTAGACAGGATCAATGCTACCCTTCTTATTGTTCACTTAGAAGATGACTTTTAAGACCTGGAGGAGGTAAGGAACTAGCCCTGGAGAATATCTAGGGGAAAAGGTTTAGGTAGAGGAAAATGGTCCCCATGTGACAAAATGACTAGATTACTGGGACCCCCCCCCCAAAATGGCTGAATCAGTGGGGTGGAGCAAATGAAGGGGCTTGCAGCCACATTTGATGCCACAGAAGAACTACCTTACATAAAGTACAAAGGTCACAGAAGGAGTGAGGTGGGGCGCCATAGGAAGGTTTGAAAGAAGAGTGATGTAATTAGATTTGTGGCTCAAAAGAATCAAATAGATGACAGTAGGGCATGTTTACAGGCAAGGAGACCAGACTGCCTACCTGGTGGCTAGAATTAGAATGAGGAGAGATGATATTGGATTCTGGACATATTTTGAGTGGAAAGCTATCAGGGCTGGCTGGTGGACCAGATGCAGGGCAGATGAGGGAAAGAATGATCAACATTAGAGTTGCCATTAACTACGATAGAGAGGAGCCAGGCGTGGTGGCTCAGGCCTGTAATCCTAGCTACTCAGGAGGCTGAGAGCTGAGGAACGTGGCTCAAAGCCAGCCCGGGGAGGGGAGGGGAAGGGGAAGCTGGGGGGGGGAATCCATGAAACTCTTATCTCTGATTAATTACCAAAAAGCAAGAAATGGAGGTGTGGCTGAAGTGGTAGAACACCAGCTTTGAGCGAAAAAAGCTAAAGGATAGCACCCAGACCCTGAGTCCCAGCCCCAGGACAAAACACCAAAAAAATCTGAGACCACTAAAAAATATCTTTAAGTAGTTCAATAGAGATAATCCTTCTTGATGCATGTTCCCAGCCATTTGTGCATACTCCCAAAGTTTGGGGAATAATTTGAGCAAATAACTTTAAGCCTTGTAGATTTTCTGAAACATTTTGGCACCTTACAATTATTATTGAGTACTTCATGGGAATCCTCCAAAGAAAGGAGGTTTGGGGTGTGAAGCTAGCTGCATTCTGCTTCTGCAGAGTGGCATTGCTTTCTTCTTCATAAAAAGTGATTCTGCTTGGAGTAGCCTGGCTGTTCTAAGCACCAGTGGCTGGTGATTGTTTGGATATGTTAAGATGTTTTGCTCTCAGGTAGTGTACTATGGTTTAGAGCATGATGCTCTGAGAAGTTAAAAAAGCTTTCACTTTTTACAAAGAGAGGACAGTTTCTCTTCAGACTTCTCATACTGGCTGCTGCCATGGCTTAACCAGTGGTTTCTGCAGTTTTCATTTAATAGCATTGTTTTAATTAGAATTTTAGGGTGCTTTGGCACTGATGACATTTGGGTCTTCATTTTTTTTTTTTTAGATAAAGCTGTATTATTTTCAGGCTGAATAGGCACATTCTTGCCTTGTCATCTAAAAATGCTGCACTGTATCTGCATTTCAGAGCCTCTGAGGATATGACTGAAGATCTACAGTAGTGCAGAAGTACTCTTCTTTATCTGTTATGCTGTAAGTTTCCCCAGAAAACAAACCCCAAGAATTTCTAGTATTCTCTCAGCAACAAATATTTTCTTACAAAATTATTGTATGAATTAAAAGCACAAAGCCTTTCTTTCTTGGAAAAACGAGAGTCTGGCTATTGTGCAGAAATTATGAGTTACATTGCTAGGCATTCACTGTGAGAGTTTTTTAGAGAAAGGTGTAGCTGTCATTAGTCTCTTTTATTTCTTCCCTAAGGATTGTAAGAGCTCAAAATTCTAAGAAAAACTATAAAAGTGCTAAAGATGGAGTAATCAGTTCAAGTTAGTAGAGCAGGTGGAATATAATTTCACCTTTGCCTCCTACTCAGAAGTAGTGGGGGAAGAGGAAGTTAAGCCCTAATTTAGAAACCATGTGAGAAATACCATCCACTGCTACCTCTAATTGTGCCTAACTTTTTTTTTCTTTATTCTTCTGGTTTGTGTCTAAGAATATGTTTGGTTCTATCTGTAAGCAAGGAGATCCTAAATTTCCATTAAAATGACATCCAGGGTGGGTATCACCCTGGATTTTATTTTTTGAAGCTCTTGGAAAACATTTTACCATATGATTTTTTAATATATATTTTTTATTGTAAAAATACTGTTACATGAGTAATGAGTACATTTCTCTATCGAGCATTGTTACCTCCTCCTTTGTTTTTTCCCTACCATCCCTTCCCTCCCCACCTCCTCAATTCCTCCCTCCCCCCTCCCCCCCGCCCCGAAACTGTAAAATTCGTTTTCAACATAGTGTCTTGTACATCTCATTGTTATAATGGGTCAACCTGTGTACTTATTTCAGCATTTTGTTATATCCCTTCCCCTCTGTGTTACGATATTGTGGTTTTCTTTCATAACTCTCATCATCTATAAGCTTATTCAATAAGCTGCACCCCTCTCTGTCTTCCATCATCTATTATTGTTTTAGGAGCTGCTTATTTTCTCAATCATATGCATCAATACTTTACTTTAAAACCAATCCAACCTGGAGCCACCTTCCCAAGGTGCATGGTATTGGAGGAGGTGTGATGGTTCCAGTTGTTCATCTGATGTATCTCAGTGTCAAAACCATGTAACTGTTGTTGCTTAATGAAAATGGAACCAGCTCAAGACTGTGGCCTCTTCCATTATTGTATATTCATTTGTTTATGCATTTGTAACAAGATTTGAAGAAACAAAAGAGCACTTTAATATTTTTCCCTCTAAATATTTAAAGGTTGTAAAGGATGGGTTAACCTAATTGTGATCATTTCCATATCAAGACCAACCCACCTTAACCCCTCTTTTCAGTCAGTAGCATCTCATGGGAGCTGTCCATAATCCTCATAGCATTGGCATTTTTGTCAAGTATTAAATTTATAACTCTCTCTTCTGGACCTCCTTATCCTTAGTGTGCACAGTAGTTCATTTTATAGAACATAACATCACATGGGTATTGTTCTTCTTAAACCACCATGCATTTCTCTTTCCTTAGCTTGCAAAAGTTTTCTATTCATATTTTCTGTTCTGATTCATCATGTTACCAGAAGAGCCCTATGTTGCAAGTCTTCTTGCCTACAATGTGAATACCTATAACCTTCTTCCAGTTACAAGTTGTCTCTCCTTCTTTTTTTGTTTTTGTCAGTCATGAGGCTTGAACTTAGGGCCTAGGTGCTGTCTCTGATCTCTTTTGCTCAAGGCTAGTACTCTACCACTTTGAGCCACAGCTCCACTTCCAGTTTTCTGGTGGCTAATTGGAGATAAGGGTCTCATGGGGACTTTGCTGCCTGGGCTAGCTTTGAACCATGATCCTCAGATCTCAGCCTCCTGGGTAGCTAGCATTACAGGCATGAGCCACCAGTACCTAGCCTATCTCTTTTTCATATTCTATATTTTATTTTCTCTCTCTCTTGAAATTTGAGTTAGAGACTTGGAATTTGTTATTGAAAAATCCTCCCCAAATTAAAGGGAGAATATTCTAACCCTGATGACTCTTAATCAGATTGAATACAGAATTGTTCTATGAAAGGATTTAAAATTTTAGGGCCAACAATGTTAGAATATATTGCATTTGTATATGAAGATGGCATAACAAAACTCATTGAAAGGGCTGGAAAGGTGGCTCAGTTGTAGAGCGCTTGCCTTGCATGCATGAGGCCTGGGTTCATTTCCTCAGCACCACATAAGCAGAAAAAAAAAAAAAAGCCAGAAGTGGTGCTGTGGCTTAAGTGGTAGAGTGCTAGCCTTGAGCTGAAGAGCTGAGGGACAGCGCCCAGGCCCAGAGTTCAGGCCCAAGACCAGACCAAAACACAAACAAACAAACAAAAAGACAACTCATTGAAAGCTGTGAATTGCTTTGGTTAGTATGATACTTTACTAATAATTCTTCTAATTCCATTTGTTTGTCTTCAATTTCTTTCATGAGTGTTTTGTATTTTTTTTTTTACTATAGAGGTATTTTCTCCCTTGTCTTAATTTATTCCTATATAGCTTATTATTTTTTAAATTCAAAAGCACAAAAGACCTGATTAAGCCAAAGAAATCTTGAACAAAAAAGAACACAGATGAGACATCACAGTTTTTGATTCTAGGACATACTAAAGAGCTATGGTAACCAAGCACTATGGTATTGTTAAAAAAAACATGGATAAATGGGACAGTATAGAAATCTCAGAAATAAGCCTCCTTATTTGTAGCCAACTGATTCTTGAAAAAAGTTGTCCAAAATGTTTCGTGTAGGAAGGAAAGTCTCTTTAATAAATGCTGATGGGAAAACTAGATATCTAAATGATTGAAATTTGACTTGTTTTTCACCCTATACAAGAATTAGGTCTTTGATCTCAAGGACCTAAATGCAAGAGCTGAAATAATAAAATTATCAAAGGGAAACAAAGAGAGATACTTTAAGCTATTGATGTTGATATTTTTTGGTATATAACCCCAAAAGAACAGGAAACAAAAGCAAAAACAGATAAATGGGATTATGTCTGACTAAAAAAGTACAGCAAAGTAAACTATAAGCAGAGTGAAGACATCCTCTGCAGAAGGGGAGAAAGTATTCACTTGATAAAGATTCACTTGATAAAGGCTTAAGATATAGAATATAAAGGGGATTTAAAAACTTAATAAAAACCAATAATCTGATTTAAAAGAATGAACAAATGGGGGGGTGGGGAGGATTGGGTAGGGGGGGAAGGATTGGGTGAGGGGGAGGGGGGGAGGATGGGAAGGGATAGGAAGGGGAAACAAAGGAGGAGGCTACAATGCTTGATAAGAAATGTACTCATTATCTTGCCCATGTAATTGTAACCCCTCTCTACAGTATTTTCACAATAAAAAAAATGGTTTGAAAAAAAAAAGAATGAACAAATGGTTGAATGATACTTTACAAAAGAAGAAATTAAAGAGACCGACAAAAATATAAAAAAATGCAAATAAAACTCATTTAACTTCACTTAAGCCAATGTGAATGCATCGTGCAATGGATCTACCATGTTTCCTTTGGACATCTCAGCTTCTTCTAAAAGAATCTTTTTTTCCATTGATGCCTTAAGATCACCAGGTGCTGTTAGCTCATTGTTGTAATACTAGATACTTAGGAGACTGAGGTCTGAGGATCTTGGTGTACAGCCAGCTCGGGCAGTCAAATCCAAGAGACTTCTGTCTCTAGTTAACTAGCAAAAAGCCAGAAGTGGAGAGGTGCTCAAGTGATGGAGGGGGGAAAAAGCTTAGCACGAGTGGGAAGCCCTGAGCTCAATAATCTCTTAAGAGTTATTTGCCTTCCTTCCAATTTTAACCCTTCATCTCAAGATGTAAATGACCAATAAGGCTCAATGCCTGTTCTTTCCCAGAAGCACTTGACACAGCAATAGTCACTGAGATTTAAGGTAAAGGAATACATTTCTAAAGTGACATTTAAGCTATTAGGTAGGATGGGTATTTTATAGCCACACAGTTCTAATATTATTATAAATAGGTACTTTTTTTTTTGCCACTTCCTACGTGTCTAGCTCTGATTAAGGGTTTAATTAATCCTGAATTGAATTGTCAACTTGCTGAATAAACTTAAATATAGCTGGTAAATAGTTGTTAAAAAACCACGAGCTGAGGGCTCTCAGAGGGTGATGCAGATTAGAGCAAAGCTCTAGCCCCAGTAATGTTCTAATCTCTTGATTGGGACCAGAGGTGGAACTGCGCTGTTGCAGATCTATAGCACATCACAGTGTTGAATGAATCAACTGAATTCATGTGACATTGTCTTTAATTACCGGTTTGGTGATATGTAATTGAAAGACCACTGTGCCAGGCTGAATCAAAAAGTACTGACTCTTCCTTCCAAATCTCCACCTCCCCTGCTTTGGAGCCTTTTGTTTATAAAATAAAAGTGGCATCTTTTAGTTCAGACTGCAGTCCTAATCATCTGGCCAGCTTAATAATTTGCAGATGATCAGGCTTCCACGTTTTTGTTAAATTTTTTTTTTTAGAGCCTCTGATTCAGTGTGCAGTTCAGTTTTTCCACTAGTTGAATACCTGAGACAATCAACTTACAAGGAAGGTTCATGGTTTTGGAGGTTTCAGTCCTTGGATAGTTGACATATTGATTTTGACCCTAGGATGGCTGGGTAGCCAACAGAGAAGTAGGAAAGAGTCAGGGTCTGAACTTTCCCTCTGACGGTACACCCACAGTGGCTTCAACTTCCTTTCACTGGGCCTAAACTCCATTAGGACCATAACTCGGGGACCAGGTTTTCAATACTTGGGCCTTTGGGAGACATTGCAGATCCAAATTTTAGTGTTAACTATGTAGGGCTAGATGTTCTAAATAAGTTCTAATAAGTCTGGATTCAGCTCCATATAAAAGTTTTTGGGTTTTTTTTGGGCTGGGAAGGTGGCTTAGTGGTAGAGTGCTTGCCTTGCATGCATGAGGCCCTGGGTTCGATTCCTCAGCACCACATAAGCAAAAAGCCAGAAGTGGCGCTGTGGCTCAAGTGGTAGAGTGCTAGCTTTGAGCTGAAGAGCCGAGGGACAGCACCCAGGCCCTGAGTTCAGGCCCCATAACTGGACCCCCCCAAAAAAAAAGTTGAAAAAAAAAGTTTTTGGTTTTTATTTTTTTCTGGAACTTTTTCTTTTTTTTATTATTATTTTATTTTATTTTATTTGTGAACATATTGTACAGAGGGGTTACAATTACATGGGCAGGATAATGCATACATTTCTTACCAAGCATTGTAGCCTCCTCCTTTGTTTACCCTTCATATCCCTTCCCAGCCTCCCCCCTCCCCCCCCAATCCTCCCCCCCTCACCGAAGTTGTAAAGCTCGTTTTCGACATGACAACTTGTACTTCTCATTGTTGCAACAGGTCCACCTGTATCCTTAAACGACTTGTTTTTCCCCATCTCCTCCACAAGTTATACTGACATCAAATATAGTGAAAGCAGGGGTTATACTGTGGGGGAGGGACATACAAAGCAACAAAGAAATAATCTTATAAATGCGTTAGAAACACATGCATGAGAGAAAAAAAGGTTAAAATACATATCTAAGGGTTCATTTTCCTAACATTACATTATCTGACCTTTTCCGCTTGACTCATACATATACTAGATATTGCAAATAAGGGAAAGCCATGGGACCTATGTTTCTTTGGGCCTGGCTTACTTCACTTAATATAATTTTTTCTGGAACCTTTTCTTTCATGGTATTTCTTTCTTCAGATTCTTTCTTTGCATCCTGTATAAGCACAAACAGTGATAAACATTCCTTCTCCCTGGGAAATATGAGAGATGCTATCCTGTTCCATAATTAACTCAGAATAAACAGCATTCTGGAATTTGTGTGTGTGTGTGTGTGTGTGTGTGTGTGTGTGTGTGTGTGTGTGTAAACACAAGTGGTCAGCTTTCTGAATATTTTTGATTCGATCTGGTAGGAAATTCTAATTAAAAATTCTAAAATAGTTATATTCTTCCATAAACTCGAATGCATGCTCTTGGCTGTGAGACCATGCATTTAAGTTTATGGAAGAAAATAACTAGAGTGAGAGTCCCTGAGTTCAAGCCCTAGAACCAGCACATATACACCCAAAATAATAGAAATAAAAAGAAAGCATGTTCAGGCAAACAGAAGTAAACTCTTATACACTTTATTTTATTTTATTTTAATTTTGGTCAGTTGTAGGGCTTGAACTCTGTCTCTCTTTGCCCAAGGCTAGTGCTCTACCACTTTGAGCCACAGTGCCACTTCTGTTTTTTTGGATTAATTGGTTAAGAGTCCCATGGACTTTCTTGCGCAGGCTGTTTTTTTTTTGTTGTTGTTGTTGTTTGGCCAGTCCTGGGGTTTGAACTCAGGGCTTGGGCTCTGTCCCTGAGCCTCTCTGTGTTCAAGGCTGGTGCTTTACCACTTGAGCTATAGCACTACTTCCAGCCTTTTCTGTTTATGTGGTACTGAGGAATTGAACCCAGGGCTTCATGCATGTTAGGCAAGCACTCTACTACTAAGCCACATTCCCAGTTCCCAGGCTGGTTTTGAACTGCAATCCTCCAGATCTTAGCCTCCTGAGTAGCTAGGATTACAGTGTGAGCCACTAGCTCCTGGCAACTCTTAACTCTTAACTAAGAAGCTCTTTTGTAGATACAAATGAGGTTTGACTATATTGCACACATGCGTACACACACACACACACATATGTATAGTGTATGACCATAAGCAGATTATGTTTAGTTCGTAAACATATTCCAAAGGAAGAATTCTAAATGTGTGTTAAGCAATGGAATCATTATATGGAACTCAAATTTAAGGTAGTAAGTCTTTGAAGCGCATTCAATGGAACCTATACTTTTGGTGTTTATTTAAACAGATGCTTTCATGTACATATAACTATTTTATAGGTAGAAATATTTTGACTTACATGTCCTCAGAGCTCTTACTTTATTCCATGAATCTTCAAAGAGAAGAAAAAACATTAATTTCCAAAGGCTTCATTGGGATATTTTTATAAATGATTAAAATAATCCTTTGAGATACAGCCTCTGGATCATTAGATAAGCCACCAAATTCTAAGTCTATCACCTACAAATCTGGGGAAAATATTTTGGCTTTTTTGAACCTAATTTGGATTTGGCAAAAGACACTCTGAATCTGTCGCCTGTTGTGTAACTCTTGATTAATTAATTAACAACAATAAAATGTTTCAGGCACTCTTTCTACCATTTCCCTTTAACCTTTTAACATCCAGAATAATTGATTTCTACCTCTTTCTAGATTTTCTTGCCTGAGTTCAGGTGGTAAATGCTGATTTCATCAGTGGCAGACCTCATTGCTGGTTAAGGAGCTTTAGTTGAGATGGAAGAAGGAATTAACTCCTGTTTTCTCAGGTACAGTTGAAGATGCTTGTCGCTTGGAGTACTTCTTCCTTCTCTAAGATGGTCCTGATGACTTGGAAGCTTCTAGGATGATAACAACCAGATACAAACATGTCTTAGCTTCCTTTAGCGCATCTTAATTTTATTTGGAGACAGCAACAAAATAAAATTGGAGAAACTGATGGATAGCATTCAGCTACATATTCATAAAAGCATATGGGAAGGTGGCTCAGTGGTAGAGCGCTTGCCTTGCTCGCATGAGGCCTTGGGTGCTGAGGAGCACCACATAAGCAGAAAAAGCCTCAAGTGGTGCTGTGGCTCAAGTGGTAGAGTGCTAGTCATGAGCTGAACAGCTGAAGGACAGTGCCCAGGCCTAGAGTTCAGGCCCCACAACTGACCAAAATAAAAACAAAAACAAAAACTTATGTAGTCTGTAACATACAACCAATGCTATACCAAGTTAGCCAATATTTTTGCCCTGAGAGGATTTAGTTTTAATGACCTTACTATGAAAAAAAATTACATTCCCTTTATGCAGTGAGATGAAACTTACCCTTTGCTAAATTAGCCAGTATGAAGGAACAGTATGAATTTGGGGGTGCTCTGGGGTCTTTGTTGTCATTACCCCTATTTTTTTCTGTCAGTCATGGGAACTGAACTCAGGGGCTGGGCGCTGTCCCTAAGCTTTTGCTCTCAAGGCTAGTGCTCTAACACTTTGAGCCACAACAACAAGCCAACAGTTTTCTAGTGGTTAATTGGAGGTAAGAGTCTCATGGACTTGCTTGCCTGGACTGGTTTTCAACTTCGATCTTCAGATCTCAGCCTCCTGAGTAGCTGGGATTACAGGCGTAAGCCACTGGCACCTGGCCTATTACCCTCTACTTTGCTTCTTTGAGTTCCCAGATAGTGTTTGGCTTAGTCTGTGTGTCTGTGGGTGGCAGGTATGTGCTTGCTTCTGTCTTTGCATGGATTTTTTTTTTTAAATTAGGTTTGATTGGGATGTTTGAGGTAAGAATCAGTGGAAAAGAGGGTTGGCCTAGGAAGAGTAATTGCTACTTGATGGCAGAAGGAAAGCCTGGTAAAGAGGTTAGCAATCCCTTTTTTTTTATTGCAATGCAGAGATTTTAGTAATTAGTAGTTTCATTAGAGAGCGTGAATGACTATTAGATGGTTCAGCCAAACAAAGCATTCATCGCATTGGAAAATTTATCGTAGTCAGCTAGATAAAGTCCTGTTTTTCGGAGTCATTTGTCAGGATGGAGATCCAGTTGCCCTGAGAACAGTTTGTTTTGTGTTTTACTCCTAGACTCTCAGTGTGGAGGCCCTGGTCACGTCGTCGGAGCTCTCTTTGCATCTACCTTGCACGTGTTGGCAGCAGGAATTCCCTGGAGTAGTAGTGCAGGGCACATTCCATTCCATTGACAGGGGCTGGTGTTCAGCACATTGCTTGGAGGTGGGACTGTGATGTTTGGCATGGTACTGCCTGCTACAGATTTCATTTTGTGAGCTCTCCTACTCTGCTGCGATAAGGCCAACCGAAACGTGCTAGTTTCTAAGCATATGCAAGTTTCCTGGCACAGGAGATGCTTATGAGGCTTTGCCCACACACCAACTGTCTCTGTTTAGAAGTAGCTGTCCCTATTTTTTAAGCCATATTCACACTTTGTGGAGCCAGCGTGGTACAGTGTATTTTAATCGAGCCTCCGGCAGCTTTGTGGCTAGGATAATTATAACCCTCTTCAAAAAATTTTTTTTTCTTATTTGCCATGTTTTTCAGGCTTAGGAGTATTTTCATTTATCACAGTTCCTTTGACACGGCAAGCTTCTTTGTGGTATGCAGGGTGACGCCGACCTACGGGATTTAATCCATTGTCCAGCTCGGTGGCTTTGGTGGGCAAGGCCAGCTCTGGAAGGCTTTCCATCCCAGCTGCCACTGCCCTTGTTGCAACCTAAGCCCTATGCTCCTAGGGACAGTTAAACTCAAGCGCCCAAAGACGCCCAGAATAGTACAGAATAGTACTTTGTGTCATTTGTGGACTTCCTTCCTTCCTTCCTTCCTTCCTTGCTTTTCCTTCCTTCCTCCCACCCTCCCTTTCTCCCCCCTCCTCTTTCCTTCCTTCCTTCCTTCCTTGCTTTTCCTTCCTTCCTCCCTCCCTCCCTCTCTCCCCCCTCCTCTTTCTTTCCTTCCTTCCTTTCTTCCTTCCTTCCTTCCTTCCTTCCTTCCTTCCTTCCTTCCTTCCTTTCTTTCTTTCTTTCTTTCTTTCTTTCTTTCTTTCTTTCTTTCTTTCTTTCTTTCTTTCTTTCTTTCTTTCCTTCTTTCTTTTCTTTTCTTTTCTTTTTGCTGGTCCTGGGGCTTAAACTCAGGCTTGGGTGCTATCCTTGCCCTGAATCTTTGTGTTCAAGGCTACCATTTGAGCTACAGCTTTACTTCTGGCTTTTTGGTAGCCTTTAGTGGAGATAGGATGATCATTTTCTTGTTCAGGCTGGCTTCAAACCATGATTCTAAGATCTCAGCCTCCTTAGCAGCTAGGATTACAGGTGTGACCCCCCCCCCCCGTGCCCGGCTGTAGATTTTCTTTATCATCATTTTCAGTTATCTATCATTTCCACACGAGCTCATCTCTCCTATGACCTTTGAAAGGCAGCAACCAGCATAGACCTGCTGCATCACAGTTGTGGTGTAGATTATGGGGACAGGAAAGAGAGGAGCAGTTGACCATGGACACCGATTGTCTGACTGAGATTATAAAACATTGTGGGTTGCAGTCTCTGACTAGAAGTTACAATTCAAATGTTTTTAGAATTACACGCATAAGGTTTTGTTTCTATCTCTTCTTTCAGGTTGCCTTGATTGGACCATGTATATTATTACACCGCCTCCTATTGAGATGCATGTCTGTGTGCAAAACTCTGTCATGAGTCCTTTGATTGTATCTCAGTTTGTCTCTTTATCCCCATTTCTATTACTTTGTCTGGCACATAGTAGGAGCTTAGTAAAAGTAGATTAACTTAGGACACTGAGCTTGGAATGAGGAATTCTTCTTTAGCTTCCATTTAGCTTTGGAAAATGAAATTTTGACCCGAAAGAGACTTGAATTTGTGCAACAATGATGTGCATTGTTTGAATTTGTACCATGTAATATGTTTTTCTCATCTATTTAATAACAACATTACTGACGCATTTTCTTTGAAGATATATTGGCAGATTTTGCTAAGACTGTATTAGTCTGGGATTATGGAATTTTCCCCGGTAAGCCCTTAACTCTGCAAAGAAAACAGAGTTGATTGGATTCAGGATCCTTTCAGGACTCAATTCCTCTGCATAAGCACTGATGAGAGAAGTCTCTCTTCACTTGAGACAACTGGGTATCATTTAGCAAAACAGAAATGATTTTCTTTCCCCCCACCTACTCTGCCACAGCTACCAAGAAAGAACAAATTCAGGCATTTTTAGAGCTCTTTTATTTTCTTGGGCCTTCTGAGATCTTGTTGGGCAGGTGGCAAAGCCTTTGCTTAACCTGAACCTCAGGGGTGTGGGCTCTGCTTGCTCCTGCTCCATGGGCAAAGAATCCTCTTTCCAGACTCAGGCCTTGCTGATGGAGGCCTCCTATAAAGCCTGCCTGCGAAGCTTCCTTCTGCTGAAACATGGCTGTTCCCTGTGTTTTCACTTGATCTTGTCTTCTGTACTCATGTCCTGATTGCTGCCACCGCCGCCGCCGCCGCTGCCGCCTCCTCCTCCTTCTCCCTTCCTCTTCCTCCCCCTCCACTTCCTCTCCCTCCTCCTCCTCCTTCTCCTCTTCCTCTCCCTCCTCCTCCTCCTCTTCCTCCTCCTCTTCCTCCTCCTCTTCCTCTTCCTCCTCCCCTCCTCTTCCTCCCCCTCCTTTTCCTCTCCCTCCTCCTCCTCCTTCTCCTCTTCCTTCCCCTTCTCCTCCCCTTCCTCCTCCTTCATCTTCCTTCTTCATTCCTCCTCCTCTTCTTTCCTCCTCCTCCTTCTCCTCCCTCCTTCTTCTCCTTCTCCTTTTATTTTTATTGTCCTTAAGTAGTTGTACAAAGGTTTTAATTGAACACAGGAGTTTGTGAGTACAGTGAATCTTGATCCATGTCACTCCTTTCATTGTTCTCCTCCATCCCATCTCCACCTTTCTCCTCAGTTTACCTAGTTGAGGTCTTCTTCTTCTTTTTTTTTTTTTTTGGTCGGTCGTGGGGTTTGAACTCTGGGCTTGGGCGCTGTCCCTGCACTCTTCAGCTCAAGGCAGCACTCTACCACTTGAGCTACAACACCACTTCCTGTTTTCTGGTGGTTTATTGGAGATAAGAGTTTCTCGGACTTTCCTGCTGGCTTTGAACCACGATCCTCAGCTCTCAGCCTCCTGAGTAGTTAGGATTACAGGCGTGAGCCACCGGTGCCGGCAAGCTCTTCTTTTTACTTGAAGGATACCAGTCTGTGGGATCAGGTCCCCTGTTAGTGACTTCTTTTTAATTTAATAAGGTCTGGGAAGACACTGTTGTCAAGTGCAGTTGCCTTCTCAGGTACCAAGGGTTAGGCTATTGGCAAGTGAGTTTTAGGGGCATAAAGGTCAGCCCATAATATAGGCTGAGCCTCTGAATTCTTCCTGGACCATAAGAAGAGGTCTGACTAAACCCACCCTAGCAGATCATCATTTCCAACCCCAGTGTGGCCCTTCATGACAAAATGAAAGAAGGGAGGAGAGAAAAGAAGCCCAAGAGTAGGGGAGAGAGAGAGAGAGAGAGAGAGAGAGAGAGAGAGAGAGAGAGAGAGAGAGAGAGAGAGAGAGAGAGAGAGAGAGAGAGAGAGAGAGAGAGGATGATCAGCTGGTGAGCTGTGTTTGAGTCCAGTCTCCCTTCACTACAAGATTTTTAGCTGAAAGGTAGAACTTTTATTTATTTCCTCTTTTTTTGAGGTGTTTATTCAGTTACAAATGGAAATGCACAACCCTTGTTTTCACTGTATTTGATTCTGGTGCCCTGCATCTTGAGTATACATTTTTCTGATTTGGGGAGGGGAAAGGAAAAGACAAAATGTTGAAATAGGGATACAGGTTGATCCATTGTAACAATGAGATGCACAAGATACTATGTTGAAAACAAACTTTACAACTTCAGGGGTGGGGTGAAGGAAGGGATGGTAGGGGAAAAACAAAGGAGGAGGCAACAATGCTCGATAAAAAATGGACTCATTACCTTACTCATGTAACTGTAACCCCTCTGTACAGTATTTTTACAATAAAAATGTATTAAAATATGATTTTCATTAAAATTACTCGTCTCCCTAATTTCTCTCATCGGTTATAATGACTTCTTCCAAGTTAAGGCTGCAAAGGACATTAAAGGAAAAGAAATTGTAACACGTAGCTGCCCTAAATAGCTCTAGCATAAAGTGTTTGGTCACTAGAAGACTTGGAAAGCACAGCCGCAAACTTAAATAGGGTTCGCTTAATTCAAGGAGTCTTTTAATAAAGCCTTTAAGGAAGGTTAGTTGGGGTTAGCCAACAAGACACAATTGTGGACATGCAAGTTTGTATTTATGCTTCAGCTTGCTTTCTGCATTTTGCATGGTTCTTGTTTGGTAGTTCTAAAGTGTTCAGCGAGTTTTAAAGTAGGGTTCATGTAGGACTCCTTATGGCTCGTGTATTTTACTGCAATTCTGGGAAATCATGAGTTAAACTGTTAAATAGTTTCACGTTACTTTTAACTCTGGGCCTACTACCTGAGCGTTTCCTCTAGTTGTTTTGCTTTTAGTTTATTTTTTAGTTATGGTCTCATGTTTGTGACTTGCTTGGCTTTTGGCTTTGCTTCTTGAGTAGTTCAGATTACAGGTGGATGCCACCACATCTGGGCTCCAAAACAGGATTAAAAATAATTTATTATAATTTCTTATTTATTTATTTTCATTGCAAAGGTGCTGTACAGAGGGGTCACAGTTACACAAGTCAGGTAATGAGTACATTTCTTTTTTCTTTTTTTTGGCTAGTCATGGGGCCTGAACTCTGGGCTTGGGTGCTGTCCCTCAGCTCTTCAGCTCAAGCCTAGAGCTCTACCACTTGAGCCACAGCACCACTTCCGGCTTTTTCTGCTTATGTGGTGCTGAAGAATCAAACCCAGGGCCTTATGCATGTGAGGCAAGCACTCTACCACTGAGCCACCTTCCCAGCCGTACATTTCTTTTTGAACACCTCTTGCCAATAATTTATTTTTAATTATTTGTGGGTACTTGTAGAAAGGGGTTTTAATCAACACGTCGTTGTATCTGTACAGTGCATCTTGATTGGTGTGACTTCTTCTGTTCACTCCTCACTTCTCCTCATCCCAACCATCCCTTTAAATTAACCTATTTCCATTTTCATATATGGGCCTTGAATATTATGACTACATATTCATCTACTATTCCTTGTCTCCATCCATCTGCCAAAACATTCTTGAAAGAAATGTAGGGTTTGTTGGGATATTTGCACTCTTCATTTTCCCCTGGGAAAGCAAGTTCTCGTTCACTTACTCTTTGGAGCTTGAGAGATTATAAGAGAGTTTTAGAAGCCCTTAAACCTCTCTCAGAGATACCAGGTGTTTGTAACCCTCCTCTCTGCCTCAGGCTACTTTCTGAATGACATAGTCTGATAACACATCTGTGCAAGCATGCTGGTACTAGCTGACTTCTTAACAGGCACACAGTGGTCTTTCTCATCATCATCATTTTCACTCTTGGCTTTTAATGATGACGTCACCGTCATTCATCTGATGTAGTCACTCAGTGCATGTTCATTGGGTGTTCACAGTGTACCAGCCACTGTGTTAGGCATCTCAGTTTCATGCATAAAAAATAAACAAAGTTCATACCTGTATTCCAATGAAGAGATAACAACCAGCTTGAAGCTAATGAGTGCTTAAAGAAAAATGGAACAAGACAAGAGGCTGGAGTACTTACTGGCTTGAAATTTCAAATAGACTTTGAGGAGATGAAGCATTGGGACATATAACTTCCGGGGAAAGAGAAGGAAGAGTGAAGAAGCAGCCAGTGCAATAAATAAATAAACAAACAAACAAATAAATAGGGCTGGATCATTAGTTAGATGCTCAGGGGGTGGTGGGCAGAGTGTGGCACCTAAAATTGTGATTACACAGGAGTTGGTCATTGGTGCTTCAGTGCCTTTAACTCTCAGTTTGCAACTGTCTATGCTCCTTTTCTTTCTTACACGTGCTTTGGTAGGTTGTGCATTAGCTAATGTGGTTGTTTCCTCTGTGAGCAGAGCCTGCTGAATTGGAATGAAATTTGAGAGGAACTTGGTGTAGACACGGTCTACGTGGCTGCTATGGTTTTGATGACCCTTATGTGAAAAGCAGATTGGTTTTAAACTGGTGATGAAAAGATCAAACCCATATGGGAGGGTGACACGGATCAAGATGCATTGTACTCATAAATTGACATGTTGAAATCCCTTTGCACTACTAACTAAAGGTATTAAGAAATAAATTTCAAGATGAAAAAAAATAATATAAAAGATGAAACCAAATATTATTTTAAAAGCTAAGTTATGGGAGGGAAAAAAGTATATAGTAGGAAAAAATTATTAGATTTTAGGAGCTTATTTCTTTAAAATATTTATCTATTTATTTATTTATTTTGCTAATACAAGGTCCTGAACTCAGGGCCTTGCATGTCCTCAGCTGGTGCTCTACCACTTGAGCCATGCCTCCAAGATAACAATTTTATTTAAAATAATAACTATTTATATGTGGTAGTTGTTGCTTCTTTAGCCTTTCTGTAGTTTTATGAGTATCCACCATATTGCTGTGCATTTTAGTGGAAGAAAACAAAAATACTGATATCAAGTAATGATGGAAAAGAACCATTTTTTTGGATAAGTAAGTAGTAGAAATTCAACAGTACAATTTGAAATACGTCATTGCATCAGAACTTGGTAAGAACAAACAAAGGTTGATTTGAATTGTATGCTTCTCCTCAAGAAGTCATACTTAATGTAGAGGTAACTTTTTTTTTTTGTGGTGGTACTTGGGCTTGAACTCAGGACCTTGTGCTCTTGCTTGGCTTTTTCTTCTCAAAGCTGATACTCTACCACTTGACCATACTTTCACTGTCAGCTTTTTCCAGGTTAATTTGAGGTAAAAATCTGCAGGAAAAAACAAATAGAGCTGGGTGCTGGTGGCTCACGCCTATAATCCTAGCTACTCAGGAAGCTGAGATCTGAGGATCATGGTTCAAAGCCAGCCCAGGCAGGAAAGTCCGTGAGACTCTTATCTCCAATAAAACACTAGAAAACCAGAAGTGGCACTGTGGTTCAAGTGGTAGAGTGCTCACCTTGAGCTGAAGAGCTGAGGGATAGCGCCCAAGTCCTGAGTTCAAGCCCCATGGCCGACAACCCCTCCCAATCCAAAACCAAAACCAAAACCAGAAAAACCCCCAACAATAGAGGCCTAGTGCTGGTGACTCATGAGTGAGATCTGAGATTAAGGCTTGAAGCCAGACCAGGCAGGAAAGTTTTTATGACTGTTAACTCCAAAAAAGCTGAAAGTGGAACTGTGGCTCAAGTGGTAGAGCTCTAGCCTGGAGCAGAAGAACTCAGGGACAGTGCCCAAGCCCTGAGTTCAAGCCGTAGGACCAGTGTATGCACATGTGTATGAGTGCGCGCGCGCGCGCGCGCACACACACACACACACACACACACACACGGTCAGAGCATGTTCTTACATACAGTGGTGCTAGCATACTACAATAATCCTTCAAAGAGGAATGGTAGGATAAGTTAGTGCCATTATGCATTGTGTTTATATTTACTTTTCTCTAACCAGAAATGGGTATTCGTGTATGTATCAGCATTTCCATTCTCATTATACCCCTCAATAGGATAAAGTTTATGTACTGATGTACAGAAGCAGTTGAAGTTAACAATCTTGGTGTTTCATGACAAAGCCAGAAATATTATTCTGTAGATTAGAAGTATTAAGGATTCATAATTTACCAAGTCAATAATTGTTCATCCTGATACTTACTTGTGTTTGATCTTTAGTTTTTGCATATACACATAACGTATGTGCCTTATCAGGAAGAATGAACAGACATCAGCATATTTTGTATTTTGTGAAAATGGATTCGCCTTGAAGCAGTTGATGTTACTACTTCACTATCTTATGCTTGGGTTAGAATCTAACTCCTTATTAAAAGTCACAGGCCAAAGGGCAGGAATTTGTCTTCTTCTTTGCCTTCCCATCCCTACACCTTTAGCGAGAACATTTCTTCACCTTCTCTAGTTTCCCCAGCTCTAGCAATCCAGGGGGTACTGGTGGCTGGGAATAGCACCTGGCAGATTTTTCTCTCATCTATCAAAGGAGAGAACTACTTGGATAGTCTCAAAGCCAGATGTCCTGTTCTGCAAATAGCCACTCACCTTTTTGGCCAGGGTGATAAATGGCTTTTGCTGGGTGAGTGGCCAGGAAGTGTATTTCATTTATCTTCCCATTCCAGCCCCTCAGGTGGAGAAGAAGAGAAAAAAGGACGTGAAATTTATTGTTTCACAGAACTTCCTTTGTATTTTAGCCAGATGGAGGCTGTGGGATATTGTTCAATTCTCCAAATACTTGGTAGCTTCACTTCCAGCTGTCCACCACCTCCCAGACAGCAGGAAGAGTTGGAAGTATTGGAGAATAGCTGGAGGAGGAGGGAGAAAACCAGGCTTTGAGGCCCTGTATTTATGGTAATGATGGGGAGCAGAGCCTTCTCCAACACCCAGGTGGATGCTTTGTAACTTCAGCAGTTTTGTTTGTTTGTTTTTAACTTCCCAAATACTAGTCCCAGTGGAGATCATCTTGTTCTAACTCTGCTGCCAGAGTAAAGTGGGTAGGGATCTCAAGGATCTGTCCATCTGTCCCTTCACTGTCCATCTGCTCCTGACATTCTGGCACCGAACAGGACACGGCTTAAAAGCTTTGGACTTGCAAACCATGAAGCTAGCAAAGGCAGGGAGAGCTCAAGCCCAGCTACTGCCCCGGGAAACACAACTGCTGGGACCCTTTCTTCTTCCTCTTCTGGTTCTCTTCCTTGAAGGACCCTTTCAGAACCTCTGAGCCCATTTCAGCACTGGGTCCTCCCTGGTCCCTATAGCGTTCTTTCCTTCTGTCTCTGTGTGTGTGTGTGTGTGTGTGTGTGTGTGTGTGTGTGTGTGTGTGTGTGTGTGTGTGTGTGTGTGTGAGTGTGTGTGAGTGTGTGCACTCTACCACTTGAGCCACTTCTCCACTTTTTTTTGCAGGTTAATTGGAGAGAAGAGTCTCATAGACTTTTCTGCCCAGGTTGAAAAACTTGAATCCTTGGATCTCAGCCTCCTGAGCATCCAGGATTACCAGCATGGGCCACTGGTGCCTGGCTTCTTCTTCTGAATTTTTGTGTATCTGTCTTTCTGGGGTTTCTGGGTGGTGATCTGGGCTATCATCAGGTGATACCACACTCAATGCTACCTTTCCCCCACAACTACAGCCATGTGTTCCTCATCACAGAGATACAGCAAACGTTTGTAGAATTGAATTGAAAAAGACCATTTTATGTGGCTATCATTTAATTTACCATGAGCTGCCTAATCTCAGGTTTCTGAGTATGGTAATTGGGCAACCTTAGGCAGCAGGGAGAAGATTGTTAGAGAATCTTATTAGTTGATCCACCAAAAAAGAAAAAAAGACAAAAAAAGAAAAGAGAATATTATTGGTGTATGGAGCTGGTATGTAAAAATGTCTACAGCCATGATCATATTATCTTGCTATTTTCACAATGAAGGGCCTCTTCGTAGAGGAATCAGAGATGGTTTAAAATGGATATAAAGAGGAAGCCTGGTGATCTCCAGGTCTGAAGCAGATTACTGACAATTGTGTGAAGGCCTTGAGGAGAAAGCCTGACATGAATTCCACTAGAAAGTCCAGCGTTCCTCGTTTAAGCAGTGTGGAGCCAGGCACTTCTGTGTCCCACCTTGCATCCTGCCTGCCCACCTTTTATTCCAGCCATCACTGGATGGCCAATCTGGCACAGGCACAGGCATCTCCCATCAGTGGTACCATCCTTCAGCCTTTTTCTTTCTTGTTTTTTTGGTCGGTTGTGGGGCTTGAATGCTGGGTCTGGGAGCTGTCCCTGAGCTTTTCAGCTCAAGGCTAGCTCTCTACCAATTGAGCCACAGCGCCACTTCCGGTTTTCTGGAGGTTTATTGGAGATAAGAGTCTCATGGCCTTTCCTGCGTGGACTGGCTTTGAATCACAATCCTCAGATCTCAGCCTCCTGAGTAGCTAGGATTACAAGCATGAACCACCAGCACCTGGCACCCTTCTAGCCTTTTCTGGCCCAGGAAACATCCTGGGGACACCCATAGGACTTCATGCATGTGCTTCACAGAGGTAAAAGAGGTCTGCACTCCACAGGCCAACTCTTGACTCACGAGGGCTAGGAGCTGATGGGGAAGTGCTCCCTCCTTCTGTCCTAGCGTGGATGATTGATGGACACATTCTGTTCCTTTCCTTCAAACATCCCAGTGGGACCTGAGCTGCATGGCGGCCAGCTCATTAAGGAATCTTTGCATTGGCTTCCTTGCTTTCTTTGACCCTAACTCTTTATTTTTCTGGTTCCTAGGATCCAGACAATTTGTTGTATAAACTGGGTTTTCCCAGACTGTGTTTAGAAGAGAATTGAAGCTAAGCCAGGAAGTAAAGCAGTGAGATTATCTCCCCTACCCCTACCCCAGAATGTACTCTGATTTCTCAGAGCATGGGACATTGGAGTTACTTAAGGGTATGTTGTAGGTCCAGGCCATTTAAAATGGTTGATTCTTAAAATGGGTTTGTGGGAGATCGGCAGAAGAAGGGCAGTGTGTGTCGTGTGGGGGGTGAGGTGGATCCAGAGAAGCATGCTGAAGATCTGTGGAGTTTGAGAGGGCAGGGGGAGAAGAACAGCACAGAGAGCAGAAAAGCTGGGTGAGGTGCAGGAGAAGAGGGACAGAGTGGCGGGTGCATGTGGAGTTATCATCAGATGGCATGGCGTTCTTGAATGCAATAGGATTAAAGATCTTCCCGTAATTAGATGAGAAATAAGAACTAATTGGTGAAAATCTGAAAACCTGGGGAGGGTTGGTTGGGGAAGAAGGAGAAAAAGATAAGCAATTGCTAGCATATGAAAACAGGGATGAAGTGAGGGAGCAGGCAAGCCCAGCAGCCCCAGGGAGCCCCTGCTAGGAGCAGGGTTTGCTGCCCTTCCTAAGGGCATTCAGGCTTGAGGTTCATGATGAAAGGGAAAAGGTTCATAAAGACCCCAGAGTTGTCTTGATTTTGATTTTGATTTTTTGTGTGTATCAGTTTTGAGGCTTGACCTCAGGGCCTCATACTCTTGCTTAGCTTTTTCATTTAAGGCTGATGCCTGAGCCATGGCTCCACTTCCAGGCTTTTGCTGGTTAATTGGAGATAAATGTCATACAGACTTTCCTGCCCAGGCTGCTTCAAACTGTGATCCTCAAATCTCAGCCTCTTGAGTAGCTCAGATTACAGGTGTGAGGCACCACCCATACCCAGCCTAGAATTGGCTTGAAGTTTTTGGAAAAATTACAATGTTACCAGCATTTGACACTCCTATCTACCTATAGAGCCAATTGGGAATCCCCACATTCAAACCAACAGAATGACAAAGCGGAATAAAATTCAAATTAGCCACATTAATTTAATATGATGGATGTTGATTTTTACTCAAATGAATTTGCTGTTGGTACTGGTGGCTTAAGCTTTGACTCTGAGGTCAGGGTGTTTTGTACTCTGAGACAACTCCCTTTAGTCACTCTCTTTGAGTCACGGAAACACTGTTATCTGAGCAGCTGGCCACAGCTGAATGCCATTATTTACTATTGAAGCTGCTTGTGTTCTCATTTCCAGAACAGAGACAATGAAAGTGTTTGGGCCAAACAGCCAAGAACAGAGCAGAGCAGAGCAAAAGGAGACGCTGATGTAGCTGGGCAGAGGTGGGAAGATGTATTTGGAAGCTTGGGGATGGAGGTGGGAGGAAGGAGGGAAAGAAGCCTGGGGAGAGCCCACTGACCTCATCCAACAGAGGCCGGAGCTGCTGGAGTCCAAATATTTACTTCAGCTGCGAAGCCGAAGCCAACTATTTTGCCTATTAAATTCCAATGAAGTGCAGACTCAAGAGATCGCTTTTCTGGATCAAGAGACCGCTCTCTGGCGCCCTGCGTGACGTATCAATGCTATTATGTAATTTACTTTCTCTTGTAGTATTCTGTGAAATTATTGTATTGCAAGAGACTGATGAAAGGGAGCGACATTGCAAAGTTCAATGACAATACTTGATCAGAGCAGCAAATGCTTCATCTGTGGCCCCGTCCTTTGCCCAACCCAGTCCCACTCACCCAGCACCTCTCTCTCTCTCTCTCTCTCTCTCTCTTTGTTGGCCGTGGGGCTGAACTCTGGGTCTGGGCACTGTCCCTCAGCTCTTCATCTCAAGGCTAGCGCTCTACCACTTGAGCCACAGCGCCACTTCCGGCCTTTTCTGCTTATGTGGTGCTGAGGAATCAAACCCAGGGCCTCGTGCATGTGAAACAAGCACTCTATACCACTGAGCCACCTTCCCAGCTCCCCAGCACCTCTCTTCTGATGCTGGCTTCTAGTCTTTCTGAGGCCTCTGGCATTGACTGGACTTTTAAGCCTGACCTTTGCTTTCCTTCTTAGCATGGGAGCCAGTAGGAGCCTAGTCTAGAGTCATGTGATCTAGGTTTAATCTTGGCTTTCCCATTTCCTGTTGTGACATTGGACGATATATATACATGTATATATACAACCCAGCTTTTAATATTTATGTATGTATAAATGTGTGTGTGTGTGTGTGTGTGTGTGTGTGTGTGTGTGTGTGTGTATGTGTGTGTGTAGGGCTTGAACTTTAGATCCTGCACTCTTGCTTGGCTTTTTCACTCAAAGTTGGTACTCTACCACTTGAACTACACCTCCATTTGTAGATTTTTGCTGATTAAGTGGAGATAAGAGTTGCATCGGTTTGTCTTCCTGGACTGGCTTTGAATCATGGCGTTCAGATTTCAGCCTCCTGAGTAGCTGGGGTAACAGGTGTGAGCCACTAGCGCCTGATAGACAAGTTTAAATTGTGTGCCTTGGTCTCTCCATGTAGTGAGAGCTGAGTGAGAGTGTCTGAGGGTGAAGCAGACATCCCCTTCATCACAGCAGGCTCCGGGCCTGCTAACTTAGTGGTAAGGAAGGCACGGCTGACAACAAGCAAGACTCCACCAAAGACGCCGTACTAGAATAAAAAACATAGAAAGGATCAGGAACCCTGAGTAGTTCAGACCGTGTTAATTTGCTTTGTGGTTAGACGTTAGCCAAGAAGAAAGGGTAAAAAGAAAATTGGCGTGAAGAAAACACTATAAACAAAATTCAGAAGGCTTTGTCTTCGCTACTTCAGAAACTCTTCCTTTTCTAACAATATTTATCTTCCTTAAAACAAAATCAGATGTGCTAATTATGTGTTCGTCCTCTCTATTTACCGTAGCAAGGCCCCAAGAGGCCGAGGAAGGGGCCTGAGAAGGAAGTTGTTAAGCAGGTTTTTTTTGCCATGGACAACTAGTGTTCCATCCCTTCCTGCCTGGACATCCTAGAGAATGTACAGAAAACCCATCGCGCCAGCAGACTGCCAGCGCTAGCCTGTTTATCCTTCTATCCACTGATTTCCTTCAGTCATTTGTCAGCACCCCCTTAGGGGGGGAGGCAGTAGTCCCTGACACTTCCAGTCTGTCCTGCGTGGTCCCAGGGAGCTCTGGTGGCAACAGGGAGCTGTTATAGGGCACAGGCCATCAGGCACAAGATGGGCCTGCCCACACCAATGTGAACTTCCAGCCCATTTAGACTACAGTGATTTAGTGTGCTTTTATAAAATGTATACCCTCTCAGTCTGATGTCAATTGCTAACTTCACAGACAGAGACTGTTAAATTCTCTGCTCCGTGCAACACCTACTTCTTAGGGTGGCACTTGGCAAATAGTGTTGTGAACATATTTTGATGCATTTTGAAGATCTATTTGCTAAGTGTCTTCAAAGAGGAATCTGTCTCTTCTGGGTTTGGTTTAAGCCTTGGAAATAAAGGCAGGGGGAGATGGAGGAAGGGCTGGAGAAAGGAGCTGTTATGAAGAAAAGAGGCCAGTGAGGCACCTGGAATGTAAGGAGCCTCGGGTGACATCTTTGCTTCCTGTGCAAAGGCCCTGTGGTCTCTCCTCGCCTCCTGGGGGACAGGGGCAGGCTGTGGCTCTGCCATCACTAAGGGATATTGGGAAATACAGTCTGCTTCTACTAGGTCCTTGAGTTGTAGAGGACAGAGGCTACGGGTGGAGGGGGTAGGGAGTGAGGGCATATAGTGTGGGTAGGGTCTATAGTTTTGAGAATTTAGGCAAGTTAAACCTTTATTTCTTCTTGTGAAGAAGGGAGAGAATGGTAATATGCCACTTATTAGGCTGCTGTGTGAAGATTAAAAGAACAAATATATCCATTTACAAAGCACTCCCATCTATGATTTTCTTTAATGGTGAAATATTTTAAATGTTTATGTTCAATAAAATGCTTTTAATAAAATAATGCAACACAAAAAATACAATTATGCTACTCACAAGATAATTGCAGGTTTTACGAAATGTTAATTCACAGTCTGTATTAATGGGACACATGTTTTTTAAATTTAGTTTTATTTTTATTAATATTTTTAAATCAAAGTAAAATGGTGCTAGTGAAATATAACTAACAGTGTCCTAGAGAAAAAAGCATCTCATCTCCAAAGTCAGCTTTTAATCAACAGTCACTTTGGATATTTGCAAGATGTTTTCTCATATATCACATATTTAAAAATAATATTTTCATGTTGTAATTTCTTTGACAGCTTTAGCTATTACAGATTAACTTTCAGACAGAGCTGATTGTAGTTTAGCCCTCTCACTCTACCCTTCATCAACCTCCTGCATAGTTTCTCAATATAACTAGTTCATAGTTTTGCGTTAAATCCCTTGTCAGTATCTATATTATTATATGTGTATAAATAACATTTATCTCTGATCTAAATTGTGAACTATGATAATGTTAACTTCTTGCACAGTATTTTGTTTTCTTAGGGATAGCTTTTTAAAAGTTTGTGTAACATTTTATGTAGCTATTGCTAAATATCTCCAAGAAGTCTAGTAGAGCCAACAAATATGTGCAATACTGTTCTGTGTGGTTTTGTGTGTGTGTGTGTGTGTGTGTGTGTGTGTGTGTGTGTGTGTGTGTGTGTGTGTGTGTGTGTGTGTGTGTGTGTGTGTGTGTGTGTGTGTGTGCCAGTCCTAGGGCTTGAACCCAGGTCCCTTAGCTTTATCATTTGAGCCACAGCTCTACTTCCAGCTTTAGTTGGAGATGAGTTTCTCAGACATTTTTGAGGGACTGGCTTTGAAATGTATGTAATCCTCAGATCTCAGCCTCTTGAGTAGCTACGATTGAAGACATGAGCCACCAGTGCCCAGGTCCAACACTCCAATCTGTCAGATAATCTACAAGTTCATTGTAGAGTTGTCTTTCTTCCTGCTTGAGCTGGTTTTTCTTACTGTTTGTGTATGCATTCACTGATTACTCCTCAGTAGATCTCTTCCTACCTCCTCCTATCCCCTGGAATAGGAGACATGCCTTTTTTTGCTTCTTCTTTTCCTTTTTTCAAGTTTATGTCCTCTGTTTTCTATAGCACATCCTATAGTAGCCTCTTTAAAAAGATGTGAATCGTTTTTTCTTGAATGCATGAAAATGTTACTATTCTTGCAATCTTGGCAGATAGTTTAATTGGAAAAAAATTCTAAATTGAAATTATGTTAATTTTTTTATTTTTTTATTGTGAAACTACCATACAGAGGGGTTTGGGCAAGGTAATGAGTACATTTCTTTTTTCTTTTTGGGTCCAGTTGTGGGGCCTGAACTCTGGGCCTGGGTGCTGTCCCTCAGCTCTTCAGCTCAAGACTAGCTCTCTACCACTTGAGCCACAGCACCACTTCTGGCTTTTTTTTTGCTATGTGGTGCTGAGGAATCGAACTCAGGGCCTCACGTGTGCAAGGCAAGCACTCTACCACTGAGCCACCTTCCCAGCCCATGAGTACATTTCTTATCAAGCATTGTTGCCTCCTCCTTTGTGTCCCCTTCCCATCCTCCCAACCTCCTTCCCCCACCAAAGTTGTAAAGTTCCTTTTTCGACATAATGTCTTGTATATCTCATTGTTGCAATGGGTCTCCTGTATCCCTATTTAAACAATTTGTTTTTTCTCCTTCCCCTCCACAAATTATACCAACGTCAAATACAGTGAAATCAGGGGTTAAACCATGGGGGAGGGACATACAAAGAAACAAATAAATCATAAATATGTTAGAAATAATCGCAAGAAAGAAAAACCATTTGAATCCTTATCTTGGGGTTCATTTCGCCTAACATCAACTTATCTGACTGTTTCTGCTTGTCTCAGACATATACGAGTTACTGCAAATAAGGGAAAGCATGGAATATGTTAATTTTGAAAGCATGAATCAGTTGTTTCCTAGGTAATGACAGATGTGATGTCGCACAGACAGCTTCTTGGGATGAGACTAGAGTTTTCTGTCCTATGAACATAGCACCATCCAGCCCCAGTCTTCCTTTCCTGGGTCCCAGGGGAAGCCCATCCCTCCTTGCTGCTGCTTGGCTGCTCTCCCTTCCTGTGCTCATCGCATCTTTCCTCTTCTCCATCAGGTACCCTCCCTCACTTTGCTTTATCTCCTCTGAAAACTCATGAATTGCTGTCTCCTTTTTTCTATTCATTGTGGAGTTACTGGACATTTTGTTCTTCCTTAATTTCTTTCTTTCCCTTGACGGCCTTCATGTAGAGAAGAGAAAAAAACTGTTAAGCTTGAGTTACTCTGTCCAACTAGAAATTCATTATTTTTATAAGTCAATAGAAAATTCTGAAAAATTTCCTGAAAAGCTGTCACATATCATACTCAGAGCTAAGATTTTTTTTTTCTGGATAAGAAAAGAGTGACAGAACAGGGAAAAGGCAAAGCAAAAAGAAATGGAAGCAAGAGGAAGAAAGCTCGATGGGAAAAATAGGAAAAATAGGCCTTGATGAGGAACATGTAAATGTAGTTAAACTTTTTTATGTGATGCTGGGGATTGAACCTAGGGACTTACAGGCCCTAGGCAAATACTATATCCCTCAGTCCCAATTAGGAATTTTTTTTTTGTTGTTGTTGGTCATGGGGCTTGAACTCTGGGCCTGGGTGCTGTCCCTGAGCTCTTCAGCTCCAGGCTACTAGCTCTCTACCACTTGAGCCACAGTGCCACTTCCGATTTTCTGGTGGTTAATTGGAGATAAGATTCTCACAGACTTTCCTGCTTTGGCTGGCTTTGAACCATGATCCTCAGATCTCTGCCTCCTGAGTAGCTAGGATTACAGGCATGAGCCACCAGCGCCCAACTCCAATGAGGAATTTTATAGCAGCAGATTGAGAAAGAAAAACAGTTGAAATCCAGACTGGTTATGTGTAATGCAGGTTGTGCAGACACATTGTAGATTAGGAAATCATTATTGATAATAGATTTACGAGTGATTCATCATCCTAACATCTTTTTTTTTTTTTAAGTGTGTGATATACAAGACTTTAACGCTTCTTGGCTCCAGAGGACTCTAAAAACACACAATTATCAAATAAAGGACATTGATTATACGAAAGGAACTCCATCCTGGCCAAGGCAGGTTGGCTGGGCTTGGCAGAGAAACATCGCTAGCATCTTGAACAGGAAATACGAAGTCCAGCGATGTGTAAATGAATGGCGTGGAGACTGAGGACTGTAACTAAATATGATTACACTACTGTAAGAGATCCTGATGGAAGGGAGAAAAATTATGTATCAAGGCTTTTTCCTTTTCATCTTGTCCATGATGATTCTTCTATCTCTACCACTTTTCTTTGGAAAGCAAGGCTCTGAATGAAGATCACTATAATAGCTTGTTTGTTTGCACCATAATGATAACTATTATGGCTTGTTTGCTTTCATAGCCAAATATGGTATTTCTTGCCCATTTGCATTGGATCAAGGCAGCTGGTCAAGGAAAATGGACAATCTAGTTTAGGTCAGTTTTCAAGATTCTAGTCCAGTTGCAGACTGTTTATGTCTAATATTCTGATGTTGCCCTTCTTTCTCCTATAATTATTTTTATTATTGCCCCTTGGTTTTACGATTCCTCTGGGTATACTATTTGTCCTACCTGCCCCAATCCATCTCTTCTCTGTCTCCTGATGATCTATCAGGGACAGTCAGAAATATAAATAGAACTCAAGCCCAAGTTAGGAAAGAGATTTTTGGAATCAGAGGAGGTAAAGAAGACAGCACTGACTTCTCTCTGTCTCTCTGTCTCTCTCTCTGTCTCTCTCTGTCTCTGTCTCTCTGTCTCTCTGACTCTCTCTCTCTTTGTGTGCCAATACTTTCTTTCTTCCTTTCTTTCTTGCTTCCTTCCTTTCTTCCTTCCTTCCTTCCTTCCTTGCTTGCTTTATTGCTTTTTTCGCATAAGGCTGAGGCTCTATCTCTTGAGCCACAGCTCCCCTTATTTTTTTTTGCTGGTTAATTGGAGATCAGAGTCTCATGGGCTTTCCTGCCCAGGCTGGCTTCAGGAATGTGATCTTCAGATCTCAGCCTCCTGAACAGGCTGAACCACCCCATGCCCAGCTAGCACTGACATTTGATAGGCTGGGTATTCAGGTGGTCAGTTATGCTAGTTATGCTTGGTGCAAGGGCTTGTGTGGTTACTGACAATTTTCCTTCAGGATCCCCCAAGGCCTGTCTACTCTGTATTCTTCAGTAGTGGATGGAGGAGGCAGTGGAAATGGGGGTGGCTCCTCCCCCTCTCCTCTTTGCCACTCATCCCTACACTCCAGGAATCTCCAGGAAGAAGTGCTTGTGCCAGACAGCTGTCAGGCAGTGCACCTGCCTCAGATCTTTGTCCATTATGCAGTCAACTGAGGCCAAAAACCTTGACCTTGGTGGCTTTAAGCCTCCTTTGCCATCTAACTCTCTCTCTCTCTCTCTCTCTCTCTCTCTCTCTCTCTGTCTCTCTCTCTGTAAACATTGCTGCTGTATTGGCTAGAGGCAGATGTGTATGCTGAGATTGCAGATTCGTTTCTTTTTTCAAAAAGTTTTAAAAAAATGAGCAGATTGGTCTGCCTGATCAAGGGCCTCACTCAATGAGCTGCGGTGCCCTCCCCTTCTCTCCCTTTGTAGTATTGACTACCACTGTCCCCTAGACTATAAACTAACTCTCCAAGGACAGGCCTGTTTTGTCTTGGAGAGGTCTTCAGATCTGTCCATGGTGCTGAAAGCAAAAGTTGGTCACATTTTATTTCCTTTCCCTAGCACCTCTGCCAGAAGAGTAATAAATATTTGTTGAGTTGAATGCCTAACACATGGTATTGTAAGTATTGTGGATATTTGAAATTGCAACATAAGCAAGCTAAGGGTATGAGTATTGTATTTTATTTTTCCTAAGGGGAGGAGGAATACTGTGTGAAATAAAAACCTTTCAAAGAAGATTACAAAGCTCTTCTCTTTTTCATTACTCATCACTTTCTTCTTCCCAATGATTTCAAACCCTTTTGTTTCTCTATGCAGAGTCAAGAATGGAAAAAAATATACAAGAAGAAGGACGCTTCTAAAATCATGGAGGCCTTCTACCCCTCCCCCCCCTTTTTCCTGTTCTTTTTGTACTTGGGTTTGTGGGAAGTTAGCCAAGGATAAAAGAACTACCTGAGACCTCCTATTGGGATGTTAATTAGTTGTTTCTTGTCCAAGAAATTTAAGAAATACTTCTGAGGGAATGTCTGTGTTTGATTTAGAAGACAATCTCTCTCCTACCTCAAATCAAGTTTTCAAAGTTGACATTCTCAGGGGTCAAGCTGAAGAGGTGTGAAGACACCAGAAAAAAAAAACTCTCAAGGAAAAAATCCATTTTACTCTGTTTTTGTTTAAGCAGAGATGCCATCTGTGGCTTCCAGAAGATTAAAGTTGTTGTACAACTTGGCAAACAATAAACAAACAAACAAATAAACAAGAGAAACAATTCAGATTCCTAGCTACTTGGAAGAAAGTGAAGTCTGATGCCACTTGTCAGCTGCAACTTACTGGAAAATGAAATTGCTTCCTTAATTACAGTTGACATTAGCAACTCTCTAGGTGAGTGAAGTCAGCTTGCTAGAATGTCTCTTGGCACTAGAAGCTCAGGAAATTAATAGGAATGAGCCAAAAACAAAGTCATAGTTACCTATTAAAGCCCAGCTCTGGAACTTCTCCTCGACCCTCAGGTGACCTTGCTTTGTCAGTTGGTAGACATGATTGAAAGATGTTAAGGAGTGGAGCACACACTAGAGGAGGAGTGGTTCTTACCCTAAAGAGCTCTGGATAATTAGGAGTAGGAAGGAAGCAAGATCTCTATCTGTATCTCTCAAGAAGTGACCGGAGAAGTGAATAGATCTGAGCACACAGGAGTTCTGAGAATGGAAGTAGATATCAAAAATTGGAGTGGAGAAGGAAGAGGTTAGGGAGGAAGGATTTCTGGTAGGACACTTGATTTTCAGGTGGGTAGAAAGGACTGGTGGGTGTTAATGTCATGTTAGCACGGGCCAAAGTGTTAAGGATACACTGATGAATAGTGAGTGGGATATCTTGGGTTTGGGGGTGATGATGAGAGTTGGGGTAGAGAAGATAAGAGGGACTGCTTTGTGAAAGGCCTCGTGTTTGGGGCTAATAAGGTCTTGGTGCCTTACATCAGCGATCTCCTTATTTCTTTCTTTCTTCAGTTTTGGGATCCTTTCTTAGATGGGATGCTGCTGGAATCTGTAGGATCTCCCCTGAGTCCCCTTTCCTCTGCCTGCACCTTGTGCTAGGAGTAAATGGAAAACCATTGGGAAAACGCTGCCATAGTAATAGCAGCAGGGGAGTGACGGGTCCTGGAAGATGATTACACAAGAGTTTATTTTTAAATTCAACTTTATGCTGCTTTAACTTGTTTACAGTCACAGGTAGTTGATAGATATTGAACACCCTAAATTGGATTGGTGTTTGGTGTGAAAAATCACCCAGGAGAAAATTTTTATCCAGAAAGATTCTGGGGGAATTTTGAGATTGAATGCATCTATCTTTGCTGATGGCTGAGGCCTAGTAAGACGGTCCTCTCTCCCCTCTGGTGTTCTTCTAGCCTGTGGGTGTGGGAGGGGCTAACCAGTATTTTTCTTGCCCACAAAGTGGAGAATGTGGAGGTTTTAGGGCAGGGCAGATTTGTGCCATTCCATGCTCTTTTTTTTTTTTTTTTGTCAGTCATGGGGCTTGAATGCTGGACCTGGGCACTGTCCCTGAGCTCTTCAGCTCAAGACTAGCGCTCTATCACTTGAGCCACAGCGCCACTTCTGGCTTTCTGGTGTTTTATTGGAGATTAGAGTCTCATGGACTTTCCTGCCTAGGTTGGCTTTGAACTGCGATCCTTAGATCTTAGCCTCCTTTGTAGCTAGGATTATAGGCATGAGACACAGATGCTTGGCCATTCTATGTTCTTTGAATCCTGTGTGTGGCCAAGCTTTATGGACGCTTGGTATGAGCTCCAGGAAGCCATGCAAATGAGAGATGGTGAGTGGTCATTGGTCAGTCCATTGGCAATCACAGCAATGGTTCTCTATCTTCCTTTCTTCTCTGTAGCCAAGCTCAACCAGCTGCCCAAGAAGTTGTCTTTGTGTCTTCAGAGATCTTTACTTTTCCTTCTCTATGAGGAGGAGAGTAAGAGCTTTATATTTGAGGTCCAATTCCTTTTACATTTTATTCCTTCTCAGGGTCTGCTGGTCCTGGGTCTGTACTTCCCTGATTGGCCCAAAGTGCATCGCAAGGTAAAGGCATACCTGGCCTCTTTCTCAAAAATGTCCTGTCTAGTCCAGCTCGCCAGCTGTTGCTTCCCTTACAAGACAGACTGACATGGAACTTATTGTTCAAATAGGGATCCTTTTCCAGCGGAAGCATGCACAATTGTACTTGAAGCAGGTGTTTACTGCTCAGGTAGTCTTCAGACAGATGGGGTGACTGATTACCCTTCTTATTGCTCATAATGAGATGCTGAATACTAGTCCTGTTGGGCCTCCTAGCTGGAGGCGACAGGAATAGCCCTGGCTCTATTTGAAGAGGAGTGGCCCTGCAGCAGAAATGGTTTTGCTGGCTTTCCTGAGTCCCTTTTCCCTTGCTTACTTATTACCCCACCCCATTTTGTGTCACTATCTGGGCTTGAACTCAAAACCAGGCTTTTTTCACTCAGATTGGTGTTCTGCCACTTGAGCCAAAGGGCCATTTCTGTCTTTTTTTGCTGGTAAATTGGAGATAAGAGTCTCATAGACTTTTCCTCCTTGGCTGGATTTGAACTGAGATACTCAGATCCCAGGTTCCTGAGTAGCAGGGATTCCAGGCATGAGCCACTGACACCTGGCTGCTTGTTCTTTCTAGAGATGATTTCTTTTTTCAGTTCAGAAATTATCCACCTTGTTTGGTCTTCAGACTTCTTTGACATGGCCAAATAGCCCTGGATGGTTACCTTACTTGTTCCCATTTCTTTGACTCAACATTGTAAATACACTTCTCCCCAGCGAGTGGGGAAATTTGGGCTACTTTCACTGTAACGTGGGGTTTTTGATACAAAGCACGGTATGACAAGCAGATTTATTGTAATAAATCAAATACAAATGATTGGCACAAAATATGATAAGCAAATAACCGCTTTAGGCTAGAGGCAGAAGCAATGAGTTTGTCTCATTTCCTACATTATTAGCAGCGTCTGGACCCATCTGCAAGGCCGCATTGCAGGCCTGGGTAAGGTGGTGAGAGGTGAAGGACCAGATGACATTTCAGGATTTCCATGCTACTACCCCTGACAGGAGGACAAAGACTCACCTTGTTGGATGCTCCTTGGCAGGGTGGAGCCTGGGCCACATTCTCTTTTGCTGTGCTATTGTCACAAACAAAGAAGCCTTCCAGAAGGATGTGGCTTTCACCTCCAGTGACCTAGAAAAGTCAATTACAATTAAACACCAGGATCTGAGGCCTAGGAACTGCGTTGCTTCTCAGGAGGCAAGGATGGCCGTGTTGGAGTCTTTTATTGAATTAGAATTGTCTAGGCCTTGCTGGTGGAAGTCACCACAGCCACCTTTAGAGAAGCTGCCCTCAGTTGCTCTAGGTGTGTGTGTGGGGTGAGTTACAGGGCTGACTGCCCATTGCAGAGATGCTCTGAGGGCCAGATATCTATTCAGGTTCACTCATGTGTCCTGGACACTTGGTGAAGTCCTGGCACGTGGGAGATGCTCAGATGCTTAGTGAAGGAATGAGCTACTGATGACAGCATAGGTCCAGAATTTCTATTCATTGCAATCACCAGTGGCTGAAAATATCTGAGATATTCCTGAATGGTCTTCTTTAGTAGGCTTAGCTGTGTGTATGTTCTTTCAGATTTTTTCTTCAGTCCTGGGGCTTGAACTCAGGGATCCGGGTGCTGTCCCTGAGCTCTTTTGCTGAAGGCTAGTGCTATATCGCTTAAGTCATAGTGCCATTTCCAGTTTTCTGGTGGTTAATTGGAGATAAGAGTCTCATGGACTTTAATGCCTCTGCTGGCTTCAAACTGTGATCCTCAGATCTCAGCCTCCTGAGTAGCTAGGATTACAGACGTGAGCCACCAGTGTTCAGCTTTTTCAGATTTTTAAACTGAGGTATAAGCTATACATGGTAGGAAGCTCAGATCTGTGATGAATGCTCAGCTAGTTTCTACACAGGTGGACATTCATGTTCCCACCACTCTGATCAAGATGAAGCACATTTTCGACATGCAAGAAAGTTTTCCTTCCCGTCTGCTACTTCTGCCAAATTGAACCACTCTTCTGACATCCATTCTCCTAGGTCAGTTTTGCCTGTTCTTGAACTTCATGGAAATAACAGGACACAGTGTGTGGCTCTCTTAAGTCTGGCTTTTTTTCATTTAACATTATGTCTGTGAGACTCATCCGGGTTGTTGATTGCTGTGAAGTAGCAGTTTATTGTTTTTATTGCAGTGAGACATTCCATTATATGAACATATTACTATTTATTTTTATGATCTACTCTTTGGGTAGTTTCCAGTTTGGACTATTGTGAACGAAACTATTATGAATGTTTTTGCTCATATCTTTAATTGCACATCTATTCTTAAACTTCATGTTTTTCTTATAAGAAGGGAGAGAGCAGAGAGAAATAATCATGATAATAACTGAGACTTATTGAAAGTTTATTGTATGTCAGGAATTATGGTAAGCAATTAAATAAATGTTCTATAGCCATAGCTGGGGCACTGTTCTTTATTAGTATACCATTCTGCCTTCCAACTAATTTTTTTTAATTAGAGAAAAACTTAAAAGCAAGATGACCTTTAAGTACAAATTGAGTACATGATCATACAGCAGCTGAAATGATCTAATTTTAAATTGTGGGGTCTCTCTCTCTCTCTCTCTCTCTCTCTCTCTCTCTCTCTCTCTCTCTCTCTCTCTCTCTCTCTCTCCTCTCTCATTACCACAGCATCCCCCACTAGAACAGGACTAATTTATACTGGGACTGAATTAACAGCATCCAGAGTGTGTCTTGTCCTGATAGATGCTCAATAAGTGTAGTTACTTATAATTTACTGGTGAGTAAATTATTTAAGAATGTGTGCTTACAAATATTCTTACTTATTAAAGAGTTATTTCTAAAAGAAAGTGAGCAAGTATTTTGCTATGGAATTCTCTTGGTCTAGATTTCCCAACCTGGTGTTACTCATGTAGAATGCCAAGGTAGCCATCCGGAATCTTTATACTCAGCTGGGTACTGGTGGCTCACGCCTGTAATCCTAGCTACTCAGGAAGCTGACTTCTGAGGATCACAGTTTGAAGCTAGCTGGTGCAGAAAAGTCCATGAGAGTCAACTCCAATTAACCAGCAAAAAATCCATAAGTAGAACTTTGACTCAAATTGTAGAGCACATCTCAAGGGACAAAGCCAAGGGGCTGTACCCAGGCCTGAAGTTTGTTTGTTTGTTTCTTTTTTCCAAATTTCAGACTTTTTATTATTATTATTTTTTTTATTGTGAAAATACTGTACAGAGGGGTTACAATTACATGAGCAAGATAATGAGTACATTTCTTATCAAGCATTGTAGCCTCCTCCTTTGTTTTCCCTCCCCATCCCTTCCTCCCCCCACCCCCCCTTACCCAATCCTCCCCCCCACCAAAATTGTAAATTTTGTTTTTGACATAACGACTTGTACATCTCATTGTTGCAATGGGTCCACCTGTATCCCTATTTAAACGATTTGTCTTTTCCCTTCCCTTCTACAAATTATAACAACAAATACAGTGACAAATACAGGGGAGGGACATACAAAGCTACAAAGAAATAATTTTATAAATGTGTTAGAAACAATCGCATGAAAGAAAAAAAAACATTTGAATACATATCTTAGGGTTCATTTCCCTAACATCAACTTATCTGACCTTTTCTGCTTGACTCAGACATATACTAGATATTGCAAATAAGGGAAACCATGGGACCTATGTTTCTTTGGGCCTGGCTTACTTCACTTCATATGATTTTTTCCCAAGTCTTTCCATTTCCTAACAAATGGGGCAATGTCCTTCTTTCTGATGGAGGCATAGAATTCCATTGTGTATATATACCACATTTTCTTGATCCATTCATCTACTGAGGGGCAGCTGGGTTGGTTCTATATCTTAGCTATGGTAAATAAGGCTGCAATAAACATAGTCATGCTGGTAGCTTTTGTGTGGTCTTGTTTGTGAACATTTGGGTAAATGCCCAAAAGTGGGATTGCTGGGTCATAGGGAGCTCTATGTGGAGTCTTTTGAGGAACCTCCATACTACTTTCCAAAGTGGTTGAACAAGTTTACACTCCACCAACAATGCAGTAAGGTTCCCTTCTGTCCACATCCCCTCCAGCATCTGTTGTTATTAGAGTTCTTGATCATAGCCATTCTAACTCGGGTGAGGTGGTATCTCAATATTGTTTTGATTTGCATTTCTTTTATGGCTAGAGAGGTTGAGCATTTTTTCATGTGTCTATTGGCTATCCTTCTTTCCTCTTCAGAGAAGTTTCTCTTTAAGTCTTTAGCCCACTTATTTATTGGGCAGTTGTTTCTTTGAGTATTTGTTGTTGGGGATTTAATTTTTTGAGTTCCAGGTATATTTTAGATATGAGACCCTTGTCCATTTTATGGCTAGTGAAGATCTCCCAATCCGTGGGCTTTCTATTGATCTTGCTAGCTATGTCCTTTGCCATGCAGAAGCTTTGCAATGTCATGCAATCCCATTTGTCCAACCTTTCTTTGATTTGTTGTTTTTATGGGTCTCTATCAAGAAAATTTTGGCCCAGGCCTGAAGTTTAAGCCTTACTACTGGCACGAGAAGAAAGACAGAATGGAAGGAAGGAAGGAAGTAAGGAAGGAAGGAAGGAAGGAAAGAAGGAAGGAAGATTTCTTAAGCTTTTAATTTCTAAGAGATCAGCTTCCTTAATTATTTGTTGTATTTTGTTTCTTCTCTATTATTAATTTGATACTAAACAGCTTAAATTAAAATAACAGGTCATCATTAACATACACCCAGATCTGAAGTGTTCTGTTTGATGTGTGTTGACTGTTGGGAATAACTATCATCCCAAATAAAATTCACAATATTTCTATCACCATGTGTTCTCTCCCCAAGTCTCTACTTTTTCCCAACCTCAAATGACTACAGGTATGATTTCTCTTTGTGTAGATTGTTTTTCCTTATTCTTGGACTACATATGAATGTAAGCATACAGTATGTAGTGTTTTATAACTGGGTTTTTTTTGTAACATAATCATTGAGACTTACCTTGTGTTTATATATTTTATTTCTGAGTGATTATCTTATCCTATACGTCACAATTGGATTAGGGAAACAAATCTTATTGATGGATTTTTCAGTCATTTCAAGTTTTCTGATAAAGGTCGATTGAGATTGAACACTAGTATCACGTGTGTCAATCATACGGCTCTATATGGTTCCCATTTCAGGGAGGGCCTGGAGGACAGCTTGCCAGGTTTGTTCAGTTGTTATAAATATTTTTGTACAAACCTTTCTGTAGACTTAGACTTTCACTTCTCTTATGTAAATGCCTAGGAGTGAGGTTATGAGGTCGATGTATATTGAATTATATGAGAAACGGGCATTTTTATTCTTATAATGTTGTGGTTAGAACTCAGGGCCTCCTGCGTGCTAGGCAGGTTCTCTTCTCCTGAGCTACGGTTCTCAAAAACTATTTCCTACTCTCCCCGGCAGCATAGGAAAGTTTTAGCTGTTGCACACCTTAAATCACGTTTGGAATCATCATGGCACATTTGGAAGGTTTTTTCCTCCCTTAGTTGTTGTTTAATTCTTCTCATTTTTCCTTTTACCCTGTCACGGTCAGCTTTATCTCAATGGCTGTGTGAAGAGTTTGATTTTCCCCTTTCATTTTACCTTTATTTATTACATAACATCTGCCTTTGCTCACAGGTGTTTATGAGAACTCTAGCTTACGATGAGTGACTATAACAAGCTGCTCTGTAAGTGACGATAACAAACTGCTAACTAAGATGACTGTATGATGATCCTTCCGTTGCGTCTCATTACACTATAGTGTGGGGCTGAGAATGGTCTGGCTCCTGCACCTGCCCTCAGCCTTATTTTACTCCATGCTTCCTCTCGGTCTACCTACATTGGTAGCTCTTCCATTGCTTCCTGATATCCTTTGACCTTGCCCCATCCATCTTTTACATTTATTTTTTAAATGCCATTTGCTTTCAGGCATTAATCACGCCCCAGGATCCTTGTGCATTTCTTGCTCTGGTCTCAGAATCACTGTATACCCAGGGAGCCCTAGATCCTTCCATGGAGGATAGCCCTAGAAACCAGTCTCTGCATATGTGTGCTTGTAGCCACTAGGGTATTCCTCACTTTTGTATGTATGTATGTATGTATGTATGTATCACTTTTGTATGTATGTATGTATGCATGCATGCATGCATTGTATGTATGTATGTACGTACGTATGTATATCATGGGGCTTGAACTCAGGGCCTCGGTGCTGTACCTGAGCTCTTTTGCTCAAGGCTAATACTCTACCATTTTGAGCCAGGGCACCACTTCCAGCTTTTTTTTGGGGGGGGGGAAGCATGGAGTAGTTTATTGGAATTAAAGAGAGCCACTGACTTTCCTCCTTAGGTTGGCTTTGAAGTGCTGTTCTCAGATCTCAGCCTCCTGATTAGAGGCCTGAGCTACCAGTGCCCAGCTTTCATTAATTTTTTTATTATACTTATTTTTTCATTCTTGGCAAAACTATACAATATGCTATTTTTGTTTGCTTTCTTGTATGTTTCTGTAACTGTTGTGTTTGCTTTGTTTCCCTCAGGGTGCCTAACACATAGTTGACATTGAACACCTATTGAAAAAAAGAATGAATATAGGAATTTTTTCCCCCGTATTTAGGATTGAACCCAGAGTCTCAAGTTTGCTAGGCAAGTGCTCTTCAGCTTGAAATGTGCCTTCCCCTTTTAATTTTGTTTTTGAGATAAGATCTTGCTATTTTTCTTTTTCTTTCCTTTTTTTTTTCCAGTCTGGGACTTGAACTCAGGACCTGGGCACTGTCTCTGAGTTTCTTTTTATTTAAGGCTAGCACTCTACCACTTGAACCATAGTGCCACTTCTGGCTTTTTCTGTTTGTGTGATTCTGAGGAATTGAACCCAGGGCTTCATGCATGTGAGGCAAGCACTCTACTGCTAAGCTACATTCCCAGCCCCAAGATCTTGCTAATGGCAAGGCCTTGAACTTATGATTTACCTCCTTTCCCTCCCAATTAGCTGAGATTATAGGCATAGGGTACCACACTCACCTAGAGCTTTCAGTGTTTATTCAATAGTTTATTCAATTAAAGTCTAAATTTAATATATGATTAGAGGTTTCAACTTTAGGAATTTCTATGTTCACAGTACTAAACAAAGGTTAGGTTGGTCAAAGGCAGAATATATGTAATTGAGGGCCTGGAGGTATACTCAAGAGCAACAATGCCTGCCTAATTAGTATAAATCCCTGAGTTCAAACCCCAGTACCAACAAAAAAGAAAATACTTAAAATACCTTTTAAATTTAGGCACAGTGGTGCACTCCTGTAATCCATCTGTTTGGGAAAAGGAGATCTGGAGGTTTATAGTTTGAGGCCAGCCCAGGTAAAAAGTTAGTGAGACTCCTTCACAGCCAAGCTGACCATGGTGGTTCATATATGTAATACCAGCTATGAAGGAGGCATAGGGGAAGACCAGGGTCTAACACTGGTCCTCAGCAAAAATGTAAGACCCTATCCAAAAAAAAAAATGGGCTGGAAGTGAGGCTCAACTTGTAGAGCACCTGCTTAACAAGCACAAAGCTCTGAGTTCAAACCCCAGGACTATCAAAAACTGCGTGGCGTGCACACATACATGCACACACACACACACACACACACACACACACACACACAGAGTTGAGAATCCCTTATAGCATTTAACATTTGTTAATTGTGTTGATGTTTATACTCGAATTCTCTAGGCAACTTGGTAATTAAGTTTTCTGACCAGAAAAAGTATTGATGAAGTTTAAAGTCTAGCTAACTATGGATTGTTGTGTATGAGATAGTAGAAATGAAATAGTAGACTTCATTTTTCTATGCTGGGAACTATGCTAAAGATACAGGATTTTGTTTTTAATGCCAGAGGGGTGGGGAACACAAGCGGGGAAGAAGTACACATGGAGGCTTTACTGTCTTTCTGTTGAAGGCAACATCTTGTACCAAAGCTAATGATGGGCCATGCTACAGCACCGCAGGCTAGGTGGGCTGCAGGCTTTCTGGGTTCCAGGACCAAAACAGGAAGGACCTCCAGCCCCTGGAGGTCAAGTGACATCCCAAGAGGACACCCTGTCCCCGTGGTGCAGAATGAGACACACACTGTGGCAGGAAGTCTGAGCACTTGGGTTAGAAGCTCTGTCATCTGCCCAGTGCATGGCACCGCATTCAGCTGAGAGCCTGAGGGCTAGCCCTTTGCTTGAGCACAGGTGCAGAGTAGGTCAAGCTGGGCTGAGAGAAGACTGGAGCCCAGTCAAGCTGGGCTGAGAGAAGACTGGAGCCCAGGGCTTGTTCACCAGCAATGGAGTTTCAGGACAAAGCCTGGGCAAAGGGCATGCTGCCAGGACCAGGTTCTGTAATGCAGACTCAAGGCTTGGGTTTCCTTTGGGTTGGGACCTCATAGGAGCTTTCCATCCCTGAGCAAGGCTCGGGTGGAGAGGCTGGCCACATGAGCTTAGCGTTAGGTCCAAGGGAAATGTGGCCTGGATGTTGGGGTCTTTATTTGCTTCTTGACCTTTAGCGCTGGCATAATGACATAATGAGTTGAGAGGTCATGTTGGCTTGCGCGCTGAGTCAGTCAGCGAGTCGCACTGCAGGCCTGTGACTCAAAGCTTTGTTCCTGTGCTACAGAAATACCTGTGTCCCCGGTGGGGACCCTGGGCCACCTCTTTTTTTTTTTTTTCAATTATGCATCTGGAATTTTTCTTTTTCTTTTTTTAAAATTTTTATTTATTTTTTATTGTGAAAATACTGTAGAGAGGGGTTACAATTACATGGGCAAGATAATGAGTACATTTGTTATCAAGCATTGTAGCCTCCTCCTTTATTTCCCCTTCCCATCCCTTCCCATCCTCCCCCGACCCAAAGTTGTAAAGTTCGTTTTCGGCATAACAACTTGTACATCTCATTGTTGCAACGGGTCCACCTGTATCCCTATTTAAACAACTTGTTTTCCCCTTCCCCTCCACAAATTATACCGACATCAAATACAGTGAAAGCAGGGGTTATACTGTGGGGGAGGGACATACAAAGCAACAAAGAAATAATTTTATAAATGCATTAGAAACAATCGCATGAAAGAAAAAAAACATTTGAATACATATCTTAGGGTTCATTTCCCTAATATCACCTTATCTGACCTTTTCTGCTTGACTCAGACATATACTAGATATTGCAAATAAGGGAAATCATGTGACCAATGTTTCTTTGGGCCTGGCTTACTTCACTTTAATATAATTTTTTCCAAGTCTGAACGCACCGATCTCGCCTGGGCCACCTCTTGGCTGGGCTTCCTGTGCCTTCAGCCAGAGTTCCTAGCCCAGCTCCCAAGAGGGCTGTCGAAGGAGGCTGTGGCCCACTGTGACACTCAGTTTAGGGACAATCCTGGGCCCCAAGGATGGTTCTGTGCTGCCTCAGATCTACCTCTGCCCTGAAGAGTCAGACCTGGTAGAGTTTTGTTAACCGTTCCTGTCCCTGCTGTGCATAGCTCTCCGGGCTTCTGCATCCTCTACCAGGATGAACCAATGGCTGCCCAGGACATTGTTCCTGCCACTCTATGCCTAAGAGGGGCTATTTCTTTCCAGAACAAGAAAAATGGTCTTTTCTTCTTCTTATTTTTTTTTTTCAGGTAGAAGCATCCAAAGTTGGCAGCATTGCAGGTCAGCTTATTCACCTCTGAGCCATTCTTGTTGGAAAACAACATGGTGTCCTCTCTCTCTCTCTCTCTCTCTCTCTCTCTCTCTCTCTCTCTCTCTCTCTCTCTCATTCTGGGGCTGAAATTCAAGGCCGCATGCTTTTTTCCAATCAGTTAAGCCACACCTCCTGTCCCTCCCCCCCTTTCATTTGGTTGTGGGGCTTGAACTCAGAGCCTGGGTGCTGTCCCTGAGCTCTTTTGCTCAAGGCTAGTGCTTCACCACTTTGAGCCACAGAGCCACTTCCTGTTTTCTGGTTATTAATTGGAGATAAAAGTCTTGCAGGAACTTTTCAGCCTGGGGTGCCTTCAAACCATGATCCTCAGATCTGAGTAGCTGAGTAGCTAGGATTACAGACGTGAGCCACCAGCACCTGGCCTGTTCCCTTTTCTTTTTAGTTTGTTTTTTTAGATAGGATCTCAAGCTTTCCTCAGGCAGTCTTGGACAGTGATCCTCCTATCTCGGCCTCCTGGGTGTCTGGTATTATAGACACTTGCCATCACGTGATATCTGGCTTTCTACTCTTTAGTTTAGTGGTTCTCAGTTGTGAGTGAGCAGCATAACCAGGGGCTCTCCTTGGGGGAAGTGTGGTTCTGTACATGGGAAGCAGATGGGTTTTGGCTATTTTGATTCTCATGTAGGAGTTGAGATCTCAGATGCCATCAGGCATTCAGGCTGGGTGGAGACTGTAATAGCTGTAGCTGCTACACCTGCTTGCCTTTTAAAATACTTTGTTGGCCAAACAATGTGCATGTCCAAAGCCATGAAATCACTCTTCTCATGCTTCTAGAAAAGCTTTAGATTTGGGGAGGGGTGGTGGTGGTTGAGGAACAACTATTTACTGAAGGAGCAAGAGGGAAGGATTACTTATTTGTCAAAAGCTTTTTGCATGCTGAGCACTGTACTGAGTAGTTTAGTGTCTCATCTAATTCTAATAAGGTTCTTACCTCATCAGGTTGGGTTGATATCCTCACTTACAGATGAGAAATTTTGGCAGCTTTCTAATGTTTCCATTAGCTTTCTAATGTTTCCATAGCTGGCATGTGGCAGAGGCAGGATGTGGATCTAGGTCCATATGACTTTAAGGCCAGGGTTCAGCCCACTAGTACCACCTATATTTCATGCTCTCTCTTGAAGAAATGCAGGCACTCAATCTCCAGCTTTAGTGTGTGCATATGAGTGGTTTGTGAGCTGCTGATACTGGTAGGCAAGTTTGTTTGTTTGTTTGTTTGTTTATATTTTTGTCGGTTGTGGGACTTAAACTCAGGGCCTGGGCACTCTGTCCCTGAGCTTTTGCACTCAAGGTTAGCACTCTATCACTTAGAACAACAGCTCCATTTCTGGCTTTCAGCTGGTTAATTGGAGATAAGAGTCTCATAGACTTTTCTGCGATTACAGATGTGAGACACCAGTACCTGACTAGGTTCTTGTTTTTATGACTTTAGTAAAAACACGCTGTAATCTGACAGCCTACTTACAATTCTGCCAGACATTGGAACCTGTCCTTCTATTTTCTCTATCTTGTTATACCATATGTCATGGCGTACGGCGTGAGGATAATCATAGGGTCTATCTTACAAGATTGTAATGGAGACTAAAGGAATGACCCAAAGTAGCCACCCCCCCCCGCCCCTAGGTGCTATGGTGCCCCCACTATTAATGATCTTTGTATCCTTGCTTAGCAATATGACATTTGGTTTCACTGGGACCCAAGGACTGATGGTTTTGAATCTACCCCAGTTGACTCTGGCATGGTCATGCATGTTCTTTCTTTTTACCTTCAACATTTCTACCTGCTGTGTTCGTGTCCTCTGCTTCCCTAGGCCATGGAAGCTGTCTACTTCCCCTGGGTTGGATGTTTGTGACTTGAGGCTGTGTCTACAGGAGAGGTCTTGAAGGAAGTTATCGGCAGGCGTTTGCAGTTGGATGAGCATCCGTCTGTATCTTCTGTTTTTGCAAGTCTGTGGGTGGGAATATCTATAAAGAAATGAAGATCACATGAATTTGCGTTTTGAAGTGTGAGTTTTGCTTTTATTGGATTCGTCTTGAAAACAAATGAGAATGTATCAGAGCTGATTTCTGTATGTGCAGGGGTCCGATGTAGAGTGACTCCATTCCCCTTGACTAGACATTCCATCAAACTGGGGTTTTAGAGAGGGGACAGGTTTTAGAGATCTGGTAGGGGAAATAGCCTTTCTTTCTGCCTTCCTTCATCTTCCAGTAGAGGGGTACATTTAAGGTAGTGGCAAGTGTAGGTTGGGGTGTTGGGGTAGGAGGCAGACTGAGGAAAAAACCTTGTAAGCTGTGTTTATCTCAGAGGAATTTCTGAGCAGAGGAATGTGATGAGATATGTGCATTTCAGAGGGAAAAATGCAGCATGGAGATGGACTTGAGAGGCTCACGGGTGGAGGACAGGAGGCCATATTCTCATCAAGTCATTGCCTTGAAGATTGTGATGGAAGCAATGAAGGAGAGAGGATAGGTTGATGAGATAAGAGTAGCAGGACTTGCAGATCAATTGGACACAAGTGAAGGAGAGAGAGTCCTTACAAGTGAAGGAGAGAGAGTCCTTAGGAGCCACGCTGGGGAGATGGTACACCAGGCTGCTGTCAGCTGAGACTAAGAATATGGAGGAGGAACAGGTTGGGGTGCCGTAGGAGAGGGATTGAGATGAGGTTGGGTTGACTTTGGGGTGCACACACAACACCCAGTTAAGGATGTAAAATAGGCTTTTGAATATGAAGGTCCAAATTAAGGAGAAACACCCATTTGTAGATGGTCATTAAAGTTACAGGTAAAGATGAAGTTGCCCAAAGAGAACATATATAAGTGGAAGAGAAGAGATCAGTATTAGTTTCTATAATCCTAGTGACTTCAAGCAACACAACTTTTTTTTCTTGTGGTGCTAAAGATCAAAGGTCTTATGGATGTCAGCAGAATTGCATCTCTTCTGGATGCTCTAGGGAAGAACATGCTTTTTGTCTTTTCTATAGGCTGCCCACATGGCTTGGATCATGAGCACATCTCTGTGATACTAGCTTTTATCATCATATAGTCCTTCCCTGACTCTGGCACTTCAGATTCTCTTTATAAGGAGAATCTATATATCTATTTATCTATATCTATATACATCTTTATAAAGGGTTCTTGATTAGATTAGTCCCACCCACATAAACTAAGATTACCAGCCCAGCATGGATCCTCAACCATGTAAGGAAATATGTTTCCTGAGGTCAAGGCTTAGGACATAAACATCTGAGGGGGGACTTAACTGTGTCTGCCACAGAGACCTGGAGCAGAAGCGAAGGCACACAGTCTTAGGTGGTTTCTTATGGACAACCAGCCTTAGGAAATAGATAGAGTAGTAGAGATGTGAAGAGGCAGCACAGAGATAGAGCTGACAGGATTTGATGATGGATGGGAGGTGAGAGGGGAAGGAAAGCGAGAGAGCAACTGAGGACAAACTAGATTTGTGGTTTCAGCAACTGCATGGCGGGTGAGTTTCCTTTCCGAGATTGGAAAGACTATAGATGGAGCAAGTTTGGGAAGGAAAATCAAAAGTTGAATATATGAGTCAGAGGCTGAGCCAGAAATAAAATTTGAAGGTCATTAGCATATAGATGGCATTGAAATAATGAGAATAAGTGAAATTACCCAGGGAGGGGAAGTTTCTAGATGGTTGGTTATACAACAGGACCTAGTTAGTGTGGAGTTTGTTGCCCTATAGGTAGGATAAGATGGAAGAAAAGGTTGTATGCTGTTCAGGGTCATAGGAATAAACCAGATTTAAAACTTAGATGCATGATGAAATGGAAATTCGAAAGGTCATGGAATAATACATCATTCAAGAAATGATAAAATACAGAAAGCACATTTTAGAGGCCAAATGGCACGCACTAAGGCATTCCTTCAACAAATATTTAAGTGTCTATGCCCTACAGTATACCTGGCAGGGTGACAGGTGAGGGACACAGAGGAGAGACAATGAACACTCTATGTTTACATCATAGCATACTAGGACCGGCCATGGAAATAGAGAATGTGGGTGATGATAAATGGCTATCATTGACTGACCTCACCAGCTTGCTCACACTACATTTCTCCTGTTGGTTAGCCAGTGTGGTGGAGTTTATTCTTTACCCTGCAGATAAGGAAACTGGATCTTGAAAAGGTAGATGGTTGGGTCAGGATTATGCCAGCCATGTCTCTCAGGTTTATACTCTTTCTACCAGGGTGTCAATTGATCATTAGTTCTTCACTTGACTTGAAGGCAGGTTGAAGGCCAAGATCATAGTTGAGCTTGGTGGATCTTCTGGCCATGAAGGGTCCTATATTGGGCTGCAAGGTATCTTGAGGAGGACTGATGCTGAGTGTGCTTAGCACGGTGGAGATGTAGCTCATAATCTTGTTACCTAAGGAGGAGGATTAGAATCTCAATGGAGAGGAAAGGGCCATGGAAATCCATACCATCACCACTGAAATCTGTGGAATCTTGAGTGGCTCTCTGCTCCCCACCAAAAAGCCCTCAAAAGGGTAAACTTCCTCCTCTCCCTCCCTCCTCTTCCTCCCTTCCTCTTTCCCTTCTTCCCTCCCATCCTCCCTTCCCTTCCTTCCATTCCTTCCTTCCCTTCCTCTCTTCCTTCTTTCTTTCCTTCCTTCCTCCCTTTCCCTTCTTCCCTCCCTCCTTCCCTTTCCTTCCTTCTTTCCTTCCTTCTTTCCATTGCTTCCTTTCTCTCTCTCTCTTTTACTGTTATCATAAAGGTTTGTTGTTATCATAAAGGCTATATCCAGAAGAGTTACAGATACATAACTCAGGTAACGAGTACATTTCTTTTTTTTTTTTTTTGGTCGGCCTTGGGGCTTGAACTCTGGGCCTGGGTGCTGTCCCTCAGCTCTTCAGCTCAAGGCAAGCCCTCTACTACTTGAGCTACAGCGCCACTTCCACGAGTACATTTCTTTTTGGACAAATATCATCCCTTCTCTTGTTCTCTCCTGGCTTTTCCTTTCTGTCCTCCTATACAAGTTGTATATGAACTTCCCCTTGAGGACATTGTCTTATATACCAGGTTCATGACACAGCTGTATGGGTGCTGGGTGTCTGCTCCAAGGAGGGTTTTGGTTAGAATAGTGGCCTCCTGGCCACCATAGTTGTATCCTGTGTGTTCCACAGCATGGCCTTACTATGTGGTGTTTTAGCGTGGAGCAGCTTGCTACAGTGGGGTCTGAGGGCTGAGTTAGAAAGAGGGCTTGCAGGAAGACAGTAACAGTGGGTAGCGAGTCAGCCTGTACTGAAAGACTGAGACTGAACTGAATTAGAGATCTGTGGTAGCCACTGTCCTGAGAGTTAGGCCAAGGAGAGAGCTTCTAGAGAGAAGCTCTAGAAGCTTCCAAGCAGTAGGACAAGGATCTGTAAAAGGATGGGATATAGGCACACAAGGCTGCACACTCACAGGGCTCGGGATGACTAAGGTCTGGCAGGGTTGAGCACAGAGATATTCTTCTGGTGGCTGAGATTTCAGCCTCCACCGTGTGCTGCTTCCTGCAGTGGCTTGGAGCCTTGGCTGTGTTGAGCACTGGCTCTTGGGATAGCAGGCTGCAGGGTTCTGACAAGTCAGGCTGACTCACTTCAAACACAGTGGTTGCCTCTTTCTGCTTCCTGGTGCTCCATTCCAAACAATAGATTTCTGAGAGTCCTGGGCCTCTATGTCTGTGTGTGACCGCGTGTCGTTTCCACATGAGCAAACCAGCTTTGGACCTCACTGTTGTTTCCAGGAGGTTGAAGTGTTTTTGTTTCACTGAAGTTTCCTGAAGTAGTTTTGTTGTCATGGCTCTAAGTGTGTTGTACGCTGAGAGCTGGAACAGGTCTTCAACTGGCGGGACTTTTTCTCCCCTGGGATAAGGCTGGCCTTCCAACTGGACAGAAAGGTATATTCTGCTAGAGCCCCATATAGCTCAAAGAATGGTCTTTTCTCTTTTTAAGTAAGTTACTATTGTTTTCCTCTAATAGTAGTAGGCAAACTTTTTTTTTAAAACCAGATTTTCATTATATGCCAGGAATTGTGTGTACAACACAGTGATTTAAAAAAAAAATTCTGCTGGGTCCTCCTAGAGAGAAGATAACTAACTAAGTCCCATGGCTGGCAAATCATAGAGCCAAGAATGAAACCATGACTTGAATGTGGCCTCCAACGGAAAAAGAGAGAAACATGCTTTTAGCAGAAAAATTACAAAGCATAAAAAACATCAACTAAGGAAACATTTATAGGTGAAAAAAATAAAATCATCTGTAGTCTGTCTACAGAGAAGCACTATTAATATTTTTCCATATATATATATGTAGGTTTGAAAAAAACCAGTTACTTTAAGTATTGATTTATAGACTGCCTTTTCCATTATAGTTGGAATATATTTCCAATGTTAGATTTTTTTCAGCACCTTAATTTTTAATGGCTACAGCGTATGTCACGATATCAAATCTATAATTTACTTAAAAAAAGCTCTCTCTGTAATTGGAACGTTAGCTTGCTTATAAATTTTGTGGTTATAAATATTGCCATGGCTCGCAACTTTGTTCACTCATCTTTGTGTGTAACTCAGAAGACTGCCTGAGGATCAATTCTTAGAAGTGCTGTTTCTGCATCAGAGGCACGTGCAGCAAAAGGCTGTGGTGTGATTGCAAAAACACTTTGCAGAGGCTTGCACTCATTTGCTTTCCCACTAGCGAAGTATGAACTCCGCACTTCTTTACAACTGCTAACACTGTGTAATTCATTATCCTTAAACTTTTCTCAGTGTTCTCATGTGAGAAGTGCCTTTCGTTGGTTCCTAATGACAGCAGATGTTTCATGCTCATTGGTCATTTTGCTTTTGTGAACTGCTTTTATTTTTACGAGAAGGTTTATTCTTTTTCTTTATTGATTTGGATGAGCTCTTTGTATATTAAGATGTGACTTGAACCATTTGATTGCTTGGCATATATGTTGGAGATACAACATATATATATGTATATATATATATATACATATATATATATATACATATATATATGTTGTTGTTGTTGTTGGTTGTGGGGCTTGAACTCTGGGCTTGGGCGCTGTCCTTGCGCTCTTCAGCTCAAGGCTAGCACTCTACCACTTGAGCTACAGTGCCACTTCCGGTTTTCTAGTGGTTTATTGGAGATAAGAGTTTCATGGACTTTCCTGCCCAGGCTGGCTTTGAACCGTGATCCTCAGATCTCAGCCTCCTGAGTAGCTAGGCATGAGCACCAGCGCCCGGCTACAACATATATTTTTATATATAGAAAATTTAAATGTCATAGTAATCAAATTTTCTAGTTCTTGTTTTTGGTACTATGAAGGGTGATATAGGTATCTTTTTTTTTTGTATTCTTTTCTTTTCTTTTTTTTTTTGGGGGGGGGGTCTGGTCGTGGGGCCTGAACTCTGGGCCTGGGCACTGTCCCTCAGCTTTTCAGCTCAAGGCTAGTGCTCTATCACTTGAGCCACAGCGCCACTTGGCTTTTTTTCTTTTTGCTTATGTGGTGCTGAGGAATCGAACCCAGGGCCTTATGCATGCAAGGCAAGCGGTCCACCACTGAGCCAACCTCCCAGCCCGATATAGGTATCTTTATTCTACAAAAATGAGTTTTTGTCTTCCTCCTCCTCTTCTTCTTCCTCCTTCTCTCTCTTCTCCTCCTCTTCCTCCTCTTCCTCCTCTTCCTCCTCCTCCTCCTCCACCTCCTCCTCCTCCTCCTTTTTCTTTGCCATGGGGCTTGAACACAGGGCCTGGGCCACTGTCCCTGAGCTCTTTCACTCAAGGCTAACACTCTCCCACTTTGAGCCACAGCTCCACTTCATTTTCTGATGGTTAACTGGAGGTAAGAATCCCATGGATTTCCTTCCTGGACTGGCTTTGAACCATGATCCTTAGATCTCAGTCTCCTGAGTAGTTAGGTTGCACCACTGGTGCTCAGCTAGCCACTGGTGCCTGGCTTTGTGTGTGTGTGTGTGTGTGTGTGTGAGAGAGAGAGAGAGAGAGAGAGAGAGAGAGAGAGAGAGAGAGAGAGAGAGAGAGAGAGAGAGAGAGAGAGAGAGAGAGAGAGAGAGAGAGAGAGAGAGAGAGAGAGAGAGAGAGAGAGAGATATAAGAGTTTGAACTTAGCACCTCATGCTTGGTTGGCATTTTTGCCTTCTACCACTTGAGCCATACCTCTGATTCTCGCTTCTTGCTGGTTAATTAGAGATAAGAATCTCTCAGATATTTCTGCCTGGGCTGGCTTCGAACTGTGATCCTCAGCCTCCTAAGTAGTGAGGTATCCCCTGGCTCTTTTACTCATTTTAATCTTCTTACTTGACAAATATGTGTTCAGTGCTACTTTATACTTGACATTTTCTAGGCACTGGGGACATAAAAGCAAGGCCGAAAGAAGGTATATTTTTCTCTTTTATTTGTCTTTTCATCTGTCTGAAGTTTATCTGTAAGTACTGTGAGAGGAGAAGCTGTAAGACGTTCTTTCTTGACTAGATCAGCTGTGGAGATGCGGTGGCAGGAAAGGACAGGAGAATTCTCTAGTCAGTGCCAGCATTTTAATAGGAAGACTTATCACCAAGAGATGAGAACTGTAAAATTCCAGAGCATTGGGCACAGGCTGGCTCATCATACATAGGTGTCTATGTGGTAGGTAAGGGGTAGGTTTATTTATTGTTCCGGCTGGCACCAGGCCATTTTGGTCCTCCATGCGGTGGGGAAAGGCCTGGGAAAGAGAGCTGGAAGAACTGGGAAAGAGAGAGAGCTGGGAAAGAGAGAGAGAAAAGAGCTAGAAAGAGAGCATCTGGGAAAAAGGTGGGAAAGAGCAAGCTAGGAAAGAGACGAGAGCTGGGAAAGAGAAGAGAAAGAAAGAGCTGAGAAAGAGCTAGAAAAGAGCAGAGAGAGCATCTGGGCCTGGGCTAGGCCTTATCTAGGGTATGGGCGGAGAAAGGTGTGGCTACATCAAATTCAGATGTGACCTCAGCGGATGCAGATATGACCTCTTCCAGGTGTGCCAGTTGCCTAGGTAACACAGGTACTGGGTGGAGACTCCTGCTGATAAGGGGCGTTGACAATAGGGTTAAAAGGCTGGAATTTGATCCCCTCCCAGAGAAGGCAGTAGGCAGCAGTGTCCCTTGGTGGCATGAGTTCTTAGATGAAGTCTGGAGAAGTCTCATGAGCATCGAGGGGCTGGAAAAAAATACTAGAGAGCAAATAAATGGCAAGAGGAAGGACTTGGGGCTGAAAATGTTGGTAGAAATGTCCCTAGCTACTTCTGACATCTGGTGACTAGGTAGAGAAGTCAGGTGACAAAGGTAAGAATATAAATTCCTGTTCAGTTAATAGGCAGGCTTCTTACTTCTACTGACCTCCCAGCTCTGGTTAATTTTGAAAGGGCAGGCACAAAGTAGCTGATGTGACATCATCTCCTCTTACTTCTCTCCATGTTCCCTTGTTCCCCAGACTGTCTGAGTCTAGGTGCTCGTTGCTGGGATGGCTTGTCCCAGTTGGTATTCAAGGAGGTTTGAACTCAAGGCCTGGGCATTGTCCCTGAGCACTTCTGCTCAAGGCTAGTGCTCTACCACGTTGAGTTACAATAGTACTTCCAGTGTTTGGCTGGTTAGAGATAAGAGTCTTGAGTCATGCTTCCAGCCTGGCTCTTTGCAGGTTAGTTGGTAGATAGAGTCTTAGGGATTTTTCAGCCTGGGTTGGCTTTGAACTGAAATCTTTGCCACAAAAGCCCTTTATTATTTCCAATTAAAGCAACAAGGAGATCAAGTAGAATAAGTAGAGCTTACCTGGTTCTTAAAGCAACAAGGAGATCAAGTAGAATAAGTAGAGTTTACCTGGTTCTTATCAAGAATTGACTGACAAATATTCTGAAATGACAAAACTCATTAGATGTGATGAGAATTTTAGCACAGATATTCCCAGTATTTTAGAACCACGTAGTCAGTAGTAGAATACACAACACAAAACAAAAAGGCAAAACTCAAAACCTAAAATTTCGACAACGTTTAGTTAGACATCTTTGCTAACAAAGCATATCAGATGGTTGGGCCTCAGTTACCAGGGCCTGTGAAAAGAGCAACTTGTTAGTAAGGCACCTTAGAATAGATGGATGGAGTTGTAAGCTTGGTGGAGGGTCAGATGGGGCCAAACCCTTAACCCACCGTGTGGCCAAGATGGCGAACTCAAGATGGCAAATTTCTGAAAAACTGCAAAGAAACCCTGAACAAATAGATCAAGCCTACATTGGCTAGCCTTTGAGAGGGAACCTAGACGGGGGTCCCCGGGACCCAGCCTGCGTGGCACTCTTCAGGGCACAAGCCAAAATGTAGAAAAGAGAAAGGGAGAGATAGGGAAAATTGGACATGAATGGCAGAGAGAGAGCAAAGAGAACCTGAAAGTAAACAGACTTCTGACCATTTACATCTGAGAATGGCATAAAAATGAGGCACTCTGGCCTTCCAGGGAGCGCAGGAGGCATTTCAAAGGCGTTTCACGGCTCAGGCGTGATTCGTAGCACCCCATTAAGTGTGTAGGAGAGTCAGTCTGGTGAGTGAAGGAAAGCTGACCAGGCAGAAGCAGCGTCCCGACTTCCCCAGAGCCCTCTAGAGAGAAATGGCCAAGCCCCCCAAACCAAGAGTCTTCGGCTTCAGAGGTGACCGGCCTTTCAGCTAAAGGACATAGGAGCTCTCTGGCGTGGTGCCACGTCTGGACAGAGACTGAGCAACAGAGAGCCATAGAGAGTAGTTTCACTCACCAGAGTAGAGAAGTGGTGTGGACGTGGATGTGAAGGCAGCAATGGTATCTATGCATTGTGTCCGCAGCAGACAGACGGGTTTGCAAAAGGCCGTCAGAACTGTGGGTATTCCTCAGAGCAAAAAGGGAAAAGCAAACAGAAAAAGAAAAAAGAGGGAAAAAAAACAGAGAGGAATCCCAGCTATCCTGACTTTAAGCCCTTTATCCGAGTCACAGCACCATTTATGTTAGGTTTTTAAAAAGAGGCAGCCAAATTAAGAACAACACCACACACGTGGTATTCAGGTAAGGGGATAGGTTTATTCATCGTTCCGGCTGGCACCAGGCCATCTTGGTCCTCCACATGATGGGGAAAGGCCTGGGAAAGAGAGCTGGGAGAGGTGGGAAAGAGAGAGAGCTGGGAAAGAGAAGAGAAGGAAAGCTGAGAAAGAGCTAGAAAAGAACAGAAAGAGCAGAAAGAGCAGAGAGCAGAGAGAGGGCAGAGAGAGGGCAGAGAGAGGGCAGAGAGAGTGGTCCTCCTTCTTGAAGCTGGTCCTTGAACGTAGGCGCGGGCCCCATCTGGGACACACCCAAGGCTCTGCTCTGCAGTTGCCACAGTGATTTGTTGGTGTCTTCATTTCTGGTCCTTCAGAAGGTCATGCAGTTCCTGGAGTTGATCCGCTCTCCATTGCTATAATAAATAGTTGAGATACCCAAGTTCTGCAGGGTTTCCTTTGGGATTGCCATTTCAGAGGTTCCGGTCCATGATCAGACGCACTTATTGCTTTTGCGCTGGTGACAAGGCAGCACACGATGGCTGAAGCACACGGGGAGTAAAACCTTTCACTTTATGACCGGGAAGAGACAGCAGAAGAGGAAGGAGCTAGGGCTCCACCATCCCCTTCAAGGGCATGAATATCCCCAGTCACCTGAGGACCGCTCACTAAACCTCAATTCTTGGTTTCCACCACCTCCCAACAGTGCCAAGCCTTGAACACTTGACCTGTGAGGAACAGTTGAGATCCAGGCTATGGCCACCTCGCAAGCTGATTCTTCTATATGCTTATTAGAGTTCTCAACTCCTGGGTCATGGTGGTGTTTCCCTACACCCATGTGTTTGCCAGGGAACACTGGAGTCTTTCTCTATGCAAATGTGACAGGCCCTGGACCACAGTGCCCATTGGATAGCTGTAGTTCTATCTCTCCATTCACTAGCTGAACCCCTAAACACCCGAGAAATAGCTGCTTATGTTTCTAGCTCTAGTTAGAAAAAGGAGAAAAGGAGTTAGTTCCTGGTTATTGCTTCCCCTTGACCAATCTGTGGAGAACTCCAAGGATTGAATGTTTGGTGATCCAGAGTTGAAAAACAGAGAGTAATGTATGCAGCTCTGGGAACTTTAGGCAGAAAGCTTATATAGACAAGTAATTTTGAGAGTTTACATCAAGTAGATGTGAGTCATAGGTATTTATCATACAGGGCCAAAGCTCATGGAATTTACAGGAATTTTGGTAGGAGATCTTATTCTTGATAATTCTGGGTATATTTTTGTTTCCTTGAACATTCTTGTCTACAGGACAGTCTTAATTTGAGATCAGGCCTTCTGGTGGAAGGACAGCAAGTCTGTGATACACTTGTAAGCCTTTCTCAGAAATAATAACACCCCCTTTATATTGTAGCACTTACCAATTTCTGTGGGGGAAGTATTCCCACCATGGCTGGCTTTGATTCAGTGCCACAAAATTGACAACTGACTCACAACATTGAGGTCTTGGTCCTCAGGAGGGAGCATTTGTCTGGCTTCAGAATGATACTGACAGCACCTTTCATGGGTGTTGGCCTCCATGTCTGAAGGAAGGGCTCTGCTAGCTCAGGAGCCCTGGGCTTGTTTCCTCCCAATGTCAGAACATGAGTCTGGTGCTGAGCATCTTAACAGATACGGAATGACCCATTGTTAGTGTTTTTCTAGTTGAGCCTGTTTCTAGAATAATCCTGCTCATCTTTTCCATGCATTGCTACTAATTAGCTGTGTGCCTTGGGACGATCATTTACCTTCCTTAGGCCTCAGTTTCTTATTTGTAGGATGACAAGGTTAGAAATGAGGATCTCTGAATTCTTTTCTAGCCCTAACACGACATATAGAAGGAACGAACGTTGAGTGACAGCAGTATTTATAGGACTATATCACTAAAGCAGTGTTCATGCTGGCTCATCATGTGAGTGAAGTTGGGAAGAATATGCAACGTCATTTGGGAAAATAACCGTTATTTTTGAGTAACATGGAACCTAATACTAAAACACAAATTCCAAAAGGGAGGAAAATAAACCAGACCACATTTCTCAGGTACAAAAGACAGACAGTTTGAAAGATGATGGGGTTAATAGATTCAGCACCGAGGCTCTCCAGGACTCTAGCATGAGACGAAAGGTCCACCTGGGAAATCAACAGGAACTCTTTTAGACAGATCAACTCTAAATTATGGAGGGATTATCCAGATTCAATCTTGCTTTCATGCTTTTGACTGCATCTCTCCTGCTTAATTACTTACTTGGTTGGCATCTCAGATTTTCTCTATTTTCTTGTAGCCTGCAAAAAAAAAAAAAAAAAAAAAAAAAAAAAAGCAATAGGTTCAATTTCCAACTGATTATTAAGTTCCTATACACCATCTCTTCAGTTTGGGTCTCAGGTGGAAAACAAGGGAAGTGGAGTAGATAAGAGGCAACCCAGTTATTTCCAAATGCCATAGACCTTAGTTTCTCTTGGCTCCCAGCCGCCACTGGGGCTCAGATCTCTCCGCAGGACTCTAGGAACTCTATTGACTTTCTGTGTCCAGGGAATGAGCCTTCTGATTCCAGAAGTCTAGGCTGAGGTGAAGCTGTCATTTCTGCAGGTTTCTCACTGGGCATGGCAACTCACTTGGCTAAGCTAGACCGGCCCTAGAGAGAACTGTGTGCCCCACTTCTCGTGGAACAAATGACAAAGTCATGTGCAGAATTGAGAACAGTAGTGCAATCTACCTGAGAGGATCATGCACTTCTTCCTTGTCATGTTATAGGACAGCTTCAAGGCAAGAAACAAAGCAAAGATCAGGCCTTCTCTTTCTTCCTTCTCTTCTCTACTAATCAACCACAAAGTAGACAAGAAAAACTCAAAGCCCCCAGCAGTCTGATAGCTGTAGCAATACAGGTTGGGGGAGGTCTGCGGTCCCTTACAGCAAATTCTGCTTCCTAATTGCTCTTGGTGGCTAGAGGCCAGGCTCGACCCTGGGCAATCTTATTTGAAAAAATTTTTAATTGTAACAAAGCTTCAGTGGCACAGCTGTGAACTAGCGATAAGAATTTTAATCTCACTAGGTACCTGTGGCCCATGCCTGTTATCCTAGTTACTCAGGAGGCTGAGAGCTGAGGATCACAGTTGGAAGCCAAATTGGACAGACACTCTGAGAGCCGCTTATCTCCAATTAACCAGCAAAATGCCAGAAGTGGAGATGTGGCTCAAATCTTAAAGTGCCAGCCTTGAACAAAAATATCCCAGTGTCAGGTCCTAAGTTCAAGCTCTAGTACGGGCACACACACACAAATTCAATCTCGCTCCTGTGAGTGAGTGGGCATTGAGTAAATTCACAGCTGCGGAGCGTCAAACACAATGTTTGGTACCTTGTAGATTCTGACAAGACGTTTATTCCTCCTTTTTGCCCAGCCCTGACCCATAACTCGTATGCCTGTCTGCTCCTCCTCACTGCTTCCTGATGCCTTTTCTCATGGACTCTTCTTCCCTTCCCTGTTCCTTTTTAAAACAATTGTTATTATAAAGGTGATATACAAAGAGGTTACAGTTACCTAAATCAGGTAATGAGTACATTTCTTTTTGGACAGTGTCACCCCTTCCTTATCTCCCTCCCAGTTTCTTTGTCTTGTCCCTAACCCTCCCTCTGTACCTTTACAAAGCACTTTCTCTGGATTAGTACCTCTTCTTCCCTCCCTTACACTCTCTTCCTCTGTCCTCCCCCTCTCCTCTCCCCTCCCCATCCTTCCCCAATCCTTCGTGTCCCCTCTTCCTTGTCCAAATTGTGTTTTTCCTTGAAGCCCAGCGTGAGTTTTACTTCCTTTTAAGAAAAGACATCAGCCCACGACAGTACCTATCTCTTCACCATGTGGTATTTCACCTTATGTATTCTCGTATTGTCAGTGGTTGGCCCTGGATGTTTCTCACGGGCAAGATCCATGTGTGATCCACCCGTATATGCCCCTTCCCCCGGCATCCTGCCAGGGCACGGTAAGCTTAGTGTTTGTGGAATGCTTTTTGAATGGGAATCTCAGACACCTCTAAGCTGTCCTTTATCTGTGAGATTTGACAAGGACAAGAACACTGCAGGAGGAACCAGATTCACGGGGGAGCCTTTGAGATAAGACGCTGTGGACAAGGTGACTGCTGGCCTCTGGTCTCAGGTTTTGACATGGTCTCAGGTGACCCTTCCGAGCTATTACTGATAAACTTCTGGGCTACTGATGGGCCAGCTCTTGAATGTCTGTTTGGAGTTGCATGTGGTCTGACTTCCTGCCAGCCGGCATACCCAAGGAACCAAACCCCACAGGCCCGGGAAACTGGAGTGGAGTGGGCATCCCTGCCAGTCCTTTCTGGGGTAGTGATTACATTCCTGTTTCACAGGGGTTGTTTCTGAGGGTGACCTTTTGAAAAGGAGTCAGGGAAGTCTGAAAGGTGAAGGTACAATTGAGGTTTAGGGTTATGAAAAGCTTTGGCGGTGGGGAAAGAAAGGAGGAAAGAGCTTGGCAGGGATTGGTACCTTTTGTAACTTTTTTTTTTTTTTTTTTTGGGTGTCAGTCTGGGAGCTTGAACTCAGGGCCTGGACACTATCCCTGAGATTTTGTGCTTAAGGCTAGCACTCTACTACTTTAACCACAGTTTCACTTCTGGGATTTTTGGTAGTTAATTGGTAAGTTTGGCTTTGAACTGTAGTCCTCAGATCCTCCTGAGTAGCTAGGATTATAGGCATGAGCCACCAGTGCTTGGCTGACCTTTCTCCCTTCCTTCCTTCCTTCCTTCCTCTCCCTCCCCACCCCTCTCTCTCCCTCTCTCCCTCTTTCTTTCTGTTGGTTGTAGATCTTGAACTCTGGGCCTGGGTGCTGTCCCTGAGCTCTTCAGGTCAAAGCTAGTGCTCTACCACTTGAGCCACAGTGCTACTTCTGGTTTTCTGGTGGTTAATTGGAGATAAGAGTCTCACAGATGTTCCTGCTCAGGCTGGCTTTGAACCGCGATCCTCAGATCTCAGCCTCTTGAGTAGCTAGGATTACATATAACTATTAATGTCATTTACATCTCTGGTGCACGTCTGACTGATACTGCTATCCTCTCAGGGACTTGGACTTTGGACCTAAGAATGCTCTTTACTTCCCTCTTCCTTGTCCTTTCCCCCGCCTCCCTCCCTTTCCCTACCATCTTGTTTCCTGCATTCCCTCTCTTCTCTCCAGCCGGCCCCTCCCATCTGTTCTGCTTCCCATCTTATCATCTCTTTTCAGGGCTCCCACAGTGACCTTCCCCTGCAGCTCAGCCTCCCTGCAGCTCTTCTTCCCCATAACCCATTCTTTGTGCTGTCAAAACCAGAGCAATGTTCTAAAAATCTGAGTAAAATTATGCCTCTCTCCTACTCCAAAGCCTTAGTTGACCTCCAGTTTAGCCACGAATAAAACACAAACTCCTTGCTATAGCAGAATAATATGGCAGTTCCTTAAAAAAAGTAAACCCAATATTGCCACCTCTGGGTATCTGCTCTGGAGAATGGGGAGCAGGGGCCCAGAGAGAGCAATGTCTGTGCACTCATGTCCACAATGGCCACCAACAGCCATAGGTAGAAGCAACCCAAGTGCTCACTGATGGATGAATGGATCCACGAGAGGTAAGATTTCTCCACACAGTGGAATATTTCCTTCCTTAAAAAAAGAAGGGAATTCTGACCTGATACAACATAGATCAATCTTAGAGATACTATGCCAAGTAAAATAAACTGATCATGAGGTAACAGTGCTGTAGGATTCTTTTGTTGTTGTTGTTGTTGCTTGTGGGGCTTGAACTCTGGGCTTGAGCGCTATCCCTCAGCTCTTCAGCTCAAGGCAAGCGCTCTACCACTTGAGCTACAGCGCCACTTCTGGTTTTCTAGTGGTTTATTGGATATAAGAGTCTCATGGACTTTCTTGCCCGGGCTGGCTTTGAACTGCGATCCTCAGATCTCAGCCTCCTGAGTAGCTAGGATTATAGGCGTGAGCCACTAGTGCCCGATTGTAGGATACTTCTTATGGGGTGAAATATTAGTTCCACTTGGAGTGACAAGTTCACAGAGGCAGATGGTAGTTAGCAAGGGGGTTGCCGAGGAGGATGGAGGCTTGGGGCATTGTATAGTGGATGCCAAGTTTCAATTCTGCAAGATGGAAAGAGCCCTGGAGATTGGTTACAGTGCAATGTGAACAGACTTAACACTACTTAATCATGAACTTAAGAGTGAAGGTCGGAAATGTTATGTGACGTATATTTTACCACAATTAAAAAAATTCCTACAGCTTCCTAATCAGCTTCCCCTCATCCTTTTCTCTCTTTGTCTTTCTCTTTTGTGTCAGTACTAGGGCTTGAATAACAGGCCCTGGGTGCCGTCCCTGAGCTTTTATGCTCAAGGCTAGCACTCTACCACTTGAGCCATAGTCTACTTCTGGATTTTTGGTAGTTAATTGGAGATAAGAATATCATGGACTTTCCTGCCTAGGCTGGCTTTGAACCGCACCCCTCAGATCTCAGCCTCCGGAGTAGCTGGGATGGCAGGCGTGAGCCACCACAGCCTGGCTTTCCCTTCTCTTCTTCAGGACTCCCAAGCTGATTTACATTTGCTCGCCCGTTGGCTTGATCATCTGCATAGCTGGTGCTTTCTTTCTTTTTTAAATAAATAAATATATATTTATATTTATATTTGTTGTAAAAATGTTGTACAGAGGGGTTATAGTTATATGATCAAGGTAGTGAGTACATTTTGTAATGAGCATTGTTATTTCCTCCTTTTTTTTAAATTTTATTTTATTTTATTTGTGAACATACTGTACAGAGGGGTTACAATTACATGGGCAGGATAATGCGTACATTTCTTACCAAGCATTGCAGCCTCCTCCTTTGTTTACCCTTCACATCCCTTCCCAGCCTCCCCCCTCCCCCCCAATCCCAATCCTTCTCCTTCCCCTCCCCCCCCCCCCCCCCCCGCACCGACGTTGTAAAGCTCATTTTGGACATGACAACTTGTACTTCTCATTGTTGCAACAGGTCCACCTGTATCCTTAAACAACTGGGTTTTCCCCATCTCCTCCACAAGTTATACTGACATCAAATATAGTGAAAGCAGGGGTTATACTGTGGGGGAGGGACATACAAAGCCACAAAGAGAGTTATCTCCTCCTTTGTTTTCCCCCTGCCATCACTTTCCTCCCCACCTCCCCAACTCCTCCCACCCTCCCATTATAAAGTTTGTTTTCAACATAGTGTCCTGTACATCTCGTCATCACATGGGTCAGCCTGTATCCCCATTAAGCGTTCCCAATATCCCTTCCCTTCCGCAAATTACAAAAATGTATATACAAGGTACAGAACACTGGCATCAAATCCAGTGAGAACAGGGGGAAGAACATAGAAAAGAAACAAAAGAATCACATAGTGCATTGTAAGTACATTAATAACACTAGCAAGAAAGAAAAAAACCACTTGTGTCTCTGTCTTGGGGTACATTTTGCTTAACATTATCTCATGTGATCATATGTACATAGCCTTTGACCTTCTCTGCTTGTACTAGATGTGTACTAGTCATTGCAAACAAGGGAAACCATGGGACCTATGTTTCTTGTGGGCCTGGCTTACTTCACTTAATATAATTTTTTCCAAGTCTTTCTATTTCCTAACAAATGGGGCGATGTCATTCTTTCTGATGGAGGCAGAGCAAGTGGAAAAAACCTCCCATGCTCCTGGATTGGGAGGATTAACATCGTGAAAATGGCAATACTGCCAAAGACTACCTACAAATTCAATGTGATACCTATCAATATCCCAATCTCATTCTTCAATGAAATAGAAGAAGCAATCCAAAAATTCATATGGAACAATAAAAGACCCCAGTAGCAAAAACAATCCTTAGTAGAAAGAACAGCGCTGCAGGAATATCAATTCCAAATTTCAAACTCTACTACAAAGCCATAGTAATGAAAACAGCTTGGTACTAGCACAAGAACAGACCTGAGGACCAATGGAATAGAACTGAATGAAGATCCAGTTCTATTGAGCCCACAGACCTATAGCCACCTAATCTTTGATAAGGGAGCTAAAGAAATAGAACGGAAGGAAAACAGCCTTTTCAGTAAATGGTGCTGGCAAAATTGGTTAAACACTTGTAGAAAACTAAAGCTAGATTCATATATATCACCCTGCACCAGAATCAACTCCAAATGGATCAAAGACCTTGAAATAAAAGCAGCTGGTACTTTCAAAGGTTGGGTCTGTGTTCTAGCTGTCTCCACCTTCTACCCATGTCTGGATAATTCTCCTGTAGTCCTGTCAGTCTCTTGGCTAAATGGCACTGCTGTCTGTGTCCCTAGTCTGCAGCTAGCCTCTAGGTAGGGATAATGCTTGCAGTGTGACAGCAGCTCAGTGGACTGCTAGTCGAGGGTATTCTCTGGCACTTGCTTTCAGTTGACCATAAAGAGGACATATGCTCTGAGTTGTTTTCCTCATGGTAGGTCTGAGTTCACTTGACCCAGCCTTGACCATCGGTCTAATCTGCTGGGCTCAGTGATGGAAACTGGCCGGATGTGGGACTAAAAAAATTAATTGAGCCTTATAGGGATTCAATTATTTTTCACTTTTTTTTTTGGTTTCTTTTGTGCTTCAGGCATTAGGGAAGGAACAGAGAGGCAGGCAGTTGTGAGACACAGGATCTATTTCAAAAGCTTCCATTTTAAGATGAAGCTGTATGTAGTAAGGTCTGGTGAGTGGGATGAGGAAAGGAGAAGGAAGGGGGGGGGATTCCATTACCCACAGGCTCCGGTGAGGAACTGCTCTTTGCAAAGGCTCTGCTGAAGTTGAGGTGGGAAAGGTGGAGGACTCTGACAGGTGGGAGGAGGCCTGGATGGTGATCCAGGAACAAAGCCAGAAAAGTGGATGTTAGTGGGGGGATCAGGCTGTGGGGGCACTTGGGGTGATCTGGTGGGGCCAGTCAATTGGACCCCCCAAAAGAGGGGCCTGGAATGTGTTTATGGTGTGACCCATATTGTGTCACCCTGGACCAGTCCATGGTTTCTCAGGAGAAGAGGCTGTGGTTATGGAGATGACTTGATAACCGTGAGCAGGATGGCCTGGGCTGGGATTGAAGACTGGTAGCAATAGCCCTAGTTCAATCCAGAGGTCCTCCGAGGGGAAGAGGTAGAAGGCAGTGTGGAGGTGGTGTGTGTGTGTGTGTGTGTGTGTGTGTTTGTTTGGGGGAGACGAGGAGGAGGGTAAGAGACACTTCTGAGGCTGTTAGACAGGCTCTGGCACACATAGGTCTAGTGTGTAAGGGTATATTTACAAAAAAAAAAAGAGGATGTGTGCACCTGTGTGTGAGTGTTGTGCTTGACAATGTGAGGTGTATGTGGCATGTTTGTGTAAGAGAGGATGATGGGGTGAATGTGAGTGTATGTCTATCAGAGTGCATGTGGAAATTCGCTTGCCAGAATGTGTTGTGTGAGAGAGTGTGTGTGGTACGTGCATGGATATATGGCGTGTGTTTGCATGTGAGAGGATAAGTGTGTGTGTGCCCGTGTGCAAAGGTGTATACGTGCATGTGTGTATTTGTGTACATTTGCAAGCAGAAAGGCAGGACTCTGTCTCAGGATCAGCAGTCCATCATCGTTCCTTGCCAGGAGCTAATTTTCCAGCTGTCCTGCCTGTCAGGTGCCAGGAGCCACCTTTGCCCACCTGCCGACTTGGCCAGCTCCCCTAGGATCTCCCTGTCCCCACAGTGACTACAGGAAAGCCCAGAGCAGGGGCAGAAAGCCATCTCCCTTGGAGGCTGATGTGTGTTGCCTTGCACCCTGCAGCCTCTGTGCACTGTGTGTTGTCCTGTTCTTTCTCTCCAGCCGCTTGCCTCTCACCTTGTTCTACTCGTGTTTAACATCCTTCAGCTGTCCCTGGGCTCCGTGGCCTGACCGTCCTTTAGACTCTGCAGAGCCTCCTGGCACCTTGTCTGCTCCACTGTTGGCATGTGCTATGCCCTGGGCTTTGCTAGGTTGGCGGCTGCCCATGCCTAGGGCTGGCACTTGAACAGCATTTGTATAGAATAATCAATGTTTAATACAGATTGTAGAATATTTGAAAAACAAAGCTAAATATGTAAGGCAGGGGTGGGTCAAAGGGGGGGGTGAGACTATTGAAGAGGTTGATAATGATCAAAATGCATTGTATCCATAAACTGGTTTGTTAAGTGACACCTCCTTTGTACAACTACTTAAAGATAATAAACATTTTTTAAAAATACATTTTCTTTTTTCTTTTCTTTTCTTTCTTTCTTTTTTTTTTTTTACTACCACTGCCTATGGAGATAAAGGAATATTCAACCCATTGTAGAATGTTGACATCTAATTTCTTTTTTTTTTAAAAAGAAATGCATAGTTAGAAATGAACCATATTCTCATAGTACCAATACTAGCATTTCATTCCATTAATCAAAACAACACACATTTGGTTGAATTTAGTGGCTGCACATAATAGGGATTGGAATGAATGGTTTTAGAAGGCGGTATTGTGTAGATAGCTAGCATTTGACTGTGCTCTGATAGCAGTGGAGGATACAGATGAAGGCAGACTTCCTTTTCCTTTTAGGGACCAGGCGCTGGCTGTGAGGGGGCTCCAGCAGGCACCTGACTCCATCATCTTACTAGTAAACCGGATCTATTTCCTGCTGAGAATCTTATAGCAAATATATCCAGTCAGTTCCTGCCCCCAAATAGATTTCCTTCAAAGTTGCAGTTTCCCCCCCCCCCCCGCAGACAACCTTATTGTTATTGTTGTTGCTGTTGTTACTATCTTTAAGTAGTTGTACAGTCTTCAGTTGCACCTGTCAGTTGTGAGTACAGTGCATCTCGGTCACTGTCACCCTTTCATCCTTCTCTGCCAATTCTTACATCCCCACTCATCCTCTCGATTTACTTGGTTCCATTTCCACATAAGCATGTGGAATATCATGATGGCCTCTATCCACCTTTCCTCTTCCCATTCTTCTCTCCTCCCTGCCCTGGCCTTACCCCTACCCCTGACATTACATGTTTTCCAGCTTCTTGGTATTTATTTCGTTAAACTGTAAGTTAGCTGCTTGAGGAAATGACACCACTGGAAGCCTCACCTGTGTTATATACCTTACTTTAGTTAATGTTTTTGTGTACATAGGCATGTGATCTTATATATGTTTTCATTTATGTTTATAATTGAAATCTAACTTTCACATAACGTTTTAAGGCAGTGTGTATCAGCTAGCTTTGGCTGCATCACAACCAACCACAAGACCTCAGTGGCTTACACTAGCATCATTTCTCCAGATTATTTGGCAATGCTGTGGGCCTGTCCTGGTCCCAGTTGTGGGCTCTGTTGATTGGCGGGGCTCATTCATGCTGCAGGTAGATAGAGGCTTGCCTGGAATACCTTAGCTGAGACAGTTGTTGGCGTGTCCTTAGCGTGTATTTTCATAGCAGTGATGGACATGGCCTGAGCAGGTGGGGAGACATATAAACCTCCTGGAAGGCCAGGCTATTGAACTCGGGGCCAGGGTGCTGTCCTTTAGTTTTTTCACTCAACACTAGTGCTTTACCACTTAAGCCACCTACATTTCTCCCTGGTTATGTGGAGATAAGAGTCTCATGGACTTTCCTGTCTGGGGCTGGTTTCAAACTAGGATTATAGGCGTGAGCCACTGATGCCGGGCCTCCATGCTCACTGTAGAATATTGACTCAATCCACTCACCTGGCTCAACCCCGATTCCAGCATCGACCACTCTGCCTCAGTGGTGAGAGGGACATGGACGTCGTGCACCATGTAATGAGCGTCTAGGATAAAATTATGATGGGCTGAAATATTCCTTCCGCCTGGTGAGGCTGTAAGTCAGTATGAAGTTTTAGCACAATGAGCTACTCTACTCACAGGGGGTGGTGATGCTGGGGCAAGCAAACCTACAGCACTGTCCGAGTTCAGAAGGGAGAGCTCCTGGGCCCTAGGTAATACCTAATACTGAACACGTGATTGTTACTGGCTTACGTGTTACCCTACTACACCTTTTATCATTATTTTACAGTGTACTCCTGCCAAGCTGTGAAACAGTGGGCTCTAAGACACCAATAGCTTCTTCCTTCATCCTTCTTGTGTTTGCCATTTTGCTCAATTATATCAAGAGGCCAAGTTGGAGCCTGGTGCAGGTAGCTCATGCCTGTAATCCTAGCTCAGGAGACTGAGAGCTGAGGATCAAGATTCAAAGCCAGCCCCGGTAGAAAAGTCTATCTCCAATCAACCCGCAAAAAGTCGGAAGTAGACATGTGGCTCAAGTGATAAGGGGCCAAAGAAGCTAAGCAAGAGTGAAAGGCCTTGAGTTCAAGCAGCAGTATGATGGATGGATGGATGACATACATCACCTAGGGTTGTGTGAGTGTGCTGTAGAATGTTCACAGAAAATCTATCCTACAAGACATTCTAGATTGTGCCTCTGCCATTCAGCAACACATGACTGTGTACACAGCAAAGGGTAGGGTGAAGAATTGGGAGCATGTATGCAATCTACTGCAGATTAGTATTCTCTGTTTATTAGCCTGAATAATTTAAATGATCATTTTTATACAGGGAAAAGTGAGTTTTGCATTGGCAATCATGCATTATTAGAGTAGAAGAAAGTGTAAAGGAAATCAGTTGCCATCGAACTCTCTTAGTCTTATAAACTGTGCAATGTGCGACGTAGACAGTGGTGTGACTTTTGTAGGATTGCTATAATTTTTATTTTTTTGTGTTCTGGTACTGATATTTGAACTTAGGGCTTCTTGCTTTTGCTTAGCTTTTTGTCTCAAAGCTCATATTCTGTCATTCAAACAATACCTTCATTTCTGACTTTTTGCTGGTTAATTGGAATTAAGAGTCTCTTAGATTTGTCTGCCAGGCTGGTTTCAATCCAGGATCCTCAGATCCTGAGTAATTTGGGAATCACTGGTGCCCAGCTAGCTTGGAACCCAGATATCCTGGGTGCTGCCCCTGAACTATTTTTGCTCAGGGCTAGTGCTCTACAACTTTGAACCACAGCGCCACTTTCAGTTTTCTGGTGGGTAATTGGAGATAAGAGTCCCATAGACTTTCTTGCCTGGGCTGGCTTTGAACCATGATCCTCAGTTCTCAGCCTCTTGAGTAGCTGAGCCACCAGTGCCCAGCTAGCTCAGGAGTTTTAGGTTGCTAGTGACTACACATGTGGAAATGTCTTCTCTAAGGCCTCTTTGACAGATACGATCATACACATTTGTCACTGCATATCTTCTCTTCAGTAAAACCAAGTAAATATAACCAAGCATCATTTTAACACTTGAGTCCCTGTTCATGAAACTCAAAATATGAAATACACGGAATGATAATATAATTTGCAGATGTGTTGCCAAGTACAGTAATGGATTCAGAAATGAAGACTATAAGAGCCCTGTCATTTTAGTGAGGTAGGCAACTCCGTGAGACAATGAGAGTGAACCTGTTCTGCAGCATTTCACCTGTGTGTGTGTGTGTGTGTGTGTGTGTGTGTGTGTGTGTGTGAATGATGATATTAGTGCCCTATTTCTGGTATTTGGAGTTTGTGTTGAATGGTGAGATGTAGAAGAGGAAGTTGAACTGGACAAGACTCCCGTATTCATAATTAGTTTGCTTCAGTAGTGATGGGCTAGAGTTGGCGGACTTTAACATCAATTTCAAGGCTTAGATTCCAATTATTTTGTATCAGTGATAGAGACTTTTTTTTGTTTTTGTTTTTTTTTGGATCCGGTCGTGGGGCCTGAACTCTGGGTCTGGGCGCTGTCCCTCAGCTCTTCAGCTCAAGGCTAGAGCTCTACCACTTGAGCCACAGCGCCACTTCCGGCTTTTTTATTTTTGCTTATGTGGTGCTGAGGAATCAAACCCAGGCCTCAGGCATGCAAGGCAAGCACTCTACCACTGAGCCACCTTCCCAGCCCCAGAAACTTTATTATTTTTTTTTACTGACATAATAAGGATTCATTTTGGCTGTATTGTACATGACTGTCCATATAAGGACATATAAAATGGTATAATTTCTTTTTGCCATAAGAAAAAAAAGGAGTATTTCTAAGAGTCCAGGGATGATAAGAAGGCAATGAACATTAGAAATAACAGACTTCCATCTTTCTGTTCTTCCATTCTCAATATGTAGCTTTAATTTTCAAGGTGACCAAAATGGTTGCTTGAGCTCCAGCAATCACCATAATTTAATAAGCCAGCATTAGGAAGGAATGGAGGAAGCAAAATGTATTTCCTTTGAAATACTTTTAGATTTTTAGAAAAAAGTTGCAAAGATAGTACAAGTTCCATATATCCTCCATTCAACGCTTCTTAGCTTTTATATAACCATCTTTATAACTATGTATGATACATTGAACAAAAAAGATTAACATGGCGGGCTGGGAAGGTGGCTCAGTGGTAGAGCGCTTGCCTTGCATGCCTGAGGCCCTGGGTTCCATTCCTCAGTGCCACATAAGCAAAAAGAAAAGAGCTGGAAGTGGTGCTGTGGCTCAAGTGGTAGAGCACTGGCCTTGAGCTGAAGAGCTGAGGGACAGTGCCCAGGCCCAGAATTCAGGCCCCCCCCCAAAAAAATTAACATGGATATAATACTATTAATTAAATATGGTTTTTCTTAAGATTTTACTAGTTTTTATGCTTGTGAGCCTTGTTGGTCCTGGGGTCCAATCTTAGAACACATATTGAATTTAGTTATCATGTTTTCTTAGTATTTCTCACCTGTGAGAAGTAGAAAGCGCCTCACTTTGGTTTAAGTGATATTATCTTATGATGAAACCAAATTATGTGTTTGAGCTAAGAGCTCCATAAAAGTTTCCTATCAAATGTCATCATGTTGGGTTATATAGTATCATGGCTTATTGCTGGTTTTTATCACTGGGTTAAAGTGGCATCTTTTGGGTTTCTTCACTGTCAAGTGACTCAGTTTACCATCTCTCTTGGTTGGAGTTCAGTGTCTAAGTTGGTATCACATTCCAGGAAAAGAGAAATAGGCTTCATCTTCTGTATTCCCCTTCCTTTTTTTTTTTTTTTGGGTCCGGTCGTGGCGCCTGAACTCTGGGCCTGGGCACTGTCCCTCAGCTCTTCAGCTCAAGGCAAGCACTCTACCACTTGAACCACAGTGCCACTTCCGGCTTTTTTCTTTTTGCTTATGTGGTGCTGAGGAATCGAACCCAGGGCCTCAGGCATGCAAGGCAAGCACTCTACCACTGAGCCACCTTTCCAGCCCTTCCCCTTCCTTTTTAAGGAACTTCCATTATCCTGGAAGTTCCATAGGCCTTCTGCATTTATAGTTGGTATTTCTGTAGTATAATGAATGGTGAAGAGCTTTGACTCAGATTGGGCTGCTGGCATTCAAGTCCCACTCCCACACACATTCACTGTACAAACAATTGCTTTACTTGTCTGTGTTTTAGTTGGCTCTTTAAAGAGGGAATAATAATTGTGTCTCTGATGGCATTATTGTGAGTTTGGGTATTGTGCTCAATACATAGTAAGTCGCCATGATTGTTAGCCCTTAGCATTGTTATGTGGCCACAGTATGAGTTTGGCTAAGAAACACATTTAGCCTAATGTAAATTTGAGGTGCTGTTACTAAGGAAGAAAAAAACAGACTGGGTATTCTAAGGCAGTCAGTGGTGTCTGCTACAACCACTGTACTCAGGACCTGGGTTACTAAGACCTAGAGTGGACAGGACTGTGATGTGAGTATATTTTCCCCAGTATAACATCTCTGATGGTATGTCCATCTGAAAGTGTTTGATTTCTTTAGAGCACTGAATAAAGGGAAGGTAGCTTCTTTGGGAACCACTTTGAGAGATGGGGTAGATCAGAAGGTTTTGCAATGATCTTGACATGTTGGATCATTTGCTATCAGGAGGAGCTGAGAAAGAACATTTGTGTAGGAAATGTCTAGAACTTGCCTGGCCTCATCTGTCATGTGACACATGCTCCTTCAGGGGCTCCAGGAGCCAAAGGCTGGATCACTTTGTGTTTTGCATGGGGTTAGAAAGGTGAACACCCAGAGAAAAGATCAAGAGTGACTCCTGCTCCTCTGGCTGGGATGCAGTTATAGCTAAAGTCAGCATGTTCCGGTCTGCCTTCAGCCTCAACTTCTGAAGTTTGGTACGAACAGGTGCTACTCAGCAAGCTCTTGCTCTCCTTCCTGGTCTCTGGGCTTGGCTTTGGAAGAGACAGTTTTCTCCACTCTGATGTTAACTCTGCCATGTCCACACCTGTCCCATAATAGTATGTTTGGAGAATGATGGTGTGAGAGGTCATAGCCAGGAGTGTGTCACAAGGCTGAGAGCTAATCACTTAACCTCGCTGGGCTCCATTCTCTTATCTGTAAATGAGAGTTGTGACCTACATCATCTAAGGTTCTTTTCAACAAAAGCTAGTCTGGGCACCTTGCCCTGTACAGAGGGTGCGGTGCACAAACTCAGTTTCTTGATACTTTTGTCCAGAGCTGCCCATGAACTTTGCATCTTGCCCTCGGTGAGGGTCTTAAGAGATCACCTCGAGGACTTCAGGTAGCTTTGGTGCAGAGATTTCTGTCCACCACCTCAGCACCCTGAAGCGGGGAGCCTGCCCAACCAAGGAGGCGCGACCCGTGTGGGCATGCAGTGTGAATTATGCTCCTGCCAGTTTGTGGCTTCTCTCTCTGGTCAGGTTCTATTAGGAATGACAACTCTGAAACAGACTCATGCCTTTAATTACATCACCACACGTACAAGGGGCCTCGATCTGTTTCCCCGACATCTCTTGCTCTTTTTCATCTCTTTGATCACAGAAGGTGTCTGACATGCTCTCTCAGAACGGGCTTCCTTCCAACCCCTTAAACGGAAAACATTTTGCAAAATGCTCATGCCCGTGCTGTCCCCAGATGCATAATTAATGAATGCAGTCTAGCTGTATTCCTGATTCTGAGGCTGCTCCTCTTGAAGGCTCTGGAGAAGAAGGAAGCTCTGGACGTCTGGAGCGCCGTGGGTGGCTCCTCCACAGGACAATTCGTTGGCAATCTGTGAGCTCCTTACCTTGAGGAAATGGCTCTATCCTACTACTTTGAACTCACTTTTTATTGGTCCATACATTTCTGTACAATTCCCATATGATTTGCTCTGAGAACTTACTGTGGCCAAACCCCTTTCTGTGGTACTTTTTTTTTGGGGGGGGAGGCTGGTCCTAAGGCTTGAACTCAGGGCCTGGATGCTGTTCCTGTGCTCAAAGCTAGCATTCTACCACTTAAGCCACAGGGCCACTTCAGCTTTTTCTGAGTAGTTTATTGGAGATAAGCATCTCATAGACTTCCCATCCCAGGCTGGCAGATTGAACCACACTCCTCAGATTTTGGTCTCCTGAGTAGCTAGGATGACAGGTGTGAGCCACCGGTGCCTGCTCCAATGACACTTTTTGATGTGTCCTTTTCTTTTCTTCTTTTTTTTTTTTCCTTTGGTTGGTCATGGGGCCTGAACTCTGGGCCTGGGCGCTGTCCCTCAGCTCTTCAGCTCAAGGCTAGCACTCTACCACTTGAGCCACAGCGCCACTTCCAGCCTTTTCTGCTTATATGGTGCTGAGGAATTGAACCCAGGACCTTATGCATGCAAGGCAAGCACTCTACCACCAAGCCACCTTCCCAGCCCCTGATGTGTCTTTTTCAAATATATTTTCTTAACATTCTAGTTTTCATGACATTCCTGTGGAATGTCATGAAATAGAGTTCTGCCAAGGAATCTGAGTCCTAGAGATGCTGAGAGATTAGTTCATGATGGTGGATATGGAGTATCTTCCTAACTGGGTCACCTAAGTCTTCTGACTGAGATTTCAGGGTAACTTGGCTAAACCTCGCTTTGGGGTGTGTGTTGGGGTGTGTGTGTGTGTGTGTGTGTGTGTGTGTGTGTGTGTGTGTGTGTGTGTGTGTGTGTGTGTGTGTGTGTGTGTGTGTGTGTGTGTGTGTGTGTGTGTGTGTGTGTGTGTGTGTGTGCCAGTACTGGAGCTTGAACTCAGGCTCAGGTTAGTGTTTTACCACTTTGATACCCAGCTCCATTTCTGTCCTTTTGGTAGTTAATTGGAGATAAGAGTCTCATGAACTTTCCTGCCTGACTGGCTTTGAACTACAATCCTTAGCTCTCAGTCTTCTGAGTAGCTAGAATTGCAGGCATGAGCCACTGGTACCTGGTGATTAAGTGTCTTTTTAAAAATGTAAGCTCTATGCCCACTCCTTCTGCCTTGCAGAAGATCTTCAGACCATTGAAAATGGGATTGAAAGCTTCTCTGTGCTTGTGTACCTGTCCTTAGGAGTCATATATGGACTCACATCTTCGAGACAAATCTGTGAGGATTTTGTGTCACATACTCTTTTCCTCCGGCTGTTCCCTGATTCTTCTTTACAAAACAGCTCCTCTGGGATATTTTCTTAAACCTTTTATCCACCTAGTTAATATCTAGACATCTGGCTCCTGTGGTAATTCAGGGGCTCCAATCTCAGCAGATTCCCATGTTTGTTTTTGTACCTTACTATTGATTGAGGTGCTTCCTGGACATGGGGGAAATCAGGATGAAAAGGACACTTGTCTTGGCCTTCAAAAGACTCACAGAGATTGATGGAGCTATTAGAAATCTTAGAGACCCTAGCACAATCTTGCCTTTGTAGTTTTTAAAACTTCTGCATACTATGCCAATAATATTTTTAATATATTTATTGTAAAGATACTGTACAAAGGACTCCAGTTACATGAGTAATGAGTACATTTCTTAGCGAGCATTGTTACCCCTTCTTTTGTTTTTCCCCTACCATCCCTTTCCTCCCCACCTCCCCAACTCCTCCCTCCCTGCCCCTCAAAGCTATATAGTTCGGTTTCAACATAGTGTGTTGTACAACTCATTGTTACAATGGGTCAACCTGTATCCTTATTTCAGCATTTTGTTATTTCCCTTCCCCTCCTCAAATTAGAAAAATGTATATACAAGATGCAGGGCACTAGAATCAAATACAGTGAAAACATTATACCATGGGGGAAGAACAAAAGAAACAAAAAAATCACATAGTACATTATAAGGATATTAAAAACAACAGCAACAAAGATAAAACCTCTGTGTCCCTATCTTGGGGTACATTTCGCTTAGCATCTTATCTTTTTTTTCATTTTTTATTGTGAAAATACCGTATAGAGGGGTTAGGCATCTCACCTTATATGGTCATATGTACATAGCTTTTGACCTTCTGTGCTTGTCCTAGACATATACTAATTATTGCAGATAAGGGAAACCATGGCACCTATGTTTCTTTGGGCCTGATTTACTTCACTTAATATATTTTTTTTCAAGTCCTTCCATTTCCTAACAAATGGGGCAGTGTCATTCTTTCTGATGGAAGCATAGAATTCCATTATGTGTGTGTGTGTGTGTGTGTGTGTGTGTGTGTGTGTGTGTGTGTGTGTGTGTGTGTGTGTGTGACATTTTCTTGATCCATTCATCTACTGCAGGGCATCTGGGTTGGTTCCATAACTTAGCTATGGTAAATAATACTGTGATAAATATAGTTGTGCTGGTAGCTTTAGTATGGCCTTGTTTGTGATCATTTGAGTAAATGCCCAAAGTGGGATTGCTGGGTCATAAGGGAGCTCTATGTGGAGTCTTTTGAGGAACCCCCATACTGCTTTCTAGAGTGGTTGAACAAGGTTACACTCCCACCAACAATGCAGTAGGTTTCCCTTTTGCTATGCCAATCATATTTAGCAATATTTGCACAAGTTGGAATTAAAGAAGGAAAGAAATCCACCCACAATCCCTTTCTTGCCAATTCAGCTATTTTCAGTAATCCATTTCTCTTCTTCTTTGTGTCCACATGAATATAAAATTTCACATTAATTACCATTTTCTTCAATAATTTACAGGCTTCTTTTCCTTTTGCTACTCTGATATAATCAAATATGAGTTTCATGTTCTTTGATTCTTCCTTTACTATTAGAAACTTAACTTTCCACAAATGTTTGCTGTTATCCAGATGCAGTAAATGCTTTTTTTTTTCCATGTAAAACTTAAAAATTCTTTTACATTATTTCATGATAGTATAGCCCCTCATTTGGGATTACTAGGTCAAAGACAGCATTTTCATGAAATGGTTGTATTGATTTATTGTCACTGACAGAGTGTGCTTTACTTCTCATGGCCTGAATTGTCCATGGATCAGGTCCATCTGTAACGAGTAATTCTCAGCTCCTGGCAGTAACAGACACATGGCTGATTGAGCCTTGTTTCTTTCATTATAGTTCTTCTCAATTCTTTCTCAGTTGTCAGGTGACCAGGAATGAGATCAAGGATAAGTGACTTAGCCTGAGTGTGCATCTCATAGGTCATCTGGAGATGGGGATTATCACTTGTTTCTGATTTGTTAGGAGGATAACAATAGGACTTATGGATTTGCTCTATAAATGACACAAAAGCGAGTAGTCTCGGATGGTGTAATTGATTGCCTCTCAAGTCTCACTTTATCTGCTCTGAATGACCTCCCCAGAAGGACTATTGCCAGCTGACAGGGACTCTGCAATGGTGGAGAAAGGCTAGTGGAGCAGGCAATGGTGAACAGGGAAAGGTCTGGAAATGTCGAAGACAGAGCTAATCCCAGACCAGTTCTTGGGATCCAACTATAGATCCTTTACTAGCCACATAATCATGGGTTCTGTGCTGAGTACCAAACATGCTATGCCCCAAAGGATACAGCATCATAGGTTTTCCTAGTTCACTCTCTGAGTGGTTGATGGACAACTGGAAATTGGACCAGTGGTTATTATAGATCCAGGATATCCATAGACATGTGTACATGTCCACACATGCATGTGAGCACACACACATAAAATCCATGCTTGAAGCATAATGCCTACTTTTTAATCCTGAATTTACACTTAGATCTTTGATGCAAACATTTTATTTTTTATATTTTTCTGAACTTTAAAGGGTTGTCCTTGTCCGTCTAAGTGTCCAGTGCTTCTTGATCAGACTCACCCTTACCACTATTCTTCTTTCATCCATCTGTTCTCTCCCCCCAGACACACGTCACATTTCCCACTTGATTTTTTAAAGTCACATATGTGCATTGGGTGTTGTTGCACCGAGTATTCCTCTATTTTCTCTTTCATTCATTCTGTGACCTTCTTCCTGCTAACCCCTGTGCTTATTTCGTGGCAAGCCTGAATCCATGCCATATATTAACATACTGTTCTTTTATAGGCAGAGAAACTGAGGCTTAGAGAGATTAAAAATCTTCTCTAAGGATTTCTCTCTGCCTCCCTTCCTCTCACCTCTCTCTGGCTGTACTGGAGTTTGAGCTCAGGGCCTCATGCTTGCTAGGCTGACATGATACTGTTGAGGCATGCCTCCAGTCCTGTTTTTTCCCTGGATATTTTTAGGATAGGGTTTTGCTTCCTACCTGGGTATGTTCCAGAACCACCATCTGCTTACTGTGGGCTTCCTGTCGTTGTTGGTATCACACAGCTATGTGATTTTGTCTTGCTGCTCAGGCTGGTCTAGAACTATGATCCTCCCAATCTTAGCCTCCCATATAGCTTTGGATGACAGGCATATACTAGTGTGCTCTGCTATAGGTTGAAAAGGGGTCTCATGAACTTTTCTATCCAGATTGGCCTGGGACTGTGATCTTCTTGATCTTAGCCTCCCATGTGATTAGGCTGTTCAGTGTGAGACATAGGCTTTCCTCAAAGTTGTAAGTCACCGGAAGCAAGATGTCAATGAACAGGACAGTGAGTCTAAAGTAGTTTCTTTTGTGATTTCATTCACCTGTTCATTCCTAAATGAGTTTGGAGGGCCCCTAGGGGCCAGTCACAGTGCTCAGCACTGTGAAGAGTGATTTGCTGTCACTAGAAAGGATATTGATAATGTCACGTAGAATGCACCAGACTCCATGTCTCCAGCCATGATGGGGAGTGTCAGGGTTTTTGTTCAGTTTGAATTTAAGCTGGAAGTTATGTTTCAGACTATAAATTAAAAGGCTGCCATCTCCACCATCAATACCAGATGGACACAAGGCTGAGCAGGGACCCCTGGAACAGAGACAAGAGTGAATTTCAGGGCTCTGCACCCTCAGTACTTAGCAGAAGAACAAGGTTGGTCCAAGAGTCTCTTTAGAAGTCACTCTTGAGGAACTCAGGTACCAACTGGCCATGTAGGATGCCACAGAGGAGCAGCTGGGGACGAGACCTGGCAGGAGATCAGGGACATGCACACGCAGGTGGCCTTTGACGTGTCACATCGTCTGGGGGTGGAGGGAATTAATGGGGATGAGATGTTGATGGTGCAGTAAGGCGCAGTATTGCTTAGTTTGCTGGATGTAATTATGTGTTAGTTCCATCCCCAAGCAAAACCAGTCATTCTCAATTAATCCTTTTGTTCTCCTCATTAAATCCTAGTTAATTTATTCCTTGTGGTACTGTTATAGGCGATATCTGCACATGTGTGTGTGTGTGTGTGTGTGTGTGTGTGTGTGTGTGTGTGTGTGTGCGCGTGCTTATACAATAAATATGATCATTGAGGTCTCAAGAAGACCTTTGGAATCTTGGAGTAGGGGACCATCTAAGTTTTCAAAAGACACATTTCACTTGACTCTGAGAATCCAGACATATATGTACAACACAGCCATTTCCCTTAAGAAAATTAAACCAGAAGTAAAGTGATAGTGAGCTCTTCTACATAAATTGGTGACCATGAATTCAATGTCCAGTGTCACAGGCAGACAGACAGATGACACTGTAAGGGTGGACTTACACGGCTCCTTGAAGGCAAAAACCACTGTTAGGTGTAATCTCTCTTTAGTACCTAGTAGTATCATGCTTGACATAAGTCAGGTATTCAATGAATGTTTCATGATTGAGTTGAATGAATGTGCAATGGGTTGTGGAACAAAAGGAATCTATCACTTGCTTCCTGCGCACCCTGTTTCCAATCCTCTCCTATAAGATGTTTGTTGAAGGCTTCATTGAGGAGGGGGTATTTGAGTCAGTTCTTAAACATTTGTCTGTGTTCATGATTGAGGACATGGATGCCAAAGAAATAGCTTGTCTGCTATGAAAAACTTGCAGTTCTGACAACCCATAAATCTAATTTGAGACCACTTAATAATGACTTAGGCCTGGGATCATTTCCTTCTGAATGTCAATGTCAATCAATCATAATGGTTGCTTGAAATGGTGGTGAGGGAAGGATTCTAAAGTCATACACTTTGCTGGATTGATTGGCTCAATCCCACAGCGGTGGAATTCCCACAGTGGTGGCATTTGTGTCACACATTAGCTATTCTCTGGGCTCTTAGACCTAATCCCGACTCCTTTCATTTGCCTCAGTTCCACTGAGATGTCACTTTTCACTGCTGTGAAATACCTGAGAAAACAAAGGAAGAAAGGTTTGCTTTGGCTTCTGGTTTCAGAAACTTTGGTGTGGGGGTGGCCGGCTCTGCCATCTTGGGCTAAAGCAACACAGAGTATAAGGATGTGGCAGTGTGGAGGCCGCTCACTTGATGGTGGCTGAGAAGCAGAGGTAGAGAGAGCCTGTGCTTTTGGCTTCCTCCTCCCCCCCATTCCATGTGGACCATCCTCCCTTAGTTGCTATCTTATAGAACAGTTAGCCTGGGAAATGTCTACACACACACACACACACACACACACACACACACACACACACACACACACACACACACACACACACACACACACACACACACACACACACACACACACACACACACACACTACTGATCGCCTAGGCATCTCTCATTTCAATCAAGTTGACAATAATATTGATCATCCTATCTACATGATGCAAGGGCAAACAGACTCCTGGCTACGGCCTGGCAGGGTGTTTGGCACTGAGTTCCCTACCCCAAAGCATTTTCATCATGCTGAATGGACAGAAGAGGTTCTGAGCAAATGCTAGTGGAGATACATTCTCTATTGGAGAAAAATCGTACACCTGGTAAAACATAGAGCCAAAAACAGTTAAGCATGATTCACTTTTTTGTGTCTATCAGTAATGGAGCTTGGACTCAGAGCCTTACATCTCTTTGCTTTTTCTTTTCTTCTTTCTTTCTTCTCTTCCTTCCCTGTCCATCCCTTCCTTTCCATTCCCCTCCCTTCCCTTTTCTTCCCTCCCTCCCTCCCTCCCTCCCTCCCTTCTTTCCATCTTACCTTCCTTTCTTTCTTCTTTTTTAAACTTGGCACTCTAACTCTAGCATTTGAAGGCACACCACTATTTCTGACTTTTTTTTTCAAATTTGGAGGTAAGAGTCTGGTGGATTTGTCTGTTTGGCTGTTCTGAACCTTGATTTTCAGGTCTCAGCCTTCCCAGCAGCTAGGATTATAGGCATGAGCTGCCCGTACCTAGTTTTAAGTGCTATCTACTTCAGTGTAACAATGTTTAGTCATTTCCTCCAGAATTACTGATATATTGATGTATTAAATTTCCAGATTACTTAACCTTTGTGAATACCTACATAAAGTTTGGGGTTTATGTCTATAATTCCAGCTACTCAGCAGGTGGAGATCAGGAGGTTAAGTTTGTGGTTTGTGTCTATAATCCCAGCTACTCAGGAGGTGAAGATCAGGAAAACTGCAGTTCAAGGCCATCCTATATAAAAAAGTTAACAGGACTCATATCTTAACAAATAAGGTTGGTATGGTAGTATACACCAAGATACCTGAAAGGCATACATAGTAGGATAGCAACTTGAGGTCATTTGTGGACAAAAAGTGTGACTCTATCAAAAAAAGATAACTAAAGCAAAAAAAGTGTATTAGGTGTGGCTCCAGGGTTAGAGTACTTGCTAGTACATGGAGATAACTCTAGAAGGAGTGTAAGTCTTCTTCCTCTTAAATAGCTCATTCCAGGCATTCTTTAAGTTGTTGGTGGTGACCCATTATCCTATGGTAAAGTCAAATGCTGTGTAGTACAAGTGTCCTGAATGGGGACTGAGCTGCATGGCCTTGAACTCTATCTTCCCAGGTTGCTCTCCTTCTTAAGAGTTCATTCATGTAACTGACAACTTCCTGGAAGCTGCCATCTTGCCAGCTTTGAGTAATATACAATTTTGTTTGTAATTTCCTGTTGGTAATTCCCTATGAGCTCCAAAATTGCATAGTAATGTTTGGCTAGAATTTAGTGTAAATGCAGGCAGAGGGGCTTCCATGAGAAAGAAGAATGTACTTTTTCTGGAAGTCCACAATAACTTTGCTCTGAAGGCTGATCTCTCTTGTGTTTTTGGTTGCTTTTGCTTAGATGAAGAGGCTTTGTAAGTTACCTTCAGATAATTGAGTTTAACTGTTCTGATAGGATTTATTATATATATGTGCCCTCCTGGTTAAGTTGGAAACCATTAGTCTAGACAGTAAGACTCCAGATTGCAGTGCTGAGGATTGAGACACTGGCTAGACCCAGCTGAGCTCTCACTAAGTTAAGAATTTAGCTTCTTGGATAAAGGGTTATGTTTATATCAGAAAAATTGTAAAGGTTAATACCGGTTCAAGGGTTAACAGTGTTAGGTTATAGGTGACAGAATTTGCCAAATGGAAAAAATGGAGAAAGCATTTTTTTTTGGGGGGGGGAATTACATTACATTTTTTTCTTTTCCTTCTGAGGAACAGAGGTGGGGAGCAGCTTTGTCGTAGGAACCATCATTTGAAATGGTTGCATAATACCAGGCAGCTGGCCAGTCCTTCGGCCTGGCTGCCACGCACAGCCGCCATAATACACTGTGCCACTCACAGCTAATCCTTCTATTATTTTCTTTCCCTCTGAACTTGCTGACAGCAGAAGATTAGGTATAGAGGAACAGGTGCAGTTCAGGTTCTATTTGACAATATTTAGAATTCAAAATGCTCTGTGAAAGAAAAAGGGCTGCAGGGAGTGGGATTTAAGTGGTTGGGAACAGAGCGAGTGGGAAGGGGTAAGGTGGAAGGGAGTGACTTTCTTAAGCCAGTGACAGGGAAGGCTGGCCTGAACCAATGTCCTCGCCCACATGACCACAGGAGTGGCCGGGCCAGCTGACCCTTGGTCAAGTTACAAAGGAGATGAAGTCTGCTGTACCCCTTTTATTGACTTTATTCTCTCTCTCTTTGCCCCTCTGGTTTGCCCGAACCCCCATGGTCCTCTCCTCCCACGCTCTCACGCTCCAGTGCTCCTTGCTCCCACCCACCTCTGTCACCTCTCTCTTCTTGGCCCATTTTTAAGAGGAAGACAACCTGATTAAACGAACTAAGTGTAAACAGCACATGGTCTTTAAATCTCCATGGAGTAAAGTCTTTGGAATAGTATATAGAGAGGTGAGCTCTTTATTTATTGGACTTACACCAATATGCCAAAATGGTGGAAGGGTGGAATAGGTGGAGTTTTATAAAGTAGGGACCTAAATAGAGTAAAAAAAAATCCCACATACACCCAAAAGCATACCTTTCATTCCAGCATGACCCTATACTCTGTTTCCACCATGGTCCCACCATGTCTTCCTTCCTTTAGCCCTTTATAGAAACAAAGTTAATATTCTACTTATAGATTTCCTGAGCCAAACAACTTGTAGGAGATGTGGCCATACTTTAGCAGTTATTTTACCTTGGGATATCCAAATTGCTATGGTGGGTTCCATTTGAAAATGTGGTGTACACACACACACACACACACACACACACACACACACACACACACACACACACACACACACACACACACACATTTTCTTTACATGGTTATCTGTTGATGGATACCTTGTATTTTACATGACATGCTCTCCAACATTTGGGTTTTGTCTTTGTAAATGGTCATTCTGACTGGAATAAGATGGAATCTCAATGTAGTTTTGATTTATATTTCATTGGTGGCTAAAAGATGGCAAACATTTTTTCATGTATTTATCAGCTTTTGTATTTTCTCTCAAAAAATGCTTATTTGGTTCATTTGCCCAGTTATAGATTGGGTTATTTGCTCTTTTAATGTTTAATTTTTTGAGTGCTTTATATATTCTGGTTATTAATCTTTTGTTGGATGAATAGTTGGTAAAATTTTTCTCCTATCTGTATGCTGTCTCTTTCAAAGGTCATTTTAAATCCTAAATTTAAAAATTCTCTGATGATTGTTCCTCTCTTCTCTGGCTTCTTCTCTTTTCTTTTACTTTCATCCTTTCTTTTCTTCCTATACTAGGGATTGAACTCAGGCCTTGGGATTCTTAGGTAAGCACTCTACCAGTTGAGCCATAGCCCCTACTCCTTTTGCTTTTAGTTTGATTGTCAGATAGGGTCTTTTTTCCAGGTTGACCTTGAACTGTTATCCTTTTGTCTCAGCCTCACAAATAGCTGGGGTTCACAGGTGTGGCCACCACCCGTGACCATTATTGATTCTTTCTTTTGCTATGAAATGAACCTTTTGAGCTCCATGCAATCCCATTTGTCAATTCTTGGTAGTATTTCTTAGGCTATTGGTGTCCTACTAAGAAAGCCATCACCTGTGCAAGATCTTGAAGCGTTTCCCCATGCTTTTGTCTAGCAATTTCAAAGTTGCAGGTCTTACATTGATGTCTTTGATTCATTTAGAGATGATTTGTGTGTGTGTGTGTGTGTGTGTGTGTGTGTGTGTGTGTGTGTGTGTGTGTGTGTGTGTGTGTGTGTGTGTGTGTGTGTGTGCAGAGTTAGAGGTAAGGATCTAGTCTCAGTCTTGTACATATAGATAGCCAGTTTTCCCAGCACTGTTTTTTGTTTTTTTACTTTTCTTGCTTTTTTTTTTTTTTTTTTTTTGGGTCCAGTCGTGGGGCCTGAACTCTGGGCCTGGGCGCTGTCCCTCAGCTCTTCAGCTCAAGGCTAGCGCTCTACCACTTGAGCTACAACACCACTTCCGGCTTTTTTTCTCTTTGCTTATGTGGTGCTGGGGAATCGAACCCAGGGCCTCATGCATGCAAGGCAAACACTCTACCACTGAGCCACCTTCCCAGCTGTTTTTTTACTTTTCCAAGGTATGTTTTTGGACTCTTTCTTGAGAGTCAAATGGCTGTAGCAGTGTGAATTTATTTCTGAGTTTAAGCACAGTAAATTCTTCATACATGTTTGTTGAAACTTGAGTACCGATGGTGGGACTATATAGTATAGATGACCAATGTAGACTGTGAGTAGGGAGAGGAGGATGCAGACTTGCTGGCTGAGGAAGGGCTCAGTGGAGACTGGCTTCCCAGACATGTTTGAGATGAGTGCGTTAGGAAGTTCTATCCTGTGCTCTAGTTCTAGAAGGCTAATCCTGGTTAGCATTGCTTTTCTTTGCAAAAGAATGTACTTTTATCACTTCCAATCTGTAATTATTCTTTTTTTGTGGGAGGGAGTATTACTGGGACTTGAATCCAGGGCCTCATGCTTGCTAGGCAGGTGATCTACCATTTAAGTCACACCTCCCATTTAAGCCCATTCTACATTTGTTATTTGTTAATCAGGATGTCACTTTTTGCCTACTCAGGTTGGGACTGTAATCCTCCTATAAATGCTTCCTATGTAGCTGTGTAACATCCTGTTTAACATCCTGTTACACAGCAGTTGTACCTAGGTTTTTATTGGTTGACATGGAGTCTCATGAACTTTTTTTTTTTTTTTTTTTTGGTTAGTCATGGGGCTTGAACTCAGGGCCTGGGTGCTATTCCTGAGCTTTGTTTGCTCAAGGCTAGAGCACTACCACTTGAGCCACAGCACTACTTCCAGTTTTCTGATGATTAATTGGAGATAAGTCTCACAGACTTTCCTGCCCGGGCTGACTTTGAGCTGTGATCCTCAGATCTTAGCTTCCTGAGCAGCTAGGATTATAGCCACTGGTACCTGGGTCTCATGAATTTTTTGTTCCAGCTGACCTTGAACTTCAATCCTCCCACTATCAGCCTCATAAGTAGTTAGGATTACAAGTGTGAGCCACAGCGCTCAGCGAGTATCTGGAACCCTCAAAACAGCAGCCATATGCATTCCTCTTCTATCATGGGGCCTTAAGTCTCTTGCTAAACTGCATTCTTGTTTCCCAGTAACTCTTGGAAGTCTTCCTCCATAGGCGCTGATTTTGTGCATAATCTACTAGTTCCTTCTGTAGAACTATGGTGCTACCAGTGGCCCAATGAGGAGGCTCATCACACTGTAGAGAGTCCTGTGCTGGAGACCACCCTCCAGCTCAGCTCTCTTGACTATAACTATCTAGTTGACCTTACAGAAGGCAATGACTGTGGTCATCCTCTCATTCAAGCTAGATCTTGAGTCGGGTAGTCTTTCTAGACAACGGGTCTGCTTCTTCCCAGTTGTACATCCCTCCCTATTAGCTTCTAAAGTCTTCATGACTTGAAGCCTGACCTACAAGAATCTGACATAGAAAAAGAGTTAGGAAGTAAGAGTTTTCTAGATCCAGGCAAGTATTGGGACACTTGGAGAGACTCAGGCCTGCTTTCTGGGTAGTGACTTCAGGATACCACTTTTGAAATACCTGTTCCACTGAGGACATGCTGTGTCAGTCAAGAAACTAGTCCAACTCTTCTTACTGGGTTCAGGTTCAGTTCTAGGGCATGGCCCATTGGTAATCATACAAGTAAAAGAAGAGATTATTTGGCTCAAAAAGGTCAGTGAGGGAAACAGAAAAGTGATGTGGACATTGACGTTGAATTGTCAACATGTTGAAATGGCATCCAGTAAGGCACTGGAATAAGTTAGTGAAACAGTAGGTCTGGATATCAAGGATCAAAGGCTTAACTTGTGTGTGTGTGTGTGTGTGTGTGTGTGTGTGTGTGTGTGTATGTGCGTGCGCGCGCACATGCATGCATACACTGGTACTAAGGTTTTGGATGCAGAGCCTTACATTTTCATTTGGCTTTTTGCTCAAGTGTGTGCTCTATCACTTGAGGTACACCTCCACGTCTGGCTTTTTGCTGGTTAATTACAGATAAGAGTCTCTTAAAATTGTCTGCCTGGGCTGGCTTTGAACCATGATCCTCAGATATCAGCCTCCTGTGTAGCTAGGATTACAGGTATGAAATACTGGTGCCTGGCAAAGGCCAGAATTTTGTCTTTGAGCTGTTTACCATACAATTGCATGTGCTTGAATCAATAAAGCTGAGTAGGATCCTAACTGGCTAAAACTACTGATGATAAATACAATGTTGACTATGTCATAATAGCTAGGCAGGGAGCCCAACATACAACCTGTGTCCTTGATGACTGCTTGTCAGGCAGAAATCTTGCAGGGCCCTGACATGAAGTAGACAGAGGGTGGGCCGGTGTAGCTCTTACCCTTTGGTTCTTCCCTAGTTCACCCTCTCAACAGAGTGTTTGCTCTCAAATTCCAGGTCCTTTGCTTTGCCCTTAATTGCTGAAAATGCACGAGCAATTAACTTGATAAATGGCAAAAATTAGTGCTCTGTTAAGTCAGACCTCTTCATCCTTCAGAGAGGCCCAGAAATAGGATTTTTTCTTGTGTTATCTAGGAAAAAAATAGTTGCGCATATTAGAAGCTAAGTATCATTTTCTGATGTCAAACAATTTGGAAGCACAGATTTATTTCCCAAGCATTGATGTGTGAGTCACCAAATAATTCTTCATATTTATTAAAGCAAGATTTCCTTAGATTTGGTTTTCTTCCTCCTCTTTCTTTTCTGCCTTCTTTCTATTTCCTGCACAATGAATGGCAGTCCCACATTGCTTGAGGTGGGGGACGTGTTCTCAGCGAGGCACTGGTAGATAGGTGATTGTCATGTGAATATCAGAGTGTACTTGGTTGTGATCTCCTCTCCTGGGTATAACCATCAGAGATGCAGTCAGTCTTTCCTTGACCTTATGTTATATGGTGCGTGACTATACACTATAAACTGAACAGGCTGAGACTATGTTTTGTAAATTTTTCTCCCTTCAGCATCTCATGATGTGCCTGGTACTTAGTGGATCAACATATACAGGGTTAGGATGTTGTATCAACCATAGTATTTTCTGGAAGTGGCAGATCCTACACTGGGTCCTAGGTTGAATGACTATGTCTGAGTCAACCTCTCCCCACACTGACCCTCTTGGTGTGTAGAACCGCCAGATTTGGCCATGGCACAGCCACGCCGCCTTCAGCCATGAAACTTGACCTTTCTGAAGTCAGCTCCAGCCAGCGGGCTTCTCTAGCTGGGCTCCCTGGAAACCCTGCCTTTCCCTGGAGGGCTTTTCCAAAGAAAGCATGATTGGTTCTGTGCATATCTTGGAGGTTTCCTGTCTCTCATGGGGTCTGCTGCAGAATTACAGACTCATAGCCATTACCCAGGAGAACCACAACACAATTGTTTTTTTTTATTTTTTTATTTTTTTTTTAAAATTTTGTCAGTTGTGGGGCCTGAATGAACTCTGGGCCTGGGCGCTGTCCCTCAGCTCTTCAGCTCAAGGATAGCACTCTACCACTTGAGCACCACTCCTGGCTTTTTCTGCTTATGTGGTGCTGAGGAATCGAACCAGGGCCTCATGCAAGCAAGGCAAGCACTCCACCACTGAGCTACCTTCCCAGCCCCCACAATTGTTTATAAAGTTTGAGTAAACCAGGGGAACTAGATTGTATGGTGAGAGTATGGAGGGCATTTCTCCGGAGTTCTAGGCCTGAGGCTCAACTCTAGCTGTTTTAACATGTTAGATCTGTCCACTCACTCTAATATACTAAATAAAGAGATGATGAATGGTGCAGGGCAGAGAAAGATTTACTATGCAGCATCATCTACCTAGGGAAGAGGTAAAGTGAGTACTTCAGCATTTTGGGGGTACAGACATGAGCTTCAAATTCAAATAGAGGGGCTGGGAGTGAGAGTCATATATAATTATTAGCCACCGATGGTCAAGAGGTGTGGTTCTGTGGCTCAGTCAGGCCAGGCCTGGTCATGAAAAGGAAGTCACCGTTGCCTAGGAGGTAGCTTAGATTCCTGTCTTGTTTATCCATCAGTTCAGTCCTTCCTGGAATACAAGATGGCGCCAAGATGGCTTCAGGAGAGAATCACTCACAGCAAAGACAGGTGAAATGGAGACAGGGAGGCCAAGCTTCTAATGCTGCTTTCAGGGAAGGAGTCGTTGCTTTTTAGCAAAAGCAGTTTCCAAGTGCCTGCCATACCCTCCATTGTGAATCAGCACAGTGGTCAGGGCTTGCTGATCAAACACTACCTGGCCGGCCTGAATGTCAGACCTGCACTTGGGTCAGGCTTATGCATGGTTTTGGCTGTCCTTATTTCCATTGCCTTCCTTTCTTAGTGACTTTGAAGTTCCTTGCGTGGGGTGCCTATGAGTGTCTCAGGAATAATTTCCAGATACTCTTGTCTTGAAGGTTCTGACGTCTTCTCTTCAGAGAACCCTGTTCTCTCTGCCACAACGTCTGCCCTGTGGCCTCTTTGGTCCACTTGGAGGTTGTCCTGGTGTAACCTCATCTGATGCAGGAGAGCTGCTACTCTGCTAGCTGTTCCAGACTTAAGCTTGTTTCCAGACTTGCTGTTGCATTCTGGCCTTCAGGCTCCTGGTTCTTGGTTCCTAGTGCTCAATTCACTAGAGAAGCATCATTTGCAAGACAAGAAAAAGAGTAGAAAGGATGAACTCAACAGTGTACCAGGTTTGGGGCAGGGAGTGGGGGTTTGGGGGGGGCGAGTGGAAGGCCTGGGAAGGGCAACCAAGTCTCCCTCAGCCTGGAGGAAGGGGAAATTGTTCACCTCCCCCTCCCTTCAAATATTAGGCAGAAAAAGTGAAGTCAGGTGGGGCAGATGGAAAAGGGGTGGTGGTGGTGAGAGAGCTCCAAGTTCTCAACAGCCTCTGTGTTCACCCTCTTCTCCCAAACCTGCAAGGTATGTTCAGGGGGAAGGGGATGAGAGAAGATTCAGGAAGGTCAGCAGCACGGACAGGTCTAAAATATAGCTATCAGGGGGAAAGGTGGGTGTTTTCAGTGTAAGTTATTTTCATGGTCATTTAGGAAATGTGACATCATCTCCCAGGCACTTTTGGCAGTTGGCTTGTTAGTTTATTTTATTTAACCTCTCTTCCCTGGGGCTCTCTCACAACTTTCTGGAGCCCAGAGAGGAGATAAAGACAGGTAATCCTGGAATCAGAACATAGATATTCTGAATCCCAATCAGCACAGCTGCAGATGGGAACTTTCACTGCCCTACTGACCTCCGGACGTGTCCAGACATGTTTGAGCCCCAGGCAGTCCTGGCTTAGCGGCTCAGATGCTGCCTTCTTTGCATCAGGGAGCCAATAGTTAGTACCTCATGCGGATGTCTGCATAGGCCAAGGCTCCAAAGATGATAATTATGATATTAACATTGACTTTAGTCTTTGGTCCACTTCTCCAGAGAATTTTTTTTCCCTTTCACATATTAGTTTCTTGGAAAAAAATTTTTTTTTTTTTTGTCGGTAATGAGGCTTGAACTCTGGGCCTGAGCACTGTCCCTCAGCTCTTCAGCTCAAGGTTAGCGCTCTACCACTTGAGCCACAGTGCCACTTCCAGTTTTCTGGTGGTTTATTGGAGATAAGAGGTTCACAGCTTTTCCTGCCCGGGCTGGCTTTGAATCTCAGCCTCCTGAGTAGCTAGGATTACAGGCATGAGCCACGGGTGCCTGGCTTTGAAATCTTTTAGTTTCTTAACAACTGGTCTTCTTCCCCCATCCACTGGAATTCAATACATAGCAAAAGGACAGTAGAGTTTGGGTAGGGGAATGTGAGTGTTGGCAGAGAGCTCATCCTCATGGCCGACGTTCTAGTCATAGTCAAGGTCATGGGTAAGAAACCAGAGTTAGGGTCTGTGGTAGATGCCAAGAACTGAGAGGTTGGTGAAGTAGCTGTAGTCTGCCAGAGAGGGAGCTGAATTTTGGAAGCTGGACACAGCATGTTCAGGCTATGGAGCCTTTTGAGGCTTGGTTGACTTGGAATCAGGAAAAATTCCATCAAGTTCCCAGGGTTGACTGAAAGGGTGGACCTGTCAGGACTGTGAACTGGGGATGGAAGGAGTGTGGCAGGTTGGGTCTTGCCTTCCCTCCTCATCCGCTCACCCTGCAACCCTCCCTGCCTGTCTCCCTTATCACCTGTACTTGTATCTTCCCTACTTTGACTGGTTTCCTTGGTACCTGCTTAATCTTACGGCATGTTGGTAATGTCGGTGGGAGGGTTTGATTTGCTAAGTCCCTCGTGCTGTATTGAGACTTAGGTCAGGAGTGGCTCAGCGGTGTTCCACCTGGTCTCTAGGAGCTAGACCTGTTGTGAAGTTGCTTCTCTTTGTTTTTCCCATCATTGAATAGCTTCGTCAGGGGCTGCGAGCCGTGCAGACTGCCCTTCCTTCCCATCAGGGCTCTAGCCCCTGCAGCAACTTCAGGAGTGACTTGACCTCAGCAAAGAACTGCAAGATTTTGTGGCTGATACTGAGCTGGTATCTCCTAAAGAAGCTTCTCTGAGATGATGCTTCGAGAAATAACTTTCCAGTAGATGAATCCAGCTTTAAGTCTACATGTCATGGCCAAAGCTACATCTTCCTATTCCCACACTCACTAGATCTTCACAGATATCTTGTAAATCAAATATTATTGCTCTCTATCTGCATATGAGGAAACTGAGTCAGAGAGCAGTTGAGAGGCTTGATGGTAAATAAGTGGGAGACTAAGGCCTAGGCCTCCTGACTTCTAATCCAGAGACTTCATCCCCTACATCACACATCCGTATGCAGAGCATTGTTCTTCCCTAGGTGTTATGGGGAGATAAAACAGAAATAAGCTTACATTCTGGTTGGGATAAGCTGCAAACAACATCCATTAAGACAGTCATTTGAGAGCTGATTGCTCAGTGCTGGTGATTGTGACCTTGAAATACTCACACAAGAGGATGCACAGAAATTACAGGCTGCTTTGCAAAGTCTGGAATGCACTGTGGATTGAAGATAAGCCTGGAGAGAATCAAGGTCACGTATTTGCCCAAACCCAGGAACCCTACTGACAGCCAGTTTCTTGTGGGTAGTATGGAGCTGGAACCCGTCCCCAGGTCTGCTGCCTGTGGAAGGACCGGGGCCACAGGACCTGATGTGAATTTAGTTGACAAAGAATACTGTGTATTTTGGAAATAGCAGAGTCTGTGAAGCCAGCATAGCTCTGAAGGTCTACACAGAAGCTGTGTTTCATCTTCCTGGCAGCTGTGGGACCTGAGCTGGCTGAGGACATAAGAGCTTTCTGAGGCTGTTTTAATGTAACTGGAATGCACATCAAATGATAGAGAATCCCTCACTACCATGTACTAGCACGTTGCCAGAGGGTAGAACTTGAAGGATCCTTCCCAGAGCAAAGCTCCAATGGGCGAAGGTAGAGCTCTGCCAAGCAGCAGCTCACGGGGCACCCAAGGGCTGGTCGGTAGCAGGAGGAGTGGAGCCGACCAACTATGTGGGCTTCCCCACCATGGCCTGCAGGGCCATCCTGGTGAGTGCACAGCAGACAGGGAAAACAGGAGAACCTTGGGCAGCCTGTTTACTGCTAGATCCAGGCTCTAGAGTGGCAGCCAGCAGCCATGTCATCGAAGGTTCATCCTGCGTCAGGAATCTGCCCATCCTTGGTGGCCTCTGGGAAGATGGAATCTTCTGCTTGGATGAAGTCCGCTTCTGTGACCATCACTCACCAGCCGTGGTCATGGGAGAAGGAGGCAGAGGTCCATTGACCAGGACTGGAATGCAGAACACAGTTCTGGGTCAATGCAGTTAGTGTGGTATGCTGGCTTTACCTCTGCCTGCACTTGAATATGAGTAGCCTTTCTAAAGCCTGGCTCTTGGGTTTCTATGAGTAGGGGCTTGGGCTAAGGGGATGGGGATTCTCAGTTCTAAAGATAGAAAGCACTCTACCAAGAGCCACTGAGACACTGAGGCCTTGCAGGTGAGAAGCTGGGAAGGCAGGGTGCAGAATCTTCCATCACCTGCACCAGGGCAGATCCAGTCTTTTGAAAAATAATATTTAATTTGTCTTGTATTCCTATTATAATTAACCTTTTAAAAATATAGATAATACATATACTATTTTATAAGTATACAAGGCTTTATGAGAATTGTTTCTTGAGTTTTCTCTCCTCTCAATTCTCTAACCATTAACAACTAATATTACCAGTTTCCAGGCAGAGATGTTTTCTGAACGTGCAGAAATTTTTTTGCATGTGCAAGCACATATTGATACATCTGTTTCTATCTATATCCACCATTGTTTGCTCTTTTACTCCATAACTGTAATAAATGTTACATGATTTCACCACCTTGATTGTGGTCACTTGATTTATGTGTAAGGTTTTCTATTCCATTTGTAAAGAGTTTCATCTTTTAAAAATTGGTTATCTTGCCTTCATTGGGTGGATATTCCATAACCTAATCAGTCTCCTATTGATAGAAATTTAGGTTACTTTTTTAGGCAAAATGGCAATGAATAACCTTGTATGTGTGTCATTCACACCTGTGAGATTGCATGTCTTAGATAAATTACTAGAAGTGAAATTTCTGGGTCAAGTTGAGCCTTTGTAATTTTGAGAGATGTTGATGAATTGCTCTCTAGAGAGGTTGAACAAATTTACAAAATTTATACTCCAACAGCAACCCAGGATAGTGTGATTCTTTTTCCTTTTTTTCCCCCTATTCCAATCATTCAGTATGCTATCAAACTTCTGGTCTTTGGTCAAAATGATAATTGTAAGTGACATCCCAGTGCAGATTTAATTTGTAATTTCCTATATTGAGTGTTTTTGAACTTCTCCTCATATATTTAAGAGACATTTATATTTACATGAGCTAACCATTCTTTTCTTTTGTTCATTTCGGATTGGTTCCTGTTTTCTTTATTGATTTGTAGGTACTTTTTATGTTTAAGGAATGTTTTTCTTGTTGGTAATACAACTTGCAAACATTTCCCTTATTTTGTCTTTTGATTTAGCTTATGGTGGGTTTTACTATGTAGAGTTTTCTATTCCCATGTAGCCAAATTTATCAATATTTTCTTTTATGGACTTTGAACCATAAAGATTTCTCTTTGTTTTTTTTTTTTCTTCTTGACAAATACTTGCCTTCTGTCTTATTGGAGGGCCACATTTTGTGGGAGAAATGTAAAATACAGAAAAGTACAAAGAATAGTGCAATAGTTACATGGCTTAGCTTGTTTTTCAACTAAATATTTGACCCTTTTGGAAATTGTTCTGGTTTGACTTGCAAAATGTGTTTTCAAATTTTACTTTCTTTTCCCCCCAGAGGATTACCCTGTTTTCTGAATGCCATCTATTGGAAAATCAAACCATCTTTTTCCCTACTGAGTTGCGATGTCACTATTACTAGAAAGTACATGTCTTGTGCTTTTGGCTGAGCTGGGTTTTGGAGATTCTGGTCCAGTTCTTGCTCTACCATACATCATGTCTTAGGCAGCAGGGAAGGTTAGAACTCTGGTAGTGAGAGGAGAATCAGGGCTCCAGGCAAACAGGATGTGGTCAGCTGAGAGGCAGGGAGGTTGGAAAAGGGGTGTTGAGGCTTGGGTAGGGAAATCCAGATGATAACCACTTGGGGCAGGAGGCTCATGTAGCAAGAGGAAGCACACAGATATCCTGGGAGCTGTCTCTGAGTTATAGCAAATTGAATGGGAGATAGAAAAGACAGGGACTCTATATGTAGGAGTCTTCATTTCCAGGTTTATACTTTGGTCTACCTCGGGAGATAAGCTTTCTCTTGCTTTAATGGATTCATACGGGCTTCTAGGTTCCATTAGCATTGCCGTGATACTCATTTTGGCGTACTAACTCTTCAGGGGTGACATCTTACCATTTGAAATATATATGTTGTTTTTTTTTTCAAAGAAATGTTCAACTATTCTGTTCTTTGTAAGCAGGGAAAATGGTAAGATACTAGAACGTTCTCCGGTGTTGGTTGCCCAGGCCCACCACCATCTCATCACCCCTCCATGCCACGGTCTCTGCTCTCCAACTCCTTCCAGCTCACTCTGCAGCCCAGCCTTGCCTCTCTGTGGACACATTCTTGCTTTTGGCTCTGCTTCCTGGAGCCTTAGTCCCCTGGAGGAAGCTCCCTCGCCAGGCCCTGCTGTGCCAGTTCTCTTCGTAGCAGTGACTGAAGTGGCTCCCGAGGCTTTGCAGAGCGAGATAAGAGACAGCTGTCTGTCTGTCTTATCTGTCTGCTTTGGTGTGCTGGCTGCTAAGTCCAGTGAGGCCCTGGTGCAGAAGCTAAGTAGTCTGGGGCGCTGAAGAACCTTGTTTGGAGGGACAGTGGGAGTAGTTACTCCATGTAGGATAAGTTGCTCCTTTTTCTTAGTCTGGCTGCCTGGAGTCATTAGGCAACCTCTTCCCTCTCTGCCTCCCCCTGGGGAAGTTAGAGGGCCGGTCCAGTGTGTAGGAGATGGAGGATGGGCCTGGCCCTGCCAAGAGCAGGTCAAGTTCAAGAGTCCCAGGAAGCTCCTTATAGGCCTTCTTCTTGCCTATACCTTCAGCAGCATCCAACCATCACTCTGGCCCTGCCTTAGTGCTTTTAGCCTTGCCCTCTGCTTTCTCTGGGATCCTGTCAAGATTTGGCCTCAAGAATAGCCCTGTGTTTGAGCCACAGCGCCACTTCGGCTTTTTTTTTTTTTTTTCTGCTTATGTGGTGCTGAGGAATCGAACCCAGGGCCTCATGCATGCAAGGCAAGCGCTCTACCACTGAGCCATCTTCCCAGCCCAAGAATAGCCCTGTGTTTGTTAAGGGCAGATTTCTTGCAGGCCCTGGGGTACCATTTCCCCCTACCTCTGTTTTGCCCAGCTGAAGTTGCATCAGCCTTTCCTGATCTCTGCAGCATCAGTCACCTTCCCCCTCCACCTCTCCGGGCACTATGAAGCCCTCACTCTGTCCTGGGTTTCCTTAGCTTTCCTGTCTCCCTCCATTTTCCTCAGGGCCTGCACCTCAATAGGCACTGCATGTGTAATGTGGAGGAGGGGAGGAGCCCCTGGGAACACTGGAGAAAGGTGGAGACTAGTGAAAGTGGTCACTATTCAGGGGCCCAATCATGTTTTCTTCCTCACCTTGAAGAATGAAGCTTTGATTTCATCAAAGGCACGTTGTTGTTGTTTTTTTCTTCTTGAGAAATACTTTTCTTCTATCTTATTGGAGGGCCACATTTTGTGGGAGAAATGTAAAATGCCGAAAAGTACCAAGAATAGTGCAATAGTTACTATTTTATTTGCTAGGTAGAATTAGCAAAAGCCAATGTTTCTTAGTGTCACTTGAGAATATGCAGATGAAATGGAAGCCTTCTAGTTGCTCCCACTTTCTCTCTGGGGCAAATTTCGTGGGCATCCCCCCATGTTTTTGCTTATCACGTAGTGATGTCTCCTTGAGCTCATAATAGAGCTGGTTTTTGTCCTTTTCAAATGTATACACACAGAAACTATTAACCTTCAGTTCTGTTTTTTTTTTCATATTGAGATCTATCTCTATATATTAATATGTAAGTTCTAGTTCATTTATTTTAACCATTGTATAATATCTACTATATGACTATAACAATGTTTTATTTTTCTATTTTCTTATCAATGGGTATTTTATTTTTTGCTTTTTCCCAAGAATGCTATCTTGGACATTCTTGTGCATATCACTTCCATGTGAACACATATAGTAGTTTTTTTAGAATGTGTAATTTGGGGCCATAGGGCATATCTATGTTTCTACCTGATTTTTTCCAGTGTTTATAATAATTATACTACCAGCTATAGTATCTGAAAGTTTGTTTCCCTTCTCCTTTTTTTTAAAAAAAATCATACCTTGGCATTACTTGAGTTTGTTAGATTTTTGTTGTTTTCATTGGAAGGTGGGATGCTAGAAAGTTAGGAAATAGAATTTTCCAACTTGGCCTGAATTTGTGTTTTATCAAGTTAGGGCTGGCGTTGGAGGTTTGGGGAACCCGTGTTCAACTAACAAGTATCATTGTTTCAAGTCACTGCTGAGCCCCTTACTTTGGTGAGTGTCAAACAGTATTTAGTATTGTGCAACTGGAGCCATGATTCTGCTCTTGTGTCTGGGAGGGTCTTGCTCATGGATGACGGAGACAGCTTTGAGAAGCTCACTGGTATTTGAGAGGTTGAAAATCATAAAGGTGGGGGAGAAGGCTTGATCTGAAGCCATGAGTGGGTGGTGGTAGAATGTAAGCAAGGTTGGGGTATAGAAAAAGTGCTTCTGAGATGGCACTGGGGCTAGAGAAAGACGTAGAAAACATGGGTAAGAACTGAGCATCTGAGTCAAGGAGAAGACAGGCTGATGGACAGGAGCCTGTCTCCTAGTATATCCATCTATTTGGTTAGAATGGGCCACATATGTGCTTGCTGCATGTTTTGAAGGACATTCCTGGTGTCTGATGTACATGGTAGGTCTGTGTCTGCCATGGCACTGTAGCGTAATAAGCAATAATAATTACAGAATGCTTACCATGTGCTGGACAGAAAGTGAGTTATCTATATTAATTCACTAAATTTTACATCACATGAAAGCGGGTAAACAACACTCCTTTCCTTTAAAGTAAATACGTTTAGGAATAGAGGTCTTCGTTCATTCGGCCAAGGTCACAGCCTAGAATGTCTCAAGGCAAGGATTTGGCGCCAAGCAAGCTGGCCTCAGGATCACACTCCAACCCTTGCATCATACTCCTGGACATGGCTGGGGAAGAGTAAATTTCTCCACATTATAATGATCATTTCTGTTTTCAGTGTAACTTGTGAATCAGGATAAGTTCATGTCTTTTTGTTGTTGTTGTTGTTGGTCGTGGGGCCTGAACTCGGCCTGGGCATTGTCTCTCAGCTCTTCAGTTCAAGGCTAGCGCTCTACCACTTGAGCCACAGCACTACTTTCGGCTTTTTCTGCTTATGTGGTGCTGAGGAATCGAACCCTGGGCCTCATGCATGCAAAGCAAGCGCTCTACCACTGAGCCACCTTTCCAGTCCTATAAGTTCACATCTTAATGAGTGTTTCTCATGTAACCATTTAACTTAAATGGGAAGATGGTTAACTTTGCAAGTAGTGATGAAAACGAAAAAGTAAGCATAATTGTTTGATCATTTGGCTTTCTTTCACTGTTTGACTGAGGCACATAATAGATTGAAGAGTGAAATAACCAGTCACCTGGGTTTGGCGTCTCAAATACAGCGCAGCTTTCCCCAACACATAAACATGCACATATGCACTCATGTGCATGTTTTCTTTCTCCCTGAATTAACTATAAATAAGGAAAATCAGCATCCCATGACTACTTTGTCCAATGAAAAGTGCAAAAAAAAAAAAAGCAATAATCTGGAATTCTTTCTCCCAAGCTGAAACCAAACATTCATTCAGCTACTTAAAAAACAAAACAAAAAAAACAACAACACCTAGCCAGCTGTCTGCACAAACTCTTTTTTTTTTTTTGGTCAGTCGTGGGGCCTGAACTCTGGGCCTGGGCGCTGTCTCTCAGCTCGTCAGCTCAAGGCTAGCCCTCTACCACTTGAGACACAGCACCACTTCCAGCTTTTTCTGTTTATGTGGTGCTGAGGAATCGAACCCAGGGCCTCATGCATGCAAGGCAAGCACTCTACCACTGAGCCACTCTCCCAGCCCTGAACAAACTCTTATCTGGCTCTGCCTATGGGCCTTTACCCTGGAGGAAGGCAGATCCACTATGGATAAAGCTAATCCAAGCATTCATGGTAGTCTTGACCCCTCCCCGAGAGGGAGCATCTTCAGAGAACAGTGGAGCCACCTCTGTCCTGGCATCTGGTGACTCATGAACCATCATTTCACTCTGGTCTGAAGAAACAGGAATGACGAATTTCTAGCTCTGTTTATCTTCTCGCCGCCCCTCCTCTAGAGGACATCTCTCTCATGCTAAATCCTTAATTTAAAGAAAATGGATGTTTCCCTCTGGCCCAGAGCTGGGGATTCTTATCAAAAGTGACATTAAAGAAAGTGCCAGGCTGAGCCCCCTCCTGCTGAAGGCCCATCTTTCATCACCCCTGCCTGCCTCCATCACCTTCCCATCTCCAGATCTATCTCCACTTCCTGGTCCCTGGGGAGAAAGCATGAGCTCATTGTTTTCCATGAAAAAGAAAAAAAAAAAAACCCAAAACAGATCTGGTCTCCTTCTCGCCTCGTTTGTCTGTCAGAGCCTGGAGATGGATGAGCCTTCAGCCAGCGGAAACTGTACCTGGAGGAGCGGCAGGCTCCTGCGTTGGGTGTTGGTGTGCTGAATGGGGAGAGGGTGGGAGGGGGCCTGTCAGGGCCATGACAGCTTGCAGCTCTGAACTTTCTGGAAGGTTATTAGGGAGGTGATGGGAATAAGGGAACTGGTTATTTACTGTCCCCCAAATGGTAATTTAAAACCATACCTCACCTTCTCATTCTTTCTCATGAAATTCTGTTTCAAGCTGGAAAATACATGAGCGAAACGGGACCAGGCAGTCAGAAGCCAGCAGGGATGTGGCGCAGTCATAGTGACAGCTCGTTCTTTATTTCCTTTTGTGAGAAAAACCACTATGCAATGACATTAAAAAATGTCTTATTTAAAACATATGAAAAGGCACGGAGAAGGGGGAAAAGCGGTATAGTATCTGGGAATGATAAAGTTAGGATTTAAAAGGTTATAGCTCCCACTAAAGATGAGGGGACCTTTAACACAGAAGGTCACAGAATGTTAGATGCTGCCATCTTTAGTCAATGAAAATAAGAGTCTCTTGATGAAGCACTAAAGAGAGAAGCTGCTAGGCTGGGAATGGTGCTCTGTGGCACAGTGGTTGTCATGAGAGGGGTGGGGAGAGCTCACCCAGAGAGAGGCCTCATTTCATTTCTTCCTTTATGATTTCTCTTGCTGATCTTGGGGCTTGAATTCAGGGCCTGGACCCTTTGTCTTTTCTGCTCAAAGCTGGTGCTCTACCACTTGAACCATCGCTTCATTTCTACCCCTTTGCTGGCTGATTGGAGGTAAGAGTCTCACAGACATTTCTGCCTAGGCTGGTTTCAAATCACGATCTTCAGATCTCTGCCTCCTATGTACCACAGATTTCAGGCATGGGGCTTGGGGTGCTCAGGTCCATTTCTTAGTTGGAGTAGGAATCCTCCAGGTAGAGTGGAGGGAGCAGGGGAAGGGCACGAGAGCTGGTTTCCTCATTTCTGTTCCCTCAGGAAGCCTGGGTAACCAAAGGAGGTGTAGAATACGAGTCTCTAGGTTAGAGATGGGTGACATATGCTCAGAGTTTTTCTTTTATGACAGAGAGGACTATAGGGAGATTCCTTGGACACAGATAGGTAGATGGGGAGGGGAGGGAGCTCCTCAAAACTGTGCAGAGGGCAGATAGTAGGAGCACTTGTCATAGAAGTGGTGATACTGAGAGGAAAACAAGCCCTGGCTGGCCACTCATTTCCCTTTCTGGATACCCATCCATCATGGTGAATGATGTGGGGGACATCAGCCTGGGGAAGCTGGCTCAGAGGCAGACTCAAGGCAGGCTGAACGATTGAGCTCCAAGAGCTCTCTTCTAATGGTTCAATTTCAGATCACAAGGGGATTGTGTGTGTGTGTGTGTGTGTGTGTGTGTGTGTGTGTGTGTGTGTGTGTGTGTGTGTGTGTGTTTGTGTGCGTGTGCTCTTGCATAGCGTTCTCCTTCAGCATCACGGTGCCGGAGGATTTTTGTGATGGCTTGGATGAGACCGGTGATGGCCTGCTGATGAGGCTTAATACATGGTAGGGTGAGTTGGCTCAGCTGCCAATTCCAGTGAAGGGAATTGCTTAGGCGATGGTCCCCTCTGTGTGACCAGTCCTGTGACTTGGCTGTCCATGGAATGAGGAGGAAATTAAGCTATGCCCCTAATGCCATGCAGACTGGGAGCCCATGGTCCTGTGGATCAGCACAGCTCCCGTCATGCATGGGAACAGCTGTGGCCAGGGCTACGTACAGCCCTGCATACGGCACTGGGAGGGATTCCCGCCATGGGCTTGACCTTGAGGACAACTAGCAAATTGCTGGCCCTGGACTTGATCTTGAGAATGACTGGAGTAGTACCGGTCTTTGTGGACTGTGTGGTTGGGAGAACGTGGAAGCTAGAAGGAAAGGAGATTTCGGGGGGTGGAGAGGAGCATGAGAATTGTCTTTAAATATTTATAGCCTATTAGATGGGCACAGGATGCATGTCTCCAGAGGCATAACTAATAAATGATGTGAGCATTTATTGAATGCTCACTGCAGAGCAGGTTTTACATGGGTTACCTCATTTAGTCCTCATCAGTCTTATGAGCTGAGTGCCATTATTATCTACATTTTACAGATGAAGGAATGGGGTGGGGGGAGGAAGGGAGGCCCTGAGAGGCTGAGTAACTCACCCCAAAGCCCCTGTTGTCCTGGGAGTGGAGATGGCCATGTGGCCATGCTTGAGGCCACACCAAACGTGCATTTAGCCTTGTTCTGCTTCTGCACTTGGGTGTTAACTATAAAGCTTGCTTCTCTCCAGCCCATCAGGTAGCTATGGAAGCAAATGTTTTGTCTTACTCTGAGAAGAACAGCAGAAACTGTCGATGGGGAAATTATCTGCAAATGGGAGTTTTGCTTCATATGAAAGGCGACATTTCTTTCAGAAGAGCTTGATTCTCTCCCCCTCCCCATTTCTTTTCCCATATGCCATCCTATGTGACTGCCTTAATGTGGATTCAAATCCCACCTTTTCCACCTGTGTTTCTGGATAGGATAATCTCTCTACACTGTTATATGTCCGCGTCTGTGAAATGAAGAACGTGAGAGTACCTAACTTTCAGGATTAAATGGTGTGCCACCCACTATAGAAAGCAGGAATTAAACAGCAGCTGTTATTAAAATTCTTAAAATACCATTTGTGGCCAGTAAGTACAAAGATGGATAACATAAGCTCCTCTATCTTGATGCTTTTACTATAGAAATACATGATTGATATACAAATAGCTGAGCTACAATAGTAGCTAGCAGAAGGCGCTTTGGGGTGGAGCAAAGGGTCAGAAATGTGGTGGTAGGGTGGATGGGAGCAATGAGACTTACTGAAAATGAAATTCTGTATGTGTAATGAGACGGGCCCGGCCACTATTCATAACCAACACTAATGTAACATAGGGTGGAAAGGAATTAAATATTTAGGCTTCAGTCTGTGCGATGCATACAAAACAACATTAAAAGGCCACACTGATACCACAAGCACCAAAACCAAAGCATACAAAATGGGATACATCTGAAGGCATTAAAAATAAAAACAAGCTAACACTTTTCCTCAGTATAAAGACGAGAAAAACATTCTTTTCTTGCTGGGCCTGCAGCAGCTAGGTGTAGGCCTTGCAAATCTTTCATCTCAGAACATCTGGGAGGAGCAGAAGGCGCGAAGAGAAGACTTGAGGGAGTTTGTGGGGAGATTTCTTGTGATGAGCTGTTGCAGAGATGCCTTTTAAATAAGGAGAGCATCTTGCCAACAGTGCAGCCTGGCATACCTCCTCCCATCTTGGGGGACAGGGAGTTTACTTCCTGTCCCTTTCATCATCTCTGATCTCAAACCTTTAACCCCTTAATCACCTGTGTTTCTTCACTCCATCTCCCTTATAGGTGTCTAAAGAATTCTACAGAATGCCCCTACATGTGAAAATGGCTTTGCTGTTCCGCTGAAGGAAAATATATCTCCTTTCTTTGGCTCTCTGCTAAGTTGTAACTTACTTTTTTTTTGTTGTTGTTGTTGCTTGGAAAATGCTCTTGAGATAAAGTCCAGGTCTTAAAACTCTAAAACTGGTTTCATCTTTTGCTGTTGTTGGTGGTGTTAGTGTTAGTGTTCCTTTTATTTATTTTTTCCATAAGTGCTCTCTCTACTTTCGATTTACTCTTTACTAAGTGCAGAGTTCCAGCCAGGGCATTGGCTAGAAATATGACTCAGAATCATCAATCTACTGGGTGAACCTGGGGATGAGGGGAGGCGCTGGCTGACCTTGTAGCTGGTCAGGGCTTGGCATAGCAGTTGGAGAGCCCACGTGGTCTGGGAAGGAGTAACATACAAAGCAGGCCCTTGTCCCTTTCCTCCGTTCCTCCTTCCATTTGTCCCTTCCTCCCTCCCTTCCTCTTTCTTCTCTTATCATAGGTACATCTAGTTTCTTCTGTGCAATGCTGTAGCATTTTCCTTGCATTTCCAAGGAATCTTCTACCAAGCAGGGAATCATTTTGGCTGTGGTGTCTAAAAGACCTGGGTGGAGAGGCCACTGTTTGCATCCTGACCTTTCTCACAGTTGGCTTGCAGAGCGGCTTCAGGGAAGGCGTTCCTTTTCTAAACTCCCTCTTTGCTCTTTTATCTGTACCATCATGCCTTGGGCTGACATCTCAGAACATGTGAATGTCAGACATGTGCTAGGCATGAAATAGATTCCCTGTTGTAACAGGGATGCCATTGATCAAGCTGCATCATACTCAAAAATGGACATATTAAATTGAAACCCCTTTGCAAACTACTTAAAGATAAAAGTATATAATAATAATAATAATAATAATAATAATAATAATAATAATAATAATAATAATAATAATGGAACTTTGAGAAAACACAGCCAAAAAAGAGATGCTGAGAAGAGCATGAAGGCTCTGAGGTGACTCTGGGGTGCAGGGGCAAGTGTGTCACCTCACAACGGCACCTGCCACTGGCTGGAAGGGACCAGGAAAGAATCAGAAGATCGTCAGAACACAGCAAACCTAGAGTCCTGGCAATGGCCCCCAGGTCCTTTCCTGGTCAGCAGGACATAGGAATAAAAATTACGGGGGAGCTGAAAAGAGAGAGAAGTCACCTCAGCTACAGGTATAGTGCTAACTCCCAGTTCCTTTTACTTATCACCTCCCATGGGATTCTCAAACCCATGCGCCATGTGCACTGCTGTCCTCCCTGTGATTCCATTGCTCTTAGTTTGGGCTCTCTAGAAAGGGAGGGTACTTGTTGGGTGCTGCCAGCTTGTGCTGGAGCCCCGTCCACTTCAGCCTTGAGACAGCTCGATTTGCAGGTGACTGAGGGTATGAGGGCACCAGCTCCAGTTCTATCTCATTCTTTTGATCCCTTTGGGTCGTGGCCAGGTGGCGTTGGGAGGTGATAGGTTTGTCTGTACGCTCCAGAGCCACCTCAGATTCTTCATGCTCTTCTCAGCATCTCTTTTCTCTGGGAGTCTTCTGTAGCTAAGGGTCCCTCTGGCCTGGAGGAAGAGGATTTAGGGTCTCATTCACACATAGAAGTCAGTGACACAGGACTTATGAAGGCATAAGGACTTATGCCTTCATAAGTCCTGTGTCCTTCATAAGTGTGTAAAAGAGCTTAAAAAATCAGCATCTAAGGCAACTGAATCCCACCCAAGCAATAAATCTGGACGAGAAGTTTGACAGTGTCTACTGGTTAGGTGGGATGGGTTTAGATGGGGAGGAGGTGTGTTCCAGTGCTACGTCTAAAGTCAGTCTCCCCAAGAAGCTCCCCTTAATGTATGCTGCCCTCAAGGGGAAGATGCCCTTAGAAGTGCTTGCACTGCTCACCACCGATAGCTAATGGTTATGTCTTGGTTCCTCTACTTATGCATCCCACCGCTGGTAACTGATGCTACATTTTGGTCCCTCCTCTACTTCATCTCTATATCTCCAAGTTAACTGTGCTTCAGAGTCTCCTAGGGTCACTGCCTACGAGAAATTCATGCACCCATAGACATAGGTCTACATCTGTAGGACCATGTAAACATTTCACTAGTATTATGTATGACTTTCAGTGTCTTTATCCTTTTAGAATAGTCCCAGGGAAGATATTGATGGACATGTCACATTTCGAATACTTTATGTGCAGGGGCCACATTTACAACTGGATGTGAGTTTCCACACTCATGCCTTGGGTCTTCCTTTTTGTTTTTTTTTGGGTGCTGGTCTTGGAGCTTGAGCTCAGGGCCTGGGCACCATTCCAGAGCTTTTTTTGCCCAAGGATAGAGCACTACCACTTGAGCCATAGCTCCAGTTTGGCTTTTCGGTGGTTAATTGGAGATGAGAGTCTCATGGATTTTTTTGGTCCAGGCTGGCTTCCAACTGCAATCCTCTAATCTCAGCCTCCTGAGCAGCTAGGGTTATAGGTGTGAGTCATGGGAGCCCAGCTTCTTTCTATTTTTATTACCCTATGTTAGTTGTACAAAGGAAGATTTCATAGTTATATTTCCATGCATGTTTACAATGTACTCCAATCTTAACCCCTCAATCACTCTATCTTGTGTCTTAAAGGACTTGCAGTGGAGAACAAGGAATGGAGCAGTATCTCCCAATTCTTGGTTTCTTGGGCCTCCTTTGCCATTGTGGAATGTGACAGGCAGAGGGTGAGGGAGGAAGAAAGTGCTGGTATTGGCTAACAGGAGGATGGATGGATGCATTTGCAAGAGGGAGGACTAGGGAGATGTGGGGAAAGAGAACAAAGAGGAAGAGGATCGAGCTCTGGCTGGCCCTCTCAGCCACTTCCCAGCTTCTGTACCTGCTCTGAGCTCACTTCCCTTTCCCCTGCACCAGTGGCTACCATTCTACTCTCATTTCTGTGCTGGATTATTTTAGATCCCTTATGTAAGTGCAATCATGCAATGTTTGGATCTTCATGTTGTCATAGATGGCAGCATCTGATTTTAGAAGGCAGAACAGTAGTTCCGTGTATGGATATACATTTTCCATATCCATTCATCCACTGATAAACACTGGCCATTATAGATGATGTTGGAGTGAATGTGAAAATGCAGATGTGTCTTTGAGATATTGACTTTGTTTCTTTTGGTTATATCTTTAGAGGTGGCATTTCTGGATTTGAGATGCCATTTCTTTTGGACATACATCTCTAGAAATAGCATTTCTGAATCACATGGTAGGTTTGCCTTTAATGTTTCAAGGCATTCCATACTGTTTTCCATAGTGGTGGAACCAATTTGTTTTTCCACTGAGAGTGCGTGAGAGTTTCAGTTTCTCCATCTCCTTGTCAGCACTTTATCATTTCCTTTCAAATTTACTGTTTTGATGGTAGCCATCTTAACAGGTTGGAGGATGATACCTCATTATGGGGGTTACTTTCACTTCCCTGATCATTTAAATATCTTCTTTGGAGAAATGTCGGTCTAAATCCTTTAGCCATGTGAAACTCAGTTTTATATGTTTGTTTGCTATTGCTTAGTCCCCTGTTTGGGTGTCCTTTCTACATCTTTCTGGGCCCTGCCATGCAGGTTAGCTAGGAGAGTGTTTGGTCCAGAAGGCAGAGCTTGATTGAGGCCATAGGTAGGGTCCATGCCTTGAGCTCCACAGCCAGGTGTCCTCCTGTGATAGTTCCCTGGGGCAGTGGAGAGCAGAGGCACTGGCCTGGGGTACAGGCCTTGTGAAGCTGGACTGGACTTCCTTTCTTGGGAAGGCCCTGGGCTTCCCCGTTGCCTTCCAGGTAGCCCCTCTGCAGCACTTCCTGCAGGAAACCTGTTTGCACTGGGAAGCCCACGTTCTGGGCACCCGTACTGGGTGCCCAGATGGTGCCTGTATTTATGAAAGCCCAGAACACTGACAGGACCTGTAGACACATGGATAAATATTTTGCCTTCCTTCTTAGGCAATGTTTGAATCTTTCAGATTTAATTGCTGTCGAAAGGCAGGATGCTTATATCTCGCAGGCAAAGCAAACAATGAGGGGCCTCCAGCAGGGCAGCTCTGCCTGCTCTCCCAGGCTCTTTTGGCCACCACCTGTGCATCCTATGCTTTGCTTACTTGCTCTTGCTGTCTGTCAAGTGGCCTCCTCCCGCATTGGCTGGGTAGGCTATGGTGGGAGAGACTAAGGGAACTGGCTTCCGCTTGCCTGGGACTGGCAGCAGTGTGTTGGGTTTATACTGAAGGCTGAGAGATCCTGACCTCAGCTAAGCAATCAGGAGCTTTTCTGTGACAGGCACCAATCTGCCCACCAGCAGTGGCATTGGGTTTTGTGCTCCAAGGTTGGGTCCGAGGAGTGTTTTGATTTTTGTTAGTATTGCCTGTGCGGCTGCTGCCAGTTCATATGGTACTTTTGTGAAACTTAGATAAACACAGCCAGGGTAATCTCCCTAGATCCCGCTGGTGTGTAAGGCTTGCCAAGCAGAGTAGCTGCTGGATCTCAGCACCCAAGGATTCTAGGGGCTGCCCTTATGTGGGGCCAAGCCTGCCTAACTGTGCCTGTCCAAGTCGTTGTCAGCGATATCCTTGTTCCAACCTTCTACTCTCTTCCTTTTCTTTCTCTTCTTTCCTTTCTATAGTATTCCTCCTCCTCCACAAAGTCATTGACCTAGTTGTTCGTTGGATTACATACGCCAAGTACTGAGAGACATGATCTGTGCCCCAGCTGGCTGGGATTGTTAAGACTCTCCTTATGTTGTCCAAACAGGGAAGAGGTGTGTGCTCCAATCTCATAGAGTTCTGCAACATTCTAATTTGTGTCCATTATTTGAACTCCTTGCATGGGATTCTTTTCTCACTGTGGTCTTACAAGTGATGCCTGATATTATTCGTGCCTCTCCTGAAAGCACACAGTATTGGTGCTTGCCTTGCTCTGGAGGCTGGGCAGATAAAAAAGAATGAATAAGACAACATCCCTGCCCTTGAGAAACTCATAATCTCATGGAGAAGTGAGCCTGGTAAACACATAAATCACAGCCAATGCTGTGCACACTGTATAGAAGGGTTGGCGGGGGGTGGGGGGGGGTTGTAGCTGTACAGGTGAGCCTGCTGCTGGCATGCACAGTTACCTGGGTGACCAGGAAGGCTTTGCTGGGAGCCCTTCTTAGGACCAATGTCACTGGGGAGGCAGGCAGAGAGGAGAACAGGTGCCCTAGTGAAGGGAAGCTTTGTAGTCAGTATTTTCCCACGGGAGTCTCAGTTGTGCCAAAGGGAGCTGGAGAGGGGGCTGGGACTTTGTCCCTGAGGACTGTGGAGTTTCTCCTATGTCGGAAGAGAGGCCAACAGAGGCCTCTGAGTGTGTCTTCTGGAGCAAATAACCCAGCTGCATTGCCTTTGTGGAGTGTGCTCTGACTGGGACGTTGGCTTAGGAGAGGTTGGCTCTGGGAAGACAACCCTGGGTTCTAATCCTGGCAAGGCACTTCCTTGGACAAGTCGCTTGTCTTGTTGGTTTGGTCTGAGCCCACATTCTCCTTGTAAAATAGAGATGATGTGGTAGTGGTAACATAGATGTCATTGGTCATGTCATGGTGAAATTCATGGTTAGTGGATTACATGAGACATTTGTAGTGGAGTTTCTCACTGGTGGGAAAAGAACCCAGAATAGGTTCTAGGTGTGTTAGAAATGCTGGTTTCTGCAGCTCTGAGGGGCCTGGGCAGCAACGGCCTGTTTATGTCAGGGTATCTTGTGAAGCATTTCTCCGTGTGCACGATGACCTGCAGGAAGTTGGAAACCACTTGGCTACAAATCACTTGCAGTTCTCTCCCACCTAGCGTGCTCTTCCCAATAACGGTGGTTGTTGGTGGAGATTGGTCATTGTAGTCATGTGTCACCCATCACCAGGATGTGTTCTGTCGTGAGGTGATTTTTGTCATTGTGTGAACATCATAGAGTGGACTTATACAAACCAAGATGGCTATATCACCAAGGGATGCCATCTTCGAAGAAAAATATCTTTTGGGATAGTATTGGGATTTGAACTGAAGGCCTTGCACTTGTTAAGCAGGTGCTCTACCACTTGAGCCACATCTCCAGCCCTGTATGCCTTAGTTACTTTTTGGGTTGGGTCTCACATTTATTCCTGGGCGGGCCTGGATCGCAGCCCTCCCATTTTTGCCTCCCACATAGCTGATATGACAGTTGTGTACCACCATGCCCAGCTATCGGTTGAGATAGGAGTCTGCGAATATTTTTGCACAGGTCTCAAACCAAGATCCTCTAGATTTCTACTTTCCAAGTATCTAGGATTATAGAGGTGAGCCACTGAGCCTGGAAGGTGACATACCAATCTTTTTTTTTTTTTTGGTCATGGGGCTTGGGCGCTGTCCCTGCTCTCTTCAGCTCAAGGCGAGCACTCTACCACTTGAGCCACAGTGTCACTTCTGGTTTTCTAGTGGTTAATTGGAGATAAGATTCTCACAGACTTTCCTGCGTTGGCTGGCTTTGAACCATGATTCTCAGATCTCAGCCTCCTGAGTAGGTAGGATTACAGTCATGAGCTGCCGGCGCCCAGCTACACTAATCTTAAGAGACCACCATTGCATGTGTGGTCTGGCATTAACAGAAACATTGTTAGGCTGTGTGAGACTATACTAGAACAATGTAGAGGAAATGGGGCCCGAGGAGAGAGACTAGACTCCCAGGACATTTCTGCAGGAGAAGTGACCAGCTGATGTTAGGAAGGAGGAGCCCTTATAAGGAAAGAGGAGACATTGAGGATGATGCTGTAAGACGAGAGAGGAAACAATATTTTTAACGGAAACTCCGAAGTGAGAGTAGAAACGAGAGGAGGTGTGAGGATTGGAAGTGAGGAAGTAGACTATCTGGCACATACTGTCTTCAGATGTTTAAGAAATCAAGGGAGGTTGGGCATGAAGGTTTAAGGAGGTGGCGTGCTTTGGGTGGGAAAGGAGTGGGGGAAATGCTGGGGTCATGTGAGAGATCTCAGAAAGCTTGAGGGTTGAGGGTACAGAGGGCAGAGGAGCGTGAAAAACTGAAGCACCCAGGAAAGGAGTATATATCACTTGCTAGAACTTTTGCCTATTTGGATAGAATCTGTCCCATTAGAAAAATGCCCACCGATAACTGACACTGGCAACTGGGAAGTTGTCCAGATATGATTTACAATAAGGCATCAGTTTCACAAGGCACTGTCTAAATTATTGCACTCCACCAATTGCCAGCTTCCCTGCTGACAGTGGGCCGGGGGGTCAAACAATTCAATCAGGTGCCACCGGTTATAAATTGAAAATCAGTGGGGTGCAAAATGGATTACCATCAAAATCCATTCAGGTGCAAAACCAAATTTCAAAACCTCTAACCTTTAAAAATCACTCCTTTCCTGATTCTTCACAATGCGCTGCCATTGAGTTTTAATACCCCTTAGATAAGTAAGTGTCAATAGAAATGGCTGCAGGAGACCAAAGGGAATCTGGCCTTCCTTTTGGAATTTGCAAACTTGATGGATCCTTGAATTAATACACTGGCAATTATGTTAGGTTCTCTCAGGTAAGCAGTTCTCAAATGTAACATACAACAGAATCACTTGGAAGGCTTAAGATTCACCCAGGATCGGGCTTGGAGTTTGATTCAGTACACTTGAGAGTGGGCCTGAAATGCTGCACTTCTAGCAAATCCCTAAGGAGGGATGCTAATGACACTGGTTCTGGGATCACACTTTAAGAATTTCTGCCCTAAGACCATGCTTTGAGTAAAGTAACTTATTGTGAAGTTCTTATGACCAGGTGTTGAGTTTGGTACTGGGCTATAGTTTTGTCTTGGAAAGAAGAGAAGAGATTGGTTTAAAAAGACCCAGATTGATTTGGTCAGAGATTGGGGAGGATGGAGAGAGACAAGGGAAGAACCCCCACTTCCTCTTGCTTGTTCTATTCCAGAAGACTATGTTTACTAAGCCCAAATTACCTCCTTAAGGGGCCTGCTCTCTGGCCCCTGGAAGCCATGGAATGCGTGTGTGTGTGTGTGTGTGTGTGTGTGTGTGTGTGTGTGTGTGTGTGTGTGTGTGTGTGTGTCTGTGTGTCTGTGTGTGTGTGTGATGCCAAACTTTCACTTTTGAGTTGAAAGTTGACTTTCTTAAAAAGATTAAACAGAGATGGCTACCATTTTCTTTTAAGCTTATTTCCAGTAGTCTATTGCATGATCCTACAGATGAATTTTTTTCCATCTAAATCAATCTACCATCTGATGGTGGTTTTCCTCTGTTGCCTTTTTCCTGCCTTGTATACACAGTAGACATCATCAGACCCACTATGAAACAAGTCTTTATTTCCAGGACAGAGAAATGGATCACTGAACTGCTTCTGATATGATCACTACCTCATTAATAGTTGGCTTCTGGTCTCTCTTTTCCAGGAGAACTTGAGCGATGTACATACATCAAGTACCACTACTCCTCAGCAACCATCCCCAGGAACCTCACGTTCAATATCACCAAGACCATCCGTCAGGACGAGTGGCATGCCCTGCGTAAGTACACCTGTGTCTCTGTGGCTGTGACTCTGCTGGTCTGTCACCTGGAGGGCTGGCACCTTGTGCGTCTTCTGAGATCCATGGAGTCTTAGGGCATTGTGGGGAAGAGGGGGGGTCCCTGAAGTGCCAGTAGGTATAGGTCAGAAGTATCTCAGTTGGTTTGATTACATGACAGATTTGGGGTATTTTGGCTTCTGAATAAAAACAAAACAATATCAACAACAATAAAAGAAAACTACTAGCAGTTAAGACAAGGGTCTTAATTTACTATCCTGATCGAGATCTAAGATTTCATCTACCTGGGCGTCACTTGAGCACCCCTCCGCGTTGCTCGGTGTATTATGGTGGCAATGTACGAATCCTCTGGGCCATCATTTGTAAAAGACCAGCTGTATTACTTTGGAGGTTTGCCCCAGGGGATATCACTAAGGGGTAGTACCTGGCCTCAACTTCCATATTTCTATGTACCTTTGAGGGACAGGACTTGGAACCCTGGCTCACATGTGCTTATGCAGCAAAGATGAAAATGTCTGTGATCATTGGCTAGGGAATTTCTTGGCCAGGGATCCTCAGGGACTTACATGACAGTCACAGGTGACTTAATGAGCAAACAGAGATGGTTGGCTATTCTCATGCAGGTGCCCCGTGGGCATCTGCTGTCTATCTGTGGCAGGAGGGCTCTTCTTGCTGGCCCAGTTCTTCACGGTGACCCATTTGTCCCGTGAGTGCCATGTGCTTGTATTTGTCACATAGTCCTACCGCTACCGCATCATTTTCTTCTCTTTACATCCAAGGGGTAAGACTCAATTTACATTTATGTGCAAGTAAGCATTCCTTTACTGTTTCCTAATGTTAAAGATCTCTTTGCTGATTAACTTGGAATTTGTTTTTTTGGCTGAATCTTCTTCCTTTTCTTTGTGTGCATGGGGCCTGCCAGGTATAGTCATATTTATTGGTTTGACTTGAATTAACCAACCACAGCTTGAAGTGGGGAGATGGGAGAGACAATGAAGCAAACAGAACCATCATTCATTTGTTTCAGGCAAAAATTGTAGGTGTCCAGTATTCTTGAAATGAGAGAGCACATACCAGTGATGGACCAGCCCTACTAAGACTGGGGCCCCTTTTAGCTTTAGTCATTACCAGAGACTCAGCAGTGCATGGGGAAAGAGCGCTCAAGTCCAACAGCATCTCCATATGCTCATATGTACGATATACTTATTTAATTTCAGCCTGACATTTGCCTTAGAGACCCTATTCTCAGGAAAATTCATTTCTTTTGAGTAGGTGGTAGACATGTAAGGACCCAGATATTAAAATCTCTGACAATCGTTGCTTCTTTCCCACTACCTATTGGTATAATAAAGTCCATAAGTAGGAAACTAAAGGAATATTTAAGGTAAATGATCTGGTGTTGTAGCTCATGCCTGTAATCCTAGCAACTCTGGTGACTGAGATCTGAGGATCATGGTTTAATGCCAGCCTAAGCAAAAATGTCAGAGACTCATTGCTGGGGTTAACCACCAAAAGAGCCAGAGGTGGAAGTATGACTCAAGTGGTAGAGTGTTTGCTTTGAGTGAAGAAACCAAGAAAGAGTGTGAGGCCCTGAGTTCGAGCCCCGGCATTAGTATACACACACAAACACACAGACAGACACAGACACAGACACACATATACACAAGTTGTAAATCCTGATGAATTAAATCTAACATATTACGAGGTGCATAGTAGGATTCAGGATCTAAGAGGAAAAAGACATTGCCATTTCAGTTTCACTCAATTTAAATGAACTCAATCTGGCTCTGGTTACCAAGTAGTGGACTCAAGGTTGCAGGAAGCTCTTTTAAGGAGCTCAGTTCTAGAGGTGGGGAAGGGCAGGGTTGGAGGGAGACATTCACAACACAACACACTGCAGTACGATAATTACAATATCCAATCGCCTCATGTAACTCAAATAGTTTGAATTTCAGCAAGAAGGAGAATTGTTTCCGTGTACATTGCACAGAGACACATGGAGGGGAACTTGCTCAGAGTCTTAATGGCTGAGTGCACTGTAAATGTCTAGAATGGGAAGCCGCCACCCATTGATGGGCCATTGGAACATAACCCATGGCCTCAGCAGAGACAGAGAGGTTTGTGGGTCCTCTTTGAGGTCCATGTGTCTCCCATTGTCTAACCGTAGTGCTGGTGGGTTCTGACACAGCTAGTGTGTTGCTTCTGCTGTGAACTGAGGTGTTAACAGATCTATTTTTAACAGATAAAAGCGTTGGCAACGCCTGTTCCACACAAGGTATTGGGCAAAGCTGATGCTTTCCTTTGGGGGAACGATTCATCTGCCTCTTTCACAGAGTTGCCTAATGGGCTATGAAGCGGGCAGAGAACATTTGCCAGGTCTCAGGTTGGATGGCAGCTATTTTTCGCTGGAGGGCAGGTGAGCAATTGTCACCAGTGAATTCGGTATTAGTGTAACTGGGAATGCTGTCTTGATGGAGAAGTGTGGATTGTTTTTGTGTTGGTTTTCATTGGTCAGGCCCTGGTGATGTTTAGTGGGAAATGGGCATAGAAGTCACCTTGGAAATACAGTAGAAGCAGTTAGAGATGAGCAAACTCCTGTGATCACATGTAAAAAGTGAAAAAAAAAGACAGCTGACATTTTGGACTAGGGGATGTAGTCAGTGGTATTCTTGTCTAACCAACATGTACAAGGCCCTGAGTTTAATCCTCAGCACTGGAAAACCCAAGAAAACAGATCTTATTCTTGTCTCATCTCTTTTCTTCTGTCTTTTTTAAAATTTCTTGGTGCTGGTACTGGGGCTTACTTGGCTCTTGCTCGGCTTTTTAGGTCAAGGCTGGTGCTCCACCTCTTGAGCGATAGCTCTACTTCTAGCTTTTTGCTGGTTAATTGCAAATAAGAGTCTCACAAATTTCTCAGCTTGGGCTGGCTTTGAACCACAATCCTCAGATCTCAGCTTCCTAAGTAGCTAGGGTTATAGGCATGAGCTATCATTACCTGACTTGATTTTTATTATTTTGAGAGTACTGTATGCTTTAATATTCTGATTGGGATTGAGAAAATTCACTTGGTACTAGATTGGTTGCCATTTAAGAATGTGATCATAGTATTTTACATTCTATAAGTTTTCTCAGATAATTTGACCCAAGGAAAGAACATTTTGATTTCTTTTGTGAACTTTTTTTGGGGGGGCTCTGAACTCAGGGGTCTGTGGTTACTAGGGAAATGCTTTATCACTCGAGCCATCCCCCCAGCCCCTTTTATTTCAGTTATTTTTTGGTTAGAGTTTTGCATGTTTTGCCTGGATTAGCCTGGATTACAGGCATGTAACACCACAGCCTTGTTGGTTGAGATGGGGACCTTGCTAACATTTTGCTTCAAAGTGGCCTTGATGTTCCCAGTCCCTGCCTTCCAGTAGCTGGGGTTGTAAGCATGAGCCCCTGTGCGTAGTTTTTATTTTTATTTTTTTGTGAAACAACGTGTTGCAGATATTTGAAATTTGTCTATATACTTTTCATCAGGAATATTCCTGTGACCTGATATCCTCCCTGGTAGAAAAAAGCTGCCAAATGGGAAAGGGCATCATTTGAGTTGTGTTATGTGTTTTGAAAAGTCAAGCTCACCAATGGGAAGCTTAATTGCTGGACTCACGATCAGCTGAACAGCTGGCGAGAGAATAAAATACTTGTAGTCTACTAGGCTTCCAGGTCTAAGTGTCAGAGTTTACTCCATAGGGAGAAAAAGTGGATGATCCAGCCTCTCTCTCTGTGTGTGTGTGTGTGTGTGTGTGTGTGTGTGTGTGTGTGTGTGTGTGTGTGTGTGTGTGTGTGTGTGTGTGTGTGTGTGTGTGTGTGTGTGTGTGTGACATGGTGCATTTCCAGCTGACAAAATGGCCAAGAGATGCTTTTCTCTCCCCGCTTCCCTGGCCCTCCCTCCTCATCCACACCCAATACTGCCACACAGTGCACCAACCACGCGGCACTGTGCCCGGCAGAGCAGGCGGGCCTCCAGCATGGAGGGCTTCTTCACTCTCCTCCAGCATGAAGGGGGTTTTCCACCACAGCCCCCCTGCAGTGGCCATATTACAAGGGAGGTGAGAGTACTTGTGACCCACATCCATCCTGCTACATACAGAGTGAAGGGAAGGCAGAAGAGATCCAGCCTGGCTCAAGGAGGAAGGGAGGGAGGAGGAGAGGAGAGCTGAGGAGAGGAGGGGAGATAGAGATGGAGATCCAGACTTGGTACACAAGCAACGTTCTTGGAGTTGATCCACCACTAAGGGGACCGGAAGTCACAGGCGCAGAGCTGGTTGTCACTGCAGATCCTGGACGGCAGCTCAGCTCTCTGAAGCTCGTCATTGCTCTTGGGCTTCTAGCCCCTGCCAGGCCCAGTGAGTCTGGCCACGCTAATGGGGGTCAATGGTGCGGAACTCATTCCACACGGCCAAGCCCTGCCTGGCTCCCTCTTTATTTGAACTCTCCTACCTTTCCCCCCACCTTTTGCCTTTCCACAATGAGACTGCCCTCCCCTGAATATCAGTGCTGTCTGGACCCCTCCAGCTGCCCCCAGGTCCCGCCACTTCTGGGGCTTCCGGTGGCTCATCGTCCCTCCCCCTTGGCATGGGTCTTTTGGCCTCACACATCGGTTCTGTCCCAAGGCCTCTGCCCTTTCCTCCCCAATAGACTCTCCCAACAGATCCTAGCCGAGCCAGCTTTCTGTCTGCAGCCTGCACCTCTTTCCATTTCGACTCAGCTCTGAGCAGCTTGACTTCCTGGTCCCCTTTCCAAGCCATCCCTGGTTATAGTAAAATGAATGTTGTAGACCAAATGGCTTGGGATAAAACCACAAGTAGTTATGACACTGCCACCTCTTTCTTGTTCACATCTGCCACAATGTTCCTCAGAAGGGGAGTTGCACTTCCTCTAAGCACTGTTCCAGCTGTAATGGCTCCTTTGCAGACACATTAACCAGGTCCAGGAGGAAGGAGGTGCCAAGAGAGCCCGTCTTTGTCTCAGAGGGACATGAAGATGAGGACTCAGAATCTGAGCCGAACTTCAGCCCTCATCTCTTCTCTCCTTCTCCTCCCCTCCCCTCCCTCCCCTCCCCTCCTCTCTCCTTTTCTCCCCTCCCCTCTCCCCTCCCCTCTCCTACCCCTTCCCTTTTCTCTCCTCTCCCCTCCCTTCTCCTCTCCCTCCCTTCTCCTCTCTCCTCCCCTCTGCCCTCTGCTCCCTTCCCCTCTCTCCCTTCCCTCTCCTCTCCTCTCCCCTCCTCTCTTCTGTTTTCTCTTGTGTGGCTGAGGTTATGTAAAACAGGCTAATGAGGTAAACATTCCAGACATTAGACACTTAGCTTCCCTGCAGCGTCAGCCATTTTCCTTCTCTTGCTCCTGCATGGGAGCCTAGCCAGTGTGAGACTCTTAATGTGTGCAATCTGTTGTGAGATGCTTCTTGCTAGCAACACTGGCATCCATGGGGTCATCAGTTGCAAAGAAACCATTTGTAGACTAGGAAAGCTTGGTAGCATTGAAACTCAGCCCACTGGTTGCCCAGTAACTGAAATTCTGCCATTTGCACAGCATTGCATGGCTTTTCGCCCCAGTTCCTGCAGGGAACATTGTAGATTTTTGGGGATACCTAGAGACTTCAGCCTAATCACAGATAGCCTGACTGTCCTCCCACATCTTATGTGCTATTACTGCAGCAAGGCAGGCAGAGAACACAAACCCTTTAACATAACATTGTATCTAGACCTGCCCTTGAAGTAGTAACTTATGCAGGGTCATTTCCTTTCATACACAGCTTTTTATCTGCCTGCCAAAATGTACCTCTTGTTCATGCATTTAGACTTCTACTAGAGAACGGGCCTCCTAATTTCATCAGTGTTATTTACTTTAAAGAATATAATTTTATTGTTATCATTAGGTATTGTACAGAGGGGTTACCAGTTCACAATTCAGGCAATGCATATATTTCTCTTTACAACAATATCACCCCTTCCTTCACTCCCCCCCCCGTTTCTCCCTCTTGTCCCTACCCATAGTTCATTTTCCACAAAATGTATATCGAATAGCATGATTGCATTTGTTCACTCTCCTTTTGTTCTTGCTAAGAAGCAGAAAATAGAAAAAATCCTAAATGAACAAAAATGCCCCCCCCCAGCCCCAACCATATATAAATACCACCACCACCACTACCAACAACAACATAGATAACCCATGTTTTCATTTCCTGGATTGTTTATTTTTTGAGACAAGGTCTTGCTCAATGAAGTTCAGGCTGGCCTCAAACTTGCAATCTTCCTGACTTAGCCTCCTAAGTGCTGGAAATTCAAGCATGAACCACTATTCCCAGCTTTGATGACTTTTTGGGGGATGGTAACACTGTTTGAACTCATCCTTGCTGGACAGGCGCTCAACTGCTTGAACCATCAATCCAGCCCATTGATGGACTTTTTGAGCTAATGTGTTAATGTTTTGTGACATTAATTGCTCTGAACAGCATTGTTAGTTTTCTAGGAGGCCCACCCAAAGGAATGAGTAAGAGGCAGAGTATGGAGATTTTTATGAACTCATACACACACTCACAGCTGTTGATTTCACCTATTTAGATCATTGGCCTGGCTGGGGGGGAGGTCAATGATAGAAATGGAGTAGACAAAAAGAGAGAACTTATTTTGGGGCTGGCCATAGGGGCAGGGAAACGAGAAGGTCTGGAGTAGAGGATGGAGAGTTCAGTACAATCTTTTTGTGTTAAAAACAATCCATGGACTAAAAAAAAAAATCCTGAGAACTTCTATGCTGCTGCAATTGCAGTCTTCCATCCACAATTCATCTGAATGTGCAGGTCCAATTTTGTGCTGGGAATTTGTAGGAAGTCTGGCCTAGAGGCATTCTCTCAGCTTCTGCAGATTGGATGTTGTTTTCTTCTGGCTGAGCATACTGATCTGGATCCCACCAAGGAGAACTAGGCACAACCCCAGTGACTTCTTTCATCCCTTTGTTCATTTAGTCATTCAGTGTTCATGGCGTGCCCGTTCTGTGAGAACCAACCCCCTTGCTAGGCGCTGGAGGGGATATTAAGAGGTACTTTCCAAATTGGATGATATATTTAGGTGACAACCAGGCAAGGGATCAAACTGCTTGTTGCTTAATGCTTATTGACTACCCAGAGAGTGCGGGCTAATGCTGCCAACTTGTACACATCATGGGTCCCAACTTCCATACTTAAATCAGTAAGGATTCATTAGAGGGAGAAATAAAAGCAAAATATAATCCAAAACTACTATTTCACAGAGGCATGGCCCATGTCTCCAGCCCCCAGCAAGGGAAAAAAAACAATTGTGTTGGGTCTACCATCTTGGCTCTCGAAAGGAGCTGTCCAAGCCCTAAGTGCTGAAGAGGAAGCTCAGGATGGCAGGCATTTCTTCTTTCCAGAAGTTCAAACAACCAGAAAGCTGCGGTCATAGGAAGGAAGAGGAACAAGACCAGGAGCTGAGTGTTCATTTCAGGACAGCTCAGCAAGAGGGAATCTGTGTGAGATGCTATAGATGTCTGGGCAGGCAGACACCTGGCATAAAGGTCAATAGGCTTGAGAATGGTGGGTGTTACTTTAGGATTTAATACTATAATTCAGTCCTCATGAAGAAGTTTTGGACAAAGGTCATTCAAGAAGAAATCTGAAGTATTAAGGATATAGCATAATAAATAAAGAACATTTAACAGAGAAGCGTAGGGATGAGAACTGCAGTGCTGTGCAAGAACAAGTCTGAACCCGAGTTCCAAACTATAACCAGGATGGGTCCTGGGTTTTGCAGAAGGATTCTGAATGCACACAAGACTGTCGGCAGTGTAGCAGGGGAAGTGCCGGGAACTGGAATGGTGTAACCAAAAGAGTAGCCAAGGTCTACAGTGTATGGTAAATGTCTTACCATAGTCAAGACTGCACTGTCCAAATGTGGTCCATGGCCCAGCAGCCTGTATGATTTGGAAACTTGTTAGGGTACAGATTCACAGAACCCTGCGCAGATGTACTGAATCCGAATCTCTAGGTGTGTGTGTGGTGGGGGGTGAGGCCCAGGAACCTGTGGGGTTCTTAATCTGTTAAAATTTGAGAACTCTTGGGCTGGAGGGCATTGATGTGGGGTGTGGTGGCCAGAGGTAGTTCAGGGCAGGAGAGAGTGGGTGGGCTTTGGCTGAGAACCAGGACCTGCAATGTTGCAACGAGTACATCCTCCTACACCTTCCTCTTCTATTTGTGTGCCATTTGTTGATGGTTTCTATTTGGATCTAGCTTTGGGAGAATTTGCATCCATATGTCATGTTGCTGGTTGTTTTAAATAGTGTAGAAAAGCTAGGTGATTCCTTTCTTGTATCATGTGTTTTAAATACCTTGCATTATGTATTTTATTTTATTTTATTTTATTGCATTATGTATTTTAAATACCTTGTATTATGTATTTTAGATATCTAGTCTCAAATCTCTATCTTCTGTTTCCTCAGAAAGAGGCTTCAAAGCCAAGCATGTTGGTACATATCTATGATCTCAGTTTCTTGGGAGGCAGAGATGGAAGGATTATGATTTGAGGTCCACTTGGGGAAAAAGCTCTAAAAATTTCAAAGATACAGAAACATGGTTCATATCTGTAATCCTAGCCACATGGAAAACAGAGGTAGGAGGATGGCAGTCCCAGGCTGGTCCTGGGCAAAAGCAAGAGAACCCACTGGAAAAAGACTTAAAGCAATAAGGGCTTAGAGTATGGCTCAAGTGGTAGCATACCTGCCTGGCAAGCATGAGAGCCTGTGTTCAAGCTCCAGTACTATACAAAATAATAACATAAAAATAGAGACAGACCTCCGGTTGCACACAATACAGGGGACATTGGATTCAGTTCTAACTCTTCTGCTTTGTAGGCATGTGACCTTGAGAAACTGTTGAAGTGTTCTGAACCCAGTCCACTCATCTGAAAAATGGAGGTGGGAATAACTACCTTGAGACTTCTAATCATGTTTCAATCAAATAAAGTGAGTTACTCAAAATATCTTGGTAACTCTGCAAAGTCTGGTGCCAACCAACATTTGACGCTATTCATATTGGAATCCAGGGAGCTATAGCTGGCACTGGTCTCCGTGGGATTTGGGGTGGGGGCACTCTCCCTGAAATGACATATCACTAACTTAGGGTGTTTTCTGTTCCACTCTGCAAAGTGTGTGGGTGATCTTGGCTTGTGTGTGGCTGTGGGGGCTGGAGGGTGTGTTAGGGGTGTGCTGTCTGCACAGGTGTGTTGGGAGATTGCACCAGGTGTTTAGGATGTGGGAGTAGGAAGGGGCTGAGGGTGATATTTGCTGGTGACAGTCTGGCATAGTGTGAAAGGAGTTCCCAAGCAGGAAGTCATCAGCCTTGAAGATCCTCAGTGGGGTAGCAGCAGTAGATCAGCCCTCTAATTTATTAGTTGCATCCAACAAGAATATGGAGGAGACAATGACATGAATCTTTAAAAAGAAGATTTAGGTGCTCGGTGTCTAAAAAATAGCATTTCCGTTTCGGAGGCAGATGCAGTGTGAGTGCATTTGTATTGAACTCGCTAAGGAGAGTACCAAAAGATTTCCTCTAACTGCTGTAGCCCACCCCGCCTGCCAGGAACGTGGTGGCCCCCAATAGCCTCGTTCAATTTGAAGGAAAGGAGGGACCTAGAAGGTAGAGGAAAGCAGCTGCCAGGGGGTGGATGGGGAGACAGTGGAGGCAAGATGACTCCACTAGGGGACAGGATGCTGCCTGTGTTCACCTCGCACCAAGGTGGGCCTTTGGGCTGGGGCTGGCTGTGGTCATTGTGTTCTCTACACATTGTGTTGCTAAGATGGACCAAGAATGCAGGGAGGTGGATTGCCTTACAGATGGCTGGTGGAGAGGGAAGATGCTGTTGGGCTTGGCCTGAGCCCCTTGGGGAGGCAGGGTGGGCAGGAGTCTTCTTGGGATTGTTCTGTGGCCATGGTCATAGGGAAAGGAGAGAACGTAAGTACTGCTTCTGGGGAGCTGGGGGAATCTGATGTACAGATCCACGATGGGGAAGAGGCCAGAACCAGCACCAAAGTGAAAGCTATGAGTGCGCCTGGGGCCTGACCCGCTGAGGGCATCGGCAGTGTCATAGCTCATCACACCTTGGCCAGTGACTGGCAGTGTTGGACTCTAGGGTGGACCTTGACTTCTCTGTTCTGGTAGAGAAGAAAGGGCTGCAAGAAGCTGGGAATGTGGCTTACTGGTAGAGTGCTTGCCTAGCATGCATGAAGGCCTGGGTTCGATTCCTCAGCACCACATAAGCAGAAAAAGCTGGAAGTGGCACTGTGGCTCAAGTGGTAGCGTGCTAGCTTTGAGTAAAAGAAGCTCAGGGACAGTGCCCAGGCCCTGAGTTCAAGCCCCAGGACTGGCAAAAAAAAAATGGAGAAAGGGTGCAAGAGTTGACTAGTTTATGGACACATTAATGCTGGTCTTAGTGGTTGTGTTGGCAAGTGGAGCAAAGGGTTGAAACACTTATTAGGGTCCTCTACAGCTGAGGCTAAGAGATGGCCCTCTTCTTTACTTTGGCTTTGGGTCTGATGCTCTTTGCAATTTCCCTCTTTAATATTTTCCTTTGATATTTTACTCAGAGTTGAGCTTGGAGGTCGTAGCTCATAAATGTAAGAGGTCAGAGGTCAAGAAGCTTGTATGGTTCTGGCTCATTCTGGCTTTCTGGAAGTTGTTCTGATAGAATTCAGCCTAGAGTTCATGGGAGAGGAGGGCATTGGAGTTCGTGGGACTCACTGTCCTTCATTCTCCATGTGTATCTACCTGAGGAGCTCTTCATGGAAGGTTGGAATAGAATACAATCCTGTTAGCATAGCCCAACAGAACTTCCTGTGATGATGGAGATTTTCTTCTTTTCCTTTTTTCTTTTTTCTGTCCATTATGGGGCTTGAACTCTGGGCTTGGGTGCTGTCCCTACACTCTTCAGCTCAAGGTGAGGGCTCTACCATAAGAGCCACAGTACCACTTTGGTTTTCTAGTGGTTTTTATTGGAGATAAGAGTCTCACGGCCTTTCCTGCCTGGGCTGGCTTTGAACCATGATTCTTAGATCTCAGCCTCCTGAGTAGCTAGATTACAGGTGTGAGCCACCAGCGCCCGGCTGGAGATTTTCTATTAATCTACACTGCCAAACATAGTAGCCACTTGCCACATGTGGTTATTGAGTACTTGAAATCTGACCAAGAAACTGACTTTCCAAGTTTATATGACATGAATTAATTTAAATCTGAAGAGTCACATGTGGCCAGTGGCTACCATACCAGACGCAGCAAGCATCTTTTTATTCCTCTCTTTCTTGGCAGCAGTGGGGTTTGAACTCAGGGCCTCATACTTGTTAGGCAGGTGCCTAACAAGGAGACTCACTGCCAGTTCCTGTTTTGTTTTAGTTATTATTATTAATTTTATTATTAATTAATCAATTAATTTATTGGTCATGGGACTTGAACTCTGGGCCTGGGCACTATCCCTCAGTTCTTCAGCTCAAGGCAAGCACTCCACCACTTGAGCCACAGCACCACTTCCAGTTTTCTGATGGTTAATTAGAGATAAGAGTTTCATGGCTTTTCCTGCCTTGGCTGGCTTTGAACTGTGATCCTCAGATTTCAGCCTGCTGGAGGATTACAGGCGTGAGCCACCAGCATCTGGCTTATTTTTTATTTGTTTATTTTTATCTAAGCTGGTCTGAATCATAATTCTCTAATTATACCTCCCTCATAGCTGGCCTTGTTTGTGGAAATGGGGTCTCATGAACAATTGGTCTGAGTTGGCCTTAAACCATAATCTTCCTGATCTTCCCCTCCTGACTAGCGAGGATTACAAGTGTGAGCTGCCATGCCTGGCCTCCTCCTGTTTCTTACAGTAGAATCTACTTCTCAATGATAAACTCTCGGTTCTGAATGTGTAGACCTTAACACTTACAACACTGTACATTGTAGATTACCTGGCTAGCTGGTCATTTTCAAGGGATTCTTGGGACCTCCAGATCCTTGCTTGTCACTCTGCCCCTTAGGCTCCCAGCAGCCCCAATCCCAGAGCTAACTGGGGGTGTTACCAGCTTTTCTGCTGGTCTAGTCTGGGCTGTGCACTGTGGCATCCACCATGTGGAATGGCGCCCCACACAATCCACTGGGGTGGCCAGTGGGCAACTAAGACTCAGGAGAGTCAGAGCCCAGCCTGCTGTGACCACAGTGTTCATCCTCTTCCTTGCTTCAGGATGCTGCTTAGACCTTCTTTCTTCTCCCTGAGTTTCTTCTTCTGGGACAAGCGTCTCCTCATCCATTCTCTAGCCCTCCCCCACCACGCTGCTCCCTTCCAGCCTGTTACCTGATGCAAATGAGAAAGGAGAGACCAGGCTGCCACCTCCTCCATCCAAGCGTTGTAATGCTCAAAAGAAATGAAAGAAAGCTATTTATTTTCCATTTCTCGGTTTTTCTTTTTTTCATTTAATTACTGGTATCACAACAGGATTTTGTTTCTATTGCTTTTCATTGCAAATGTATAGTATTTCATCAACATTATGAGTTAAATAGGCTTTTGTGGACTAGCCTGAAACCCCAATCATCATTTATAACAGACAGGACTTCTCTGAAAATGGGTTTGGAATTCTAACTAAGTGACTCACAAATGAGGTTTTAGAATAGAAAGCTGGAGGAGACTTTGCATCTTTCTACTTTCTAGGCAATTTTGCCTCTCAGTGAACTTGCTATCCCTCCCCTGCTCACATCTGCCATTCCTAGGCTGGATTCCCCAAAGTCGACACTCTAGGCTTCCGTGAGGAAAGCTGCCTTCCCATTTCCTAGTCTCAGTACCTAGCTAGCTGCTGGTACAACACTACTAAATGTCCCTTCATGGGTCCTATATAGACTTGTATAAAATCCAGAATCTTATGAAGGATTGTCAGGGTTCTTTGTTGTTGTTGTTGTTTTGTCAGTTGTGGGGCTTGAACTCAGGGCCTGGCCACTGTCCCTGAGCTCTTTTTACTCAAGCCTGGTGCTCTACTTCTTTGAGCCACAGCTCTACTTCCGTTTTTTGTTTGTTTGTTTGTTTGTTTGTTTTGGTGGAGAACACTGGAGATTAGAATCTTAGGGACTCTCCCAACTGGCTTCAAACCATGATCTCAGTCTCCCGAATAGCTAGGATTTATATAGGTGTGAGCCTCCAGCACCTGGTGTCCATCAGGGTAACATTTCCTGAGGCCCTCAGCTTGGGCACTGGCACCAAATCAGATCAACTACTCAAGCTGAGTAGCTGCTAAACATGAGTTTGGAGTTGACATATTTGACTGACGTCAGTGTCTCTACTCCAGGCATTACCCTATTCCATGGCCTCACTGCTAGAGTATCAAGCTGTTACATGGTTATCTGGGGTTTACAAGGGCCTCTGTGTGTGTGTGTGTGTGTGTGTGTGTGTGTGTGTGTGTGTGTGTGTGTGTGTGTGTGTTTGTGTAGCATTGGAGATAAAAGTCAGAGAGACTCATGAGCTACAAGTTCTCCAAGAGAACACAAAGCAGTGATGTAAATTCCAGATGTTGGGGGTTGGTACAACAGGATGTGGGCCAGCAAAATGCGATTGTCAACTTGCAGAGGAGAAAACAGGATCACAGGCTGGCAAGGGTGGGCACTAGCATTTGACTGAAGCAGTTCAGCCATTTACTCAAGTAGAATGTATTGATTTCCTAGCATTCCAGGCATTGGGTGGAAGGGGCACCATTCTTCCCTCATGGAGCTTGCATGCTTGTCTAATATTACCACGCAGGGAGTGTACCCACGCTGCTATATCCTGGATGTGCATTAGTCCATGCAAGCCCAATTGTACTGTGAAGTCCATGTGGTATCTGTTTGACGGATGAGGCAATGAATACTGACAGAGGTTGAATGAGTCACAGAAGAGCAACCACTCCATGATTTAGGAAATCCATCTGTCAGCTAAGTTGGGATGGGTGAAAGGGGCGGAGCTTGAGCAGTGTGAGGAGCTTTCTCTGGTCTTCTAGGCACAAGATAATAGGGCTTATTATATTCTCAGCCATGGATATGTGAGACTCCGTAGAGTAAGGAGGTGAGGTCATCCTCTGAGAACTGGAATGGTATGGCCTCTCCAGGCTGTTTCTCTATTCCTGTGTCTAAGATGGTCTGTGGCATGGGTAGTGTTGGGGACAGGCGTGAGAGTTTATTATGTGAGTGTTTTTTTTGGGGTGAGGGTGGAGAACCGAGATTCTGATGAACATGGACAAGGTCTGAGCAAGCTTCTGCGGCATCTATTCTTAACTTGTCTATAGTAACTATGGGCACGGAATAGGGGATAACTCCTAGAAAACTGGCTTTCCTTAATGTGTAGGAACACATTGTTGAGCTTACATTTCTCTTTTCATACCTGGAGGTAAACATTTATAATTACATTCAAAAGATAATCGAATGTGTGTACTTGGTTATGGTTTTTTCCCCCTTCTAAAACTCATGTTTAAATCGGATGTTGGTTTAGGGAGGTAGGGCCCCTAAGAGACAGTTGTTAAGAGTGACTAATGCTTTTCTTATTAAACTTGATTAGCTACCCAAAGCTGGGCATAGTGGCACATTTCTCCAACCCAAGAGGCTGAATTTCAGGCCAGCCTGAGCAACATAGTAAGACTTCCTCTTAAAAAACAAACAATTCCCCCAACAATAACAAAAACAATAAAGTCAAGGGCCAAGAGTGCTCATCTATAATCCTAGCCACTTGGGAGGTAGAAATTGAGAGTTGCAGCTCAAGGCTAGCCTGGGCCAAAAGTGAGTGAGACCACCATATGAACGAATCAGCCAGTTGGTAGTACGTATCTATCATCCTAGCTTTGTGGGAGACAGTTAGGATTGAAGTCCTAGGCTGGCCTAGGCCAAAAGCATGAGACCCTGTCTGAAAGATAACCTAAAACAAGGAGGGATGGAGGCATGGCTCAAGAAGTAGTTGCCTAGCAAGCATAAGGCCTGAGTTCAAACCCCAGTACTGTCAAAAACCAACCAAACAAACACGGCTTATCAAAAACTGAGACTTCCTCTCACTTTTTTCTCCTCTGCATATACCTGCTTTCTCTTTTTCTTTTGCCATGAATTGGCTGGAATCATAAGCTAACCCAACCTCTTTTCTTTATAAATTATCCAGTGTCACCTATTCTGTCATACTGACAGAAAAGACTAAGACTGACATCTGATAACTACATGAGCTTTTTTGGCCTATAATTCTTAAGATAACCATCATTTTAATTTTGTTAATAATCAAGTCTATTTTTTGCCATTAGTGCATAAAATTAGTTTTCAAATATGTGCTGTACTTAAATAGATGTAGATATTCCATGACCAACCTTTAAAAATTTTTTTTTTTTGCTTTTGCAGTCAAGTGCAAATATCCTAATTATTCTTGTGAAAAAGCCAATCGAACACAATTCATTAATTCACTAATTATTCATGACCTTGGATTTAGAATGATAGTGAGATTTTTCTTCTCTTTTGCTTTATAACTGAATTCTCATCTTTAAGGGTGATGAGGAGGGGGAAAAAAATCAATGAGCAGCTAGCTATCCTTTACTTTCAGAAGAGGAATTCCTCTGCCTTCCTGGGTTGGAGCTGTGAATAATTCAGTGTGGGCCCAGGCTCCTGTTTCCCTTCTTGAGGTTGAGCTTATTAAAATTGCATGGGCAAAAGGGTACTGGTGAGGAAATGGCAGGCATCCTCCATATCAGCTGTCAGAATCTCCATCATCATCTCTTGTCTCTTAGTAACCTCAGCCCCTTCTGAGAACCTGAGTTTCTATTGGCTAGGAGTGACCAATGGGTGAATGAAAGGAGTGAGGGAGCGGGAAAGGTCTCCTCTGTGTGTGTAGTTCCCCTCTACTCCCTGGGGCAAGCCTGGAAATGGAATGCAGTCTCCATGCTTACTTCTGATCAACACAGTCATCATTGTTGGCCTCATCATTAAGTATTTATGGTTTCTGAGTGAAAGGTAAGTGCCAAACAGATGGGGTCCCCATTTTAGAAGCTTTCCAAGACAATCTAATTCATCTTCTCTAGCAGGATAGAATCTCTAGAGAAAGAATCTAAAGGGTCAATTGATTACAGGCAGTACTGATTGTTTGTTTTGGGGAGATCAAATTTTATCGTATTATTAGGGATTTTGTGAAAACCCTTTTTGAAAAATACTATAGTTCATTTGAAGTATTTCCCTCTCTTTGGGCCAGTGCATAAGGTTTCTAAGGCCAGGTACAATTTAACTTGGGAGCCAAAAAATGGTAGAGCCAAGTAAAATTTATTTATTTATTTATTTATTTTGACTGGTCCATATAAATTCTTTTTTTTAATAAATATTTTTTATTGTAAAGATACTGTACAGAGAGGGTTACAGTTACATGAGCAAGGTAATAAGTCCATTTCCTATCGCCAAGTAAAATTAAAAATTCCATAGACCCAGGCTGTGTTACCTTGACAGCTGGCAGGGAGATCAAATCCTAAGAGCAAATTCAGTTAATTATGAAAAGAAGGGAGGAAATTTGGGATAGATAGCGTCTCCAAGACCAACTCTGAGCAGCACGCATTTGGCCATCATTGAAATCCTTCGACTCTCTGCTTTCAGTCCTTCTGTATAACTCTAGACCTCAAGTCAGGTCTGTAGAGCAGAGGAGCACCTCTTGTTTTAACATTACCCTTCCTCTTACATTAGTATCTCTTCTTTTCCATCAGCTTATTTCTCCTGATTACCAAGATTAAACATAATTATGATAGAATAACTGATCAACCTGACTAAAGTTTGGTATGCATACACACAGATGGACTTCTATGGTGTAGCTACTTTGCTTAATTAACAGTTTAGCAAAATAAATCCCAGGAAGCTGGCATGGGGGGGGGGTTGGCGTGGAGGCTAAGGGGTTGGATGAATGGAGAGAGGAATCATGGCTGAATCCATCCCTAATACTCAATGTACACTTGTGAAACTGGAATTAGAAAACTTGAGTGGATGGGAGGGGTTGGGATAGATGGGAAGCAGAGTAACATAATGGAAGGGGTGACTCTAATCAAGATGCATTGTACACATAAATGGATGTGTTGAATTGAAACCCTTTTGCACAATTATTTAAAGATAATTAACAAAACCAACCAAACAAATAGGAAAAAGTCACCTAACTTGTTACCCCCCAGTAAATAAATTACAGTTGTGGAATGTATCCTTTTCATTTTCTTCTGTAGTATAAATAATTTATTTATAATATTTCATATGTAATTTTGTATCCTAAGTTTTCTTTATTATCATAGAATCAACATTTTCCCTCTGTCAATGAAACTATTCATAAACATAATTTTAATGGTTTCATGATGTTCTACCATATGGATGTACATGATTTACTTAACCTTTCCTCTAAAGCTAAATGTTTACATTCACTAGTTTTGAACAACTATAATAATGTTATAGTGATAATCCTTGGGAATAAATCTTTGATCAAATTTCTGATAATTTGTTTAGGATAAAGGCCAAGTATAGAAACTATTGGCTCAAAAGATATAAACATTTTTTAAGATTCATGATAGATAATGCCAAATTTCTAGAGAAGCGGAGCCAATTTTTAGTCCTATTCCGTTTTACCTACATCAAAAACTCTTTTTCAATGTTTTTTTTTCAATAGATGCTAATTTGAGGGATGAAGAATAGTTACTCAGTTGTAGTTTTGGTTTCTTGGTCATGAGAAAGGGTGGATTAAAGAAGTGGTCATCATCCTTGTGCATTTCTCCTCTTGAGACTTCTGAGAACCTCCAGTTCTTTGTCCCCTTCATTTCTTGTCTACTTACTTTTGCCATCTCTGGGTACCTCAGCCAAGCTTTAGTAGATGAGCCTCCTGGCTAGAAGCTCCTTCTTATATTTCTTTTATTTACTTCTTTTCCCATTCTTTCTTTCCCATACTTGAATTAGAGGTACTAGGCCCTCACTGGCGTTCAGAAAACAATGAGTTAAATGGCTTCAGAAATGCTTTGAATTATTGTGACTTTTGAAGTTGATTAACATTCCCGAAGGAATCACATTTTGTCTTGTTTACATCTAGCACAGAGCTGGTACCTACTGAAGGCAAGGACTTTGCCTCCTATTTGTTGAATGAATGAATAAAGGCTCTTTGAGGTTTTCCTTTCTTGGCCATGATTGGGTCTCGGGGCTCAGAATGCCATCGGTGAGTGCAAAGAAAGAAAGACAGGGCTGCCAAAGAAGTTAGAAATTAATCTACATTTTGCAATTTGTGCAAAAATATGATTAGCTTCCTTCTCCAGAGGTAATCCGTTCATGTAATCAATGATTGCAGTTATTCAGTATGTAACCTTAAGAAAAATTGCAGGTGCCTGGTGAAAAACAAACACTTGCTTAGTAAAATAATTCTACACCCAGTACTAGCCATTTCTCTACTTGCCTTTTCTGTTTGACAGGGTATCTCCCTCTCCTCTGTGGCATCCGCAGCAAGCCAGGCCTGCTCCCCACAGGTTGGGTGGGCTGCTTGCAGGAGTGGGAGAAGCTGTGGCTACCCTGTGCAGCCATTACAGTGTCATGGCCTCTCTCCTCTGGCTGGCTATCTGCTGCTTTAGCAATGCTTTAGCAGCATTGCTTTTCCCACACAGTTTAACTCTTAGTTAAAGCTGAAGTGAAACTATGAATTAATTCATATATACCAAGGGGCTCAACTCCCTTACTTCCTCCATGTATCACTTAAATTCTTCTTTGCTCTGCCAGAAGGCTTTCCTTAGCTGTGTAGTGTATCCACAGACGTCCAGTAATTCTGCCATGAACATCCGGCAGGCCCATTCCCCACCATCAGGGGCCCAGTCCTGACTACAGGGCCCCTGGGGATCGGCCAGTTAGGCTCCAGACCCAGGGAGCTGGGGACTAGTAATGAAGGCATCGCGCTGGGCTGAGGAAGCTTGGAAGAGACCGTCTGAGCACAGATGTGAGCTGCCTGCCCTGAGAGCCCCAGGGGAATAGATGATGTCAGTTCCCTGAGCTGGAAAAATTCTTCTGTGACTTGGAACAGATGGAGGGACAGTGGATTGAGTTGTATTGGGTCATTGTGAAGGAATCTGAATGATTGGGTCTCAATCTTTCATCCTCCCCTCTCCCAGGGTGTTTGTGGGGTCCTCTCTTGTGGATATTGCTCTCAGCACACTTTCTGTTTACTTTTTGATCACTGCTGCTCATTTCTGTCCTAAGCCAAGGGACATAGCTGGCACACAGTAGGCAGGGAGACAATGAATAAACACATTAGAAGACTGTGAGCGTGGAGTTAAGTGTAGATTAGCTCAGAGCACAAGGGCATGACCCAGGGACTCACTGAAGACAGATTTTATATTTCTGTCACCTGGGCAAATCTTTTTTGGAGGATAAATTTTCTCCATTAAAAAAAATATTACTCTGGAAACCTTTCTCCAAGTTCTAGGCTGCCATAATTATTCCTCTACTTCAGGCTGGTCCTTCTTGAGGGTTTCTGTGTTTCTTAGCACAGGCAGATGTTAAGGGTTGGAGTGGGTCTGTTCTAGCTTCCTCATCCTACTTAGCTGTGTAGTCTATCAGGGAAGAAGGAATCTTGGGGCTGGAACACAAGCCCTTTTAGGGACAAGATGGTTGGGCAGCACTGAGAATTTGATTTGTATCTTTTGCTAATCATCACAATGTGAAAGAGCTTTGGGCACCCCTACCAAGAAGTACCTTGTCCTTGTGCAAAACTGTTAACTTCTAGCTCGACCTTTTTGACTTCATTGTGCACTTGCTCCTCTCATTAAAAAAAAAATTTCTATAGGTCCCAGGGCTACCAGCTTGGAATCCACTTGTGTTTGCTTGCAACAAACAAATGAACAAACAACTAGATTCTTGATCTGTGAGTTTCCACCTACAGAATCAAAATCTGGGGCAAACCTAGTTAATTCACATTTTAACAGGTTCAACAGTACCTGTGTGTGAGTTAAAGTTGGATAACTGCTGACCCAGGGCATGGGATATTGATCTTCCCCCAACTTCTCCCTTAGAGCCATGATCCTCTGTGATATTCCTTAAGGTTGTTTGGCCCAGATGAGAGCAAGAGAAGACAGCTTTTCTCTTTCTCCAGTCTGTTTCTTGCTTCTCTATGGTTATGTTTCAAGACTGTGATGGACATTGATGGGCATGCAATCTGAATAAATTCTAACTCTGTCCTGTGCTGTTTCAAATTGAAAGTGTATACATTTGTTTATAAAGTACTTCAATAAAGGATGCTGTGGGGTAAGGCCATAAAAGATGGGGAGAAGCAGAGATCACTTGAGGAGGGGAGGATGCTCTGGGGACGGTTTGATGGGAGGATGATTCAAATTGTGGGAGTCTTGAAGAATGGCTCTCAATCCCTAGGCCTCTATAGAAAGCAAACACGTGGGCTACAGCTTGAGCAAAAGCTTAGAGATGGGCTGGAGGGCTGTCTGAGTGCAGGGGAGGGAGGAGTAAAGAGTCAGGGGCAGAGGATCTGAGGGGTGTCCCCTGTAGCCACAAGAGAGGAGGCAGGAGGCTTTACCATGGGAGAAAAGTCCAGCTCATCATACAATTTAGGCACATCAGGATTTTGTTTCCCCAAGGCAGTGAGGTGATATTTTCCAGCAGGATCAGAGCTCATCACATCCTCTGATCCAGAACCTGGCTCCGAAATGTGGCCATCGCATTTCCTCACACTTCATTAACCAAATTCCCTTTCCCCTGGTGTTTCTAATACCCCACGCCTTCAGAATAGTCTTTACCATCTGCCTTCTTGGTGACAGCGAAGGACCAAGAGGGGAAACAATTTGGTCAGTTCTCCATTGTCTGTGCTGCCGTGGAAGATGAGGAATCTAACTCAATGGGGGCCGCAGAAGGCATTCATATTTGGCCTTTAAACATACAACGTGATTGCTGGCAGCGGGAGCAGCAGATTTACCTTCCTAATTAGGCAAATATTCAAATGAGTTGGCACTCTGAACACATGCCACCCAACTCTGAGGCTGGGTAAGGAAAAGCTCCGATGATTGAGTTTTATTTTTAATATTAATTACTCAATATGACTTGGAATATTCTAGAAGGTTAACATGAAGAGTGGCTTTTCCAGCAAACGGGCTTCCATCTGCACATCTTAGTCATTGACTTTCACAAAGCTGGTAATAACTGCTACAGATTCCAGAATCATTGAAGAAAGGCCTTTTGATTTATTGCAGTATGCAATAAGGGATTACGTCAGTAAGAATGTCACGGTTGGTGTAAAATGCTTGGTGGAGGCTTGATTCCCAAGTTGTGTTGCATTGGACACAGTAGGCAAGGAAAAGGTGGTTCCCTTTTGAACTTCATTTTCCAGGAAAGTACAGTCAGATGTAAATTACGGCATGTACTCTAAACCCATATGTAGACAGAACAACCTTTATACCCATTAATCAAAGCATTCATCTTTAAGCTGTTAATTTAATCAAGGAATTTTATGGCTAGAAGTGACATTTGAGGTAATCTAATCTAACTTTATCATTTTAGCAACGAGGCTCTGAGAATGTGAAGGAACTTGAAGAGAAAGTACAAAAGGATTTTTGTGGAGGCATCCACTGGCTAAAGATATAAAAAGTTACAAAAACAACAAAACTCCCAAAGCTGCCTGTTGTTAATTCCAAAACAGTTCATTCTCTCTGTCTATTTTAGTTATCCTGTTTTAGAAGGTCCTATGCTCTTAGCCATTCCTTACCGATTGTTGACTGAGCTCTGAGAAACGTTTAGACAGTTTTCAGGCCCTGGGATACAGTGAGCAGATGGGCATGGTCCTTTCCCCTGAGATTAGCATAGAGTCCTCTCCAGGTTCAGAACTCTTTTCTGCTGGTTTTGGATCATTCTTGGTGGCCCCAGCTCAGCCTTTCCAGATGTTCCTGTGTAATATTCCTTAAGCTTGTCCACTGTTCTTATTAGAGAACTTCCTAATGCATGCAAACAAGAATGTAGTTTCTTCTTTTACACTCTTGTTTCTAGGTCTTAGGTTTCTCGATCACCAATATGGGATACAGGCAAGAGAACCAGATCAGACCTACTGTTGTGATCCTGGAATCCACCTTGAGATGGAACTCAGAAAATAGCCCTGCCCAGAGTTCCTCGTGTGTATTGAGAGATACAGGGTGAAGGGGGTCTCAGTCTCAGGAAGGGTTGAGATTAAGTGGGAGGGGGAGTAGGATGGCTACCTTGTATCACAGACTAAGCTAAGCCACTTCCAAATTAAAGATGTCACAGAGGTCAAGTGAAGAGAAGAGGGAGAGGAAGGGAAAGAGAGAGGAGGTAGCAGGCATTCCTAGAAACCTGGAGAATGCCATGTCCTTTGCTCCTGACACAGATAAAATTCTTGGGGGTTGAGGGGCACCAGGTTGTTATCCACTGGCCCAGTGACGGAAGAAGATGACAACAGAGACCAGCCAATTGCCTGTGGTCCCCATCATCTCTTACTTACATGAGCTGAACCAGCTGTGCCATGGGTAAGGAGCTGGGGTAAAATAATTCAGAATCAACAAAGACTCAGAAAGAAGCTGATCAGAAATGTCTTCTCATGGCATGGTGGCACAGGACTGTTAGCCCAGCTTCTCAGGAAACAGAGGTAGAAAAATCTTGAGTTCAAGGCTAGCCCTGGAGAAGATAGTGAGACACAATCTCTAGAACAAAAAACAAAATAAAATCAAAAGGGCTGGCGGGGGCTATATTTCAAGTAATGGCTTGAGGTCCTGGGTTCAATTCCCAGTACTATAAGGGGAAAAAAAAGAATAAAGAAAAAGGACTTGAGAGTTAGAGACCAGTAGGAAACTGTAGTAGAAAAAAAACTGTAGAGGTTAATATTTTTTAAAAGGCAAATGAATAAGATAGACAAAAATATAAACTTTCTGAATATGGCAGAAGAGAAAGCACATAGATATAAAGCCCAATGAATGGATTGCTGAATAGCACACACAGATTGCAAAGAGAAATTAAAGCTCATGTTTGTAGTCCTAGCTACTCAGGAGGCTGAAATCTGAGGATTGCAATTCAAAGCCAGCCCAGGCAGGAAAGTCTGTGATATTCTTATTTCCAATTAATCACCAAAAAGCTAGCAATGGAGCTATGGCTCAGGTGACATGGTGCTGGCCTTGAGCAAAAAAAGCTTGAGTTCAAACCCCAAGAGTCCCAGAAAAGAGAGAGGAATTGACATTTCCAACAGATAGGAAAAGCATTCCATTTTGCCAAGTAATCTAATACACAAATTAGTAGGTATCTTTTTTCCTTAGCAAAATTAGAGAACATCCACTCATTTTGGTATATTGGTAATAGGTTAAATTTAAATAAGACTTGAATCAGTTTGGTTATATTAATATTAAGTCCAAGACTGTCCCTAGCCATTGAGCAAATCATTTCACTTAAAGGCTTGAATACTAAGGAAACAATCTGAAATACACACAAAGTTTGATAGTCAAATTATTCAACAATAAAAATTGGTAATGATCTTAATGCTGCAAAATGAGGGTAATACTTAAACAAATTAGGGTTCAGTTATAGAGTTTAGTTATGCTGTAGCCATTAAATGGTAGGCTTTTGCTGAGTTCTTAGGCATGAAGAAGTGCCTACTTATTGAATATTAATTGAAAAAGGAAGAATGCACAATCATAAAGACATAGATTGTCCTTGTAACTGAAATGTGATATATACACACTTTTATGTGTATATAGATATATGCATATATATGTATGTATACATACATATACATGGATTATAGCTGCATGAAAATTAACCAACATGTTATCTTGATTATCACTGGGTGGTGTGATTATGAGTGGCTTTCTTTTTTCATTTTTTTGGTGCCAGTCCTGGGGCTTGAACTCAGGGCCTAGGTACTGTCCCTGAGCTGCTTTTGCTCAAGGCTAGCGCTCTACCACTTGAGGCACAGCGCCACTTCCGGCTTTTTCTGTTTATGTGGTGCTGAGGAATCGAACCCAGGGACTCATGCATAGGAGGCCAGCACTCTGCCACTAAGCCACCTTCCCAGCCCTCTTTTTTCTTTCTTTTTGTCAGTTGTGGGCCCTGAACTCTGGGCCTGGGCGCTGTCCCTCAGCTATTCAGCTCAAAGCTAATGCTCTACCACTTGAGCCACAGCGCCACTTCCAGCTTTTTCTGCTTATGTGGTGCTGAGGAATTGAATCCAGGGCCTCATGCATGCAAGGCAAGCACTCTACCACTGAGCCACCTTCCCAGCCCCACTTTCTTTCTTTTTGAGATTGTTTTTGTATTTCTTTCTATAAGCCTGTATGATTCATCAGTGCAAAACAATACTTTATTTTAAAATTAAGGACAGGAGGAAGTAAACAGGGTACAACTAGAGCAGAGCTGGGGCCTGGGCGATTCGGAGAGGCTCATGCTGGGGATGTGAATTAGCAGATCATGTTACTGTCCCCAAGCTTGGAGCTCAGGGGATGGGACAGGTGCCTACATGAGTTAAGTCTTAACTGATGCCCAGGCAATAGATCTAAGTCCTCACTGCAAAGGTGGCAGCTCAGTGGTGGTCAGTGTTAGGCTGAGTGAGAATAGGTACCCCAAGGGCTTGAGAAAAGAGGCTATTGGGGACCCCTGGGGGACAATTTTCTGGGTTCACTTGTTCCAATTTATCCTGTTATAAAAAAAACCATATGCATCTTGACTATGTGCCCCTTGCACCCAAAGGTTCTCCATACTTAGAACAAATGGACTCCGTAGTGAAGATCAGGAGCCCAGAAGAGCATCTTTGGGAGAGCAGTTACTCCCCTGAGCGATGGGTGAATTGCAGCAGGCTATAGCGGGGAGCCTGCTCCCCTCTTCCCCCTCCCCCCCTTTCCACACACAGACAGGCCTTGAGCCTCACCTGACCAGGTCACTGTGTCAGTCTGTGATCCTCTTACACAGACCCCTTGCAGTGGGTGTCTGTGGGAGAGCCTTAGGGGTATAGTCTGTAGTCAAGGAAAAGAATGACACTAATTGGCCCCCTTGGGAGGGAATAGCCAAGGCTTGCATCCTTAGACTTGTTAGCAACACAACAAAGTCTCTAGGAAGGGGAGCTAATCAGCTGCGTGGGTAGTTAGCACCTGGGTATCAGGACTTCCTCCTTTCTCTGCTCAGTGGAGCAAGGGTCTTCCAAATATTTTGCAGGCATCACAACCGAGAACCTATAGGAGGTTTGTCACAAGTTGAATTGCATTTTAATCCCGCCACCCCAAGTTATTAGGTATTTGTAGGCTTTGCTCCATTCTCTGGAAAGAGGGGGCTGGTCAGGGTAGGCCTGCAAAATTTTTGCGTAGTGCTGAAGGCCGCCGAAGCCCACCCCATGAACCTGCAACAGTGTCACATCCTTGAGAATCCCCCTTTTATAAAGCATAGTTATCATTATTCTTTTAATTACCTTTAAGCAGTTGTGCAAAGAAGTTTCATTCACCATGTCAACATGTCAGTTTGTATGTGCAGGGCATGTTTTTTTGTTTGTTTGTTTGTTTGTCGGTCATGGGGCTTGAACCCTGGGCCCGGGCGCTGTCCCTCAGCTCTTCAGCTCAAGGCTAGAACTCTACCACTTGAGCCACATCACCACTTCCGGTTTTCTGAGTGGTTTATTGGAAACAAGAGTCTCACAGACTTTCCTGCCCGGGCTGGCTTTGAACTATGACCCTCAGATCTCAGCCTCCTGAGTAGCTAGGATTACAGGCAGGGCATCTTGATCCATGCCACTGCTCCATCATTCTCCCTCCTCTATGTGCCATCCCCTTTTGATCCAAAGAAGGTTTGAGCTTTTTTCTGGCTCATCTTGTCTCACACGTCAGTGTCGATTGAATTATAATTTATCTAGCTCTTCAGTACCTGAGGAGTCTCCAGCAAGATTTGGAGGCATCTAATAATAATTTCTACTTGGCTTTTATGGGCAATACTGATGTTTGAATTCAGCGCCTTATACTTGCGGGGTAGGTGCTCTACCAATTAAACCACACCTCCAGTCCTTTTTGCGTTTAGGTTATTTTTTTTTTTTTGGGTCCGGTCATGGGGCCTGAACTCTGGGCCTGGGTGCTGTCCCTCAGCTCTTCAGCTCAAGGCTAGCGCTCTACCACTTGAGCCACAGCACCACTTCCAGCTTTTTTTTTTTTTTTTTTTTTTGCTTATGTGGTGTTGAGGAATCGAACCCAGGGCCTCAGGGCGCTCTACCACTGAGCCACCTTCCCAGCCCCAGCGTTTAGGTTATTTTTAAAATAGAGTTCTGTGATTTATTTTTTCCCCTTCAGATAGGCCTCAGGCTTAAATCTGTCTGCTCTCTGCCTCCTGACTAGCTGAATTTACAGGTGTGTACCATGATACCTGGCCTCTATCAAAGCAAATAGGTTTGCTTTGTTTCCAGCCAGAAACACATGAGCCACAGAACTAGTTCAATATTTTTCTATAGTCACATTGAAAAAGTGAAAAAGAAACATGATATTCAATTCAATTACATATTTTATTTAACCCGGTATATTCAAAATATTATTGGTTCAACAGCTAATCAATGCAAATCATTATTAAGAAATAGTAATTTGGTACTGAGTCTTCAAAATCTGGTATTTTATACTTAAAATACATCTGGATTTGGTTGTTAAATTTTTATCAGAAATAGTTGATCTGTGTTTATGAAATTTACAGTTGAATTGTGGATTCTCATAGCCAAGATGTTTTAAACATACTTAAGTTTTATTTCCAATAACTATATTGGCTATCAAAAAAGAAACCAGTTTCATTTAATATTCACATCTACATCAATAAAACTGCTTTATCTC